>NC_044382.1:70938758-71538758 GCF_006542625.1 Nomascus leucogenys | reverse complement strand
TTATGAGGACACTCAAGTTCTCTGTGGGTAGATCCATGTGATGAGGAAATGAGGTCTCCTGCCAACAGCCAGAACCAACTTCCCAGTCATGAGTGACATCTTAAAAGTAGATCCTCTAGCCCACAGTGAAGCCTTCAGTTGGTTTATCCCCAGCTGACACCCTGACTGCAACCTCATGAGAAACCCTGATCCAGAATTTCCCAGCTAAGCTGTGCCTGAATTCCAGACTCACAGAAACTGTGAGAGATAATAAAAATTGATTTAGGCCACTAAGTTTTACAGGAATTAGTTGTGTGGCAATAGATAACTAATACTTGGTGGGTGTTGAGAAAAATAGACATACCTTGCATGGTCCCAGGTGAAATGTTACAAGATCGTCAAGCAAAGGAAGATTAGTTTCCTAGACACAGAAGGAGGTGCTCCTCCTTTCTGTGAAAAAGAGGCTCAGAAAGACAGGGGCTTAGGGTTTTTATCGTCATCTGAGTCCACTCACATATCCTTATTTTATATCCAGGGTCCTACTCTTTCCTAATCAATGCCTTAACATATGAGACTTGGTGGTCTGACAATTCAACTTAAGTTGTGATTCAGTAACTCACAATTAGGTTTTGCATTCGGTTTTTGTTGGGATGGTATCTGCAGTTATAAGAAATAATAATTAAAGCTCTCTGGTTCTCTGACCATGACTTAAGGTGAGCATTAAAGCCTTGAATTTGTCCATTTTCTTAATCTCTTCAGTGCAGGTAGATATAGCTGTCCCACTATATGGTCCTTGAAGTCGTTGTCATACCTCTAACAGTCAAGTGTAGCAGCCACTTGGTCCCCAAGGCAATTGCTTCTGTAGGCAATCTATCATGATCAATTATGGGTGATAATTTGATTAATTATGATGCCACTGCCTACTATGGGTTGCTACTACTAACAACCATTTCTCAAACACTCCACAACTGCATTTAAGGCCAAGATCATGACAAAAGCAATCCCAGAATGCTATCTGAAGACCATTTTCTGGGATCACTCCTGATATTAAATATTGGATCAGTCAGAGTCAAGTCAGGGAAAAAAGGTTGTATTAGTTTTCTCTAAATTAAATTATCTCTTTCAAAGGGACCTAAAGGCAAGAAGGAAACACAAAGGTATCAAAATACAGTATCTGCAGAAAGATACAGTACCCTTAGTGCTTGCTATGGTTTAAATGTATGTGTCCTTCCAAAATTCATATGTTGGAACTTAACCCCCAAAATTGATGATACTGAGGTGGGGCCCTTAGGGGATGATTAGGTCCTGAGGGTTCCACCCTTAGAGATGGGATTAGTGCCCTTATAAAAAGGCTTCAGGGAGAGGGTTCATCCCTTTTTTGCCTTTCTGTCCTTTCTGCCATGTGAAGGCATAGTGTTTGTTCCCTCCAGAAGACACAGCTACAAGATGCCATCTTGGAAGCAGAGAGTGAGCCCTCACCAGACACCAAATCAGCCAGCACCTTGATCTTGGACTTCTCAGCCTCCAGAGCTGTGACAAATAAATTTGTATTATTTCTAAATTACGCAGTCTAAGATATCTTGTTATAGCAGCCTGATTCGACTAAGACAGGGCTTGAGAAACAAAGTTACAAAGATGGGGTTTTTGGAACCTAGATTCTTGGAGGATGGGCCCTACGGAAGTGGGACTGAGAACTCAGAAGGGTATGCTGCCAGCTGGTGCTGTTACATGTTGCTGCTGCAGTGGAGGGCCATCACCACAGTGATGCCAACAGGACAGGGCAAAACAGAAAAGAGCGTTATTTTTCCCTCCTCCAGCTTTCCAATCTCCCTCAAGTGTCCTCTACATCAGCAGCTCCTAACAGGAAGCCATCTGGCAAAGAAGGAATTCATTTGCAGAGTCTCAGCCCCACATCACAGAAGGAAGTATAGACTAGTAGGCATGTTGCTGAGAAGCAATTGTTTAATAAGCTTGCCTGCTGGAGGCATGGCATCTGAAATCCCTAATCAGGATGCTGATGTACTAGGGTAACCCTACCATAAGAGAATTTTACTTAAGACTGGGGTTTCCAAACACTGCATGTTCTCACTCATAAGTGGAAGGGGAACAATGAAAACACATGGACACAGGGAGGGGAACATCACACACCCTGGCCTGTCGGGGGTGGGGGGCCAGGGAGGGATAGCATTAGGAGAATTACCTAATGTAGATGATGGGTTGCTGGGTGCAGTAAGCCACCATGGCACGTGTATACCTATGTAACAAACCTGCACGTTCTGCACATGTACCCCAGAACTTAAAGTATACAAAAAAAGACTGGGGTTTCCCTAAAACACTGCTTGGAACACGAGGACAAGAGTATAGGAGAGACTCCAGGCTATTGTGTTTTCTTAATCTGCCCACCGATGGCTTTCTCCACCTTCCTCCTGCTCCCAGTGCTGGCTCTGCATACCATGTAAGCTTAGCTAAGAGGAGGCTAACTCTGCACACACTTAGATCAATGCATACCCCAATTAGAGCCCTAAAGAGTATATGGCATGGGACCATCTTTGTACTGTTAAGTAGCCTTAGCAGGCTTTCTTTCCTTTTTTAGCACTTAAACTTCCTTATCTCATTAGCACAGTTTTCTGGAATGAGAAGAACTAATTAGAGAACCTGGGTGACTTTGCCTCATACCTCCAACCTTTCCCAAACATCTGCTTTGCCTGCTAGAGAGAGCCAGAGCCTGCTGCTAGCCGGCTTTCTCTTTTGAGAAACCATCAAAAACATTTGCAAATAAATGTGATTGCCTTAAAATGCAGGAAAGAAGCACATTTTCCAATTACAAGTCTGGGTGATTGCTCTGGCTTGTTTAATTAATGGAGAGTGCATCTGTTTTCGGAGGCCCTTTTGAATGTGTTTTCTGGAGTTCCTTAATTAGTTACAAAAAGCTGCAGGTGTACTGGCAGGGGAGAACAGTAAAGCTGGGATGTATTCCAGAAGAGAGAATCTTTTTTAATGTAAATATTTAGTCATATGATGATGAGGTTCATTTTAAAGTTCTCTTTCCTATTTGGTCTGTGTGAAATGGTGTTGGAAGATATATTCGGGCTTCATTTGGATTGTTGACAAAATAAATTGAAACGGAAGAGACTAATTTTCATTATGACAGACACTTATATGCAGTTAGACCATTACCAGAATGACAAGTTATTCTTGTGTTGTCAGTGTGAGACTACTGCCTGGCTTTTCAGGCAAAAATGCTTGCAAAGATGATGAGTGGTTGCCTACTAATTCTGAGAACTGTTGCACAGCAGAACCCAGGGGGCAGTGAGGGAGGTTTTGTCCTCCTGGTAAGTAAAGATTATCTTGGATGTGTTGGAAAGGTTTACCCTTCTGTAACAATTTATGAAAAGCTGAGATGTTGCCTCTTACGGCAGTAATTACCACCTCTGGATCTGAGATATATTACCAATTGAAAGGTGCTCAAGGCTGAGTTTAGTCTGTGATGATAGAATGTGTGGGTGTTAGAGGATTAGGACTGTGCACTCTGATCAACTATAGAGGGCTGGGCAAACTGTGGCCCATGGGCTAAATGTGGCCCACAATCTGTTTTTTTAAATAAAGTTTTATTGGAACACTTTTACTCCTATTTGTTTACATACTGCCACCATGGCAGAGTTGAGTAATTGCAGCTGCCTAAAATATTTATCATCTGTCTCCCTATAGAAAAAGTTTGCTGACCTCTGGATTGTAAGTACACTGTGGTCTATGGAACAAAGCCTGAGGAGAGGGGCTGTGGCTTCTATTGCTTTATTTCTAGATCTATAAGTCGGAGCTAAAATTTCCTACTCTTTATGTCTTAAAGTACTGTGTGTGACATATTAGTTGAACACTTTTTCGAATGAATTTTTTTTCACTAAGAAACATACCGTATAATTGAGAAAGTGGAAAATATGTCTTCATTTTTGCCTTGATGCTCTCTATGCTATGAACAAAGATTAAGTGATTCACTGAAACAAAACAACTTGAATTAGGCACTTGTGTTTTCTATCATGGCTCCACTTCTGCATCATCTGTAGCATTTATAAGATGAAAACTCAGTTTCACTCTAGGAGAGATGGACATGTAAGTCTCTCCTGGTGGCGGTTCACTGCTGCCTCTCACCCATGCATGTCCTGGGTCCAACTTCAGAAGCCTCAGTGCTTCACTCCAGTAACCACAAGAGGAGGCATCTCCATCCTGCAGATCTGAATTTTTTTTTTTATGTTTAAATCGCACAACTTTGTTTTTAAGATTTCATAAATCAGGGTTATGTGGCCAGGATTAAAGTTTGAAGGCAAAATTAATTTTAGCAAAGCATCCTGTGAGCATTTAGGCACAGCTTGGCGAGCTGAATTAATGCCTCTCTTTTGTTTAACTCCAGCCGCATCATCATGGTGCCCACATAAATAATGCAATTAAGAAGCTGAGAGAGCGGGTCTTATAGAAGCTGCTATTATGTAGCTGGGTGACCTTGAAAAACTCACCTGCTTCCTCTGGGTTTCATCCACAAATGAAGGGTTTGGGATAGATGGTCTCTAATCCCTGTCTGTTTAGAAAATTTAGTATGCAGAGACTGATTTCTATTATGTGGGTAGTGGAGTGATAGTCTCATTCAACATATTCTTTCTCTTCTAATTCTGCATACCCTGTTAAGTCTGGTCTTTGCCAGGGCCCCTTAGGTGACCAAACAAGGTGGGATTGGCTGGCAAGTAGGGTTGTGCAGTCAGGGCTCTTACAGGTGTGCAAACAACAGAAACTGACTCTTTCAAACTTCAGAAAAGTGATGCGCTGGAAGGGTAACGGAGAACTCACAGAACTGGCAGGAAGGCTGGAGAGCAGTGACCGAGGGAGTGACCCTGGAATAGATACTGGCTGCAGGTGCTTCTACCTGAAATGAACCTCAGCTCAGAACTGCTGCTATTCATTTATGTGAATTAGAAAAAAGTGCCCGCTTTGTCCCTACAAGCTAGATGTATGAGCTTGGTGAGTCAAGTGTGGGCTGCTAGCCACACCCAGGCACCCTCAAGCAGTGATAATGGTAGTCCTGTTCTACCTCACCACTGCTGGACTGTCATCTCCACTACTGCTGGCTTTGGTAGTCTCCATTGTGCCTGGATTTATGTGTCACCCCCTTTAGATTTAGGGTTCTGCACAAGAGCACTGGTTTGGCTTACTTTGAGCATGGACCAGATACAAGGAGTAGAGAAGGGGAAATACACATCCCCTTTGGCTACAATAGTGAGATTTTGGCTGCTGCCTCCCTGTGGTTTGGGTTCCACTCAATTGGAGAAATATTTTCATGCTAGGTAGCCTAACAAAAGACAATAGTACAATTGCAAAGTGTGCAAAGTACAGATGCACAGGTTGTTCACTGCAGAACCGTTTTGTTCAGTGAATCACTTACTCTTAGTTCATAGCATAGAGAGCATCAAGGAAAGAATGGAAAGATATTTTTCATTTTCACAATTACACAGTGTGTTTCTTAGGGAAAAAATACAAAAATTCATTGAAAAAAATCTTCAACCAATATGTCCCACACAGCACTCTAAGAGATAAGGAGTAGGAAGTTTTAGCTTTAACTTACAGATCTGGAGACGGAGGCCTGGAAAAAGGACAAGAGAAGCCATGGCCCCTCTCCTCAAGCTTTGCCCTGTAGAGCCCAGTGTCCTTATAATTCAGAGGTCGGTAAACTCAACCCTTCCCTTCCCTCCCCTCCCCTTCTTTTCTTTTCTTTTTGAGGCAGAGTCTCCCTCTGTTACCCAGGCTAAGGTGCAGTGGCACAATCATGGATCACTGTAGCCTCAGCCTCCTGGCTCAGGAGATCCTCTCATCTCAGTCTCCTGAGTAGCTGGGACTACAGGTGTGCACCACCATGCCCAGCTGATCTTTAAATTTTTTGTAGAGCTAGAGCCTTGCTATGTTGCCCAGGCTGGTCTTGAATTCCTGGGCTCAAGTGATCCTCCTGCCTTGGCTTCCCAAAGTGCTGGGGTTACAAGTGTAAGCCACCACACCTGGCCTAGCAAACTTTTTCTATAAAAAGACAGATGGTAAATATTTTAGACGGTCACAACTACGCAATTCTGCCACCGTGGCGCCATTCACATTGTAGTCTAAATGCATAGTGTCCACTGGGGTTCTGCAGGGCACAGCAGTTGCAAATGTGTAGTAACCAAACTCATTCACCTTCTCTTTCTGGCATTCTGTGAATGCTGACTCAGTAGTCCCCAGTCCCTTTTCTCTTCAGAGAACATCACATCAATTCAGAATTATACCAACATTATCAATACATTGAGCAGGAACAAAGATTTAATTGTTGGCTCCTTAATGTGACTTAGGTTGAAATATGAAAATTGTCATTCAAATGTTTTCACAAATACAAAATGGCAAGTTGATCATTTGCCTGTTTTCAGAGAGTTTGCTTCACCTCGGTGATCTGTCTCTTTTTTCAACCTTTACAAAATTCAGTTTCTTCTGTTCAGAGGAATTTGCTCTGGAAACACCACGGGATGTCATGAAAGAAGTTAATATTTAAACTTGCAGCAGACATGTTTATATTGAATGCTCAATTTTGAATGCCAATGGAAGGAGAGAGATTTTTAGTGATTTTCATCAACAAAAATGCCTTCAACAGTTGTTAAGGGTTTAAAATGAGAGTTTTAAAGGAGACAGTTTTTCCTCCAACTGTACTACAAAAATCCTGTACTTCGCTCTCCTTGGTTGAGCTGTTTATGTTCATTCTCCTGAGTTTAATAACAGAAAATTATTTTCCACTATTTTTTCTAGAAGCCTATGTTTTGACATAAAACCAAGAAGCATTTCCACTTCTTACATTTTAGTTTCCTCACTTCTCAAAGCAAAAGTAGTTCAATTAAATATCATTGGAGGGCTCCTTCGAGGCAGAGACCTTTGGAAATTGCTCTAACCCTTTAACATTTAGAAAAGCATATTTATAGAAGCAGAATGTCTTTGCAGTATGTGCTTGCTGTTCACAGAGGGAAAAACTCCCTGCACTTTACTTTGAAGAATGAAGTAATTCCATTTCAAAGCTGGCCATTAGGAGTAATGGAGAGGCTGCCCAGTTGGAGCCTCAAGTGTCATGGGCCCATCAGACTGGATTCATGTTTAGGTTTTAAATTAACTTCAAGCAGAGGGACCACTTCTGTTTTCACTGGGTTAGGGGAACAAACATCAGGGTAGAGATTTTGGGGGGAGGGGTAGATTTTTGAAATCACAAGAGGAAATTTCCTCCATGCTAATTGGGGGAGTGTGTACCCCATCCAGCCTCTCATTCTCCTACTTATCCATCCTCCCTCTGTTCATCCAGCTCTTCAGTTGTCCCAGAATTTATCCAATAAAGTTTATTGAGCACTTACTGTGTATCAGCTCATACATGGGAATGGTGCAGAGAAACATGGAATGCCAGAAAAACAGATTCAGGGACAGCAAGGGATAAAAGGGAGGGAGGGGAAGGAAGTATGGCAGGGTGGAGCTAGGGAGTTGGGGACAGCAAGAGGAAGTGGGTCTGATGTATTTTTACATCAGCATTTTAAGCTTTTTCAGATTCACCCTCCAATTACTTGATGTGGTTTCTCTGCTGTGTAGAATTTCCATGACCAACCGCATAGACACCAGGGCCTGCTTGGGGGTGGAGGTTGGGAGGAGGGTGAGGATTTAAAAAGCACCTATTTGAGCCAGGCGTGGTGGCTCATGCCTGTAATCCCAACACTTTGGGAGGTTGAGGCAGGCGGATCACTTGAGGTCAGGAGTTTGAGGCCAGCCTGGCCAACATGGTGAAACCCCGTCTCTAATAAAAATACAAAAATTAGCCTGGCATGGTGGTGCATGCCTGTAATCTCAGCTACTGGGGAGGCTGAGGCAGGAGAATCGCTTGAGCCCGGGAGGTGGAGGTTGCAGTGACCAAGATCGCCCCACTACACTCCAGCCTGGGTGACAGAGTGAAACTCCGTCTCAAAACAAACAAACAAACAAACAAACAAACAAAAAACCCCACAAAAAACAAAAAACAAACCAAAAAACCCCCCAAAAACAACAACAATAAAACCACCTATTTGTTACTAAGCTCATTACCTGGGTGATGAAATAATCTGTACACTAAATCCCTATGACATGCAATTTACTCATGTAACAAATCTTCACCTGTACCCCTTGAACCTGAAATAAATGTTGGAAGGAAAATGAAAATATACAGATAAAACAACAATCATAACAACAAAAACCCTAAATATACTTTGACACCAGGGACTATGCAGGACCTTGGTATATAGTGGTGGAAAAAGAAAAAGACATGTTCTCTGGCCTTACGGAGTTTACAGCCTAGTGAGGAACAAATACAAACAAATCAGTATCTATTTATAGTTGTGATACAGGCCACAGAGGAAAAGTGTGAAAGTGCAGTGATGATTTATTGAACATTCATCGCAAGCCAGGTACTGTTCTAGGTGCTTAAATGTGTCATATCTCATTTATTCCTCAAAACAAACCTATTTTTATTTCCGTTTTTACAGATGAGGAAACTGAAATACAAAACCGTGAGCATGGGGAGACTTTGTTGTGATCAGAAAAGGCATCCTGAGGAACACACATGTGAATAAGGGTTAGCTAGGCGAAGGCAGGGGAGGAATGTTCCAGGCAGAGGTAATGAACAGCTCGTGTAAAAGTCCTGGGGCAGGAAAGAGCCATGGAGAAAGTCAAAGTCAGCCAGTGAGGGGCCTGGAAAGGAATGGATGATGACATCAGGATAGGGTGGGCAATGGAGGGCGTTGTAGGCTGGGCAGGGAAGAAGTAGGTGGTCATTATAAGAAGAATGGGGTGGCACTGAGGAGGTTCGGCAGGGATAGTGTGAAGCACAGCTCCAAGCGGAAGCCCTGAAATAGAAATATAGTTCTTGGCTGTCTGTCCACTTGTGGCTGACAAGCTCTCTCTGTGGTGTCTAAGCTTGCTGCAGGATGACACCTCCAACAATTCATATGTTTTGCAGATTATAGTTTCATCATTATTTAAAAATACTCAATGTGAAAAGTTTGGATTGAATTTGAAAAACATTTGCATTATTACAAGAAATTTCCACATGCCAAAGAGCTATTAGATCCTTTAAGTATAACTTCAGCAATTTTGGAATTGTTACAATATTAAAAATGTTTCATTGTTACCTGTGCATACAAATTTTCCCATGGATGATGATCACTGGGAATTTGGAGAGGTCATCATTAACAAGTCTTTATCAGAAATTCCGTGGTCATTTCAAGCATAAAATATAATGCAAAAAAGTTACATTTACCAAAGCAAGCCCAAGCTTCTTAATTAAAACATTAAAAAGATTTTAAACGGAGAGCTTATAAATTTTTTGCTTTCCACAGAGATCCCTCAAGGGGAAGCCAGGCCCTCCTGTCCAGTGGGGCCTCAATAGGAGAACACACCACTGTGGGAGACAGTGTCCTTGCAGCTATTAGAATAACCACGCCTCCTTCCACAGGGCCCTCTCCAGGTTCCCAAAGCAGGCTGTCTGTTCTTGTTCCTAACGGTAGGGGTCATCATTTCCCTTTTGTAATTTTTTGGAGACCGAAGCCAGTGCCTTCACAGGCTTAACTATATTTTTCCTTTTTTTTGTTTATGGCATTAATCCTGAGGTTAGGGTCGGCCTGTGGTGAGCAATAATACGTTTACCCTTTGACTTCGTGCACTAAGATGTAATTGATCATTTGTGGTCTCATTTTCAGGAGCTGGGAGCCTTAGTTCAGTTTAAGATAAATGGAGACAGGAGGACCCTTGTTTTAGTGATGTGTTGAAGAGAGCAAAGCACAGATATGACTGACTTATTTTATGAACTCCACTATCCCTCTCATCTTTATTTAAAAGCAAAAAAAATTTTTTTCTTTCACTAAATGATTTGTTATTTAACATTTTATAGCCAGAGTCAGATCCTGGTGAGGGTAATTTCCCTTAGAACGCACATTAGTGTCTAGTTGGTAAATAAACTTGAAGCATTTCTGCATTAGGCATAAAATAAAGATGAAAACGTTGACTTCTAAACCAAACCATAGCATAGAATTCTACATGGCACATGCTGCGTTGCTCCTTTGATTATAATTTTGTTGCCGTTTCCATTACAAAACAATTATCCAATGCATTTTAACTCAAACATAAAGAGCCATTTCTGGTGGAATGACAGTAACTGAAACTATTTGTTGAAAGCCTACTCAACCGACAAATAACATCATCTCTTCTGTAATCTTAATCTTCACAATGTTCCTGAAAAGTAGGTATCACTAGATTTGATAGACAAAGAGACTGAGCCAAAGAGAAAAAAGGAAAGATAAAATGACAAAACTAATAAGGGGGTAGAACTAAAATTCAAACCCATGTCTCAGACACTCAAAAGACCCCTGATCTTGCCATGATACCACTCTGGGCTCTGAATGCTTTTATGAATGCTTTGCCTTTCCCTCTTATTTTTTTTTTCCTTTCCCTCTTTTTCATTTTCCTTTTTGGTTTGTTTTTCTTGTTTGCCAGTTTGAGGCTCTGGACATAAGATCTTTTCAATTCACGCAAATAATGTGTGTCTGGACTTTAATTTGGCCTGAGACTTAAGGAACATCCCTAGAGTAGCCTAGTTAGTATCTTTCTCCTCCTAAGAGGGAAACAGTATGTGCTCAGTATATTTTTAATCTTCTCAATGGATGCAGCAGCCAATTGAATTCTTCAGGGATTTAGTTTCTTCTGCCCATGGGGCATTCTCCCTTTATCCTTGAGCAACAAAACTGGTGATTGAAAGGGAACCTTGGTCCAGCAAGGCCTGGGGTAAGTAAAGAGCCCCAGATAAAGAAGTTTATCCCTTGAATGACTGGCCTACATCAGGCCCCAGGGGAGTTCCTAGTTAATGCCCTTGATTGGACCACCCTGAAGCTCAGGAGTCTGTGATGGTGCTCTACAGATGTAATGACTGCATGGGGCTTTCTGCAGGGTTGTCTCATCCAGGTATCCCAGGATGATTCTGGTCTGTGGCCAAGCAGATGCCATCTTCATGAATTCTTGCTTTTTTGCATAGTGGGGAGAGTGGGGCAGAGGACTCCCCATTCTTCCGTAGTTAATGCTTTTCCCATCTCAGAGAACAGCCTGCCTAACTGTCCTCCCTCTGAGGCCAATTTCAGGTTCAGACATTGAGGCTCTGCATCCAACTGTGTCCTTGGGGGAACACAAATGCCAACTCTTCTTTCCTCTACCCCTTGCCACTAAAGTCCCAGGAGTGTCTCCATTTGTAATGAAACTCTAGGATATAAGAGTTCACAATCTTATATAGTATTATTTGATTATTTAAATTTGTTAAATATTTGTCTTTCTTTGCAGCTAATTTATATAGTGCATGCTATAAGGTAAACCGGTTTCCCTACTTCCTTGGATAGAGGTCAGAAGAAACTCATTGATGTTCCCTAGGGTATGAACCTGCCGAACACTTTAAAAATAATACAAAATTATAAGACGCAATACAGAATTATAAGGTGCAATACAGAATTATAAGGTGCAATACAGAATAGGAAGTGTGCAAAGTGCCTTCCTGGACTCCATGAATAGACATTTAGCTAGGAGTAAACTGAGGCTCACAGAAGTTAGGGGATTTGTCTAGGTCACACAGCTGGGTCCTCAAATGAGAAAATAGGCTGGAACAGCCTGGAGAAGAGAATTTTCAAGAGAAAGAGAATCTGATTAAAGTTCATATAACTACTAAGGAAATGGAGGGAGTGGGCATTATCCTGTTGAATGATGCTTGGAAGATCTTTTCATATATATATGTTGAAATGGAGTCTCGCTCTTGTCGCCCAGGCTGGAGTGCAGTGGCACAATCTTGGCTCACTCCAACCTCTGTCTCCCAGGTTCAAATGATTCTCCTGACTCAGCTCCATAGCTGGATTCAGTCCACGCTGTTTTTTTTTTTTTTTTTTTTTTTTTTTTTTTTTTTCTGACCTCAGGACCCCTCCTCCCAAGTAGCTGGGATTACAGGTGTGAACCACCACGCCTGACCCTTTTCTCATCTTTTAACATGAACTTGGCCTTCAGGTCCCAGCTCCAGTATCCTAAGCCTTCCTTCACACCCTTCCAGATGGAACTAATCACTGCTCCTTGGTTTTCCATGACACTGGATTCTTTTTTTTTTTTTGAGACGCAGTCTTGCTCTGTCACCCAGGCTGGAGTGCAGTGGCGCCATCTTGGCTCACTGCAAGCTCTGCCTCCCGGGTTCACGCCATTCTCCTGCCTCAGCCTCTCCGAGTAGCTGGGACTACAGGCGCCTGCCACCACGCCCAGCTAATTTTTTTTTGTGCTTTTGGTAGAGACGGGGTTTCACCGTGGTCTCGATCTCCTGACCTCGTGATCCACCCGCCTCGGCCTCCCAAAGTGCTGGGATTACAAGTGTGAGCTACCGCGTCTGGCCGACACTGGATTCTTAAGGATCATTCTTAGAACATCCAACTAACTACCGTGTTATTGTCCTCTGTGTTAGTCAGGGTTCTCCAGAGAAACAGAAACAAGATGTGTGTATACAGAAAGGTTTACTTGAAAGAATTGACTCATGTGACTGTGGAAACTTGGTGAGCTTAAAATCTGATGGGTAGGCTGGAGACCCAGGGAAGAGTTTCAGTTTGAGTCCAAGGTCTGTCTGCTGGCAGAATTCCTTCTTATGTAGCGGAAGTCAGTCTTTGTTCTATTTAGGACTTCAACGGAGTGGATGAAGCCCACCCACATGGCTGTCTGCTTCACTCAGAGTCCCCTGATTTAAGTGTTAATCTTATCCCAAACACCATCGCAGGAATATCCAGAATAATGCTTCACCAAATATCTGGGTGCTGTGGTCCAGGCAAGTTGCCATATAAAATTAACCATCACATCCCCATTCCTGGGTCTGTCTTAACTGCTAGACTGTGGGGTCCTCTGGGGCAGGGACTATCTTTTATCTTTCTTTCCAGCACTCAGAAAGAACATACAGCAGGTACTCAATACATTCATTTTGATTTGAAAAAAACAAACAAAATAAACAAACACCCCAAATTGCTTTCAAAAAAAGTATTCCTTTTATTCCTACTGCAATTCTCTGCATTCCCCTACTCTTTAACAAGAGGAAACAGAGGCTTAAGGAAATATACCCACGATCACAAACCAGATAAGTGGCAGAGTTCTAGGCTGTGTGCTTTTTGCACTATATAGCACAATGTCCTTTGATTTGATAAAAATGTCAGAGGAGGTGGTCTGTGGTCTGGGGTATTCTGAATCAATGTCTTACAGAAACTGTTATTCAAAATCTAGCCCAATTGTGCTCAGCAACAATGAGAATTTTATTAAGACCTATCATTTGCCTATTAAAATCAATCAACTATTTTCTGAACAGCTGCTAAATGCCTGTCCTTGACTGGAGACAGGTGATTGATGTATTTCTCTATCCCTCTATTCCTCCATTTCTAAATTCCTCCATCTTCTCCTCCCTCTCTCTCTCCAGCCAATACTTACTGAACATCTACTATGCACCAGGCCCCGGGGGAGGTGCTGGGGCCACAGTGATGGCTAAGACCTGGTCCTGTTCTCAAGATGCTCATAGTCAGGGTGGTGGTGGGGGGAAGCAGGTGTGTCATCCACTAGCCACAAGGGCTCAACTGCAGCACCCATCTCTAGAGGCAGGGAAGCCTGTGAGCATCATAATGGCTGTGATCCCAGCAGGGACTTGGGATACAGTAGGAATGCCTGTGGGCAGTGAGAATGACCTCTGGGATTCTCAGGCATGTCACAGGCAGGAGAAATAGAATGAAGGAGATGTGCTATCCTTTGCCCTTTATTTGAGTCTGAGAAAGGCCACATATCTTTGCCAAGGGCAGCATTGCCATCTGACAGCCTGATCTTTTTAGCATTTTTATCATCATCATCATCATCATCATCAATTATTATATGAATTTTTATTGTCAGATATTCAGAATCATTCGGTTGTAACAGGCTATTTGGAGCTTCCCTTTCCTTCCATTTTTCTTCCCTTCTCATCTCCTAACCCCAAAGCCACATGGAGACAGTTGCCTAATTACTCTCAACTGAGTTCTCTTTTCAGTGTTTCTTTTTCATGGACAGCTCCACCTGCAAAGCCTGGTGGGTGGAAGGTAGCTTTCATCCACATCAGCCTTACAAGGACTTCTGAACCTTCTCACATACTGTTCTATGTGCTTGGCACACTCTTCTTTTTACATGGCTCTTCCTCATCCTTTTATGTCCTAACTCAGATGTCACCTCTTTGGAAAGACTATTCCTCTACCCCTCCCAATCTGCCATAGCTCCTTTCCCATTTGCTTCTCACTGCCTCTTATTGTCTGGTTTATTTAATTGTATAAGGCCTCCCCCACTAGAATACAAGCTGTATGAGGGCAGTGACCTTGTCTGTCTTCTTCAATGTACTGAGAACAGTGCCTTGCATGTACGGAGTATTCCATTCAATATGTATTGAATAACTGCAAGAATACTTGAAGCCACATATCCTGTCACTGCATGGTGCAGCACCTCTGACCCCCTGTCCCTGCTAGAACAGCCTTATGACAAGTGACTCATTACTTCCCACTCCTCATTCAGGTGGTTCTGATTGAGGACCCTTTATGGACAGCAGAACTTTGAGTAGAGGTTTCCCAGCCATGCTGAGCCATCCATCCTGAATTCTTTGGCACCTTCCTGTGGGTTGGGTGGTGATGTACGCTTGCCGTCTCCTGCCCACATTCCCAACTAGACTATGAGCTTCTCAAGGCCTTGACATGCTATTTCATATCCCTGACAGCACTAGGTGTTCAGAAAATACCTGTGGGTTATCCAGTTGTGATTGTTTTAAAACCTGTAACTGCCCAGATTTGGATAGAGTCAAGCAGCTCTCTGATCATCCCCCATCTGTAAGTGACAAACTCCTAATAGTATAGTGGAGTGAATAGGAATTTGATCTTGGGAGTCAGTCAGTTTGGATATAAGTTCCAGCTCTGCTACTGTGACTTCAGGGCAAGTCACTTAACCTATCTGAGACTCAATTTCCTCATCTGTAAAATGGGCATAATAATAGTGCCCATTTTCAAGAGCTCATGAATGGAGGAAGGTGTCCTGTACATGTCTGGAGAGCCAGAGGGGTGGGGAAGAATTACTTTCAAGCTATTGCTGCATTACAAATGCTTATTGAATACGATGGACTCTTAAGAGCAGGAAGAATCTTGCTGCTGGTGGGTGGCAGAGGATGGTGACAGGGATAGGAACAATATGAATATGATAAAAATCACAATAAGGACTATAGAGGGTTGCTGTGCCTCACAGTGTCATACAGATTTGGGAGTCTCAATCACAGCCTTGGAACTCCAGGCAAAGGGTAGACTGTGCTAAGCTGCCTGCTCTGTTTAAGAGAGGGGACCTCTATAATAATCTTAGAAATGTTTCCACCAAGAATAATTAAAATAAAAACACATATGTAGACCCATAGTCACATAAATTGTCATGTAAACAGTGAAACTTTTAAATTTACCAGATCGTGAAATCTTTGAGGGGCAAGATTGATGAAGGTTCATCATGGGATTCCTGTTGCCTGCAAGGCACCAGACACAGCATAAGCACTTAGGAGATGTGCTTGGTTGAATAAATGAATCTGGAGGCTGGAGGTGGTGACTCACACCTCTAATACCAACACTTTGGGAGGCCAAGGCAGGAGGATCACTTGAGGCCAGTCGGGGCAACATAGCGAGACCCCATCTCTATAAAATGAAAAAATTAGCCGAGCATGGTGGCATGTGCCTATAGTCCTAACTACTTGGGAGGCTGAGGCAGAAGGATTGCTTGAGTCCAAGAGTTCAAGGCTGCAGTGAGCTATGATTGTGCCACTGCACACCAGCCTGGGAGACACAGTGAAAACTTGTCTCTGAAAAAAAAAAATAAATAATATAAAACAAACGTAGAACTTGATATTTGAGAAGTATGTAATTCTTATGTTCCTATCTTCTCATATTTGAGAAGTATGTACTTCCTATATAATTCCTATAGTAGCAGTTACTCATGGTGGGAGGATTCAACTTTGTAGAAGGATTATCTGAGGCATGGGCCAGGTAGCAGATGGGCTGGGTGTCAGAGCAGGGTGCATAGCTAGAAGTGTGCTTTTACCCACACACAGAGGCTAGAGGGAAGCAAGGTGGTTGGGAGAAGCTGCTTTAGAAATCTGGAATTGGGAAAGACCTGCAGAAATCAGTGGTACCAGCTCTTCTTCCTAGCACATGGAAATCTGACACTGCTTAATTATTTATTTATTTATTATTTTTTGAGACAAAGTCTTGCTCTGTCACCAGGCTGGAGTGCAGTGGTGTGATCTTGGCTCACTTGCAAGCCCTGCCTCCCTGGTTTAAGCATTTCTCCTGCCTCAGCCTCCCTAGTAGCTGGGACTAGAGGCACATGTCAGCACGCCCAGTTAATTTTTTATTTTTAGTAGAGATGGGGTTTCACTGTGTTGGCCAGGATGGTCTCGATCTCTTGACCTCGTGATCTGCCTCCCAAAGTGCTGGGATTACAGGCTTGAGCCACCGCACCCAGCCATTTTTTTTTAAAAAAATTTTATTTTTATTTACTATGGATGTATATTAGTAGCATATATTTAAGGGGGTATGTGTGATTCTTGATACAAACATACAATGTATAATAAATCATAACAATTGGGATATTCATCATCTCAAGCATTTTTTTGTGTTAGGAATATCCCAATTCCACTCTTTTAGTTATTTTGAAATTTACAGTAAGTTATTGTTTACTATAGCCCCCCATTCTGCTACAGAACACTCTTCTAACTGTATTTTTGTTGAAGAGGACACTATAAAATTGAAAGATATTCCATGTTCATGGATTGAAGAATCAGTATTGTTAAAATGTCCATATTACCTAAGGTGATCTATAGATTTCCCAGTTCTTTTTAAAGATCTCCAAGGATAGGGGGCCACCATTTTTTCACTGGTGACTCTTATGACTGACCACTGTCTCTCTTGATGTATTGGGAGCAAACATCTCATTTTTGGGCCCCTAGGAAAATGTAAAGGAGAGCTCAGCATCCTCAAATGCTTCATTGACCTCATTTACTGCAATATCTTTAAAGTGTTTTGACCAGAGCTGACTAAGACACCCAATGTAGGCCTTACAAATGAAGAAGGTTCAACAGGACAGGCAAATCACAGTATTCTGAAAGCTCCATCACCAACTATTAATGTTCTGACCCAGCTGGGGTTGTCAGCTCCAGGTGGCCAGGATGAAATAACCAAATGTTCCAAGGTTCAGTGGAATGTGGCCACGAGGTGCTCAACACAGCCAGCCACACTAAGTTTGGAAGTTGAGCTTTTATTTTGACATTTGGGAGGCCACAAGGTAGCTAGGGATTAGGAAAAGGGCTCCAGCACTGGGTATGCAGTATGAATAGTCAGGTCCTCTGGGAAAACTAGGTAAGTGATTGGATTAAACTGAGAATAGTGATTAAAGGAGGGCTCTAATACAAATAGCAATAATTGCGAACAGTCATTAAGTTTTAATGACAAAAATAGCTTTTGAAAAAAGCACTCGTAATATGCAAGGTATTCTGCTAAGCCCTTTACACATATTATGTCTGTTAATATTCTCACCAAACTATGAGTTGAATATGATTATTATGCCTATTTTACAGATAAGGAAACTGAGGTACATAGCAGTTTAATAACTTGCCAGGCCCTGTGTTAAAGACTTACTACCAGTGGTTATTAACTCTCAGTGATTTTGTCTCCCAGGGGAGATTTGACATTTTTGTTTCTCACAAAAATGCAGACATTTTTGGTTCTCACATGGTGTGTGGGGGGTGTTCTATTGACATCTAATAAGTGGAGGCTCAGAATTCTGCTAAATATTCTACAGTGGATAGGACAGTCTGCTACCTGTGACCCCAACAAAAAATCAGCTCAAAATGTCAACAATGCCCAGTTTGAGAAACCTTGCTTTATACAAGTTGTCAAATTTAATTCATTTTTAAAAATTAATTTTAATTTTAATTTTAAGTTCCTGGATATATGTGCAGGATGTGCAGGTTTGTTACATAGGTAAATGTGTGCTATGGTGGTTTGCTGCCCCTATCTACCTATCACCTAGGTATTAAGCCCAGCATGCATTAGCTATTTTTCCTAATGCTCTCCCTCCCCTCACCTCACCCCCCAACAGGACCCAGTGTATTCTCATTGTTCAGCTCCCACTTATAAATGAGAATATGTGGTGTTTGGTTTTTTGTTCCTGTGTTAGTTTGCTGAGAATAATGGCTTCCAGCTTCATCCATGTCCCTGGAAAGGACATGGATAATCTCCTTCCTTTTTATGGCTGCATAGTATTCCATAGTGTATATGTACCACATTTTCTTTATCTAGTCTATAATTGATGGGCATTTGGGTTGATTCCATGTCTTTGCTATTGTGAATAGTGCTGCAATGAATATATGTGTGCATGTATCTTTGTAATAGAATGATTTACATTCATTTTGGTTTTTCCCCTGTAATGGGATAGTTAGGTCAAATATATATATATTTAATTCTTACAATAACCTTGATGAGTACATTGATGTTCACAGGGGTGAAGTCACCTACCCAAGGCCACACAGCTAGTGGCAGGGCTGTGGTTTGAAGCTATGTACATCTAATTCCCAAGCCAGTGCTTATACCTACTCAGATGGATGCCTCCAAATAAATTGGTACCCAATTTCAGGGATGGAGGAGACTTGGGCTTGGGAGATTGGATGCTGAAGCACTGTTATGAAGATGTGGACATTACCAGGGGTAAGCCACAATTTGGGGCATATCATGGGAGAACAATGGTGAGCTTGGGGAATTGTGTTTTTGCTTGACATCAAGTGGAGGGCATGTCAGCAATAAGCATGTTCTGATGGGAGAAGGACATCACATAATGAACTTGGAATGTATGTTGGCTGCACATTTTTTCAATCATTGATTCAGTGTTTTTTGGGCACCAACTCTGTGCTTGGTGCTGTGATATAATGGGCAAAGGAGCCAGGCCAACTTTGTGCCCCTATGGAACATGTATTCAAGTGGAGGGGATGGACAATATGTCAACCAACAAATACAGAATAAATATACAGCGTGATTATCACCTTGAAGAAAATAAATAGGGTGTCGTAATATGGGTAATGGGTTGGTGGATATTTTATATAGGGAGTCGGGAAGGTCTTCCTGAGGTGGGACCATATAAGTCATATGAAGGCTGGGAAGAAGCCAGGAAAAACAATTTCAGGCAGCAGGAACAACAAGGACAGAGATGTCTGGTAGGAATAGACCCAATGTGTTCTAGCAATAGACAGAAGGATAATATACAGGGCTATTCAAAGTGCCAGTCTATGAGAAGGTAAGGAGCTTGCACCAGGGTGTACATTAATGCACTGCTTCCTTCATTGAGAAAGTCTAATGTCTTAGTCCATTTGTGTTGCTATAAAGGCGTGTTTACTTGCCCCATAGTTCTTCAGGCTGTACAAGAAGTGTGGCAGCCTTCTGGTGAGGGCTTCAGGCTGCTTGCAATCATGGCAGAAGGGGAAGGGGAGGAGCTGGTGTGCGCAGGTATCATACGGCGAGGGAGGAGGTAAGGTGGTTGGAGGGAGGTGCCAATTTCTTTTAAACAACCAGCTCTTGAGGGAGCTCTCATGGAAACTAGGGCAGCACAAAGTCGTTCATGAGGGATCTGCCCCCATGACCCAAACACCTCCCATTAGGCCCCACCTCCAACACTGGGGATCATATTTCAACATTAGATTCGTAGGGGTCAAACAAACCATATTCAAACTTATAACACCTGACTATGAAAAAATGTCAGTGGAACTAAGCAGTGTGCTTAGTGATGTAGTTAATTGACATTCTTGCCCAAGTGTCTTGTCTCATCATAGACTGGTTAATTTTGTGGATGGTAGGCGGTCCAGGGCCACCCACTGAGTAATACTGAAGGGGCAGGGGCTGTTGGTGTTCTACTCATAACTCCCCAGTCTATATGGGTAGTCAGCGTTTACTGTGTCTTTCTGCCTCAGAGTGTTCTCCAGCCCCAGGTGAGTGCTCTGCCAGAGCTCTGGGAAGCTGTGTCCCCAGAATGACCCTCAACAATGTGGTCTGGGACAAGGTGACAAAAACTCCCCAGCTTCCCCATCTTGTGCTGGCACAGCTCACAGGCATGTCCACATAGAGGCTCTCCAGCAGAACTGAGCCCCAGTTGTCTACAGAGGTAACCCACTCATTAATGCGCCCTGCCTCAGCTTTCCTCTGTTCTCTGTTGCACTTTTCCCACTCCCTCATGATGCTTTCTGGGATCGCCTCCCAAATTATCTACTTGAAACCCATTCCTTGTCTCCAGGTTTGCTTCTGGGTGAACCACACTAAAGACTATGGCTGGAATGTAACAGAGGGCACCTGGTGTTGTGGACATCAGAGACCTGCACTGGGCCAGGTCATGCAGACCCTGTAGACTATGAGAAGAAACTTGGACTTGATTCGAAGTGTGTGGGGGCCACTGAAGGGTTTTAAGCGGGTGGGGAGAGGGGGAGGGGGGATACTACATGATCCAATTTATAATTTAAAATGCTTTTCTGGTTTCAGTTCGTAGAACAGGTTAAACAGGAGCAAAAGTAGAAGCAGGCAATAAGTTGGGAAGTTTTTTGAAGCAGCCCAGGGCAGGGCTGATGGAAGCTAGGGATGGAGAAATGGAGGTGCCTGCAAAGATCTGAGATATATTTTGGGGGACAAACCGATAGGACTTGCTGGTAGATGGATGGTTGGGGACAGTGGGAGGGGTCAAAGATGATGCCTTGATTTCTGGATCTCTGGTGGGGATTAAAGGAGCCAGGAGGTATTCTGGCATGAAAGGCATTCACAAAGTGAATAATTAGGGAGAGTGGCTCCGCTTTGATAGCCCCCCCAAATTTAACTAAGCCACACTGGCTTATTTATGCAGTGAGTAAGTATGAACTGTATACATCTGAGTAGAATCTCTGAGATGATCCCTGTAAAATCACCACCACAGCCACAAAGAGAAGCTATTCCCTTTACTTCACCAAGCTTAGGGGCATTAAACTTAACAGGCTAAAAAATGAAGTGTAAGACCAGCCCAGTGACTGTGACAGCTGCTGACAAACTCACACAAAGGGGATGCCCTCAAAGTGAAATGAGGGACACTGAAGACACAGGATAGATACCTGGGACCAAGGCCCTGAGCTGCAATAGGCAGGAGCTTCTAAACCACCATCCTCAAACCATAGAAGGAAAGTGTGCATTTCCCAAGATCTGGCTGCAAAGGGAGAAAGTGAGTAAGAGACCCTGGGCCATGTTTTATTCAGAGTGTGACTTTTTCCGGACAGGGTGTCTGGAACAAAACACAAACCAATAATACTGATGTTTTAACAAACAGACCAAGACCACTTAAACACACCAAATGATGGTTTCTGTAGGAAGCAATCTCCTTGGATAACCTAGAGTTATGGGTTTTCACAGAGAGATGTCCAAAGTTAGCATGGGCTGCCTTAAATTGCAGTGAGCATCTCACCAGTGGATGGGACGAGTACTTGGTAGCATTGCAAGAGGGGATATTGGTGGGAATGGTCTGATTCCAGTACTGAAATTGAGCTGTTTTAGCATTTCCAGTTGATGATACAGGTCAAGCAGCTTCCATGCAAGCTACAGCATTTGGGTTTAACCACAATTCTGATATCTGGATTTATTTATTTATTTAGAGAAGGAGTTTTGCTCTTGTTGCCCGGGCTGGAGTGCAGTGGTGTGATCTCTACTCACCGCAACCTCTGCCTCCCGGGTTCAAGCGATTCTCCTGCCTCAGCCTTCCGAGTAGCTGAGCCTACAGGTGCCTGCCACCATGCCTGGCTAATTTTTTTGTATTTTTAGTTGAGATGGGGTTTCGCCATGTTGGCTAGGCTGGTCTCGAACTCCTGACTTCAGGGGATTGACCTGCTTCAGCCTACCAAAGTGCTGGGATTACAAGCTTGAGCCACTGCACCCGGCCTGATATCTGAATTTATATTTTACTTTGTTTACCACTCTCTCTCTTTCTGTTTGTTCTCACCAAAACCAAATTCTGTTCTAATCAAAAAGCCTGACTGCCAATGAGCACTGTCTAAAGCAGTGCATGGAGGGTGAGCATATGCTTTAGACTTAGATCAATAGGGTTCAAATCTCGGCTCTGCCCCTTACTAGCTGTGTGGTCTTGGGCAAATTAGGTAGGTACTGTGTATTTGAGCTTCTAATCATAAGTGGGGGTAATACCTGATAGGACTGCATGAAGACTAACTTTTTTGGTATTTCTTGCAATATTTCAAACGTTTTCATTATATATATATATATAAAATATATAATATATATATATATAATGATCTATAATAAGTGATCTTTGATAAAACTATCGTAATTGGTTTTGGACACCGTGAACCCCACCCATATAGAAGGCAAACTTAATCAATAAAAGTTGTGTGTGTTCTGACTCCCATTAACCAGCCATTCTCTGGTCTCTCCCCTCCTCCTCAGCTCTTCCTATTTCCTGAGACAAAACAATATTGAAATTAGGCCAATTAATAACCTTACAACGGCCTCTAAGTGTTCAAATGAAAAAAAGAGTTGCATATCTGTCACTTTAAAGCAAAAGCTAGTAATGATTAAGCTTAGAAGGCATGTCAAAAGCCAAGACAGGCCAGAAGCTAGGCCCCTTGAGTCAAAGAGTTAGCCGAGTTGTGAATGCAAAGGCAAGGTTCTTGAAGGAAATTAAAAGTTCTACTCCGCTGAGCACATGAATGATAAGAAAGTGAAACAGACTTATTGCTGATTTGAAGAAAGTTTTAGTGGTCTTGATGGAATATTAAACAGCCACAACATTCCCTTAAGCCGAAGCCTAATCCAGAGCAAGGCTCTAACTCTCTTCAGCTCTACCAAGACTGAGATGAGGAGGCTACAGAAGAAAAGTTTGAAGCTAGCAGAAGTTAGTTCTCTAGGTTTGAGGAAAGAAGCCATCTCCATAACACAAAAGTGCAAGATGAAGCAGGAAGTGCTGATGGAGAAACTGCAGCAAGTTACCCAGAAGTTCTAGCTAAGATCATTGATGAAGGTTGCCACACGAAACAACTGGTTTTCAGTGTAGATGAAACAGCCTTCTATTGGAAGAAGATGCCATATAGGACACTCATAGCTAAAGAGGAGAAGTCAATGCCTGGCTTCAAAGCTTCAAAGGACACGCTGACTTTCTTGTTAGGGGCTAATGCAGCTGATAACTTTAAGTTGAAGCCAAAGCTCATTTATCATTAAAAAAATCCTAGGCCTCTTAAGAATTAATACTAAATCTACTCTGCCTTTGCTGTATACATGGAACAACAAAACCTGGATGAGAGCACATCTGTTTACAGCCAGGTTTACTGAACATTTTAAGCCCACTGTTGAGATCTACTGCTAAAAACATTCCTTTCAAAATATTACTGCTCAATGACAGTGCACTTGGTCACCCAAAAGCTCTGGTAGAGAGGCACAAAGAGATTAATGTTGTTTTCATGCCTGCTAACATAGCATCTACTTTGTAGCCCATGGACCAAAGACTTCCAAGTCTTATTATTTAAGAAATACATTTTATAAGACTATTGTTGTCATAGATAGTGATTCCTCTGATGTGTCTGGGAAAAGTCAATTGAAAACCTTTGCGCTGTCACCCAGGCTAGAGTGCAGTGGCACCATCCTGGCTTACTGCAGCCTCCGCCTCCCGGGTTCAAGCAATTCTCCAACCTCAGCCTCCTGAGTAGCTGGAATTACAGGTGTGCACCACCACACCTGGCTAATTTTTGTATTTTTAGTAGAGACGGGGTTTCACCATGTTGGCCAGGCTGGTCTCAAACTCCCGACCTCAAGTGATCCACCTTCCTCGGCCTCCCAAAGTGCTGGGATTACAGGCATGAGCCACCACGCCCAGCCAGGATTCATCATTCTAAATGTCATTAAGAACACATGTGATTCATTGGAGGAGGTCAAATATCAACTTTAGGAGGAGCTTAGAAAAAGTTGATTTCATCTCACATTGATAATTTTTGAGGGGTTCAAGACTTCAGTGGAGGAAGTCACTACAGATGTGACGAAAATAGCAAGAGAACTAGAGTTAGAAGTGGAGCCTGAAGATGTGACTGAATTGCTACAATCTCACAATAAAACTTTAGAGGATAAAAAGTTGCTTCTTATGGATGACCAAAGAAAGTGGTTTCTTGAAATGGAATCCACTCCTGGTGAGGGTACTGTCAACGTTGTTGAGATGACAACAAAGCATTTAGAATGTTCCATAAACTTAGTAGATAAAGCAGCTGGCAGGATTTGAGAGGACTGACTCAGATTTTGAAAGAAGTTCTACTGTGGGCAAAATGCTGTCAAACAGCATCACATGCTACAGAGAAATCTTTCATGAAAGGAAGAGTCAATTTATGTGACAAACATCATTGTTGTCTTATTTAGAAAAATTGCCACAGTCATCTCGACTTGCAGCAACCACCACCCAGATCAATCAGCAGCCATCAACACTGAGGCAAGACCCTCCACCAGCAAAAGGATTACGACTCACTGAAGGCGCACGTGATTGTTAGCAATTTTTAGCAATAAAGCATTTTAAAATTAAGGTGTGTACTTTTTTTTAGGCATAATGGAATTGCACTCTTAATAGACTATAGTATAGTGTAAACATAACTTTTATATGCACTGGGAAACCAAAGAGTCTCGTGTGACTTGCTCTATTGCAATATTTGCTTTATTGCAGTGGCCTGGAAATGAACCCACAATATCTCTGAGGTATGCCTGTACTTTGTTGTAGCCCAAACTGTCTAAAATACCTGGGCTGCTAGTTGCTGTCTCTCTGGCTCTCCCTGTGCTGGGTAACAATGTCTTCTGTGACCATGCTGGGCTTTCATTTCAGTGGGCTGTCTTCATTGCAGGGCTGTGTGCTTATGGAAGGCTGAGATTATTCTGTATTCTTCTCTGCCCCTCCTGTGCTCGGCAACAGACTTTGGCCCAGATCAGTTGCCCAGGAAATGGTTATTATTTTGAAAACTAAATAAGATAATGAATGCAGGAGTGCTTTGTAAAATATGAAGCATCACCACGTTATTACCATCCATGTCATCTAAATGCTGCTGTTGCTGTCTTCCCTGATGGGAGGAGTGCTTTTAGTTATAAAAGGGGATCTGGCATGGTGGGCGACAAAGAGTAGCAAACTCAAACCCTCCAGGGGGCCAGGGAGGTAAAACAAAAGAATAAAGCAGGGCTTGTGTAAAACAATAAGGAGTGGTGGGGATTGGGGCAAACAGTAATAGTGCGCCTGTATTCAGCTCCAGCCAATTACGTCTAGGCAGAATTGTGGGCTCTAAGCTAACAGATCTTCTGATTATTTTCAAGAGAAGCTAAAAATCCAGATTGTATTTGGTGCAATAGACATTCTTACATATTGGCATTTAATTAAAATTAAAAAAACAACAACCACCACCCACTATGTAGGTCAAATGACACAGAGCCAGTGGCCATTCAGGCCTGTGGTCTTGAGTTTATAATCTTTGGAGTTAACAGAATGTGCCTTGTAGCCAGATAAAAGCAGGTCTAAATCCCAGCTTATTTTCTTAACTGCTTTGCTACATCAGGAGGATAATTTGAGCTCTCTGATCTTCAGTTGCCTGTTTTCCAAGATGAAGACAATAATAGAATATACTGCACAGGGTTGTAGTGTAATGTATTTAGTACAGGACCTGATATACCATAAGCACTCCATAAGGATCCACAGTAATCGCTCAATAATGATGTACAGTAAGCACTCAGTAAGCACTCAGAATATCACTGTTACTGCTGATTATTGTAATTATTACCTCCCACCAGGCAGCTTGGAACATGGGTTTGTGGCCAGGAACAGTCCTGTGGAGCTGGGGGAGAGAAGTTGGTGATTGTGGTTAAGTTGACTTAAAATTCCCTGAAGGTTTTAGTGCTGAGAATGAATGCCATTGGTAATGCCCATCTTTGAGGCTCAGGGAGAATAACATGAGAAGGGATCCCTGCACAGGTGAATGAATGACCTGCCCTATCTGGAAGATCCAGGCAGCTGCTGAACAAGTATGGAAGCCATTCATTAATTCATTCATTCACTCATTCATTATTTCCAGAGTCCCTGATGGATGCTACGTTGTAAGTAAAGTGCTAGGGTGCCAACAGGAGCAACAATAGTTCCTTCCCTAAAGAGCTGTCATCTAGGCAAAGAGTGGGGGTAAGAGAACGACAGGAAAGCAGTATGGTCACCATATGCCTGCGCCATTCACCAGCTGTGTGATGTTGGGCAAGCTACTTGACCTTTCTTTAGATCATGTTTTCTTATCTATAGAATGGGGATCATTGAAGCACCAGCCCATGGGTTTGTCATGAGGAATTCCTAGGTTAAAACAAGTAAAAGTGCTCAGAGGGCCAGGGACAGTGTCCTAGAGGGACCGACAATTGAGCTGATGTCTTGGCTGTGTTCCCCAGAAGCAGACTCTGAGATGAGGACTTGAATGCAAGTGATTTGTCAAGGAAGTGCTCCTAGAGGAACTGGTAAGGGAAGGGGAGGTAGGTCCAGCAAGGAAAGGCTGCCAAGCAAGAGTGCAATTTTAGACAAAGTGCTGTGGAGGGTGGCTCCTGCTTGATCCTGAAGGGGATGTCTGGAGTGTAAATTACCTCAAAGTTGTCTTGAAAGCAAGGGTGTTAAGTTTAGCCTAAAGCTTCCTCCTTATGTATTCTAAGTTCAGTCCAAAGATTTCTCCATACGCAGTGAACTGTAACCTAACTGAATGTGTAAACAGATTGTAACCTATTCTTGTGCCAGTCTCCGAGTTTTGGCCAATCAAAGGGGTCCAACTGTTCAAACTGTGTTCAAATGAGGCAATCACTGGGCTATGACCAATCCAGCTGTTTCTGTACTTCACTTCCGTTTTCTGAGCACCACTTTCCTTTTTCTGTCCATAAATCTTCTTCTGCCACATGGCTACACTGGGGCCTCTCTGAACCTGTTCTGGTTTGGGGGATGCCTGATTCATGATTCCTTCTTTGTTCAATTAAACTCAATTAAATTTAATTTGCCTAAGTTTTTGTTTGTGGGGGGAAAGTAAGCTCCCAGGAGGTCACAGCTCTCTGCCTGAGCACAGAAAACAGCCCCAGTAGCCCAAGGGCAGTTCTTGAAAGAGGAAGTGCACGCACAGGCCATTGTAGTCAAAAGAACATCCAATCTGGGGGTGCAGACATGAAAAAACGGATCTGTGGGAATTTGGATGGTGCTCCAATAGTGTCAGCTTCAGCTGAAAGGAAGCAAGCATGGTTCTGAGCAGTAAAAGGTATTTGCTGGAAGTTGGTGCAATGATTCCGAAGGTGTGGAAAGACCACTGAAATGTCAGACTTAAGGTATCAGTTTGATTCTAGCACAGCCACGTACTTCTTTGAGCAATACTAATAATAATCATAGCAGCCAGAGGTTATTGAGTACATACTGCTATGAACTGAATTCCATCCCTCTCAAATTCATATGTTGAAGTCCTAACACCCAATGTGACTATATCTGGAGATGGGGTCTTTAGGAGGTAATGAAGTTTAAATGAGATCATAAGGTTGGGGCCCTGATCTGATAGGATTTGTGTTATTATAGTAACAGACACTAGAGAGCTCATTCTCTCTCTCCACCATGTTAGGACACAATGAGAAGCAGCTATGTGCAAGCTGGAAAGAGAGACATCACAGGAACTGAACCTTGCTGTAACCTTGATCTTGGAGTTTCCAACCTCTGCAACTATGAGAAAATAAATTTCTGTCCTTTAAGCCACCCAGTCTGTAGTATTTTGTTATGGCAGCCTGAGCTGACTAAGACACATACTATGCCAGGCACTGTTTAAATCACTACATACATCATCTCACTTAATCCTTACAATCAGCCTAGGAGGCAAATTCTATTAACATCCCCATTTACAGCTTGAGGCTATAATAATATTAGCTACTATTTATTGAACATTTGCAGTGTGCCAGGAACCATGCTTAATACTTTACATTTCCTTCCTTCCTTCCTTCCTTCCTTCCTTCCTTCCTTCCTTCCTTCCTTCCTTTCTCCCTCCCTCCCTCCCTCCTGCCTTTCCCTTCCTTCCTTCCTTTCTTCCTTCCTTCCTTCCTTCTTTTTCTTTCTTTCTCTCTTGCTTTCTTTTTCTTTCTTTCTCTCTTTCTTTCTCTCTCTCTCTCCTTCCTTCCTTTCCTTTCCTTCCTTCCTTCTTTCCTTCCTTCCTTCCTTCTTTCTTTCTTTCTCTTTCTTTCTTTCCTTTCTTTCTTTCTCTCTTTCTTCTTCTTTCTTTCTCTCTTTCTTTCTCTCTTTCTCTCTTTCCTTTCTCTCTCTCTCTCTCCTGACAGATTCTTACTATGTTGCCCAGGCTGCCCTTGAATTCTTAACCTCAGGACTACAGATGTGTACCTCTGCACGTAGCTTACACTTGTTTTCAAATTGAATTCTCTGAACACACCTAGAAGGAGAAGAGGACACTAAAGTTCATAAAATTAGGTAATTTATTCAAGAACACAGGGCTGTAACACAGTGGTAGAGCTAGAATTAAAACCTAGGGTATTCTAAATCCCTGCTCTGTAAATTTGCAAGACAGGTTGTACAGCTAGTAAAGGGTGTGGCCACTTGGATTTTAGAGCCATGGAAGTTGTCTGCTTCTCAAAGTCTTCTCCTTACCTATAAAGGGGATGGTGTCTCCCTCCATCCTTTCTTCTCAAGGGAATCAGGAGAATGCCTCGTTATTGAGAAAGGTTATGTCTGGTGATTCAGGACTGCCTTGCCAAGCCACACAGCAGACCTCTCTAAAGAGCATCATTATATCTGTCCTTCATGCTTGTAGAATCTCAAGGAGAAACGCTGTTTCCTAATACACTCTTTCTTGCTGTCTCTTACTGTTTCAGAAGAAAATAATTTCCTCCCCAATGTTCAAACTAGATGAGCATGTGAAGCCCTGAACAGAAGATTATTAAAGGAGCCCACAGTCCGCCTTCCAGTCTGCAATCTAATTAGCTTAAAGAGGTCCCTTAGAGTCAGCCCCAGAGAAATCTTCTACAGCCTAGAAAGCCGCCTAATGAGAGAAGACAGCCCATCGAGGAAGAGGGAAAAGCCTATGTTTGTGTGTCTGTGGGAGGGAGGAGAGACTCTGGTTCCTGTGTGTACTTCCATAATCACTTCCATAGGTACCTCCAACCAGAAAACTAAAAAATGTAATCACAGAGCTCTCAGTAAACACAGCCTGGGTGGTTGTCGCCCTGTAGCCTGGCACAGAGGACACCTCCTAGGGTTTTTCAGAGAGAGGAAGATTGGTTTTATTTAGAGCTACTGCAAGCCTCAGGTAGCCAGCCTCTTCTCACCACTATAATAGACCAGAGAGGAAAAAAAAGACTAAAAATAGCCTGCGATTGTGTCAGGGAGGTCTCTCCCATTCGGAGAGTCACAGGTGGCTGGTTAGAGGGGATGGAGGTAGCAGGTAATGCCAATCAAGTAACCAGGGAGTCACTGCTTCAAGAACAGTAGGAAACAGGGCCTGCCCTTGGGGACTTAACAACTTTGCCATTCATATTCAGTCACCACCCATTCATGAATTCAGCAAACACGGATTGAGTGCCACTATGAGGCAGGCACTGTACTAGGTGCTGGGATACAGAAGTGAAAACGCCAGATGATTTCCCACTCCCATGGAGCTTCTATTATGGGGCCAGAGACAGACAGCATACATGAAAAAAACTAACAGGATAATTATAGAAAGTGAGAAGTGTGTTATGAAGTGAAATAAAAGAGGGGCAGCTCTACAGGGCCCCTCCAACTCCAAGTTCCCAGTGGGATCAGTGGAGGCTTTCACTGTGATGCATCTCAGCTTAACTCTTCCCTCTGCTTGGTTCTGCTTCCTTCACTCCCCCATAGGTGCTAATCCTAAGGGCAGTCCCTAGAGAGTTCCTGCAAATAGCTCCCTAACTCAGAGTATGGGTTCCAGAGAATCCAACCTAAGGCAGTGAGTGATGGAAGGAGAACCACTTCATACAGTGTTGATAGTGAAGGCCTTTCAGAAAGAGCGATGTTGGGGCCTGAATGATGGGGAGGACCAAGCTTTGAGAATATACCTGGAGAAAGTGTCTCAGGAATAGGGGATGACTGTGAGATGGAAACAAGCTTGGTGTATTAAAGGAATAGAAAGATGGCCCGTGCAGTTCAAGCACAGTGACGCTTGAGGAAAGAGGAGTGAAAGGATAGAGGACAGCAGGGCCAGGTCTTGCAGGGACCCACAGGCTGCAGTGAGGAGTTTGCATTTTATTCTAAGGGGGTGAGAAGTCATTGGAGAGGGTCAAGCACAGGAATGAAAGGATCCAATTTACATTTTAAAAAGATTGCTCTGGCTACTGTGAATTCAATTTCATCAGGAAGACAAGACTAACTGACTTGGAAAATTAGAGAATAACCCCAAAGCTATATAATTCTGTACCTATAAAGGGCACTGAATAAGGCTCATTGGCACGGGTATATCTCATATTCATTGAATATATACTTAGCAAATGTAATAGTTGAACACCTGTTATATGCCAGATACTGTGCCAGGCTCTGGGATACAGCAAATAAATGAGATAAATAATACCCTGAACCCTCATGGAGCTTGAATTCATAGTGGGAGGACTGTAATAATAAAGTGCTCAGTTGGGTTGCATAGACTTAAAGCAAGTCATTGGAAATGAAATAAAAGGGAAGGGCTTTCTGAAGAAGATGGGACTTGGAACAGGTGGGGAAATATGTAGGAAGCAGCCATTGTAGATAGAAAAAACTCCAAGAAAAATACCAGGGTAGCAGTGGTGAGCATGGTCAAACAGTGTCAATAATTACCATCTATTGAGTACCTGCTATGTGACAGATATCATGCTGAGAATTTTGCATCTTAAAAGATGCAAAATTGTGTAATCTTCAGAGATATCACATAAGGCAAGCATTATTTTTCTCTCATTTTATAGATGATGAAACTGAGGCTCACAGAAATATCTTATTCAATATCACATATCTAGAAAGAGGGGGATCTGGATTTCCTCCCATGCCTGTCTGACTCAGAAACTGAATCCTATGCCCTGAATCCCTGCACTACAGTGATGTTCCAATAGGGGGGGTGCACCATGGAGAGCATCTTGATTGGCCAGAAGTGGTCCCTAGCTGTCTAACCAAGTCTTCTACCATTTCCCAGGACAAGTTCTGTGCCAAGACTTGCACGTCTGCTGTTATGTGGACACAGCTCTTGGTTCTTCACTTTTCTGCCGATGACTTTCTTCGCCATCTCTTTCCTATGTCTCATTTGGCAGACATTGCTAAATGGTCACCAATATCAGGTTCTGGTTTTTATGACACATGGTTTAATATATTTCTTAACATCCCTTACAGTTATATGTGGCAGATGACTGAATTCTGGCCAATGGAGCATGAGTGGAAGCTCGTGTATGGCATTTCCAGGTCTGGTCCTTAAAAATCTCCTACTTATGCTTCTTTCCCCTCCTGTCCATCTTGGAAGACATTCAATGAAGATGTCAGAGCCACTCTTAGTCTGTGTCTTTGAGTAACTGTGTGGGGAAGGGACCACTCACCAACCTGGACCTACCTTGGGCTATTGTGTGAGAAAGAGATAAAATCTATTGTTTCGAACCATTACACGACTGGGTCTGTTTGTTACTGCAGCCCAGCCTACACTAACTCATACATCTACTTCCTGTCATGACTCCTGAGGACCTAACTCTCCTTTAAAATATCATTTCAGCCTTTGTTTAGGATTTCTGGAAGGGAAAATGGTAATTTGGACCATTGCAAAAAATTTAGCTAAACCAAGGAGTCTATAGACAAAAATCAAAGAGTGAGTGGATGAAAACTTCATGTTTTCTGTAGTTATAGTGATAATATGATAAGTGACAGAATTTTTAAAAAGCGAGAAATAGAGAGAAAGAATCATTCCACCCACTCCGGAAGGCATTGCGGTGTGCGGCAGCAATGGCAGAGGTGAAGGGATCTTGTGGTAGCTCCTCATGGGTTTTTGTCTTGAAGGTTTCCTTCTCTGCCTTAACTTTGTGTTCAACCAGGAGTAAAAGCAGAGATGGTGGGGGCAAGAAAGAGAAGTTGAGAGGGCATCGCCCTGTGCGATGTCAGATTGGGGCAGGTGTGTGGGGAACAGCTCTCTTGCAATTAGCTCAGGAGTATGAGCCTCCCTAATGACTGTATGAGTTCTGGACACTTCAGGAGTCCTCAGCCATGACATGGTTGATATGGATCAATTCATAAACAACTTGGAGGTGCAACTTAATTCAGAAGGTGGCTCAATGCAGGTATTCAAGCCCATCACTGGCCCTGCTCAGAGATCCCCCTGAGATAGAAGCAGAAATAATGTGACTTCTCCACCATTCCTGGATGCCAACCCCATGGAGAACCCAGCATTGTTTAATGACCTCAAGTTTGAGCCCCAGAAGAACTTTTGGCGAGTGAATTTCAGCCCGTCCCCAGTGGAACAAGTTGACTTCTCCTCTCACAAGCCTAAGGCTCCTCTCCACCCTATTAGCATGCTGCAAGCTCCAGGACATCCTCCCAAGCCACAGTCTGCTCCCCAGACCCTTGTGGTGTTCACTTCAACATCAGCAAACATTCCTGCTATTCTGACCACAGGATTTGTCCTGACTCCCTCTCAGGACACTGGTGGCTAGCAGATCTTACATGTCATTCACAGCATCCCCTCAGTCTGTCTTCCAAGTAAGATGGGTGACCTGAATGCCATCCCAGTGGTGGTGCAATCTCTGCCCATGGTGTATACTACTTTGCCTGCAAATGAGGGCCCTGCACCCATCAGAGTCCCACTCATTGGAGGAGATGGTACAAATGCTGGATCAGTGAAAGTTGACCCCACTTCCATGTCTCTACTGGAGATTCCAAGTGACAGTGAGGGGAGTGCAATTAAAAATGGATCCCCAGGGGGTGGAGCCGAGATGGCCGAATAGGAACAGCTCCGGGCTACAGCTCCCAGGGTGAGCGACACAGAAGACGTGTGATTTCTGCATTTCCATTTGAGGTACCAAGTTCATCTCACTAGGAAGTGCTAAACAGTGGGTGCAGGACAGTCGGTGCAGAGCACTGTGCATGAGCTGAAGCAGGGCGAGGCATTGCCTCACTCGGGAAGCGCAAGGGGTCAGGGAGTTCCCTTTCCTAGTCAAAGAAACGGGTAACAGATGGCACCTGGAAAATCGGGTCAGTCCCCCCAATACTGCGCTTTTCCAACGGGCTCGGAAAACAGCACACCAGGAGATTGTGTCCCGCACCTGGCTCGGAGGGTCCTATGCCCACGGAGTCTCGCTGATTGCTAGCACAGCAGTCTGAGATCAAACTGCAAGGTGGCAGCGAGGCTTGGGGAGGGGCGCCTGCCATTGCCCAGGCTTGCTTAGGTAAACAAAGTAGCCAGGAAGCTTGAACTGGGTGGAGCCCACCACAGCTCAAGGAGGCCTGCCTGCCTCTGTAGGCTCCACCTCTGGGGGCAGGGTATAGACAAACAAAAAGTCAGCAGGAACCTCTGCAGACTTAAATGTCCCTGTCTGACAGCTTTGAAGAGAGTAGTGGTTCTCCCAGCACACAGCTGGAGATCTGAGAACGGGCAGACTGCCTCCTAAAGTGGGTCCCTGACCCCCGAGCAGCCTAACTGGGAGGCACTCCCCAGTAGGGACAGACTGACACCTCACTCGGACAGGTACTCCTCTGAGACAAAACTTCCAGAGGAACTATCAGACAGCTGAATTTGTGGTCTCACAAAAATCCACTGTTCTGCAGCCACCGCTGCTGACACCCAGCCAAACAGGGTCTGGCGTGGACCTCTAGCAAACTCCAACAGACCTGCAGCTGAGGGTTGTGTCTGGTAGAAGGAAAACTAACAAACAGAAAGGACATCCACACCAAAAACCTATCTGTACATCACCATCATCAAAGACCAAAAGTAGATAAAACCACAAAGATGGGGAAAAAACAGAGCAGAAAAACTGGAAACTCTAAAAAGCAGAGCACCTCTCCTCCTCCAAAGGAACGCAGTTCCTCACCAGCAACGGAACAAAGCTGGATGGAGAATGACTTTGACGAGTTGAGAGAAGAAGGCTTCAGATGATCAAACTACTCTGAGCTACGGGAGAAAATTCAAAACAATAACAAAGAAGTTAAAAACTTTGAAAAAAAATTAGATGAATAGATAACTAGAATAACCAATGCAGAGAAGGGCTTAAAGGAGCTGATGGAACTGAAAGCCAAGTTTCAAGAACTACGGGAAGATTGCAGAAGGCTTGGTAGCTGATGTGATCAACTGGAAGAAAGGGTATCAGTGATGGAAGATGAAATGAATGAAATGAAGTGAGAAGGGGAGTTTAGAGAAAAAAGAATAAAAAGAAATGAACAAAGCCTCCAAGAAATATGGGACTATGTGAAAAGACCAAACCTACATCTGATTGGTGTACCTGAAAGTGACAGGGAGAATGGAACCAAGTTGGAAAACACTCTGCAAGATATTATCCAGGAGAACTTCCCCAATCTAGCAAGGCAGGCCAACATTCAGATTCAGGAAATACAGAGAATGCCACAAAGATACTCCTCGAGAAGAGCAACTCCAAGATACATAATTGTCAGATTCACCAAAGTTGAAATGAAGGAAAAAATGTTAAGTGCAGCCAGAGAGAAAGGTCGGGTTACCCACAAAGGGAAGCCCATCAGACTAACAGCTGATCTCAGCAGAAACTCTACAAGCCAGAAGAGAGTGGGGGCTGATATTCAACATTCTTAAAGAAAAGAATTTTCAACCCAGAATTTCATATCCAGCCAAACTAAGCTTCATAAGTGAAGGAGAAATAAAATCCTTTACAGACAAGCAAATGCTGAGAGATTTTGTCCCCGCCAGGCCTGCCCTAAAAGAGCTCCTGAAGGAAGCACTAAACATGGAAAGGAACAACCGGTACCAGCCACTGCAAAATCATGCCAAATTGTAAAGGTCATCGAGGCTAGGAAGAAACTGCATCAACTAACGAGCAAAATAACCAGCTAACATCATAATGACAGGATCAAATTGACACATAACAATATTAACTTTAAATGTAAAGGGACTAAATGCTCCAATTAAAAGACACAGACTGGCAAATTGGATAAAGAGTCAGGACCCATCAGTGAGCTGTATTCAGGAAATCCATCTCACGTGCAGAGACACACATAGGCTCAAAATAAAAGGGTGGAGGAAGATCTACCAAGCAAATGGAAAACAAAAAAAGGCAGGGATTGCAATCCTAGTCTCTGATAAAACAGACTTTAAACCAACAAAGATCAAAAGAGACAAAGAAGGCCATTACCTAATGGTAAAGGGATCAATTCAACAAGAAGAGCTAATTATCCTAAATATATATGCACCCAATACAGGAGCACCCAGATTCATAAAGCAAGTCCTGAGTGACCTACAAAGAGACTTAGACTCCCACACAATAATAATGGGAGACTTTAACACCTCACTGTCAACATTAGACAGATCGACGAGACAGAATGTTAAGAGGGATACCCAGGAATTGAACTCAGCCCTGCACCAAGCTGACCTAATAGACATCTACAGAACTCTCCACCCAAAATCAACAGAATATACATTTTTTTCAGCATCGCACCACACCTATTCCAAAATTGACCAGATAGTTTGAAGTAAAGCTCTCCTCAGCAAATGTAAAAGAACAGAAATTATAACAAACTGTCTCTCAGACCACAGTGCAATCAAACTAGAACTCAGGATTAAGAAACTGACTCAAAACCACTCAACTACATGGAAACTGAACAACCTGCTCCTGAATGACTACCGGGTGCATAAGGAAATGAAGGCAGAAATAAAGATATTCTTTGAAACCAATGAGAACAAAGACACAACATACCAGAATCTCTGGGACACATTCAAAGCAGTGTGTAGAGGGAAATTTATAGCACTAAATGCCCACAAGAGAAAGCAGGAAAGATCCAAAATTGACTCCCTAACATCACAATTAAAAGAACTAGAAAAGCAAGAGCAAACACATTCAAAAGCTAGCAGAAGGCTAGAAATAACTAAAATCAGAGCAGAACTGAAGGAAATAGAGACACAAAAAACCCTTCAAAAAATTAATGAATCCAGGATCTGGTTTTTTGAAAAAATCAACAAAATTGATAGACCACTAGCAAGATTAATAAAGAAGAAAAGAGAGAAGAATCAAATAGATGCAATAAAAAATGAAAAAGGGCATATCACCACCAATCCCACAGAAATACAATCCACCATCAGAGAATACTACAAACACCTCTACACAAATAAACCAGAAAATCTAGAAGAAATGGATAAATTCCTCGACAAATACACCCTCCCATGACTAAACCAGGAAGAAGTTGAATCTCTGAATAGACCAATAACAGGTTCTGAAATTGTGGCAAGAATCAATAGCTTACCAACCAAAAAGAGTCCAGGACCTGATGGATTCACAGCCGAATTCTACCAGAGGTACAAGGAGGAAATGGTACCATTCCTTCTGAAACTATTTCAATCGATAGAAAAAGAGGGAATCCTCCCTAACACATTTTATGAGGCCAGCATCGTCCTGATACCAAAGCCTGGCAGAGACACAACCAAAAAAGAGAATTTCAGACCAATATCCTTGATGAACATTGATGCAAAAATCCTCAATAAAATACTGGCAAACTGAATCCAGCGGCACATCAAAAAGCTTATACAGCATGATCAAGTGGGCTTCATCCCTGGGATGCAAGGCTGGTTCAACATACGCAAATCAATAAATGTAATCCAGCATATAAACAGAACCAAAGACAAAAACCACATGATTATCTCAATAGATGCAGAAAAGGCCTTTGACAAAATTCAACAACCATTCATGCTAAAAACTCTCAATAAATTAGGTATTGATGGGACGTATCTCAAAATAATAAGAGCTATCTATGACAAACCCACAGCCAATATCATACTGAATGGGCAAAAACTGGAAGCACTCCCTTTGAAAACTGGCACAAGACAGGGATGCCCTCTCTCAACACTCCTATTCAACATAGTATTGGAAGTTCTGGCCAGGGCAATCAGGCAGGAGAAGGAAATAAAGGGTATTCAATTATGAAAAGAGGAAGTCAAATTGTCCCTGTTTGCAGATGACATGATTGTATATCTAGAAAACCCCATTGTCTCAGCCCAAAATCTCCTTAAGCTAATTAGCAACTTCAGCAAAGTCTCAGGATACAAAATCAACGTACAAAAAATAACAAGCATTCTTGTACACCAATCACAGACAAACAGAGAGCCAAATTATGAGTGAACTCCCATTCACAATTGCTTCAAAGAGAATAAAATACCTAGGAATCCAACCTACAAGGGATGTGAAGGACCTCTTCAAGGAGAACTACAAACCACTGCTCAATGAAATAAAAGAGGATACAAACAAATGGAAGAACATTCCATGCTCATGGGTTGGAAGAATCAATACCATGAAAATGGCCATACTGCCCAAGGTAATTTATAGATTCAATGCCATCCCCATCAAGCTACCAATGACTTTCTTCACAGAATTGGAAAAAACTACTTTAAAGTTCATATGGAACCAAAAAAGAGCCAGCATCGCCAAGTCAATCCTAAGCCAAAAGAACAAAGCTGGAGGCATCAGTCTACCTGACTTCAAACTATACTAGAAGCCTACAGTAACCAAAACAGCATGGTACTGGTACCAAAACAGAGACATAGACCAATGGAACAGAACAAAGCCCTCAGAAATAATGCCGCATATCTACAACTATCTGATCTTTGACAAACCTGAGAAAAACAGGAAATGGGGAAAGGATTCCCTATTTAATAAATGGTGCTGGGAAAACTGGCTAGCCATATGTAGAAAGCTGAAACTGGATCCCTTCCTTACACCTTATACAAAAATTAATTCAAGATGGATTAAAGACTTACATGTTAGACCTAAAACCATTAAAATCCTACAAGAAAACCTAGGCAATACCATTCAGGACATAGGCGTGGGCAAGGACTTCATGTCTAAAACACCAAAAGCAATGGCAACAAAAGCCAAAATTGACAAATGGGATCTAATTAAACTAAAGAGCTTCTGCACAGCAAAAGAAACTACCATCAGAGTGAACAGGCAACCTACAAAATGGGAGAAAGTTTTCACAACCTACTCATCTGACAAAGGGCTAATATCCAGAATCTATAATGAACTCAAACAAATTTACAAGAAAAAAACAAACAACCCCATCAAAAAGTGGGCAAAGGACATGAACAGACACTTCTCAAAAGAGGAAATTTGTGCAGCCAAAAAACACATGCAAAAATGCTCATCATCACTGGCCACCAGAGAAATGCAAATCAAAGCCACAATGAGATACCATCTCACACCAGTTAGAATGGCCATCATAAAAAGTCAGGAAACAACAGGTGCTGGAGAGGATGTGGAGAGATAGGAACACTTTTACACTGTTGGTGGGACTGTAAACTAGTTCAACCATTGTGGAAGTCAGTGTTGTGATTCCTCAGGGATCTAGAACTAGAAATACCATTTGACCCAGCCATCCCATTACTGGGTATATACCCAAAGGACTATAAATCATGCTGCTATAAAGACACATGCACACGTATGTTTATTGCGGCACTATTCACAGTGGCAAAGACTTGGAACCAACCCAGATGTCCAACAACGATAGACTGGATTAAGAAAATGTGGCACCTATACACCATGGAATACTATGCAGCCATAAAAAATGATGAGTTCATGTCCTTTGTAGGGACATGGATGAAACTGGAAAACATCATTCTCAGTAAACTATCGCAAGGACAAAAAACCAAACACCGCATGTTCTCACTCATAAGTGGGAATTGAACAATGAGAACTCATGGACACAGGAAGGGGAACATCACACTCCAGGGACTGCTGTGGGGTGGGGGGAGGGGGGAGGGACAGCATTAGGAGATATACCTAATGCTAAATGACGAGTTAATGGGTGTAGCAAACCAACATGGCACATGGATACTTATGTAACAAACCTGCACATTGTGCACATGTACCCTAAAACCTCAAGTATAATAATAAAAGTAAAATAAAATAAAATAAAATAAAAAGAGTGGATCCTCAGCCTCATAGAGTCTGCAGGGACTAAAGCAAGAACCAGCAGCAATGGGCCAAGTGCAGGGAGGAGTCGCTTGACTTGAGAAGAAGACTGATGCACCAGTGTGACTTTGCAGGATGCAGCAAAGTGTACTCCAAAAGCTCTCACCTGAAAGCTCACCACGGAATTCATATAGGAGAGAAGACTTATAAATGCACGTGGGATGGCTGCTCCTGGAAATTCGCTCACTCAGATGAGCTCACTAGCTCTTTCCTCGAGCACACAGGCATCAAGCCTTTCTGCTGCACGGACGGCAACTGCAGCTTTTCTGGTTCTGACCAGCTGTCCCTGCACCACTGTCGCCATGACACTATGTGAGCTGCACAGGTCGCACTAGAGAAGCTGCACTGGTATCTTTCCTGTTTGTGTGTTGAGGTTAGGACCACTTTTTTCTCTTTGACTTCAAGTTGCATCTGGAATGGAGTTGAAGCAGCCCACTGAGCCAAGTTGAGGAGACTGGAGGAAAACATAGCTGGTCTCCCGTGGGGCTCTTCATATTCCACCTTCGCCTCTCCACTGTCCAGACCTGGTTTTTTCAACCTCCACATGGATTGAATTCCAGTGTGACACCTATGGCTGCCCTCCCATTCCCCCTGCCCTGAAATAGGACATTTTTCCTGAAGTAACAGGAATCAAATTCAAGGCTGTGGACAAACATACACTGCTTTTTTCTTTCCTATTTTTCTCTTGTTTCCTAGAACGCTTATCCATATGCTTCCAAATAAGTACCTAAAGGTGGTTTGATAGTGTCCTAAATCACTTTTTTCGAGTTCCTAGATGGAAGGAGTGTAACAATGTAATTGACTGTTAAGATTTACAGGGATTCGATTCCTGAGTAGGAGGCACATTCCCAGTGAATAAGCTGAGTCCCATACCAAACTCAAAGGTTTGAATAAATCGAATCTTATTTCTTCTTAAAGTTTCGTATTCAAAAAAAAGAGGGAGAAATAGGGATAGAGAAAGAAGAGATCTGAGAAATAAAAAGAAGAGGAACTAGAAATATGAGAGTACAGATAGGAAAGAAGAGAAAATAAAGGAAAGAGAGGAAACAAGATAGAAGATACAGAGAAGAAAAAGCATATGTAAAAAAGGACTGAAGGAGCAAAATTAAAATTGAGTCACTCCACAGTTCTGAGAAGATAAGGCTCTCCTAGCACGACCTCCCAGGAACCCATCACACCCAGCCTCTGAGGTAAAAAGATGTTTCTTTCGTGGTCTAGGACCAGGTGTATTAGGCCTACTGTCCTGCTATCTTGCACACCTGCAAAGCATCTGGATATGGCATTGTGATCAGCGGCCTGGGATTAGGTCCCAATCAAACTCAAGAAAATTGTGCTTCCTCCTAGCAGGTATAAAAGAAGAGGGATAAAGGTTATATCAACAGGGGACAACCTCAGTTTCAGTAACTTTATATTTAGATTGCAGTGACTGGGAGTTAATTAGTCTTGGTTTTTTTTTTTTCACTCTCCACTCCCCATCTTTTTCTTGACTAATTAGTTGGAAAATGGGTTCTAAAGAAAAGCAGAATGATCCTCGGGATTGGTAATGGGGTGATGGTAATGGGGTAGTTAGGAAGAAAGCCCCCTCAAAGCGCTTTGGCTCTAACAGGTCTTTTAAGAAGTCAGTATGTTTGTCAGGACTACAGACAGCTCCAGGCCTGCCAGTGGGAAGGCCATTGAGGAAGCAGAGAAGGTGGCTTTAATAAAGGAGCCCTGGAAACTCCTGGATAGCGGGCGCCTGCCACCTTATTTAATTATGCAATGATCAGCAACCTTTACATTTTAATTCGGAGTTACCGTAATGAAGCCATCCTGCTTCTACTTGGGGCAGGCCTGCTCATTCTTCCGTTGCTCCGGAAGGGTCTTCAGCACTAATTGGCTGTTTAGTAGCTGGATCTTGACAGTACGAGGTAGGTAGCGATCCCCTTGCTTTCCTTCTAATGCATTCTCTGGTCTCTCTGCCCTCCTCTTCTTTGATTTGCCTAATTAGTGCTAATAATTTAAAAGCTGCATGGCCCTCTTTTGATCCTGCTGTCGATGGCAGACAGAGCCATTCCATTAGCAGATATTAAATAGTGCTAATATGTGGTGACACACGGTTGGAACTGGTTCGCACACAGTTCCAGCCTGGGACCACAGGGCTGCCTTACACACACACACACACACACTTCATTCACTTTATTCCTAGAGAAAAGTCATTGCAGGCAGTAGCAGCCTTAAAGCACTGTGTCTTAATAACTGTTTGAGGCCCCCTTTATCATGGGCTGGCATTGAAAAACCGCACGATTTATTTCACATTTCAGGGTTTTAATGATTAATTCATGAATGTATCTGCAAGAATGCCAAGGTCTCCAAAATAATGAAAGCCTTTTTTTCCCCTAAAGTTGTTTGTTTTCATTTCAAATCAAAGCAATCGGTCTTGAGCATTCATTTCTCTCTCCCTTCACTCCCTTCACCCGGAAAAAAAAAAAAAAACTACTGCTCATTTCACTGGGGTCTTGATAACATTTTGACAAGTAATAGAATTCATTTACATTTATCAAAATAAATAGATAACTCTTCCATCTTCTCTCTGTTTAGCTGACACGGACAGGTCTTTCACCTCCAGCAGGCATCAATAAACTCGAGGTCATGTGCAATGATCCAGCCTGTGTGTTCCCAAATATTCTGAAACTTTTGTTGAAATGTAAAGAGGTGCTCAGACTGAGAGACTTTGGATGCTCTTTCAGAAGGACCCTTCCCAGGTCCTGGGAAAGCAGACATTGTAGCTGTCAGTCTGGCCTGGACTCGTAAATCATAAACCATATCTTACTTATTTAAAAGCAGTAGGATGCCATGGTTAATAATGTTGGTTCTATAATGGGATTAGTTAAGTATTAATCATAGCTTTATCATTTTCCCATCAAGTGTGTGACTTTAGGCAACTCAATCGTAATAGTAACAGCTACATTATAGAGTTGTTATCAGGATTAAAAGAAGTAATACATGTAAAAGGCTCAGCACTGCAACTGATCATAGTAAGTGCTCAAAAAAAGTCAGGGATAATGATGATGATGGTGATTGAATAGCCTTGGTCATTGCACACTGGGCAAGAGCAAACAAACTCCTTGGACCTGGGCCTCTGCACAATGGTCTAGATGAGAGGGTTGGTGACTGTGAGAAATGACATTTAGAACCTGTGGGGTTACCAATAACTTTCTCTTTGGGCTCCTATTTGCTTTATGCTTTTAAAATTGTCATTCATTTATTGGTAAACTAACAGCCACACTGCATAAAGTTCAAATGGCACAAAAGGGGATGCAGTGAAAATTCAGTTTCTTTCCCATTTTGTTCTTTCCTAGAGATGGTCCTTATTATATTGATCTTGTGTATCCTCCCAGCGATATTAAATACAGATGCAAGACATGAGGACCATATTCTGCTTACAGTTTTTTCTTAAAAAACTTGTGGCATGTACACCGATCCCACAGAAATACAAGCTACCATCAGAGAACACTATAAACACCTCTACGCAAATAAACTAGAAAATATAGAAGAAATGGATAAATTCCTGGACACATACACCCTCCCAAAACTAAACCAGGAAGAAGTTGAATCTCTTAATAGACCAATAACAGGCTCTGAAATGAGGCAATAATTAATAGCCTACCAACCAAAAAAAGTCCAGGACCAGACAGATTCACAGCCAAATTCTATCAGAGGTACAAAGAGGAGCTGGTACCATTCCTTCTGGAACTATTCTGATCAATAGAAAAAGAGGGTATCCTCCCTAACTCATTTTATGAGGCCAACATCATCCTGATACGAAAGCCTGGTAGAAACACAACAAAAAAAGAGAATTTTAGACCAATATCCCTGATGAACATCGATGTGAAAATCCTCAGTAAAATACTGGCAAACCGAATCCAGCAGCACATCAAAAAGCTTATCCACCATGATCAAGTCGGCTACATCCCTGGGATGCAGGGCTGGTTAAACATATGCACATCAATATACGTAATCCAGAAACAAAGACAAAAACCACATGATTATCTCAACAGATGCAGAAAAGGCCTTTGACAAAATTCAACAGCCCTTCATGGTAAAAACTCTCAATAAACTAGGTATTGATGGAACGTATCTTAAAATAATAAGAGCTATTTATGACAAACCCATAGCCAATATCATATTGAGTGGGCAAAAACTGGAAGTCTTCCCTTTGAAAACAGACACAAGACAGGGATGCCCTCTCTCACCACTCCTAATCGACGTAGTGTTGGAAGTTCTGGCCAGGGCAATAAGGCAAGAGAAAGAAATAAAGGGTATTCAGTTAGGAAAAGAGGAAGTCAAATTGTCCCTGTTTGCAGATGACATGATTATATATTTAGAAAACCCCATCATCTCAGCCCCAAATCTCCTTAAGCTGATAAGCAACTTCTGCAAAGTCTAGGATAAAAAATCAGTGTGCAAAAATCACAAGCATTCCTCTACACCAATAACAGACAAACAGAGAGCCAAATCATGAGTGAACTCTCATTCACAATTGCTACAAAGAGAATAAAATACCTAGGAATCCAACTTACAAGGGATGAGAAGGATCTCTTCAAGGAGAACAACAAACCACTGCTCAAAGAAATAAAAGAGGAGACAAACAAATGGAAGAATATTCCATGCTCATGGATAGGAAGAATCAATATTATGAAAATGGCCATACTGCCCAAGGTAATTTATAGATTCAGTGCCATCCCCATCAAGCTACCAATGACTTTCTTCACAGAATTGGACAAAACTACTTTAAAGTTCATATGGAACCCAAAAAGAGCCCACATAGCCAAGACAATCCTAAGCCAAAAGAACAAAGCTGGAGGCATCACGCTACCTGACTTCAAACTATACTACAAGCCTACAGTAACCAAAACAGCATGGCACTGGTACCAAAACAGAGATATAGACCAATGGAACAGAACAGAGGCTTCAGAAATAACACACATCTACAACCGTCTGATCTTTGACAAACCTGACAAAAACAGGAAATGGGGAAAGGATTCCCTATTTAATGAATGGTGCTGGGAAAACTGGCTAGCTATATGTAGAAAGCTGAAACTGGATCCCTTCCTTACACCTTATACAAAAATTAATTCAAGATAGATTTAAGACTTAAATGTTAGACCCCAAACCATAAAAACCCTAGAAGAAAACGTAAGCAATACCATTCAGGACATAGGCATGGGCAAAGACTTCATGACTAAAATACCAAAAGCAATGGCAACAGAAGCCAAAATAGACAAATGGGATCTAATTAAACTAAAGAGCTTCTGCACAGCAAAAGAAACTATCATCAGAGTGAACAGGCAACCTACAAAATGGGAGAAAATTTTTGCAATCTATTCATCTGACGAAGGGCTAATATACAGAATCTACAAAGAACTCAAACAACTTTACAAGAAAAAAAATAACTCCATCAAAAAGTGGGCAAAGGATATGAACAGATACTTCTCAAAAGAAGACATCTATGCAGCTGACAGACACATGAAAAAATGCTCATCATCACTGGCCATCAGAGAAATGCAAATCAAAACCATAATGAGATACAATCTCACACCAGTTAGAACGGCAATCATTAAAAAGTCAGGAAACAACAGATGCTGGAGAGGATGTGGAGAAATAGGAAGGCTTTTACACTGTTGGTGGGCGTGTAAATTAGTTCAACCATTGTGGAAGACAGTGTGGTGATCCCTAGAACTAGAATTACCATTTGACCCAGCAATCCTATTACTGGGTATATATCCAAAGGATTATAAATCATGCTACTATAAAGACACATGCACACGTATGTTTATCGTGGCACTATTCAGAATAGCAAAGACTTGGAACCAACCCAAATGTCCATAAATAATAGACTGGATTAAGAAAATGTGGCTCATATACACCATGGAATACTATGCAGTCATAAAATGGATGAGTTCACGTCCTTTGCAGGGACATGGATGAAACTGGAAGCCATCATTCTCAGCAAACTATCACAAGGACAGAAAACCAAACACTGCATGTTCTCACTCATAGGTGGGAGTTGAACAATGAGATCACTTGGACACAGGGTGGGGAACATCATACACCAGGGCCTATCAGAGGGGTGGGGGCCTGGGGGAGGGATAGCATTAGGAGAAATACCTAATGCAAATGATGAGTTGACGGGTGCAGCTAACCAACATGGCACAAGTATACCTATGTATCAAACCTGCACATTGTGCACATGTACCCTAGAACTTAAAGTATAATAAAAAAAATTGTGGTGTGTTCTTTTCTTTGATCCTTGCATGAAACAATAAAGCCTAAGACCATGGCACATCACTCCATTTAGTTTTAGTCATTCCTCATTGATGGACGTTTAGATTGTTTCTAGTCTTTCCGCAACATAACACAGTCTAGAAATGGGCTAAGGAATAGAGATTTCTTGGTTTCTTTTGCAGGAGAGACAATGAAAGGAATGTGTATCATACCCTTGCTTTTTTCCTCTCTACAACATTCATTCCTTATACTTTTAAAAACAGAACCCTGGTTTTCCTTTGGAGAACTACCCTTCACTCACTTTCTGGCTGACCCTACTCCTGGTTTCAAGGATGAGATGTGACTAAAGCCCAACCAATCAGAAGCACTATTTTTACATTTATCAAAATAAATAGATAAGTCTTCCTTCTTCTCTCTGTTTAGCTGACATGGACAGGCCTTTCACCTGTCCAGTGATTGGTTCACAGAAGATCATGTGGCCAAGCTCAGGGAAAGACACTCAGACCTGAGACTTCTGCAGAAACTTCTGGGACCAGGGCTCCATCTTCCCAATGAAAATGTGGAGCTTGTGGGTGGGCTGGAAGGGAAGAGGTACTAGAAACAGGAGGACCAGGTATGAAGGGAATGTACCACAACGGTGGCTGAAATGTGGCTGTACTGCAAAGGTGGCTGTACTGTAATGGTGGCTTCAGAACTGTGGAAGAGGAGTTAACAAGAAATTTATTTTACAGAAAAAAATCAGAGCAGTTGGCAAAACTCTGCAGAGAGGGCCAGAAGAAGTGGGAGGAAGGGATTCAGCATGACTCTGAAGGTTTTGGGTTTGGAGAACTGAAGAATGAAGCTGCTTGAATGAAAGGGGGTATTGAGAGATGAAACTTGCTGGGTGGGTACACTGGCTGTTTGCCTGTCCTTTTCCCATCTGATCTTTGTCACAGGGAGAGGAGAAGCTGGAGAATATTCCTCCTCCTCTCTCTGTTTCTAGTAGAATGGCTTGAGGTGTCTACCTCTCATCCCTGATTCCATTTGTAGCCAGACAGCCTCTCTTTACTTGGTTTTAGTTCCAACAGGCAGCTCCTGCCATGATTTTAGGGTCTGATGGACAGCTGCAGCTCTCAGGCTCTGGTAATTCCAACATTTTTTGCTGTCCCTCCATCCTTAGTGTTGGTGTCATTTTCCTTCTGTGATTGATCTCTGGGTTGCCTCAATGTCTTCTGCTTGACTTCTTGGACCTTCCATCATTGGAGTAGTCAATTGCTTGTATTAAGTTCTCTCCATTTGGAACACCTAGTAGGGTTTCTGTTTTTGCTGAATGAATCCTAATTGATAGATTAAAGAAGCGGAAGGAGGGAGAAGACATGGGCAGAATGTCGGTTGGTGCACAGAAAAGGAGGAAAGGTATGAAAAAATACAGGTCTGGGACTTACTTGCAAGATAGGAGATGCTCAAGGAGAATGAGTTTAGAGAGGGAGGAAGGCAAGGACAGGACCTAGGGATAGTCCCAGACAACTCATGCCTCATGATGCTGAGGCATTAGCCAAGGGAGCTTAGAAGTGATAGCTTTCAGAGATGTAAGAGAACCAAATGTAGTCTTACTGTAACTAGGGAAGAATTTTAAGGAAGGTCATGAGAGAGGAGGAGGGTGAGAGTCATGGTCAGAAAGATCACTTGATTGATACGTGGGGGTCAAAAAGAATGAGGGCATTAAACACAGTCTGGTTCTAGACTAAGTTAACCATAATGCTATGACATTTAAAGCAAGAAGTTAGGAAGGGAAATATGTAGAGAAATGAGAAATTCAAGGTTGATATTGGGGAGAGGACTAATACTTTTGTTATGGGATAGCTACATTATGAAAACTTTTTGCTATAAACTATGTGGAAGATTGTGACTTGGCTCATGGTGCTGCCAAATTCACTTAGTCATGAACTCTGGCTTTGAAAAAATATGAAGTCTTTATGACCTCTGGTTCATTGTCTGCTACAGAAGCTTAACTGTAGAGATTGACACCTGTCTTAGTCTGTTCAGGCTGCTGTAACAAAATACCTCAGACTGGGTGTTTTACAAAGAATGAACGTTTGTTTGTCACAGTTCTGGAGGTTGGGAAGTTCAAGATTAAGATGCAGTGGATTCAGAGTCTGGTAAGGGGTCACTCTCTGCTTCCAAGATGGTGCCTTGTTGCCATGCCTTTGCATAGTGGGAGATGAAAACTGTGTCCTCACATGCAAGGATGGCTAAAAGGGGCATACTTGCTTCCTCGAGACATTTAAAAAAGGCAATAATCTGGTAGGACCTTCATGGCCTAATTACCTCCTAAAGGCCCCACTTCTTAATACTATTGCATTGAGGATTAAATTCCAACAAGAATTTTGGAGAAACGCAAACATTCAAACAATAGCAATACAAAAGGAAAGCTACCATAAGTCATAGGCCCATGGACTCTTGGAGATGGAAAGGGTCATTTTAAAAAGGGTCAAATGGAGGCCCAGAGAGACTCAGGCATTTGAGACCACACGGGCTGCACTGAAGAAAAGTCATTTTTAACATACTCCAAAGTCATGGAACCAGAAGAGCTATCTCTCTCTCTTTTGCACATAATCTTGACTTCTTCAGAACTGGGATTCATCTTTCTAATGCAGGACAGTGGGAAGCCCAGTACAAGACTCAATAAGTGTTGGGTGATTTAATACACAAATGGTGAGGAAGAGGTGATGAGTCTGACAGCCTGTGGACTTCAGAGTTGGAGGATTCCATGGAAAGACATTTCAGGGAAAAAAGTGACACCATTTCCTGAATTGAGATCTTCCATAGCATTAAACAAGCCTGGACAGCATAGATAGACCCTGTCTCTAATATATATATATATATATATATATATATATATATAATTTTTTAAAAATATTATGGTTGTGCATGCCTGTAGTCCCAGCTACTTGGGAGGCTGAAGTGGGAAGATCACTTGAGCCTTGGAAGTTGAGCCTGCAGTGAGCTGAGATGGCACCACTGCATTCCAGCCTTGGTGACAAAGCAAGACCCTGTCTCAAAAATAAATAAATAAGCTTTTCTGGGGCAGCCACAGCATGCATAGTGGGAGCAAATGGTGTTGATGGGTAGTGAGGCTAGATGATGAATCAGTTGGAAAGATTTTGAGCTCAAGAAACAGAAAACTCAACTTTCTTTGGTTGAAGCAATAAGGATGTTTATTGACTCATAGAACTAGAAATTTAGGTGCAAGGTAAGCTTTATAGTTGACCAAATTTTGTAGCTCTGTGTGCATTTCTCAGTAGTTCTCTTGGCTCTGTTTCCTGTGTGGAGCGGTTTCACACTCAGATGAGTATGGAGAGGCTGTGGTTCTCCTCACATCTCACATCTACTCATGATGACATCAAAGGACAAGAGAGAGGACTTTTGGAAGCTCTCCCAGAAGATAGAGGATGAACTCTTTCAGCTCTTGTCCTTGCTTTCTCTTAGTCTGTTTCCTAAACAGCACCCTAAGGTATCCTGTTGAAACATAAGCCAAATCATGACACCGTTCTGCTCAAAACCCTCTGGCAGCTTCTGTATAAAAGCTGGAGTCCTTTCCAGACCTACAGTGCCCAGCAGGATCGGCCTCAGTGTCACTTCTTTGACTTCCTCTTCTGCTCTTGTCCCTCTTGTCCACTCTACTCCAGCACACTGACCTCCCTGCTGCTCCTCAAACATGCTAAGCCCATCCTGCTCCAGGATCCTTTGCCTGAAATGATCTCCCTACAGACTTCATTATGACAAATCCCTCACCTTCCCTGGATAGTCTTCCCTGAGGACCCTATTTAAAAATGCAGCCCTTAGACTTTCATGCTTTCCATCTCTGCTTTACTTCACTTTGTTTCACTGATCATCATCAAATACTATACATATTTTATGATTTATTTTGTTTATTTTTTTGTCTGTCTTCACAGAGTCATGACTTCTTTCTTTTCCCTGCCCCATAATTTCTATATTCCCAGCATTTAATAGCAGTGCCTGGAACATAGTAGGTGCACAATAAATATATGCCAAATAAATAAACAAAGGTCTTTCCCAAGCTTCTCCTTTTCTTTCATTGGCTCAGTTTGGTCACATGACCTTCCTGAGTCAATCATTGCAAGGGTTTTGGGATTACTTCCAAAGCAATCAGGCTCATCTCTGGAGCTGGGGGTGGGGTTAGTTTCCTGTGAAACACATGGCTTCATGCAGACCTGCACAAAATCTGGATTCTTTTAGGAAGAAGAAGGAGGGTGAAATGTGTTGGTTCGGCCACCCACAGTGTCACCCACAGATGGTGCTATCCCTTTCTGAAGGCCTCACCGTGGCCTCCTGTGCATGTCCCAACTCCCCCTCAGAATGCTTTTTACTCTCTGAGTGAAAAGATGAACATAACGGTGAGGACCTTCCCTCTGGTATGTATGGCTGTTGGGAACAGATGGGGGGATGACAAGGGGAGAAGAAGAAAAGTTGCAATGAAAAAACACCTTTGAGAAACAGCAATAAAGTCTGCAAAATGAGAAAATCACATGCAAACCCCAGATTGCAACTTCAGAGGTGCTAATGGCAATCCCAAGGAAGCACTTTTCTTGAATGACAGTCTAATTTTATCATTATTGCAGACAGACCCACTTAAACATAGGAGCTCCTCTGCATAGGCTTCTGCGTGTTAATGTCTGTGAGTGATAAAGATCTGAGATGTCCATTCATAGCATGGTACCCTGTGAGGACCTCTGGTGTGTAGGACCCTGAGCCTGCCTTAGGAACCACCATCAAAGCTGGGGCTCATCCTAACAGTTCAAGCACCATCAGCAGCTAGAGTCTGTGAGGACATTCACTTTTGCCCAGTAATGGCCATAGAAAGAGAGGATCTAAAAGAAGCTAAACTTATATCATGAATGGCTCCATTCAGCAGCAGAGAAGGTTCAGCATATTCATTCTTTGATTTCATAGTAGATTATTTAATACCTGCTATGCAGTAGACACGATTCTAGGCACTGAGGATACACTCTTGCCTCTCTACAAAAGCAGCCAGGGTGCTCGTGTAAAAATGAAAACCCAAATCCTGTTCCCTGCTTAGAAGTTTCCTTATAAGGATTCTATGTCTCCTTATCACACTGAGAAGAATCCCCAAATCCCATAGGCGGCTCCTGCCCACCTTGTCTCCTTGTCTCCTGCCCACCTGCCTGGCCTGGGAGGTTCCTGTGCTCCAGTGTTACCCTGGCCGCCCTCTTTCTGCTGCTCTTTTACTTCATGCTAGTTCCTGCCACAGTTCTTTTGCACCTTTTGGTTCTGTCTCTTGGAGCACGCCTCCCTTACATCTACTCATGGCCACCCTCTCCTTATGCAGCTCTTGCTTGCACAGTGCTATGCTATTAAAGATGCCTTGCTTGACTAATGCTGCACCATACACCAGGGGTGGCATTAAACATTTCTAACAACAGGGTTGGTACAATCACTGGGTAATCCAAACAGATGCTAGCCATTTACAACTGGGACAGCATATGTGCATACCAACTGAATGCCACCCAATCACACACAACTTCCCAGTCAGTAAATCAGCCAGTTACATTCATTTCTGTCACACTACCTGCCAGTCTCTGACATTATCTTGGTGGGGTTGTTTTACTCTCCCTTTTCCCCTCATTTTCTATTTCTTTTTCTTTCTTTTTTTTTTCTTGAGATGGAGTCTTGCTCTGTCATCCAGGCTGGAGTGCAGTGGCGCGATCTTGACTCGCTGCAAGCTCCGCCTCCCGGGTTCATACCATTCTCCCACTTTCTATTTCTTAATTGCATACACCCATTAAAGCAAGAGTTTGTCTGTTTTGTTCTTTGTGCATTACAGCACTGGCAGTGGCTAGTTCTGAGTCAGGCATAAAGTAGGCTCTCCATAAATATTTGTTGAATGAAAGACCAAAACATCCCAGCCCTCAGGCAGCTTACATTCTGTGAGATAGGATTAATGGTGGCAGTTTCAGAGGTGCACACCTGGACAACTAAATGGCCTTAGAATTCTGAATTCTGAAGTCAGAAATTAACTCTGAATTGGAGTGAATAATCATTACCCTGTGAGTGCCTGGGAGAGGGCAGATCTGCATAGCTTCTGGAATGACAAATCTGGAGCAATGTCTTCAGGATAGATGATCTACAGAAAAGGCTATAGTTCTTGAGGACTTTTGCCACATCAGTTTGACCCTGAACTGCAACAGCACTTACTGTCTTCCTGCAATGTTGGTTCTTTTGTAGAGTCTGAAATGAATACGGCTCTTGATAGCTTAAATACCATCTTTAATAATCCTACCTAGAATGTCTTATTTAATTCTTTTTTAAAAAAATATGGAACGTTTCATAAATTTGTGTGTCATCCTTGCACAGGGGCTAATTTTCTCGGTATTGTACCAATTTTAGTGTATATGCTGCCAAATGATGCCCTTGTGAGACAGGTAGGTGAAATTAGCTTCATTTTGCAGACTAAGAAACTGAGAGCTGAGCACAGTGGTGTGTGCCTGTAGTCCCAGCTATTCAGGAGGCTCAGGAAGGAGCATCACTTGAGCTTACGAGTTCAAGGCCAGCCTGGGCAACATAGTGAGCCCCCATCTTTAAAAAAAAAAAAAACCCAAGACACTGAAACCCCATGAGATTAGATGACTTGCCTAAGGACACAGAATGAGGAAGAGGCAGAGGCAGAGGCAAAGCCCAAGCATTGTAGCATTATATTTCCACTGCACACAAATGTGAGCTTTTTTTTTTTTGAGATAGAGTTTCACTCTTGTTGTCTAGGCTGGAGTGCAATGGCGCGATCTCAGCTCACTGTAACCTCTGCCTCTTGGGTTCAAGTGATTCTCCTGCCTCAGCCTCTGGAGTAGCTGGGATTATAGGCATGCACCACTATGCTGGGCTAATTTTTGTATTTTTAGTAGAGACAGGGTTTCACTATGTTGGTTAGGCTGGTCTCGAACTCCTGACCTCAGGTGATCGACCCACCTCAACCTCCCAAAGTGCTGGGATTGCAGGTGTGAGCCACCGAGCCCAGCCACATTAGGGCTTTTAGGGTGTCCATCACCCAGCTGATCCATTTCTGGTCTTCTCTAGGGAGATGTTTATTTTGTTTTCAAGTGAGGCTCAAGTGAGAGTGGTTTGTGAGCCAACCACAGCTCTGTCTTGACTGGATATACCATTTTATGCCATTTTGAAAATCCTCCCATAGTTTTAAAATTGACATTATATTGAGATAATTGTAGCTCCACATGCATTTGTAAGAAATAATAGAGTGATCTCATATGCCCTTTACCCAGTTTCTCCCAATGATAACATTTTGTAAAACTATGGTACAGTAGGATATTGACTCTCTCACGTTTTTAAGAGAATTTAAAAAAATGCACTCAGAGAGTTCAGGGGCCAGGGCACACACCTCTGCCCCTGGGCTGTGGCAGCACTGCCCTGTGGGCCCAGAGTCAGGGGCTTGGGAGGCAATCTGACCTGCTTCTGTCACTGCTCCCTGTGGGGGCTCCCTGGGGCTCAGCTTCCTCACCAGTGCGGCCAGTGTGAGCTTCTTAATGGCAGGGGTCGTGTGTCTTTTGCCTTGTCTCTGGTCCTTCGTGTGGAGTAGACTCAAGTAGACTTTCTGCTTCCACAGACTCAGTAAGGAAAGTGGACAGAGCCATGGAGCCTCCATATGGTGGAGGTATGTCAAGGAAGCAGCGCTGCCAGGCTCTGGGTGACCTTGGGCAGATTTCATCCCTTCACAAGCCTTAGCCTTCTTAGCTGTAAAATGAAGGGCTGGATAATGTCCGTAAGAATCTTTCCAGTTTTAATGTAGGATTCTGTGATGTCAAAAATAAGAGAGATTGTATTATTGCAGATTGAAAAATAATTATCTTTTATGTGCCACATGTAACTTTCTATTTCTCAGGCTACCTGTTATGTAGCATCAACATTGCCTCATATATCAGACACTGCTGTAATAAGTATGCAATTTGTAGCTGCAATTTCCATTTTATGGCAATATCTGATTTACACGAGGTGTTTTTAAAGCATGTCACTTACAACGTACACACCTGCCAAGAGCCTGATCTTTCATCATGACTTTTCAGCGAGGTCAGAGAAAGCACCCAAATTCAAGTAAACAAACAGCAGGCAAGCTTTCAACACTAAAGCTTCTTTTCCACCTTGAGGAAGGATGTTGTCTCTCAATAGATGATGGTGACAAACCTCCCATATTCAGACCTGCCTATGTGGATCAGGACTGAACCCCTTTCTAACAGGTGCTTTCAAACTCCAATTGTAGAACAGGAGAGCGATTCACAAGCCTGTGTATGCACCAGGTGAGGGGCTGTTTATGGAAAATTAGTTAGCTAAGAATCAATTCACTGAATGACCAGTTCATTGAGTGTTCAATTCCATCGATCATTTTGATAGAAATTTGAAGATGAATATTCAAGTTGTGGAGGCAGAAGCAGGGTAACATGTAAGGGCATCTAGAAAACAAAGTATGAATTTGGTAAATTTTTCAAGTTTATTGGACTTTTGGAAAATTGGTTATTTTGCATGTTGGCTGTTGATAGATTGATTTTTGGCAAATTTGTCTGTTTCTGGAGGGTCAGTTCAGCCTGTTGGAGATCTGAAAAGTTTACCTTTTAGTGTTACTGATGCAGATTTTAGGCCCACTTTGTCCATCCCTCTGTGGCCAAGCATAACATCCCTGAGACAGCTTGATCCCAGGAAGAGAAAGAGGCATAGTAACACAAGTTGTGCATGATGGACCTAATCTTTGCCTAATCCTGGCACACCTTGAGTGAAAAGGATTTTGAGGAATCTCTCTCCTTAATTCTGGCAGGAATTTAGTGGCCTTTGAAGCAGAGCCAAGCAGACACAAGCTTCATGGAAATTTGATCCTCTTGCAAGCCTCTGCAGCCTTTTCAGCCAGCCCTTAAACACCACTGCTCATATGGTTATGCTACCAAGATTTTTTTCCCAGCTTCTGACGCTAGTGCAATAATGATGAAAGCACTCAGTGACCAGGAAAAATAAGGGCAGTGAGGATGTCTTCAGATAAAGCATCTGCTGACGCAGCCTCTCTTGGACACCCTGAGGTCCAGTGGAACAACTTGACATGGTTGGCTGCCCACCAGGACAAAGACTGGCTGAGAAGAGGATGGATTTCTGCCCCATTGATTTGGCCACTAGTTCAAAATCTTCCTAAAGGTCAGTCATATGGCTAGGATTTCTTCTTGAGCCTTGGCTGGACTGTGCAGCTTCTATCTGAGGCAGACTGGCCTGTGAAGCTTATAGCACAGGCCTGCAATGCCCTACTAGTCATCACTATAGCCCCAAGGCCAGCACAGAGCTAGACTTGGTAAATAGGCTTAATAAAGATTTGTAGAATAAATACTAGCCTTGACTGACATGTGGCCCCCAAGGTGCCTGCCTTTCTCCTCCCACCCCTGGCTACTTTATTGTAATGGAGGACGTTCTTGGCCCAGTTACATGGTATAAGAAATTACAAGGGATTTCTCATTCCTGTGATGTGGTCCATTTCCTGGTGGTGTGGCACTGCCCATCGTGCCCTTGAATATGCCACCTTCTTAGCTAGGAATCCCCTCTCCTTGTCTATTAGCTTGTCTGAACTTCTCCATCTTTGGTATCCAGCTCAAATATTACCTTGGGTGTAACACCTTCCCAGTTCCTCCAGCTCAGATTACTTTGAATTGTAATTGTTTCTGCATGTCAGTCACCTACTATATTGTAAAACTTTCAGGGACAGACACTTATCTTTATTCTCATTTATTCATTTTCTTGTTTAGAAACAGTGTAACAAAATGGTTAAGGGCACAAACTATGGATTTATAGTTTAGGTTGGCTGTGTGACTTATTGATTATGTAATTTACAGTGAGTGACTTAAACTCTTTAAACTATTTTTCTTTCTTCTTTCTTTCTTTCTTTCTTTCTTTCTTCTTTCTTCTTTCTTTCTTTCTTTTTCTTCTTTCTTTCTCTTTCTCTCTTTCTTTCTTTTTCTTCTTTCTTTCTCTTTCTCTCTTTCTTTCTTTCTTTCTTTCTCTTTTTTTCTTTCTTTCCTCTTTATCTCTTTCTTTCTTTTCTTTTCTTTTTCTTTTTTTTGAGGTGGAATCTCACACTGTTGCCCAAGCTGGAGTGCAGTGGCAACTTCTTGGCTCACTGCAACCTCCATCTCCCGGGTTCAAGAGATTCTCCTGACTCAGCCTCCTGAGTAGCTGGGATTACAGGCACACACCACCACACCTGGCTAATTTTTGTATTTTTAGTAGAGATGGGATTTCATCGTGTTGGTCAGGCTGGTCTTGAACTTCTGACCTCAAGTGATCCATCTGCTTCTGCCTTCCAAAGTGCTGGGATTACAGGCATGAGCCCCCATGCCTGGCCTCTATTTTTCTTATATGTAAGGATGAATACTGTGGTAGTATTATGTTTTAGAGCCATTGGAAGAATTAGACAGATATAGCATTTATAGGGCACTTACTGTACACCAAGCATTATGCTGATAATAGTAATTAATATGATTATTTACTTATTCAACTTTTTTTTTTGGCACAAATACTGGGGCCTGATACTGTTCTACGTGCTGCCTCTAGGATCTAGCAAGATGTTTGGTATAGAGTTGGGCCTTGGCAAATGTTCACTGAATGAGTAAAGCTAGAACAAGTTGTGGACTTAGTTTGTAAATTTTTATATCGGTCAACTAAGCTGGATTATGCTGTGTAACAAATATCTCATCCCCAACATCTCATGGGCTTACTTTAACAAAAATGTATTTATTGCTCCTCTTATATGGTTAGTGTGGGATAGCTGCAATGCGCTCGTCCTCAGAGGTCAGGTGGTTTCATCTCAACAGATGCTTTCATGATCTCTGTGGCAGAGGAAAAGGAATGGTGTGCACTGGGTCTTGAAGTGACACATATCATCTCTGCTTACATCTTTTCGGCTAGAGAAAGTTACATGGCCTTGTCTAACTTTAAAGGGGAGAGGGAATTGCAATTGTAATGCTACTCTGTAGGCAGAAGGAGAAAAACCACAATATTTGCAAATCTCCTTCATGGTTACCACAGGCTGGAAGCTGATGATATAATCTTCTAACACACACACCAGTTTTGGCCTACAAAGACCTCCTTTTTCAAAGTCAGTGTCAGCAGCTATCCCCAGGCCTCTGGTTTGGAATTAAGTTTTCAGACTAGGTATTTTATTTTCTTCTCACTTCCCTACTCAATTATATTTTAAGCAGTTGGGTGATCCTGTCAACCTTAAGAAAATAGCAGGAAGAAACAAATTTATGTGAAACACCCCACATTCTAATTAAATTTTTCTGCTACCCCAAGGTTTGAGCTTGGATGCTGATTTGCACTTAAAGAAAATCAAAATACAAGCCCAAATTCAAGAAAGCTTGCAAAATGCTTTCATGTTGTTCTCCTCAGCTGACATGTAAATGAAAAGAACACTTTTATTTCCCCCCACAGCAAACACCTTTTTTTTTGTTGCTTGATGGCTTGGAACAAGATTCTGTTAAAAGACAATTCAAAGCAGCTTCTAAATGCAGAAATCCAGTGAAGCAGGCCAAGCAGAAGATGTAGATGGAAGGTTAACTGGGGCAAATCTTAATCAGGCTAGAGAAATGTGGCCAGGACTGCAACTTGAGGCTCAACCCAATACTCCAAAAGATCTACCATCACAACCCTCCACTCTGTCTCATTTCCACCAGATAAAGTGAGGCTATGTTAGTTGTCTGTTTCAGTATAGCAAGTAATTCCAAGGCTCAGCTACTGCAAACAACAAATGGCTATTATTTCCCACAGTTTCTGAGGGTCAGGAATTCAGGAGTGGCTTCGGTCAAGCTGTTGGTAAGGGCTGAAGTTATCTGAAGGCTTGACTGGGGTTGGAGGATCCTTCCAAAGCCCATGGTTGTGATTGTTGGAGGGTGTCAGTCAGTTCCTTGCAGGGTTTCAGCCAGAGGCCTCAGTTCCATGCCATGCGGTCCTCTCCATAGAGTCATTCACAACATGGCTGCAGGCATCCCCAAGTGATCAAAAGGTAGGTCAAAAGAACAATCAAGACAAAGCCACAGTCTTTTATAACCTGATCTTGGAAATAAAATACTTCACTTCTGCTGTGTTCTGTGGGTCACACAGACTCTAGTACAGGTTGGAAGAGGAACACACAAGAATGTGAACATCGGGGGGTAAGGATTACTGGGGGTCATCTTGGAGAATGGTTACTGTATGCAGGATATATCTATGTATACACACACATACACACACACACTTTTTTTTTTTTTTTAAATCAGGAAACAAGAAAACAAACAACATAGTACCTACTATGGCCAAGAACTGGGCCAGATGATCTGTATAGGTTCTCTCAGTCTTTACAATAACTGCAAAATGGCTGCTGTTATAATACCCATTTCACCGTTGAAGAAACTGCATTTAGGAGTGATTAAGTAGCTAAATGCTATCTGGGTGGGAAGTGGAAGAGCCAGGGCATTGCCACTGGGAAATCTGTCTCATGCAATACACTTTCTGGAGCTATTTGATTGCCAGGTAAGGGTAAGGAGAGCATCATGTAATCCTGAGAGTAGTCTTGGAAGTTAGCCCAATAGGGCCTCAACTCTAGATGCAGCCACTCACCAGCTGTGTGGACTTTGGTAAGTTACCTGATGTCTCCCAGCTTCTCCGTCCTCATCTGTAAGATGGAGATGAAATTAAAAGTGCTCACTGCACAAGGTTGTTGTGAAGATTAAATCGGGTGAAGATGTCGACTGCCTAGCTTCGTGCCTGGCATGGGGTGAGGGTTCAGTAAATGCTGGGTGTTACAGTTTTGAGCCCTAGGCACTGCTACAGGCTAAAACAAATCTCTTCTCCCTGCTGTACCTCAGTTTTCCTATCTGAGAAATGAAGGAGTTACATAATATGCCCAAGGTCACTTCTAATTCATAGTCCATGAAATTTTGTTTTAAACATACTTTTTATCTGAGTCTTGGAGCTGTGCTACGTAGTGGGAAACCAAAGTATCCTCTAATTATGTCATGCTGACAGGTTGAGGTTTTCTTCACTTTAGCTAGAATTTGAGGGAAGTGGGTTTTAGCTTTCTCCCTAATATTCTATATTTGAAATGTCAAAAGGAGGCTTTGAGGAATAGGAGAAAGCATGCTGGGAAAAGGACTCTGGAGTCTAATCTTGATGTGGGCTCTGGCTGGCTGTGTGATCTCAGGGAAAGTTCTTGTCCTCTCTGTTCTTGTGCTTGCTCATTTTTTCAGATGAGGACAAAAACTTTTGCCCTGGTTCTTTAGAGGGATGCCTTATGGCCAAATGAACTTGAGACACACAATATAAATGGAGCAAATCCTTAGAGATGGAAATATCTAAGGAGGCATTGGGGCTGGGAGGCTCTGGAGGGTGGTTCCTCATGCCCTTCCCTTCATAATGAACATTCTGGGTCTTTTGCGCACACAGAGGCGGAAGGATTGTGGCAATTAATTTTCTAGGAAAAAAACCCCACCATTTGAAAATGCCAAGGACCTTTTAACACACCTTTTGCTAATGGATCTCTCAGAGGAAGAGGCAGTGAGAAAACAATCTTACATTGTCTTTAACCTCTGGGGGGAAGAAATGCTGGCTGTCTTGGATGAATTTCGTCGACTTGGTGAAGAGCAGAAACCAGGGCTCAGGACATAGTGGAGAATGAGAGGGAAGGAAAGTGAATTGTAAGCGTGTGCATTTTCCTTCTCTGTGTTCATTCCTCTAAGTTGGACAGTTCAGAACCAGCTCTTATACTGGCTGCTTTGAACTCTTGTCCTGCCTGGTTATCACATATCCTGTTTTGAACTGATGGCTGTGGTTGCCCTTGTTTCTCCAGCTACTCTGTCTGAATTTTGTTATCTGTACCAGCCCTTATGAGTGTAGAATTGTGACCCACCATGGATGAGTGGGTCTGATGCAGCCCCCGTTTCATGTCGTGAGCTGATTCGAAACCTTCTGTTGTTATGTGGTGATTGCATTCCTGGACACCTCTGTCACCTCCCAAACCCAGACTCAGAGTACAATAGACCCATGGCTCTAACAACATCTTCATCCTATCCCCTATAGCTGTGTCTGAAACACTTTTAAAAAAATTTATTCAGTTTTTTTATTTGTACAAATGCATGGCATACATGTACAATTTTGTTTCATGCATAGGTTGCATAGTGATCATATTAGGGCATTTATTTATTTATTTATTTAGGCAGGGTCTCACTCTGTCACCCAGGCTGGAGTGCAGTGGCGCGATTTCGGCTCACTGCAACCTCTGCCTCCTGGGTTCAAACTATTCTCCTGCCTCAGTCTCCTGAGTAATTGGGATTACAGGCATGTGCCACCATGCCCAGCTAATTATTTCTTTTTTTTAAAATTTTTAGTAGGTTTGGGGTTTCACCATGTTGACCAGGCTGGTCTTGAGCTCATGACCTTAAGTGATCCACCTGCCTCAGCCTCCCAAAGTGCTGGGATTACAGGTGTGAGCCACCATGCTGGGCCACACTAGGGTTTTTAGGGTGTCCATCACCCAACCGGTTCACTTCTGGTCTTCTGTAGGGAGATGTTTATTTTGTTTTCAAGTGAGGCTCGAGTGAGAGTGGTTTGTGAGCCAACCACAGCACTGTCTTGACTGGATATACCATTTTATGTCATTTTGAAAATCCTCTCACAGTTTTTAAATTGACATTATATTGAGATAATTGTGGATCCACATGCATTTGTAAGAAATAATAGAGTGATCTCATATGCCCTTTATCCAGTTTCTCCCAATGCAGTATTTTGCAAAACTATAGTACAATAGGATATTGACTCTCATGTTTTTAAGAGAATTTAAAAAATGCACTCAGGGAATTCAGGGGGCAGGGCACACACTTCTGCCATTGGGCTGTGCCAGCACTGGCCTGTGGGCCTGGAGTCAGGGGCATGGTTGGCAATCTGACCCGGCTCTGTCACTGCTCCTTGGGGGGGCTCCCTGGGGCTCAGCTTCCCCACCACTAAGATGAGGGGTGGGACGAGAAGATTAATGTGATTTCTTTTAGGTCTGCCATTTTATGATTTTACACTTCACTCATGACAGCCCCTGGGGTCAGCCTGCCCTGGTCTTTTTATTAGATAAATTGTATCTTACTTTGAGCCTACAGAACCAGAGTTGGACGAGTCTGAATTGGACATCTGTTTCTGGGATCTTCTCAGCATCCACACTGCATTTCCTTAAGGGACTCTTCTCCTGCCCTCCTTGGCTCTTGTGATTTAGCTGGGGCAGATCCTGCTTCCTGGGCTCTAGGATTGGCTCTACGATTGGCTTATTGTTCTAATTAGATATTTTCATTCTATTTGTGGATAGGTTCAGGTTAGGAGGCATGATCTAAGCCAGCCCATGAGAAGCCATCTAAGGAGTTTTATGAAAACAGTCAAGAAGAGAGAGGGGTTTTCCCCTATGAGGACATTTCAGCGGTTAGGATGGAGACCTGGTGCTTTAGGCAGTCATTTACCACCTCAATGAAAGAGCTTGCTCAGAACTAGATCAAAGCAGAGGAATGTGGGGCTGACAGATGAAGAGAGAGACACATGGACAAACAGTTCCAGAAATATCAATACATCTGCTGGAGGTCGTGTAGCTATTCCTAGTGGCCCTTGAAGTAAAGGAAGCCTCACTTTACCCATTAACTCAGGTGAGTAATGGTTATTTCCAGGCGAGAGGAGAGATCTGCTGACTTCATGCATTTAGTTCTGGGGGTGGCTCTGCAAGGAAGGCTAGATGGGAGGGGGAAAGTTTGCATGCACCTGCAGGCTTGGGATTCACAGTGAACTGGAGGGTTTTCACTTTCTTTGAAGAACTCAAAGGCATTTACTGACATGATCTCATTCGTTTTCAGCTGCAATTGAGTGAAGTCACCTTGATGCAGAAGTGTTTTCTCTTCTCATTCCTGTTAGGAAACTAAGTTACAGCTGAAGCTGGGGCCTTCTCCTACCCAACTCTCACGGCCCATTAAAACCTACATGAGCTCATCTGACACCTTCAAGCCCTGTTTGGTGGCCTCATCTCCTCTTCAGGTATTGTACAGAGTGACTCACAGGTAGCATCCCTGAGCCATTTGTCAGGGAGACAGTGATTTATTGAGATAGAGGCAATAATGTGCTAATTCTAGCAGCCAGTCCAGGCCTCATTAGCACCTGAGTTTCTTGGAGTTCAGCTTTAATCACACATGGGAAGAGTTTATCACCAAGGGGTTCTCATACCTCCTGTTCCTTCTGCATGAGTCTTCTGAAAAGCCTTGGCACTTGTTGAGGTGGTGACGGTAACGTCAGGGCAGAGGGTTTCAACTGGGGGTGTGAATTATGTTCACCTGGAGAAGCTTAAATCTGTCTACTTATCCATCCATCCATCCACCTATCCATTCGTTCATCATCTCATTATTTACTTAAATAGATAAGACAAGCCTGAGGTAAAAATGAAAACAAAGCTTTCTAGTCTGTAAAATAAGCATAATGATAACATCTGCCACATAGAATTGTTATAATAATGAAATAAATTATTGTATATAAAGTGCCTAGAATAGGGCTTGGTTCATAGTAAGTTGTAATAGATATGGTAGCTATTCTTATTAATGTGAATCTTACATCCCAGCCCTCAATCACCTAGTACCCTTCCCATTACAGATTCTAGAGATTATCTACATACATAAATATGTACACGCACACACACACACACACACACACTCTCCACCTCTGGACAGACTGACCCTAAAAGCTACAGAAAATTTCAAATGCCATCCAGGGTTGGGAATCTCAGGATTGGAAGCTGAGCGAGACTCTGGGGAATGTCAGGAATTAGAGTGTAGAGCCACTAAGGTAAGAAGGAAGTGACTGTGTTTCTACAAGGGCAAAAGCTAGGAGGACTGCCTGGAAGGGGAGCACCTTAACTATGTTCAGTATGGCTGTGAAAGAAACAAGAACAATCATCACAGCAGCTGGAGTTGTGAGACATTATCCTGTTATCTCAGAACTCTAGCTAAAGCCTCACACTCAGGAAAATAGGCACTAAGAACTTCCACAGCCTAAAGACAGCAGCAATGGAGCCACCAGACTCATTCCCCAGGATCAACTAAGAGGTGACAGAAATGCTTCTGCTGCTGTCACCACCCTGCCCTCCTTCTCCACGTGAAGAAATTTATAGGAGCCATGAGTCATCAGTCTAGTGGTGGTGATGTGTTGTTTTGATAGTGGGCTTCCCCCCTTGATACTTGCAAGAGGGCATAAGAAAACTCTGTATAAAGAAAGGGAGGCAGGCATCTCATTCCCCGACAGGACACTTGCTGATTTGATAAAACCTGTGGTCCCTTCTGGAGTTGTCAATGCAAGAATCCTTAGATAGCCCAGCCAGTATCCTCAGGAGCTTGGGAATATACAACAATGGAGAGACTGGAGCCAGCTTTTGTCTAGAGAACTCTGGAGGTGGGAGGCCACTGGGAGCAGTTTGCACTAGCAGGGAGGGAGAGAAGGTAGTCTCTCTCTAGGCACTCTCTCTATAGGCACTTTGCTCCATTCGGTGTGGCAAGCATATGCTTCCTATGGGCCCAGAGATGCTGAAGAATATAGATGGGCTTGGGTCTTGGCAGCAGGACTTAGCCAAGGAGACCACCTGGCAGGTAAGGGGCCTTGCCAGCCAGAGACTGTAGAGTGAGAGCTCAGGGATAGGAATCTGAGAGTGGGTTGGGAGAGGTCAGCTGGAGGGCATTGCCCATGTTAGAGACCAGTGCAGTGGCTTCCTGACTCCTCCCCATGAAACCCTAAAGAATGACAATATTCAGATGCCTATGGAGAGGATTGAGGGGGAAAAGAGGACTTACAGCAGCTTCAGTTAGTAGAAAAGACTCTGCATCTCTTTCCCTATTTGTCTACAAGAGAAGCTAGAGCCCAGAAGAGGAATGTGGGGAGAAAGGAGAGTGGCCTATTCTGTCTTTCAGCACTGGTTAGGCCTGAGCAAGAGGACAGGGAGGTTCCTCAGGTTGGGTTCCTGCAGAGGCCCACCTAGGTCAAGGATTCCAATGTGAGGAGTTTATCTGAGGGGCAATCCCAGAAAGTGTGGATAGGGAAGTGGGAATCCAGTCAGTCAGGGAAGGAAGCCAAGGAAAGGTGCCATGTTTAGCAGGTTACTGCCATGGGTCATGTAGCTCAATCCACCTGAGAGTTGTCCACTCAAGGGCAACTGGATATTTATCTTCCGACCACCTTCTGTCACTGAGGGTTGCTCCTACAGCTGCCACCCATTCCTGCATCTGGTGTACCTAGTATGTGAAGGTAAGTCCTCAGGCCCTGGGTGCTCATGGCATGTCCTAGAACCATGAATTCTGGGGAGAGGGGACGCTGACAGCCTATTACAGGGAGGAACCTTACATAGAGTTTGGGTTAAAGTTTTGAACTGGACTGAATCGGACTGAGCCAGACTGGATTGACAAGGAAGTGGTGAGATTAGCTGGTGAGGTCAATAAGGGATGGTAAAGGGAGATTCAGCAGAGTGTCTGTGAAGGCAGTCCCAGGAGAAAAGTAAAGCTATTGCAGGTCACCTGCTGAGTCCAGATGGTGAAAGGTACTGAGATCACTGGCATTAAGTACAAGCCTAATGCTGTGTGGGTCACCCTAAGTGCTCATCTCATGTAATCCTTACTGTGACCCCATGAGGCAGCTTTGCTTCTCTTCCTGTCTTACAGATGGGTCAGCTGGGCTCTGGAAGGTTAAGTGACTTGCCCAAAGTCACTCAGCTACTCAGTGGCAGAGTCAGGTCCTGAGCCCAGGTTTGCTTCCAGAGCCCACACTCTTAACCACTGTGGCAGAGACCCCTGACTGCCTGTCAAATATGCATTTCCTCCTTCTTTCTTAGTAACAAAACTTTGGTTTTATTTCAGATGGCAATGTGCCTAGCTACACGACATTTCCCACCTCCCTTGCAGCTAGAGGTGGCCAATGAGATATAAACAGATGCTGTTAGGTGAGACTCGAAAGAAAACCCCTTGAGAAGTAAATGTATGGATAGCATGTGCCTTTTGTGCCCATTTTCTTATTCTACTCCGGAACTAGATGTACTAGGCTCATGTTCTTTTTGCTTCTTCCCTCACATTGACACGGACATGATGCCTAGATCCCTAGCAGTCATCCCAGACCATGAGATAACTTTGAGAAGAAACACCATGTACAAAGGACTGTGCAGAGAGGATTGGCAGAAGCCTGGATCTCTGATGACTTCACCCTTGACTGCCCACTTCACCAGGCTGTACAAGCCACTGTTACTGGCAGATGAATGCAAGTTCTAAAACATACAACCACTGACCTACTGAATTTTCCAAGGAACACATTTCCACTGGAGACATTTGGTGCCTGCAGAAAATACCGAGGAATTTCTATGGGACCAGCCTGACGTAGAAGCCACTGAAGAGAGGCCCTGAAGCAGCTTTTCTTCCTTATCCCAGAGACCAACATCGTTACCCCAGCCCAGAGTCACCCTCCTTCCTCTAAGCTGTCAAAACCGTGGCTGCCTTTACAATGATTCTGACAATGAATCCCACCCTGCTGGTGATGTCTATTGCTTTACTGTTAAACTTTTTAAGAGTTAACATTCCTTTTTATTTTTCTTTTTAAATTGATTAATAATAGTTGTACCAATTTGAATGGTAGCTGTAATATTTTGATACCTACATACAATGTGTGATGAACAAATCAGGGTAATTGGGCTAGCCATCACCTCAAACATTTATCTAGGACTGAAATCCCTGAAGGACAGGATCGTGTCTTACAAATTGTGTGTTCTAATCTGCATTTACATTTCAGAAATTCTGGACTAGGTAGGCAAACCAACAGAAACTCTTGCTATGAAGATCTGGAGGTTTCTTGGAGGAAATGGTGAAAAGGGCCTTGGGACTGATGTTAAAAGCCCTGGAACACAATAGGGAGACTCCTGAACTAGGAAGAGGTCAAAAGCTCTGGTAGCAGCCCCCACAGATTAAGAAACCTACTCAGAGTAAAAGATACAGGTCATGGTGGGTGGCCGGGGAGCAGGGAATATTTTTGAGTAACCCCAGATGGTGGCAATCATTTAATGCCCTCCATCCCTCTCGGTGTATATTAGGTTATGTTTTTTTTTTTTATAAAAAATGGAAGAAAGGTTTTATTATGTTGCCTAGGCCAGTTTCAAACTCCTAGGCTCAAGTGATTCACCTGCATTGGCCTCCTAAATTGCTGGGATTACAGGAATGAGCCACTGTGCGTGGCCCAAGAAGTCTGAGCCAGACATTGCTGTATAGGTCAGAACTCTGTGGGCTATGAATGTAAGATATTCACAAGTCACATCTATTCCATTCATTGGCAAACACTTACCTGAAACCATACAGCAAAAGAGATTCTGGAAAATGTACCTTCCAGCCTTAGAAGAAAGTGATGGTTGTACCCAGTTGACCCCAGGCAAGCCAGCCCAGCAATGCAGACATTTTGGACTGCTCATCTTTTACTACTATGTGTGGCCTTTCACAGAAGAATTGCACAAGAACTTGACTCTTGATTCCAAGGATTCTGGAAGAATGCCAACCAAACTGAAGTCTACAAGCCTAACCACGTTTTGAAAAGGCTGGATGTGACATGATGAATCCTCCTTAGATGTGTTAACTAGAGTTAGGGTACCAGTGACATGCAAGGGGTTGGCCCTTTGATTAAGTAGAGGAGGCATGAGTGAAAGCAGCACACCTCCACCCTGCTCAATGGCCATCATCACCTAGCCAGGCTGTGGGCCTCCATGGAGTGGGTAGCTGAGAACCCACAACCCACAATATATCTTCTTTCTGGCCCTGTTAACATGGACCTGCCTCTATGAGGTGATGGTTGATATCCAGCTAAGTATGGCCCTCTTAATAGTAATGTGGGTGGCTTTATTCATATTGGCTTCATGATAAATGGTATCACTGAGCTGACTTCTCTATGTTTTAGATAAAACAAAAATAAAAGACAAAAAAAAAGAAAAAAAGCACAATGACACAGGCAGTCTTGCTGCCAGACACATCTGCAATCAGAAAGCTTGGAAAATTAGACTTGGAAATGGCTTGAAAGAACCTTTAAACTTTTTCTGAAGAGCAAGTACAGGTTTGTCTCTGGGGTCAGTTCTAATTCTTTGACCAGCTAATTTTAGGTGGCTGTATCTTGAAAAAAGTGACAGTGACATTTTGGTACTCCAGCTGAACTTTTAGATTAGTCACTGATACAACTGCAACTTTTGGCCTATTTGAAGGATTTTAAGGGCAGAATAAAATAACAAAAACCCAACAGTCTTAGCCTGAGTTTCCAAGAAATCAGAGCCTGAGACAAAGGCTTGTCTTTTAAGATTATCTGGGAATGTGATCTTAGGTAGCAAGAGTACAGGGTAGGGGAGTGATCAGGGAAGGAGGGAAAGCTAATGCAACACGGATTATTACGTTGTCTACTACTATGGACAATTGTTCATGTGGACTACACTGTGGACTACCATATGGACTACCACTATCACCGTGGATACAAGTCCTGCTTGGAATTTTTGGGGAGTTTTACAGAAAGTACTAGAGAACTATTTGTCCAAAGGACCAAAGAGGGAAGCATTTATCCATTGGCTCCAGGTCCCCATTGGTCAAAGATGACTTGGTTGCATTTCTAAGTAACGTATGCTGAGCACAGAGTGGATTCAAGTGGTTGCCCTGAGCTGCCGATACCTCTGGGCAGGAAATGAGAGGTACTCAGTGCATACCTAGAGTGAGACCCATGATCTGATTGCACCAGCATAGAGATGGTCAAAACCTAGGTGGAAGCAGTTTCTTCAGTTGTAACTGGAGATAGAGGTGGGATTGAGAGGATTTTAAAGAGGGGCCCAGGACGTATCTAAAGCACCAAACAATAAGTATACATTAACCATGTTCTGGGTGTTTGGCACAGGCATGGGAGGTAGAGCAGTGACATGATAAGGCCTTTACTCTTCCCCAAATATCTATAATTTCTCTAATATAAAAACATCTTAAGTATATGAAAAATATCACATTTATCATAAAATGTAAACTGCAATGACCTCTGAGAGAGTTGTATATTGAAATTTAAATTCACATTGATATATAAATGTTAGATACAGGTATTTTACCCCAAATAAGGCTTTACTAGGGGAAGGAGGAAGTGCACAAGAATTCTGGGAGTCTGATGTAGCTGTGAATCAAAATTTCCAATCCTTATATATATTTTTATTATCAGCTTTGCTTTGCCTAGTGCCTATAATCGTGTGAGAACTTGCCCTGTAGCCCCCCATGAGTGGCCCTTTTCCCTAGTCATACTTCCTTGGCTTTAGCCATGAGGAGCCTGATGTGAGAGAGAACTCAGCAAATATTTAAGTAAATATTTATGGAATGACATGAATGAATACAAAGTTATAAATAGAACATTATCTTATTCTACTCCTGGACTAGATGTACGACCAAACAAACTAGAATAGATTTTGCATAGATTAAATTTCACCTTTCTGACCTCCCCAAGCAAGTGCTTCTCTGTTTTTTTCCAGACCACCATGTATATTCAGTAGCTGTAGCCCTTATTTTCTGTTTTAGTTATTCAAAGCTTGCTGGAGTATGAGCTCCTCAAGGGCAGGGGCCATTTCTTATTAATCTTTCTGTTGTCAGTACTGAGCAAAGTCTACGATGCCTAGAAATGTTTAATTAATGAGAATCTGAATCCAGACTATAAACCATGACAACCTCAATAATGCAATTAAAATGAAGAATCTGTGGAATAAAATGACTAAAAAGCATACCTTGGGAATACACCTCCCAGCTAAGAGACTATAGGCAAGTCACTGAATTTCTGTGTCTCAGTTTCTCCAAGTGAAAAATGAGAGACCAGTCAGGGTTAGAGGATATATGATGTGCATACTGTCACTCTGTTTTCTGTGTCTTGGTTGACATTTCTAATAAATCATGACATTTTTTTCACACTGATTTCAGATATAAGCTTAGTAGTCTCAATTCACTTCAGTCAGCTTCTGTGAATTCATCAGAAATATTTTTAAAAGCATAAATCAAATGATATCTTGCCCCTGCTTAAAACTCTCTAAGAACTTCTAATTCCATCCTGATGGCAAACTAGGGTCATCTAAAAAATCTCCAGCTATATATCCTTAGAAATGTTACCCAAACTATAGCAACAAAGTCAAAATGCATGGTTGATCCTTTAGTAAAGAAAGGAAAATCACCAGGTGCCAGAAAAAGGAATGAAACTGAAAAACATAGGGAAAAGCATATGAGCTTATGCTGTGGCTACCCTGGAAGAAGTGTGGAATGAGTGGTTTAGTGTATTATTACACCTGGTAATTAAGTTTTTGGTCAAATTAGAGGATAAGAGATGCAGTCTTCTGTTTAAATGAAGCAGGGAGATGGAACTGAAAACTCTACATGAGCCAGGATGCTTGAAGGGCTGACCTATAGAGAGGGTGCTAGAGAAAAAAATTACAATTGTTAACATGAAGAAAAAAGAAAGTGTTTCTTTGCTTTGGCTCTGGGCAAATAATAATAATAATTATTATTCTTGAAAAATTTACAACTTTATTCTGTGCTTTATGGAAAATTAGAATTCAAATATGTTCTTTCCCGGTTCTCCATGAAACCAAAACTGCAGAATTAATATACAAACTCTTCTTAAGTGAGTGTTACTCCTCAGATTCCTGGCAAAAGAAAACACACAATTCTTGTGGAGGAACATTTCCATTACTCCCATGCCACAGGAGCTCCACAGATTAAGCACAACTGAAGATGAACCCACAACCCAAAATTACAAAACTCACAAAAAAACAAAACAACATTAGAGAGCCAACAGACAGAACAATATTAAATAATTAATATTTCTAAGTACCTGGGACATAGTAAGTGCTATATAACGTTTGACTGATAAACAAATATTAAAAAATTAACATACCAGGAATGTAGGTTAATGGAGAAATTCATAATAAACTTTAAAGTAGGAGGAATTAAAATGATTAAAGATATAAAAGCAGGAATAATTTACATAAAAAAGACACTATGATAAGATAATAGGCAGGCTTGAAGATCCTTATAGAACTTCTAGAAAAAAATGTTATTTGAAATAAAAAGCTCAATAAAGAGTGGTTTGAATACAGCTGAGAAATTGAGTGCATCACAGAGAGGTTAAGATATAGTAATATGAAAAAAAGTTAAGAGATGTGAACAATAGAATTGAATTAGGAAGTGTAATGGAAATTTCAGAAGAAGAGAATAGATAATGAGAAAGAGGCAATATTCAAGAATAATGGTCCAATTTTTTGGAATTAATCAAAGACAGAATTGAAGTACATACAGTCATGAGTAGGAAAACTATAATAAATACACATTATAATGAAATTATAGAACTTAAGAACAAAAAAAATTTTGGTAAATTCCTCCATTTAAAAGATATAGACCTACTGAATGGATAAAAAGAGAAAGATCTCATTATATGCTGCCTACAAGAAACTCATTTCACCTGTAAAGACACACGTAGATAAAAGTGAAAGTATAGAAAAAAATATTTTATACAAGCAGAATCCAAAAGTGAGGAGTAGCTATACTTACAATATCAGACAAAACATGTTCTGTAAAACTTTATGTTGTGTATCAGACTTCATGTTCTGTAAAAAAATGAATGACATTATAAAATAATAAAGAGATTGCTTTAGCAAGAGAATATAACAATTAGAAAATATATGTACCCAATACTGGAGCACTCAGGTAAATAAAGCAAATATCATTAGATCTAAAGGGAGAGATAGGCCATAATACATATAATATTTGGGGATGTCAATATGCCTCTGTCAGGATTGGACAGAGCATCTAGACTGAAAATCAACAAAGAAACATCAGATTTAAACTGCACCATAGACCAAATGGACATGACAGACATTTATGGAAGATTTCACACAACAGCTGTAGAATATATATATTTTTCATCAGCATATTGAACATTCTCCAAGATTGACCATATGTTAAGGCACAAAACAAGTCTCAAAAAATTTTAAAAATTAAAATCATATCAAGTATTTTATCTAACTACAGTGGAATGAAACAAGACATCAGTAATAAGAGGAACATACAAAACTATACAAATAAATGGAAATTAAACAGCATACTCTGGGATGACCAATGTGAGAAGGAAAAAATTAAGAATAAAATTCAAAAATGCCTTGAACCAAATGAAAATAAAAACACAACGTAGCAAAACCTATGAGACACCACAAAAATATTTTTAAGAGGAAAGTTTATAGCAATAATGCGTACATCAAAAAGATTTTAAGTAAACAACATAATGATGCACCTCTCAAAGTCCCAGAAAAGCAAGAGCAAGCCAAACCCGAAATTAGGAGAAAAGAAATAGTAATGATCAGAGCAGGGCTGGATGGTGTGGCTCACACCTGTAATCTCGGCACTTTGGCAGGCAAAGGCAGAAGGATCACTTGAGCCCAAGAATTTGAGATCTCCTTGGGTAACATAATAAGACTCCATATATACAGAAAAAATAATGAAAACAATTAGCCGGGGATGGTGCGACACACCTGTAGTGCCAGCTACTAGGGAGACTTAGGTGGGAGGATTTCTTGAGCTCAGGAGGTCAAGGCTGTAGCGAGCTATGATCACACCACTGCACTCCAGCACAGGTGACTGAGTGAGACCCTGTCTCAAAAAAAAAAAAAAAATTCCAACAGATACAAACAAAATTGAGACACAAATTGAAAATTGAGAAAAGATCAATAAAACAAAAAGCTGTTTTTCTGAAAAAAGAAACAAAATTAACAAACTATTAGCTAGATTAAGAAAAAAAGAGGCTGGGCGCGGTGGCACACCCCTGTAATCCCAGCACTTTGGGAGGCCAAGGTGGGCAGATCATGAGATCAGGAGATCGAGACCATCCTGGCTAACACGGTGAAACCCCGTCTGTACTAAAAAATACAAAAAACTAGCCAGGTGTCATGGCAGGTGCCTGTAGTCCCAGCTACTCAGGAGGCTGAGGTAGGAGAATGGCATGAACATGGGAGGCGGAGCTTGCAGTGAGCCGAGATCACACCACTGCACTCCAGCCTGGGCCACAGGCGAGACTCTGTCTCAAAGAAAAAAAAAAAAAAAAAAAAAAGAAAAAGAAAGGAAAAGAAAAAAGAGAGAAGACACAAATAAATAAAATCAGAAATAAAAAGATGTTACAATGAAAACCACAGAAATACAAAGGATCATTAGAAACTACTATGAAGAACTGTACACCAATATATTAAAAAACCTAGAGGAAATGGATACATTTTTAGACACATGCAACCTACCAAGATTGAACCAAAAAGGAACAGAAAACTGGAATAGACTGATAACAAATGTCAATACTGAATTAGTAACAAAAAGCCTTCCAATAAAGAAAAGTCCAAGACCAGATGGCTTCTCTGCTGAAAACTGCTAAATACTTAAAGAAGACTTAATATCAACTATTCTCAAATTATTCTGGAAAATTTAAAGCAGAGACAATTCTTCCTAATTCATCCTGTGAGACCAACATAACCTTGATACCAAAACCAGGCCAGGACACAACAACAGCAACAACATCAACAAAACTACAGGCCAATATCCCTGATGAACAGAAATGCAAAAATTCTCAACAAAGTATTAGCAAACTGAATCCAACAACACACCAAAAAAAAAAAAAAAAAAAAGAAGAAGAAAAAACCACAAGAATCAAGTGGAATTTATCCAGGAGTACAAGGATGGCTCAGTGTACAGAAATGAAAAACCATCATACATCACATGAATAGAATGAAGAACAAAATCCATATGATTATCTCAATAGCCACAGAAATTTTTTTTGATAAAATTCAATGTCCCTTCATGATAAAAACTCTTAATAATTTAGGTATAATAAAGGCCATAATAAAGGCCATATATGACAACCCAAAGCTAACATCTTACTGAATGAGAACAAGACAAGGAGGCCAACTCTTACCACTTTTTTTCAACATAGTACTAGAAGTCTTAGAGCAATTAGGAAAGAGAAAGAAATAAAGGGAATCCAAACTGAAAAGGAGGAAACGAAAATGTCCCTGCTTGCAGATGACATGTTCTTATATATCGAAAAACCTAAAGACTCTACCAAGAAACTCTTAGAACTGATAAATAAATTTGGTAAAGTTGAAGAATACAAAATTAGTACACAAAAATCAGTAGTGTTTCTATACATGAACAACAAACTGACTGAAAAAGAATTCCAGAAGGCAATGTACTACAATAGCTACAAAAATATACCTATGAACAAACTTAAGGAGACAAAAGCCTCTACAAGGAAAACTACAAAACGTGGATAAAGAAATCAAAGAGGATACAAATGAGTAGAAAGACATACCATGCTCATGGATCAGAGGAATTAATAAGGTTAAATTGACAACACTACCCAGAGCAATCTACAGATTCAATGCAATCCCTATCAAAATATTAAAGACATTCTTCACATAAATAGAAAAACAATTCTAAATTTGCATGAAATTACAAAAGACTCACATTAGCCAAAGCATCCTGAGCAAGAAGAACAAAACTAGAGGTATCATATTATCAGAACTGCTACAAAGCTATAGTAACCAAAACAGCATGATACCAGCATAAAATCAGACACAATGACCAATGGAACAGAATACAAAACCCAGAAATTAATCTACATATGTATAGCCAACTGATTTTTGACAAAGATGCCAAGAGTATTCATTGAAGAAAGACAGTTTTGTCAATAAATGGTTCTGGGAAAACTGGGTATACATATACAGAAGAATAAACTAGACTCCCACCTCTCACCACCCCCCCAAATCAACTAAAAAGTGGATAAAAGATGTAAATGTAAGACCCCAAATAATAAAACTGCTAGAAGAAAACATAGGCAAAATGCATCAGGACATTGTTCTGGGAAATGATTTTATAAGACCTCAAAAGTACAGACAAAAAAGCAAAAATAAATAAATGGGATTAAATCCAACTATAAAGTTTCTGCACAGTACAGAAAACAATCAAGAGAGTGAAAAGAACATCTACAGAAAGTGAGAATATTTGTAAACTACTCATCTGACAGGGGATTAATATCAAGAATATGCAAGGAACTCAAACACCACAACAGCAAAAATATAAAATACGTAAATAAAATAAGTAAAAAATTTGATTAAAAATGGGCAAATGAGCTGAACAGACATTTCTCAAAAGAAGACATACAATGGTAAAGAAATATATTAAAAATGCTCAACATCATTAATCATCAGGAAAATGCAAATCAACACCACAATGGTGTATCATCTCACCCCACTGTAGGATGACTATAGTTAATGGTAATGTAGTATAGTTAATGGTAATATACAGTTTCAAATAGCTAGAAGGAGGATATTGAACATTTCCAACACAAAGAAGTGATACGTGTTTGAGATGATAGATATTCTAATTACTCTGATCTGATCACTATACATTACATGTATTGAAACATCATGGTATACTCATGAATGTGTACAATTACTATTTATAGATTTAAAAAATAAAATAAAACAAAGGAAAACTGGAAAAATCCTTAAAAATAAAAAAAAGTTTACAGCAGTCAAAGAGAAAAGACAAACTCGTTATATTCTTACAGCAGGTATTTCAACAGCAAGAGTAGAGAGGCCAGAGAACATTCAAACAATACATTTCAAGTATAAGGAAAAATGTCAACCTAGACTTCTTTTAAAAAATAAAAAAATTAATTGTGATAAAATACACATGACATAAAATTTACCATTTTGGCCACTTTTAAGTGTATAGTTCAGTAGTGTTAAGTGTATTTACATTGCTGTAAAACCAGTCTCCAGAACTTTCTCATCTTGCAAACTGAAATCCTGAGCCCATTAAACAACTTTCCATTTCCCAATCCCTCCAGTCCCTGGAAACCACTATAATACTTTCAGTACCTTTGAATTTGACTAGTCTACATACCTCATATAAGTGGAATCATATGATAGTTGCTTTTTTGTGACTGACTTATTTCATTTAGCATAATGCCCTCAAGGTTCAGTCATGTTGAGCATGTGTCAGAATTTTTTCACTTTTTAAGGCTGAATAATATTCTATTACATGTTTATGTCATATTTTATTTGTCTATTCATTTATTGATGAATTGGGTTGTTTCTAATTCTTGGCTGCTATGTAAATAATGCTGCTATGAACATGGCTGCACAAATATATTTTTGAAAACTTGCTTTTAATTTTTTTGGATATATACTCAGAAGTAGAATTGCTGAATATATGGTAATTCCATTTTTAATTATTTGAAGAACCTCCATTCTGTTTTCCTAAGCAGCTGCACTATATTACATTTCTACCAGCAATGAACATGTTTCCAATTTCTAGATATCTTTACTAACACTTGTTATTTTCAGTGTGGTTTTTAAAAATCTTTTTGGAGTAGCCACTTCGTGGAACTAGAAAAAGCAATCTTAAAATTCACATGGAACCAAAAAGACCCCACATAACCAAAGCAAGACCAGCAAAAACAAAAACAAAAACCCCCCAAAACAAAACCAAGTCTGGAGGCACCACATTACCCGACTTCAAACCACACTACAAGGCTGTAGTTACCCAAACAGCATGGTACTGTATCAAAATAGGCACATAGACCAATGGAACAGAATAGAGAACCCAGAAATAAGGCCAAATACATACAGCCAACTGATCTCTGACAAAGCAAACAAAAACATAAAGTGGGGAAAAATCCTATTTAACAAATGGTGCTGGGATAACTGGCAAGTCACATGTAGAAGAATGAAACTGGATCCTCATCTCTTACCTTATATAAAAATCAACTCAAGATGGATCAAAGACTTAAATCTAAGATGTGAAACCATAAAAGTCCTAGAAGATAACATCAGTAAAGCTCTTCTAGACATTGGCTTTGGCAAAGAGTTTATGACCAACAACCCAAAAGCAAATACAACAAAAACAAAAATAAATAAATGGGACCTAATTAAACTAAAAAGCTTTTGCACAGGAAAAAAAATCAGGAGAATAAACAGACAATCCACAGAATGGCAGAAAACGTTTACAAACTATGCATCCAATAAAGGACTAGTATCCAGAATCTACAAAGAACTCAAACAAATCAGCAAGAAAAAACAAATAATCCTATCAAAAGTGGGCAAAGGACATGAATAGACAGTTCTCAAAATAAAATATATAAATGGTCAACAAACATACAAAAAAATCTCAACATCACTAGTTACCAGGAAAATGCAAATTAAAACCACAATGTGATAACACCTTACTCCTGCAAGAATGGTCATAATCAAAACATAAAAAAAAGTAGTTGTTGGTGTGGATGTGGTGAAAAGAGAACACTTTTCCACTGTTGGAGGAATGTAAACTAGGACAACCACTATGAAAAACAGTGTGGAGATTTCTTAAAAAACTAAATGTAGAACTACCATTTGACCAAGCAATCCCACTGCTAGATATCCACCCAGAGGAAAATAAGTCATTACATGAAAAAAAAACCACTTGTTTATAGCAGCATAATTTGCACATGCACACATATGTTTATAGCAGCAGAATCTGGAATTGTGAAAATATGGAACCAGCCTAAAATGCCTATTGACTACTGAGTGAATAAAGAAAATGTGGTATATATACACCATGGAATACTACTCAGCCATAAAAAGGAATGAAATAATGGCATTTACAGCAACCTGGATAGGATTGGAGATCATTATTCTAAGTGAAGTAACTCAGGAACAGAAAACCAAATGTTCTCACTTATAAGTGGGAGCTAAGCTATGAGGATGCAAAGGCATAAGAATGATATAATGGACTTTGGGGACATGGGGGAAGAGGTGGAGAGGGGTGAGGGATAAAAGAGTACCCATTCGGTACAGTGTACAATGCTCAGGTGATGGTACACCAAAAATCTCAGTAATTACCACTAAATAACTTATTCATGTAGCCAAAAACCACCTGTTCCTGAAAAACAATTGAGAAAAAAAACCTCAAAAAAAAAAAGAGTAGCCATCTGAGGGTATGTGGTGATATTTCATTGTGATTTTGATTTGCATTTCTCTAATGATTAGTGATATTGAACACCTTCTCATATGCTTGTTGGCCATTCATGTATCTTGTTTGGAGAAATGTCTATTTAAGTTGTTTGCCTATTTTTAAATCAGGCTACTTTTTTTCTTGTTGTTGTTGAGTTGTAGAAGTTCTTTATATACTCTGAATTTTTAAAATAATTTTTATTTATTTTTACCTTTTTTCTTTTAACAGTCTCAAGAAAACTAAATTCTGAATATTAACCTCACATTGCATGCATAACGTGAAAATGTTTTTCACATTCCAGAGGTTGCCTGTTTACTATGTTGATTGTATACTTTGATGCAGAGTCTTTCATTTTGATGTAGTACAATTTGTCTATTTTTGTTTTTGTTGCCTTTGTTCCTTGAGCTTTTGGTGTCATACCCAAGAAATTATTGCCAGATCCACTGCCGTGGAGCATTTCCCCTGTGTTTTCTTTTAAGAATTTTATAGTTTTATGTCCTATATTCAGGTCTTGGATGCCTCTTTTTTTCTTTTTGAGACCGAGTCTTGCTATGTTACCCATGCTAGAGTACAGTTGATATTCACAGGTGTGATCATGGTGCACTGTAGCCTTGAACTCTTGAGGGCTCAAGCAATCCACCCACCTAAGCCTCCTGAGTATCTGAGACTACAGGGATGCACCACTGTACCTGGTTTCATTTTTTAACCTCAAATTTTTGTTTTCATTTCACACCAAGAATTTTTTGTTCAACAAGTATATGGGTGAAGACTAAGAGTGAAAGTAAAATGGAGATATTTTAAAATAAACTTATCAAGACCATCACTGAAAAGTAACACTAAAGGGTAACCTTAAGAACAAAAAAATAAAAGCTACATGGAAGTAGCATAATAAAAAAAATTCGTTAACAAAAATGTTGGCAGACAGAGGGGTAAATATAAACAAAAACTAGGTAAAAACAAAGTGTACATAAAATACCAGATGACAATAACATGTAAGAAAGAAGAGGTTGGTGAATGTAGTTAACATGTCTGAAACCCTAGTATCATTTGGAAGAAGGTAGAGGTACTCATTAATCTTACATTTTGTTAAGTCAGATATGCATGTGTATTAGGCAGGGTTCTACATAGAAACAGAAGCAATAGGATACACATTTTATGAGACTTGACTCACATAATTAAGGAAGGGAAAGAGTCCCACAATCTGCCATCTGTAAGCTGGAGAGCTAGGAAATCTAGTGGGATAATTCAGTCTGAGTCTGAAGGGCCGGGAACCAAGGAGCTAATGTCTGAGAAGAAGAAGGATGTCCTGGCTCAAACTGACAGCAACTTTGCCCTTTCTATCCATGCTTTCAATGGCTTGGATGATTGGATTATGAGTGTTCTATCCATGCTCCCAGTGGATCGGATTATGAGTGAAATATTTAATCGGGGTGATGATTCAAATAATAATCTCTTCCAAAAACAATCTGAGAGACACATGGAGAAATAATGTTTTACCAGCTTTAAAAGCATTCCTTAGCCCAGAAAGTTGACACATAAAATTAACCATCACAGCATGTTAAAAGTTAAGAGAAAACACAAAAATAATAGAAATAGAATATTAGGGAGCCAGTTCCAAGATGGCCAATTAAGAACAGCTCTGGTCTGCAGCTCCCAGCGTGATCGACAAAGAAGACAGGTGATTTTTGCATTTCCAACTGAGGTGCCTGGTTCATCTCATTGGGACTGGTTGGACAGTGGGTGCAGCCCAGAGAGGGTGAGCCAAAGAAGGGCAGGGCATCACCTCACCCAAGAAGCACAAGGCGTTGGGGGATTTCCCTTTCCTAGCCAAGGGAAGCCATGACAAACAGTAGCTGGAAAATCGGGGGTCAGGGACCAACTTGAGGAGGTGGTCTGTCACTGCCACCCAAATACTACAATTTTCCAATGGTCTTACAAATGGCACACCAGGAGATTATATCCTGTGCCTGACTCAGTGGGTTCCACACCCACAAAGCCTTGCTCACTGCTAGTGCAGCAGCCCAAGATCAAGCTGCGAGGTGGCAGCCTTGCTGGGGAGGGGCCTCTGCCATTGCTGAGGCTTGAGTAGGTAAACAAAGTGGCCAGGAAGCTCAAACTGGGTGGAGCCCACCGCAGCTCAATGAGGCCTGCCTGCCTCTGTAGACTCCACCCCTGGGGGCAGGGCAGAGATGAACAAAAGGCAGCAGAAACCTCTGCAGACTTAAACATCCCTGTCTGACAGCTCTGAAGAGAGCAGTGGTTCTCCCAGCATGGTGTTTGAGCTGTGAGAATGGACAGACACCCTCCTCAAGTTGGTCCCTGACCCCCATGTAGCCTAACTGGGAGACACCTCCCAGTAGGGGGTTAATGACACCTCATACAGCTGGGTGCCACTCTGAGATGAAGCTTCCAGAGGAAGGAACAGGCAGCAATATTTGCTGTTCTGCAATATTTGCTGTTCTGCAGCTTCTGCTGGTGATACCCAGGGAAACAGCGTCTGGAGTGGACCTCCAGTAAACTCCAACAGACCTGCAGCTGAGGGATCTGACAGTTAGAAGGAAAACTAACAAACAGAAAGGAATAGCATCAACATCAACAAAAAGGACATCTACACCAAAATCCCATCTGTAGGTCACCAAAATCAAAGAAGAAAACTAGAAAAAACAACAAAGATGGGAAGAAACCAGAGCAGAAAAGCTGAAAATTCCAAAAAACAGAGCACTTCTTCTCCTCTAAAGGACTGCAGTTCCTCGCCAACAAGGGAACAAGACTAGACAGAGAATGACTTTGACAAGTTGACAGAATTAGGCTTCAGAAGGTCGGTAATAACAAACTTCTCCAAGCTAAAGGAGGATGTTTGAACCCATTGCAAGGAAGCTAAAAACCTTGAAAAAAGGTTAGACAAATGGCTAACTAGAATAAATAGTGTAGAGAAGACCTTAAATGACCTGATGGAGCTGAAAACCATGGCACAAGAACTTCGTGATGCATGCACAAGCTTCAATAGCTGATTCAATCAAGTGGAAGAAAGGATATCAGTGATTGAAGATCAAATTAATGAAATAAAGCAAGAAGACAAGATTAGAGAAAAAAGAGTGAAAAGAAACTAACAAAGCCTCCAAGAAATATGGGACTACATGAAAGGACCAAATCTATGTTTGATCGGTGTACCTGAAAGTGATGGGGAGAATGGAACCAAGTTGGAAAACACTCTGCAGGATATTATCCAGGAGAACTTCCCCAACCTAGCAAGGCAGGCCAACATTCAAATTCAGGAAATACAGAGAACACCACAAAGATACTCCTCAAGAAGAGCAACTCCAAGACACATAATTGTCAGATTCACCAAAGTTGAAATGAAGGAAAAAATGTTAAGGGCAGCCAGAGAGAAAGGTCAGGTTACCCACAAGGGAAACCCATCAGACTAACAGTGGATCTCTCAGCAGAAACTCTACAAGCCAGAAGAGAGTGGGGGCCAATATTCAACATTCTTAAAGAAAGAATTTTCAACCCAGAATTTCATATCCAGCCAAACTAAGCTTCATAAGTGAAGGAGAAATAAAGTACTTTACAGACAAGCAAATGCTGAGAGATTTTGTCACCACCAGGCCTGTCCTAAAAGAGCTCCTGAAGGAAGCACTAAACATGGAAAGGAACAACTGGTACCAGCCACTGCAAAAACATACCCGATTGTAAAGACCATTGAGGCTGAGAAGAAACTGCATCAACTAATGGGCAAAATAACCGGCTAACATCATAATGACAGGATCAAATTCACACACCACAATATTAACCTTAAATGGGCTAAATGCCCCAATTAAAAGACACAGACTGGCAAATTGGATAAAGATTCAAGACCCGTCAGTGTGCTGTATTCAGGAGACCCATCTCACATGCAGAGACACATATAGGCTCAAAATAAAGGGATGGAGGAAGATCTACCAAGCAAAGGGAAAGCAAAAGAAAGCAGGGGTTGCAATCCTATTCTCCAATAAAACAGATTTTAAACCAACAAAGTTCAAAAGAGACAAAGAAGGCCATTACATAATGGTAAAGGGATCAATTCCACAAGAAGAGCTAACTATCCTAAATATATATGCACCCAATACAGGAGCACCCAGATTAATAAAGCAAGTCCTGAGTGATCTACCAAGAGACTTAGACTCCCATACAGTAATAATGGGAGACTTTTAACAACCCACTGTCAATATTAGACAGATCACTGAGACAGAAGGTTAACAAGGATTTCCAGGATTTGAACTCAGCTCTGCACCAAGCTGACCTAATAGACATCTACAGAACTCTCCACCCCAAATCAACAGAATAGACATTCTTCTCAGCACCACATTGCACTTATTCCAAAATTGATCACATAGTTGGAAGTAAAGCACTCCTCAGCAAATATAAAAGAACAGAAATCACAACAAACTGTGTCTCAGACCACAGTGCAATCAAATTAGAAAACAGGACTTGGAAACTCACTCAAAACCACACTACTACATGGAAACTGAACAACCTGCTCCTGAATGACTACTGGGTAAATAATGAAATGAAGGCAGCAATAAAGATGTTCTTTGAAACCAATGAGAACAAAAACACAACATACCAGAATCTCTGGGACACATTTAAAGTGTGTAGAGGGAAATTTATAGTTCTAAATGCCCACAAGAGAAAGCAGGAAAGACCTAAAGTCAACAGCCTAAAATCACAATAAAAAGAACTAGAGAAGCAAGAGCAAACAAATTCAAAAGCTAGCAGAAGGCAAGAAATAACTAAGATCAGAGCAGAACTGAAGGAGATAGAGATACAAAAAACCTTTCAAAAAAATCAAAGAATCCAGGTGCTGGTTTTCTTTTAAAGATCAACAAAAACTGATAGACCGTTAGCAAGACTAATAAAGAAGAAAAGAGAGAAGAATCAAACAGATGCAATAAAAAGTGATAAAGGGGATATCACCACCGATCCCACAGAAATACAAACTATCATCAGAGAATACTATAAACACCTCTATGCAAATAAACTAGAAAATCTAGAAGAAATGGATAAATTCCTGGACCATACACCCTCTCAAGACAAAACCAGGAAGAAGTTTAATCTCTGAATACACCAGTAACAGGTTCTGAAACTGAAGCAATAATTAATAGCCTACCAACCAAAAAAAAGTCCAGGACCAGATGGATTCATAGCCAAATTCTATCAGAGGTACAAAGAGGCACTGGTACCATTCCTTCTGAAACTATTCCAATGAATAGAAAAAGAGGGAATCCTCCCTAACTCATTTTATGAGGCCAGTGTCATCCTCATACCAAAGCCTGGCAGAGACACAACAAAAAAAGAGAATTTTAGACCAATATCCCTGATGAACTTCGATGCAAAAATCCTCAATAAAATACTGGCAAACCAAATCCAGCAACACATTGAAAAACTTATCCATCATGACAAAGTTGGCTTCATCCCTGGGATGCAAGGTTGGTTCAACATACTCAAATCAATAAACGTAATGCATCACATAAACAGAACCAAAGACAAAAACCACATGATTATCTCAGTAGATGCAGAAAAGGCCATTGACAAAATTCAACAGCCCTTCAAGCTAAAAACTCTCAATAAACTAGATATTGATGGGATGTATCTCAAAATAATAAGAGCCGATATCATACTGAATGGGCAAAAACTGGAAGTGTTCCCTTTGAAAACTGGCACAAGACAGGGATGCCCTCTCTCACCACTCCTATTCAACATAGTGTTGGAAGTTCTGGCCAGGGCAATCAGGCAAGAGAAAGAAATAAAGGGTATTCAATTAGGAAATGAGGAAGTCAAATTGTCCTTGTTTGCAGATAACATGATTGTATATTTAGAAAACCCTGTCGTCTCAACCCAAAATCTCCTTAAGCTGATAAGCAACTTCAGCAAAGTCTCAGGATACAAAATCAATGTGCAAAAATCACAAGCATTCTTATACACTAATAACAGACAAACAGAGAGCCAAATCATGAGTGAACTCTCATTCACAATGGCTTCAAAGAGAATAAAATACCTAGGAATCCAACTTACAAGGGATGAGAAGGACCTCTTCAAGGACTACAAACCACTGCTCAATGAAATAAAAGAGGATACAAACAAATGGAAGAACATTCCATGCTCATGGATAGGAAGAATCAAAATTGTGAAAACAGCCATACTGCCCAAGGTAATTTATAGATTCAATGCCATCCCCATCGAGCTACCAATGACTTTCTTCACAGAATTGGAAAAAACTGCTTTAAAGTTCATATGGAACCAAAAAAGAGCCTGCATTGCCAAAACAATCCTAAGCAAAAAGAACAAAGCTGGAAGCATCACACTACCTGATTTCAAACTATACTACAAGGCTATAGTAACCAAAACAGCATGGTAGTGGTACCAAAGCAGAGATATAGACCAATGGAACAGAACAGAGGCCTAAGGAATAATACTACACATCTGTAACCATCTGATCTTTGACAAACCTGACAAAAACAAGAAATGGGGAAAGGATTCCCTATTTAATAAATGGTGCTGGGAAAACTGGCCAGCCATACGTAGAAAGCTGAAACTGGATCCCTTCCTTACATCTTAAACAAAAATTAATTCAAGATGGATTAAAGACTTAAATGTTAGACCTAAAACCATAAAAACCCTAGAAGAAAACCTAGGCAATACCATTCAGGACATAGGCATGGGCAAGGACTTCATGACTAAAACAAAAACAATGGCAACAAAAGCCAAAATAGAGAAATGGGACCTAATTAAACTAAAGAGCTTCTGCACAGCAAAAGAAACTACCATCAGAGTGTACAGGCAACCTACAGAATGGGAGAAAATTTTTGCAATCTACCCATCTGAGAAAGGGCTAATATCCAGAATCTACAAAGAACTTAAACAAATTTACAAGAAAAAATCAAACAACCCCATCAAAAAGTGGGCAAATAATATGAAGACAGTTCTCAAAAGAAGACATTTATGCAGCTGACAGACACATGAAAAAATGCTCATCATCACTGGCCATCAGAGAAATTCAAATCAAAACCACAGTGAGATACCGTCTCACGCCAGTTAGAATGATGATCATTAAAAAGTCAGGAAACAACAGGTGCTGGAGAAGATGTGGAGAAATAGGAACACTTTTACACTGTTGGTAGGAGTGTAAACTAGTTCAGCCATTGTGGAAGATAGTGTGGTGATTCCTCAAGGATGTAGAACTAGAAATACCGTTAGACCCAGTGATCTCATTACTGGGTATATACCCAAAGGATTATAAATCATGCTGCTATAAAGACACATGCACATGTATGTTTATTGTGGCCCTATTCACAATAGCAAAGACTTGGAACCAACCCAAATGTCCAACAATGATAGACTGGATTAAGAAAATGTGGCACATATACCCCATGGAATACTATGCAGCCATAAAAAGGATGAGTTCATGTCCTTTGTAGGGACATGGATGAAGCTGGAAATCATCATTCAAAGCAAACTATCTCAAGGGAAGGAAACCAAACACCACATGTTCTCACTCATAGTGGGGGAGTGAACAATGAGAACACTTGGACACAGGGTGGGGAACATCACACACTGGGGCCTGTTGTGGGGTGGGGGGATGGGGGAGGGATAGCATTAGGAGAGTTACCTAATGTTAATGGGGGCAGAAAACCAATATGGCACATGTATACATATGTAACAAACCTGCATATTGTGCACATGTACCCTAGAACTTAAGGTATAATAATAAAAAAGAAATAGAATATTAATGTCCAATAGAATGCTAATAGAGTTCAAATTTTTAAATTAGGCTAGAAAAAGGAAGAAAGAAAACTCAGGTAATTCCACTGAAAATGTGCAGGTAGAAAACAATAAGGAATAATTATAGTAAATAGGAACTAAAGATAAAATAGCATCTATAAATGGAAATACACTGGTAATTATAATAATGGTAAATAAACCTTTACCAGTTAAAAAAGACAGATACATGTTGGAGTAGGAAACTCAGAAAATCAGACTAGAATTATCAAAAGCAAAGGAAATGTACGTATTGGTATATTCACATAATAGACAAATATTATCTAAAAGTAACCAGCATAGTAATATTAATATCAAACTAAATATATAGGCGATAATATAAATAGCATTGTTAAACAGGCACTTATCAGAAGAAGACACATACGTGGCCAAAAAACACATGAAAAAATGCTCAACATCACTTATTATTAGAGAAATGCAAATCAAAACCACAGTGAGATGTCATCTCATACCCGTCAGAATGACTATTAAAATGTCAAAAAATAATAAATGCTGGTGAGGTTGTGGAGAAAAGGAAACGCTTATACACTGCTGGTGGAAAGGTAAATTAATTCAGTCACTGTGGAAAATAGTTTTTGGCGGTTTCTCAAAGAACGCAAAGCAGAACTAGCATTTGACCCAGCAAATCCATTATAGTGTATATACCCAAAGGAATATAAATCGTTCTACCATAAAGACACATATATATGTGTATGTTCGTTGCAGCACAATAGCAAAGACATGGAATTGACCTAAATGCCCTATGATGGTAGAATGGATAAAGGAAATGTGGCACATACACACCAGAGAATACTATGCAGCAATAAAAGAGAATGAAATCGTGTCCTTTGCAGCAACATAGATGGAGCTAGAGGTTATTATCCTAAGTAAACTACCATAGGAACAGAAAACCAAATATCACACGTTCTCACTTTAAGTGGGAGCTAAACGTCGAGTACGTATGAACACAAAAAATGGAACAATAGACATCAGAGCCTACTTGAGGATGGAGGCCGGAAGGAAAGTAAGGATTGAAAAACTACCTATCAGGCTCTGTGCTTATTAACCGAGTGATAAAACAATCTGTACACCAAACCCCTGTGACATCCAGTTTACCTATATAACAAATCTGCACATGTACTCTTGAACCTAAAATAAAAATTAAAGGATAAAGAGTTTTATGATATAATTGAAGGAGTATTTTCCTTGCATATGCCTTATGCTTACATAAGCCTAACGATATAGCCTTCCAGACAAAGCAAAAACAAAAGAAAAAGGAATTACAGAAAAAAGTTGACAAATCCACAATAAATATAGAATGTTTTAATGCATTACTGTCATTAATTGGTTTTTCGATTAAGCCATGAAAAATTTAAACAACACAATTGCCTTCATTTGCTATTATGATTGAGGATATAATAGGTCTATAAGGAACATTGGACCTTTTGCAACAGTTCTAGAATATTCATTCTTTTCAAATACACCTCAAACAGTTACAAAACTTGACCAAGTACTAGGTTACAAAGCAAGCCTCAAAATATACCGAACAACCAATGTTACACAAACCACATTCTCTGACCAGCTGCACTGCACTATTTTCTAGAGCAGTTTTAGGTTTACAGCAGTATTATAGCAATATCTGCTATAAATTTGAATTACATTTATTTTCAAGACACCAAAATAAGAAAGCAAACAAGAATATTTTGCATTATGTCAAAATAAGATTAATATTAGAATGTATATTTTATTATATTTTATCTTATTTGTTTTTTCTTCAAGAAAGGGTCTCACTGTTGCCTAAGCTGGAGTGCAGTGACATGATTATGGCTCACTGCAGCCTCAATCTCCTGGGCTCAAGCAATCCTCCCACCTCAGCCTCCCAAGAAGCTGGGACCACAGGTGCATACCACATTGCCTGGCTAATTTTTTGTATTTTTTGTGAAGATGGGGTTTTACCATGTTGCCCAGGCTGGTCTTGAACTCGTGAGCACAAGCAATCTGCTGGCCTCGGCCTCCCAAAGTACTGGGATTAGAGGTATGAGCCACCATGCTGAGCCTGAAATATTTTATTAAAGACTTAAAGTTACTAAGAGGTGAACAAAATTATTTTTAGGACAGTTTTTAAAAAATACAGCTTTTTTTCTTCTTATAAAACAGATTTTGAGGTTCAGTCAATATTCACTGTGGAAAGGAAGACTACCACTGGGTCTCCCTTTATGGTGAGTTTTATATTTTTATATTGTTAGTTAGCATCATTTTGTGTCAACTTGAAGAACTCCTTTTAGCATTTCTTACAAGGCAGGTCTAACGATGATGAACTTCCACAGCTTTTATATTTCTGGGAAAGTCTTTATTTCTCTTCTTTCTGCAGGAGTGCTTTGTTAGGTATAATGTTCTTGGTTGGCAATTTTTTTTTCTTTTAGAACTTTGAATATATCATCCTACTCTCCTGGCATGCAAGGTTTCTGTTGAGAAATCTGCTGATATTCATAGGAAGTTTCCTTTGTATGTGGCAAGTCACTCTTATCTAGCTACTTTCTATTTATTTTTGTTTTTTTACTTTTTATTTAGTTATTTTTTTTGAGATGGAGTCTCACTCTGTCACCCAGGTTGGAGTGCAGTGGTATGATCTTGGCTCACTGCAAGCTCCACCTCCCAGGTTCACACTATTCTCCTGCCTCAGCCTCCCGAGTGGCTGGGACTACAGGCACCCGCCACCTTGCCTGGCTAATTTTTTTTTGTATTTTTAGTAGAGATGGGGTTTCACAGTGTTAGCCAGGATGGTCTCGATCTCCTGACCTTGTGATCTGCCTGCCTTGGCCTCCCAAAGTGCTGGGATTACAAGTATGACCCACTGCACCTGGCTTATTATTATTATTATTTTGAGATGGAGTCTCACTATGTCACCCAGACTGGAGTGCAGTGACATGATCTTGGCTCACTGCAACCTCCACCTCCAAGGTTCAAGCAATTCTCTTGCCTCAGCCTTCCAAATAGCTGGGATTACACACACTTGCCACCATGCCCAGCTGATTTTTGTATTTTTAATAAAGATGGGATCTCACCATGTTGACCAGGCTGGTCTGGAACTCCTGACCTTCAGTGATCCATCCATCTCAGCCTCCTAAAGTGTTGGGATTACAGGCATGAACCACTGCACCGGTCCTATCTAGCTACTTTCAAAGTTCTCTCTTTGTATTTAACTTTTGAGAATTTGATTATGATATGTCTCAATAAAGATCTGCTTATATTTAATATTTGTGATTCTTTGGTCTTTATGGACCTGGATATTCATTTCCCTCTCCAAATTTGGGAAATTTTCCATTATTATTTCTTATGTGAGCTTTCTTTTCCTTTCTCTTTTTCTGCTCCTTTTGGGACTCCCATAGTATGAATATTAGCTTGCTTTTTGGGGTCCTATGAGTTCCACAGGAATTCTTTACTCTTTTTCATTCTTTTTCTGTTTGTTTGTTTCTCTGGTTATTTTCAAATGATCTATTTTCAAGCTCACTGATTCTTTATTCTACTTAATTGAGTCCGTTGAAACTCTCTATTGAATTTTGCATTTTAGCCATTGTATTCTCAGCTCTAGGATTTTTATTTGGTCCTTGTATTAGTCTGTTTTCATGTTGCTGATAAAGACATACCTGAGACTGAGTAATTCATAAAAAAAAGTTTAATGGACTCAAGTTTCCATGTGGCTGGGGAGTCCTCACAATCATGGCAGAAGGGGAGAGGCATGTCTTACATGGTGGCAGACAAGAGAAAAATGAGAACTAAGTGAAAGGGGTTTCCCTTTATAAAACCATCAGATCTCACGAGACTTATTCACTACAACGAGAACTGTATGAAGGAAACTGCCACCATGATTCAGTTATCTTCCACTAGGTCCCTCCCACAACACATAGGAATTATGGGAGCTACAATTTGAGATTTGGGTGGGGACAGAGCCAAACCATATCAGTTCTTTTTTATGGTTTTGATATAGTTTGAATATGTGTTCAATCTAAATCTCATGATGAAATGTAATTCCCAGTGTTGGAGGTGGGGCCTGGTAGGAGGTGTTTGAATCATGAAAGCAGCTTTCTCATAAATGATTTAGCATCATCTCCTTGGTGATATCATCACAATAGTGAGTTATGGTGAAATCTGGTTGTTTACAAGTGTGTGGCATCTACTCCTTCCACCTGCTCCTGTTTTCACCTTTCACTATATGATGTGCCTGCTCCTGCTTTGCCTTATGCCATGAGGGAAAGTTTCCTGAGGCCTCCCTCTAGGGAGATGCTGAGCAGATGCCAGTGCCATGTTTCCTGTAGAGCCTGCAGAACTGTAAGCCAATTAAACCTATTTTCTTTTCTTTCTTTTCTTTTTTTTTTTTTGAGATGGAGTTTCGCTTTTGTTGCCCAGGCTGGAGTGCAATGGTGCAATCTTGACGCACTGCAACCTCTGCCTCCCGGGTTCAAGCAATTCTCCAGCCTCAGCCTTCCAAGTAGCTGGGATTACAAGCATGCATCACCATGACTGGCTAATTTTTGTACTTTTAGTAGAGATGGGGTTTCACCATGTTGGTCAGGCTGGTCTCGAACTCCTGACCTCCAGTGATCCTCCCACCTCGGCCTCCCAAAATGTTGGGATTACAGGCGTGAGCCACTGCACCTGGCCAACCTATTTTCTTTATTAATTACCCAGCTTCAGGTACTTCTTTTTAGCAAGAATGGTCTAACACAGGTTTCTATCTCTTTGTGGAACTTTTCCTTTTGCTCGCATATTGTTTTCTTGATTTCATTTAGTTGTTCTCCTGTAGCTCACTGAACTTCTTTGAGACAATGATTTTGAATTCTGTGTCAGGAAATTCATGGATCTCCATTTCTTTAGTGTCAGTTACTTTTTATTTATTTGATGGTGTCATATTTGCCTGATTATTTGTGATCTTTGTGGCCTTGCATTGGTGTCTGCACATTTGAAGGAATAGGCACCCTTTCTACTATTTATAGACTGGCTTTGGCAGGAAGAGCCCTTTACTAGTCAGCCCATCTAGAGATTCAGAGCAAGCCATCTGGATGGATCCATGGACAGACTTGCTTCTGGAGTTCTTGGGTGGGCTGGAGTGGTGCCTGGGTCAACAGGTGAAAGTGCATATTGCCTGGGTACCAAGGGACTGGCCTGGTGCTTGGCCCATGGGAGCCATTCTGGAGCCTGTGTCCATGGAAGCTAAACCTGGAGCTTAGGACTGTGGGGGCAGGCCTAGAGTCCATGTCCAGGGGTGTCAGCTTGAATCCTGGGTTCATGGGGGCCAAGGTGGTGCCAGGATGACCCTTGAGCCTGAGTCTATAGGGGTCAGAGTGATGCTGGGGTCCACTGGGGCAAATCTTGTTCTGAGATCTGTGGGAGTTGGCCTGGATCCTGTGGCCATGGGGATAGACCTGCAACCTGGGGTTATGGGCGCTGGGATGGCACTAGAGTTCACTGGGGTAGGCTTAGTGTTGGGGTGTGTGGGAAAGTTGGGTGCCCATTTCACTCTCCTTCTCCTATGTGGAGGGTGTCTCTCCATATGTACTGTTCAGGCTGGCAGGGAGAGGTGATGTGGGCAATGTGAAACTGTCTTTCCTACCATCTTCAATGTGTCATTTCTTATTTCTGTCCTCCACCCAAGTGCTGCAATCTCTCACCTGGATTCCTTAGCCCTTGTAAAGGTATTTTCATGTGTGGATAGTTGTTCCAATTTGTGTTCCTGCAAAAGCATGAGTACTGGAAATTTGTATTCTAGACTCTCGTTGACATCATCCCATTTATAGTAAGTTTAAAGCTATGCACAATAATACTCTATGTTGGTTAGAGTTTCGTACCTACATAGTAAGGTACAATACACATTTGCATGATAACCTTTAAACTTTTTCTTTTTGAGACAGAGTCTTGCCCTGTTGCCTAGGCTGGAGCACAGTGGTATGATCTCAGCTCACTGCAATCTCTGCCTCCTGGATTCAAGCACCTCGGCCTCCCAAGAAGCTGGGATTACAGGCACGGTCCACCATACCTGGCTAATTTTTGTATTTTTAGTAGAGATGGGGTTTCACCATGTTGGCCAAGGTGGTCTTGAACTACTGGCCTCAAGAAATCCACCTGCCTCAGCCTCCTAAAGTGCTGGGATTACAGGTGTGAGCCAGTTCACCTGGCTAGATAGTGGTTATTTCTGATAGAAAGGAAGACAAGGGAAATAAAAGTTGTCTCCATTGCATCTTATTTCTTTAGCTAGGTACATCGTGTTTATTAAACTATTTTTTTATTCATTTCAAAGCATGAGGTAATTAATTATTACTACCCAAATAAAAGGTAAATATTGAGTGAATTTTATTTATTCAGAAAAGAATCTATAGAACACACAGCAAGCCCAATAAGTCAAAGGAAATAATAGTAGAAACAAGAACAAAAATTAAGAGAATTACATAAAATGAAAGGCTAGGTTTTTAAGAAGCTTAATAAAACAGACAACTGGCAAACTTGATCAAGATAAAAATGGAGTAGATATAAATAAAAAGTATTATACCTGAAGAAGGTAATGACTACTGATCCAGTAGAGATGAAAAAACCATAAGAGAACACTATGAACAACTTTATGCCAATGCATCTGAAAACACACAAAAAAATTGACTGTTTTTAGAAATGGACTCAAGGTAAAATAGAAAACTTTAATAGACTTATAACCATTAGAGAAGAGAGAAGTATAAAATCTATAATTCAACATTTTTCTAGGTTAGTTGGATTTATAGGCGTGTTTTGTCACATTTTAAGAAACATGTGATCCCTGACTGGGTGCAGTGGCTCACACCTGTAATGCCAACCCTTTGGGAGCTTAGGCAGGCGGATCACTTGAGGTCAGGAGTTTGAGATGAGCCTATCCAACATGGTGAAATCCCATTGCTACTAAAAGTACAAAAAATTAGCTGGCATGGTGGTGTGCGCCTGTAGTCCCAGCTAGGCTGAGGCACAAGAATTGCTTGAACCCGGGAGGCAGAGGTTGCAGTGATCCAAGATCACACCACTGCACTCTAGCCTTGGTGACAGCTATGTCTCAAAACAAACAACAAACAAAACCACCAGAAAAAATCTGAGCCCAATCGTGTATAAATAATCCAATATAATAATAAGGATAAAAACCTGTCTACATTTTTTATATCCTTGAAACATTCCTGAATAGAATTTTAAAAGCTATAGGCTTTTAATAGCTAAAAGATAACTGCAAATTATGTTCTTTATGTTTATTTAGACATTCTAAATAACCTGTTAGCAAAGCAATGTGGATCAAGCAATAAGTAAATAAAATAATGCATCATGACTAAGTAGACTTTATTTCAGGAATATAAGGAAGATTTGACACTAGAAAGCCTTTAGTTTAATTTATCACATTGACAGAGAAAAAGAGAAAAGTATAATAATCACCTCAATAGGTAGAGAAAAAGCATTTAATAAAAATTCAATACACATTGCTATGGACTGAATTGTGTCCCTCTAAAATTAGTATTTTTGAGCCCTAACACCCAATATGATGATTATTGGTCACAGAGTCTTTGGGAGGTAAATATGGTTGATTAGATCATGAGGATGGGGACTTTATGATGGGATTAGTGACCCTCCAAAAGGAAGAATGCTTTTTCTCCCTTTCTCTCTCTTCCCCGTGAGGATGCATCAAGAAGGCAGCCATCTACTAGCCAGGAGGAGAGACCTCACTAGAAACTGCATCAGCTGGCACTTGATCGGGACTTGTAGCTTTCAAAACTGTGAGAAAATAAATTTCTGTTGTTTAAACTACCCAGTCTACATTTTTTTTTTGTTATAGCAGCCCAAGGTGACTAACACACCCATTGATAATAAAAATTTATATAAAACTAGGAATATGAGAACGCATCCTGAAACTGACAGCATCTTATAAAAAGCTACTGCAAATATAATTCATAGTAAAAATTTTAAAAACATTTCTATACAATTCAGGGACAATATTTTAATTGAAGGTGTAGTCATTGTAATAAAAACAAATAAAAATATAAGGAATTAAAGAAAAGTAACAAAACCCTTACAATTCACAAGTTATATAAAATCCAATAGCAATTCACAAGTTATATAAAATCCAATACATAGAAAATCCAATAGTGTCTCAATTAAAATTATTACCAGTAATAGGAAAGTTCAGCAAGTTTACTGGTTCTTAGATAAATATACAAAAATCAATTATATTTCTAGGTACCGACAACAATGACAAAATATAGATTTAAAAAATATGCCATTTTGACAAATGCATAGAGTTGTACAACTAGCACCATCACTCCCCAAATTTCCCTTGTAATCTTCTGCAGTCAATCCCCTACCCTCATCCTTAATCTCTCACACCACTGATCTGGTTTTCACAGTTTTTTCTCTCCAGAAACTCAAGTAAATGGAATCATAGAGTTTATTTAGTCTATGCTGTTTGATGTTTTCATTTTGAATATATGTTTTCCCATGTATTAGTGGCTTGTTACTTTTTATTCCTGAATGGTATCCTATTGTGCAGATACACCACTGTTTTTTTTAATCAAATTACCAGTTGACAGACATTTGAGTTGTAGTGATTATAATTAAAGCTTCTATGAAGTCTGGTGTAGAGGTGTTTATATGAATACATGTTTTTATTTCTTTTGGATAAATATCTAAGGGTGAGAATTACAGGGTTATATAGTACTAGGATGTTTAACCTTATTAGATACTGATAATCTGTTTTCCAAAATGACGGTACCATTTTGCCTTTCCACCAGAAATACATGAGAATTCCAGTTGCTTCTTATCTTTGCTAGCATTTTGTTCTGTCACGTTTTTAAGAATAATTTACTCTTTTTTTTCTGTTTCATTCTTTTGGCTATATTATCCTAAATGCATCTTATAACATTTTCATTAATAAACTGCCATTTTGTTGTTGTTCAATTTATTTTTAATTTCAATAGGTTTTTGGGAAACAGGTGGTGTTTTGTTACATGAATAAGTTCTTTAGCGGTGATTTCTGAGATTTTGGTGTACCCACAGCCCAAGCCATGTACACTGTATCCAATGTGTAGTCTTTTATGCCTCATTCTTTCCCCCGAGTCTCCAAAGTCCACTGTGTCATTAGAAGAATTTACTTTTTTAGAGCAGCTTTAGGGTGACAGAAAAATTGAGAAGAAGGCATACAGATATCCCGTTCTTCCTCAACACATGCACAGATCCTCCATTATCAACATTCCCCACCAAAGTGGTACAGTACATCTGTTCCACCTGATCAACCTACATAGACACTTCATTATCACACACAGTTAATACTTCACATCGAGGTTCACTCTTGGTGTTGTACATTCTATGGGTTTGAATAAATTTAAAGTGATGTGTATTTACCTTTACAGTATCATACAGAGTATGACAGATAGTATGATAGGATCCTAAAGATCCTTTAGACTCCACCTATTCATTTCTCTATCCCTCCAATCCCTTATCTTAGTCTGTTTTGTGTTGCTATAACAGAATACCTTAAATTGGGTAATTTATTAAAAAAAAGGTTTACTTGGCTCATGATTCTTGAGACTGAGAAGTCTAAGAAGCATAGCACTAAAATCTGCTCAGTGTCTGGTGAAGGCCTCATGCTACATTATAACATGGCAGAGAAACAGAATATGTGGATATGCCACAAGGAACCAACCATGAGAGGCAATTTCACTTTATAACAGCCTGGTTCTGTGGGAACCGATGAAAGCTAATCCAGTCTTGCCAGGAAAAGAACTCACCAGAAGAACAGCACCAACCTACTCACAACGGTGGAGCCCCCCTGACCTAAGTGCTTCTCACTGGACCCCATCTCTTAAAGGTTCTACCTCTTAACATTGCCACACTGGGAATTCCAACATGGGTTCCAACATGGGTTTTGGTGGGGACAAAAACAATGGCACCCTGAACACCACTGATCTTTGTACTGTCTCCATAGTTTTGCATTTTCTAGAATGCCATACCATTAAAGTCATATGGTGTGCAGCCTTTTCAGATTGGCTTATTTCAACTTAGTAATATGCATTTAAGATTCCTCCATTTTTTTATGCCTTGATAGCTTATTTCTTCTTAGTGCTGAATAATATTTGATTGTCTGAAGGTACCAGTTTACCCATTCACCTACTGAAGGACATCTTAGTTGTTTCCAAGTTTTGGTAATTATGAATAAAGTGCTAGAAACATTCTTGTGCAGGTTATTGTGTAGATATTTTCAACTCTTTTGGATAAATAACAAGGTGTGTGACTGCGGGATTATATGGCAAGAATATGTTTAGTTTTGTAGGTGTTTTAGTTCATTTGGGCTTCTGTTACAAAATACTTTAGACTGGGTAGATTCAAAATAAGAGAAATTTATTTCTCACAGTTCTGGAATCTAGGAAGTCCAAGATCAAGGTGCACACAGATTCAGTATCTGGTGAAGACCCACAGCAGAATTGTGTATTCTTGCTGTGTCCTCACATGGTGAAATGGATGAAGGGTTTCTGTTGGGCCTGTTTATAAAGATACTAATCCAATTAATGAGTGTTCCACCTTCATGAACTAATCAGCTCCCAAAGGCCCCATTTCCCAATACTATTACCTTGGGGGTTAGGATTTTAACATTTGAATTTTCAGGAGGACACAATCAGATTATAGCAGTAGAAAACTGCCAAACTATGTTCCAAAGAGGCTGCATGGTTTTGCATCCCCACCAGCAATAAATGAGAATTCGTGTTGTTCCACATCCTCATCAGCATTTGGTGTCTGACTCTTGACCCCTTACAGCTGCTAATCTGTCTTTCATTTCTATCATTTTTTCATGTCAATGGAATATTATTATATGGAATAATGGAATAATAAGTGCAATAATACAATATGTAACCTTTAGGGATTGACTTTTTTCACTCAGCATAATTCTCTTAAGATTCATCTGAAAAATAAGAAATGAGACATTATAGATACAGCAAAAGCCTGCTTGTCTTCCTTGTGCCTCCATTCATCCCCAGAAGGGATTTTGGCTACATTAATAGGCATGCAGTGGTATCTCATTGTTGTTTACTTTTCAATTCTATGATGACACTGATGTGAAGCATGCTTTTATAGGCTTATTTGCCATCTCTATCTCTTCTTTGGTAAGCTGTCTTTTAGGATCTTTGGCCATTTTAAAAATCAGTTTGGGAGGGAGCCAAGATGGCCGAATAGGAACAGCTCCAGTCTACAGCTCCCAGCATGAGTGAAGCAGAAGACGGGTGATTTCTGCATTTCCATCTGAGGTACCGGGTTCACCTCACTAGGGAGTGCCAGACAGTGGGCACAGGACAGTGGGCGCAGTGCACCATGCATGAGCTGAAGCAGGGCATGGCATTGCCTGACTTGGGAAGCACAAGGGGTCAGGGAGTTACCTTTCCTAGTCAAAGAGAGGGGTGACAGACAGCACCTGGAAAATCAGGTCACTCCCACCCTAATACTGCACTTTTCCAATGGGCTTAAAATATGGCACACCAGGAGATTATATCCCGAACCTAGCTCTGAGGGTCCTATGCCCATGGAGTCTCGCCGATTGCTAGCACAGCAGTCTGAGATCAAACTGCAAGGTGGTAGTGAGGCTGGGGGAGTGGCACCTGCCATTGCCCAGGCTTGGTTAGGTAAACAAAGCAGCCAGGAAGCTCGAACTGGGTGGAGCCCAACACAGCTCAAAAAGGCCTGCCTGCCTCTGTAGGCTCCATCTCTGGGGGCAGGGCACAGACAAACAAAAAGACAGAAGTAACCTCTGCAGACTTAAATGTCCCTGTCTGACAGCTTTGAATAGTAATGATTCTCCCAGCATGCAGCTGGAGATCTGAGAATGGGCAGACTGCCTCCTAAAGTGGGTCCCTGACCCCTGACCCCCCCCAGCAGCCTAACTGGGAGGTACCCCCAAGTAGGGGCAGACTGACACCTCGCACGGCCGGGTACTCCTCTAAGACAAAACTTCCAGAGGAACGATCAGGCAGCAGCATTCGCAGTTCATGAAAATCCGCTGTTCTGCAGCCTCCACTGCTGAGACCCAGGCAAACAGGGTCTGGAGTGGACCTCTACCAAACTCCAACAGATCTGCAGCTGAGGATCCTGTCTGTCAGAAGGAAAACTAACAAACAGAAAGGACATCCACACCAAAAACCCATCTGTACATCACCATCATCAAAGACCAAAAGTAGATAAAACCACAAAGATGGGGAAAAAACAGAGCAGAAAAACTGGAAATTCTATAAAGCAGAGTGCCTCTCCTCCTCCAAAGGAATGCAGTTCCTTACCAGCAATGGAACAAAGCTGGATGGAGAATGACTTTGACGAGTTGAGAGAAGAAGCCTTCAGACGATCAAACTACTCTGAGCTACAGGAGGAAATTCAAACCAAAGGCGAAGAAGTTAAAAACTTGGAAAAAAATTTAGACAACTGTATAACTAGAATAACCAATACAGAGAAGTGCTTAAAGGAGCTGATGGAGCTGAAAGCCAAGGCTCGAGAACTACGTGAAGAATGCAGAAGCCTCAGGAGCTGATGTGATCAACTGGAAGAAAGGGTATCAGTGATGGAAGATGAAATGAATGAAATGAAGCGAGAAGGGAAGTTTAGAGAAAAAAAGGATAAAAGGAAATGAACAAAGCCTCCAAGAAATATGGGACTATGTGAAAAGACCAAATCTACGTCTGACTGGTGTACCTGAAAGTGATGGGGAGAATGGAACCAAGTTGGAAAACACTCTGCAGGATACTATCCAGAAGAACTTCCCCAATCTAGCAAGGCAGGCCAACATTCAGATTGAGGAAATACAGAGAACGCCATAAAGATACTCCTTGAGAAGAGCAACTCCAAGACAGATAATTGTCAGATTCACCAAAGTTGAAATGAGGGAAAAAATGTTAAGTGCAGCCCGAGAGAAAGGTCGGGTTACCCACAAAGGGAATCCCATCAGACTAACAGCTGATCTCTTGGCAGAAACCCTACAAGCCAAAAGAGAGTGGGGGCCAATATTCAACATTCTTAAAGAAAAGAATTTTCAACCCAGAATTTCATATCCAGCCAAACTAAGCTTCATAAGTGAAGGAGAAATAAAATACTTTACAGACAAGCAAATGCTGAGAGATTTTGTCATCACCAGGCCTGCCCTAAAAGAGCTCCTGAAGGAAGCACTAAACATGGAAAGGAACAACTGGTACCAGCCACTGCAAAATCATGCCAAATTGTAAAGATCATCGAGGCTAGGAAGAAACTGCATCAACTAACGAGCAAAATAACCAGCTAACATCATAATGACAGGATCAAATTGACACATAACAAGATTAACTTTAAATGTAAAGGGACTAAATGCTCCAATTAAAAGACACAGACTGGCAAATTGGATAAAGAGTCAGGACCCATCAGTGAGCTGTATTCAGGAAATCCATCTCACGTGCAGAGACACACATAGGCTCAAAATAAAAGGATGGAGGAAGATCTACCAAGCAAATGGAAAACAAAAAAAGGCAGGGGTTGCAATCCTAGTCTCTGATAAAACAGACTTTAAACCAACAAAGATCAAAAGAGACAGAGAAGGCCATTACCTAATGGTAAGGGATCAATTCAACAAGAAGAACTAACTATCCTAAATATATATGCACCCAATACAGGAGCACCCAGATTCATAAAGCAAGTCCTGAGTGACCTACAAAGAGACTTAGACTCCCCCACAATAATAATGGGAGACTTTAACACCCCACTGTCAACATTAGACAGACCAACGAGACAGAAAGTCAATATGGATACCCAGGAATTGAACTCAGCTCTACACCAAGCTGACCTAATAGACATCTACAGAACTCTGCACCCAAAATCAACAGAATATACATTTTTTTCAGCACCACACCACACCTATTCCAAAATTGACCACATAGTTGGAAGTAAAGCTCTCCTCAGCAAATGTAAAAGAACAGAAATTACAACAAACTGTCTCTCAGACAACAGTGCAATCAAACTAGAACTCAGGATTAAGAAACTCACTCAAAACCGCTCAACTACATGGAAACTGAACAACCTGCTCCTGAATGACTACTGAGTACATAACGAAATGAAGGCCGAAATAAAGATGTTCTTTGAAACCAATGAGAACAAAGACACAACGTAACAGAATCTCTGGGACACATTCAAAGCAGTGTGTAGAGGGAAATTTATAGCACTAAATGCCCACAAGAGAAAGCAGGAAAGATCCAAAATTAACACCCAACATCACAATTAAAAGAACTAGAGAAGCAAGAGCAAACACATTCAAAAGCTACCAGAAGGCAAGAAATAACTAAAATAAGAGCGGAACTGAAGGAAATAGAGACACAAAAACCCTTCAAAAAATTAATGAATCCAGGAGCTGGTTTTTTGAAAAGATCAACAAAATTGATAGACTGCTAGCAAGACTAATAAAGAAGAAAAGAGAGAAGAATCAAATAGACGCAATAAAATATGATAAAGAGGATATCACCACTGATGCCACAGAAATACAAACTACCATCAGAGAATACTAAACACCTCTACGCAAATAAACTAGAAAATCTAGAAGAAATGGATAAATTCCTCGACACATACACCCTCCCAAGACTAAACCAGGAAGAAGTTGAATCTCTGAATAGACCAATAACAGGCTCTGAAATTGTGGCAATAATCAATAGCCTACCAACCAAAGAGTCCAGGACCAGATGGATTCACAGCGGAATTCTACCACAGGTACAAGGAGGAACTGGTACCATTCCTTCTGAAACTATTCCAATCAATAGAAAAAGAGGGAATCCTCCCTAACTCATTTTTTGAGGCCAGCATCATCCTGATACCAAAGCCGGGCAGAGACACAACCAAAAAAGAGAATTTTAGACCAATATCCTTGATGAACATTGATGCAAAAGTCCTCAATAAAATACTGGCAAACTGAATCCAGCTGCACATCAAAAAGCTTATCCACCATGATCAAGTGGGCTTCATCCCTGGGATGCAGGGCTGGTTCAACATAGGCAAATCAATAAATGTAATCCATCATATAAACAGAACCAAAGACAAAAACCACATAATTATCTCAATAGATGCAGAAAAGTCCTTTGACAAAATTCAACAACGCTTCATGCTAAAAACTCTCAATAAATTAGATATTGGTGGGATGTATCTCAAAATAATAAGAGCTACCTATGACAAACCCACAGCCAACATCATACCGAATGGGCAAAAACTGGAAGCATTCCCTTTGAAAACTGGCACAAGACAGGGATGCCCTCTCTCACCACTCCTATTCAACATAGTGTTGGAAGTTCTGGCCAGGGCAATTAGGCAGGAGAAGGAAATAAAGGGTATTCAATTAGGAAAAGAGGGTGTCAAATTGTAGCTGTTTGCAGATGACATGATTGTATGTTCAGAAAATCCTATCATCTCAGCCCAAAATCTCCTTAAGCTGATAAGCAACTTCAGCAAAGTCTCAGGATACAAAATCAATGTGCAGAAGTCACAAGCATTCCCATATACAAATAACAGACAAACAGAGAGCCAAATCATGAGTGAACTCCCATTCACAGTTGCTTCAAACAGAATAAAATACCTAGGAATCCAACTTACAAGGGACGTGAAGGACCTCTTCAAGGAGAACTACAAACCACTGCTCAATGAAATAAAAGAGGATACAAACAAATGGAAGAACATTCCATGCTCACGGGTTGGAAGAATCAATATTGTGAAAATGGCCATACTGCCCAAGGTAATTTAAAGATTCAATGCCATCCCCATCAAGCTACCAATGACTTTCTTCACAGAATTGGAAAAAACTACTTTAAAGCTCATATGGAACCAAAAAAGAGCCCACATCACCAAGTCAATCCTAAGCCAAAAGAACAAAGCTGGAAGCATCACGCTACCTGACTTCAAACTATACTACAAGGCTACAGTAACCAAAACAGCATGGTACTGGTACCAAAACAGAGATATAGCTCAATGGAACTGAACAGAGCCCTCAGAAATAACGCCGCATATCTACAACTATCGGATCTTTGACAAACCTGACAATAATAAGCAATGGGGAAAGGATTCCCTATTTAATAAATGGTGCTGGGAAAACTGGCTAGCCATATGTAGAAAGCTGAAACTGGATCCCTTCCTTACACCTTATATAAAATTTAATTCAAGATGGATTAAAGACTTACATGTTAGACCTAAAACCATAAAAACCCTAGAAGAAAACCTAGGCATTATCATTCAGGACATAGGCATGGGCAAGGACTTCATGTCTAAAACACCAAAAGCAATGGCAACAATAGCCAAAATTGACAAATGGGATCTAATTAAACTAAAGAGCTTCTGCACAGCAAAACAAACTACCATCAGAGTGAACAGGCAACCTACAAAATGGGAGAAAATTTTCGCAACCTACTCATCTGACAAAGGGCTAATATCCAGAATCTACAATGAACTCCAACAACTTTACAAGAAAAAGACAAACAACCCCCTCAAAAAGTGGGCAAAGGACATGAACAGACACTTCTCAAAAGAAGACATTTATGCAGCCAAAAAACACATGAAAAAATGCTCATCATCGCTGGCCATCAGAGAAATGCAAATCAAAACCACAATGAGATACCATCTCACACCAGTTAGAATGGCGATCATTAAAAAGTCAGGAAACAATAGGTGCTGGAGAGGATGTGGAGAAATAGGAACACTTTTACACTGTTGGTGGGACTGTAAACTAGTTCAACCATTGTGGAAGTCAGTGTGGCGATTCCTCAGGGATCTAGAACTAGAAATACCATTTGACCCAGCCATCCCATTACTGGGTATATACCCAAAGGACTATAAATCATGCTGCTATAAAGACACATGCACACGTATGTTTATTGTGGCACTATTCACAATAGCAAAGACTTGGAACCAACCCAAATGTCCAACAATGATAGTTGGATTAAGAAAATGTGGCACCTATACACCATAGAATACTATGCAGCCATAAAAAATGATGAGTTCATGTCCTTTGTAGGGACATGTATGAAACTGGAAATCATCATTCTCAGTAAACTATTGCAAGGACAAAAAATCAAACACTGCATGTTCTCACTCATAGGTGGGAATTGAACAATGAGAACAGATGGACACAGGAAGGGGAACATCACACTCTGGGGACTGTCATGGGGTCGGGGGAGGGGGGAGGGATAGCATTAGGAGATATACCTAATGCTAAATGACGTGTTAACGGGTGCAGAACACCAACATGGCACTTGTATACGTATGTAACAAACCTGCACATTGTGCACTTGTACCCTAAAACTTAAAGTATAATAATAATAAAATAAAAAAATCAGTTTGTGTGTTTTCTTATTGTTGATTTTCAAGAGTTATTTGTATATTTGTATATGTCTTTTGCAAATATTTTCTCCTAGTCTGTGGCTTGTCTTTTTATTCTCTTGACAGTGTCTTTGGAAGAGCAAAGGTTTTCATTTTAATGAAGTTCAGCTTCCCCTCAATTCTTTCTTTCATAAATCATGGTGCTATTATCATATGTAAAATATTATTGCCAAATTCAAGGTCATCTGGATTTTACCCTATGTTATCTTTAGGAGTTTTATAGTTTTGTGTTATAGTCTGTGATCAATTTTGAGTTAATTTATATAAAAGGTGTATGGTCTGTTTCTAAGTTCATTTTCTGCTTGTGTATGTTTAGTTTTCCTGGCACTATTTGTTGAAAATACTTTCTTTTCTTCACTGCATAGCCTTTGCTCCTTTGTCAAAGATCAGTTTACTATATTCATGTAGTCTATTTCTGGGCTCTCTCTTCTGTTCCATTGATCTATTTGTCTGTTCTTTTGCCAACACCACATGGTCTTGATTAATGTAGTTTTATAGTGAGTCTCAAAGTCAGGTAGTGTGAGTTCTCCAACTTTGTTCTTGTCCTTCAATATTGTGTTAGGTATTCTGACTCTTTTGCTCTTCATATAAACTTTAAAATCAATTTGCAGATGTCTAAATAACTAGCAGGGGTTTGATTGGGATTGCATTAAATATATAAACCAGGGTGAGTAGGATAGATATCTTGAAAATATTGAGTCACCCAATCCATAAGTGTGGTCTATCTGTCCATATATTTAGTTCTTTTTAAATTTCTTTTATCAGAATTTTATAATTTTCCTCATATAGACTTTGTATATATTTTGTTCAATTTATACCTAAGTATTTCTTAGGTATAAATATTATACCTAAGAATATTATAGTATTACCTAAGTATAATATTATAGTATTACCTAAGTGAATGTAAATGCTTTTTAATTTCAAATTCCACTTGTTCATTGCTAGCATATAGGAAAGTGATTGTCCCTTTTTATATTATCCTTATATCCTGCAACCTTGTCATAATTACTTATTAGTTACTGGACTTCGTTTTGATCTATTCTTTCAGATTTTCTGCATGGATGAACATACCATCTGCTGGCAAAGACAGTTTTATTTCTTCTTTCCTAATCAGTATACCCTTAATTTCATTTTCTTGTCTTATTGCATTAACTAGGACATTCATTCAATGTTGACAAAGGGTAGTAAGGGGATATTTTTGCCTTGTTTCTGATCTTCAAGGGAATGCTTTGAGTTTGTCAACATTAAGTATAATGTTAGCTGTAGGCTTTTTTGAATATACATTTTTTCCTTTAAAGTTGAGGATGTTCTCTAATAATTTTTTTCATGAATGTGTGTTGGATCTTGTTAATTGCTTTTTCTGCAAATATTGATATGATAATTTTTCTTCTCTAGCCAGTTGCTGTGGTAAATTATATTGCTGATTTTCCAATGTTGAACCAGCCTTGCATACCTGGGATAAATCCCACTTGGTCATAGTGTATATATCTTTTTACACATTATTGAATTTGATTTCCTAATATTTTTGTAAGAGTCTTTGCATTTATATTCATGAACAATATTGGTCTATAGTTTTCTTTCCTTATAATATTTTGTCTGGTTTTGGTATCTGGGTGATTCTGGTCTCATATAATTAATTAGAATATATTCCATCTGCATTTATGCAGCCAAGAAACACATGAAAAAATGCTCATCATCACTTGCCATCAGAGAAATGCAAATCAAAACCACAATGAGATACCATCTCACACCAGTTAGAATGGTGATCATTAAAAAGTTAGGAAACAACAGGTGCTGGAGAGGATGTGGAGAAATAGGAACACTTTTACACTGTTGGTGGGACTGTAAACTAGTTCAACCATTGTGGAAGTCAGTGTGGCAATTCCTCAGGGATCTAGAACTAGAAATACCATTTGGCCCAGCCATCCCATTACTGGGTATATACCCAAAGGATTATAAATCATGCTGCTACGAAGACACATGCACTCGTATGTTTATTGCGGCACTATTCACAATAGCAAAGACTTGGAACCAACCCAAATGTCCAACAACGATAGTTGAATTAAGAAAATGTGGCACCTATACACCATGGAATACTATGCAGCCATAAAAAAGGATGAGTTCAAGTCCTTTGTAGGGACATGGATGAAACTGGAAACCATCGTTCTCAGTAAACTATCGCAAGGACAAAAAACCAAACACCGTATGTTCTCACTCATAGGCGGGAAATGAACAATGAGAACACATGGACACAGAAAGGGGAACATCACACACTGGGGACTGTTGTGGGGTGGGGGGAGGGGGGAGGGATAACACTAGGAGATATACCTAATGCTAAATGAGAGTTAATGGGTGCAGCACACCAACATTGCACATGTATACATATGTAACAAACCTGCAGGTTGTGCACATGTACCCTAAAACCTAAAGTATAATAATAATAAAGTTTTAGAAAAAGAAAATATTCCATCTGCTTCTGTCTTCTGAAAGATATTGTAGAGAAATGGTATAATTTCTTCCTTAATGTTTGCTAGAATTAATCAGTAGCCCATCTGGACCTGGTGTTTTCTGTTCAGAAAGTTACGATTTATTGATTCAATTTCTGTAGTTGATATAGTCCTATTCAGATGTCTATTTCTTCTTGTGTGTGTTTTGGCATATTGTCTCTTTCAAGGAATTGGTTCATTTAATCTAAGTTACCAAGTTTGTGGGCATAGAGTTGTCCATAATTTTTTGTATTGTTATTTTCATGCCCGTGGGTTCCTTAGTGTTGTCCCCTCTCATTTCTGATATTAGTAATTTCTGTCTGTCTCTTTTTTTCTTAGTTATCTTGGCTAGAGGCTTCCTAATTTTATTTATCTTTTAGACGAACAAGCTTTCTTTTTCACTGATTTTCTCTGTTGATTCCAGTTTTCAATTTTATTGATTTCTGTTCCAATTTTTATTATTTTTTCAGTTTACTTTGGATTTCATTTGTTTTTTTTTTCTAGTTTCCTGAAGTTGAAACTTGGATTATTGGCTTTAGAACTTACTTGTTTTCTTATATACACCTTTAATGCTGTAAATTCCTTTCTAAGAATTACTTTCACTGCATCCCACAACTTTTGGTAAGTTGTATTTTAATATTCATTGAGTTAAAAATATTTTAAAATTTATCTTGGGATATCTTCTTTGACCTGTGTGTTATTTAAAAGTGTGTTGTTTAATCTCTAATTATTTTGAGATTTTTCCAGTTATCTGTTATTGATTTTTAGTTTAGTTCTATTGGGGTCTGACAGCAGATATCATGTAACTTCTGTTGTTTTAAATTTGTGAATCTGGTCCCTAACAAGGCCCAGAATATGTTCAATTTTGGTGAATAATACTCGTATTCATGTGAGCTTGAGAATAGTATATATTCTGCTGTTGTTAGATGGAGAAGTTTACACATGTCTTGGTTTTTTTTTTAGCCATTCTTCTAATGGGTGTGTAGTGCTACCTCATTTTAATTTGCACCCTCCTGATGACTAATTATGTTATGTATTTTGTCTTGTGCTTATTTGCTATTTATATCTTCTTTTTTGAAGTAGTTCACATCTTTTTTCACTTTTTATGTTTTTTAAAAACTTATATTATTGAATTACACATGTTCTTTTTATATTCTGAATAGAAGCCCTTAATCTGATATGTGTTTTGCAAATATTTTCTCTTTGTCTGTGGCTTGTCTTTACATTTTTTTCAGTGTTTTCTGAGAAGCAGATATTTTAATTTTGTAAAGTTCAATTTATCATATTGTTTACGGATTATATTTATAAAATTGTTGCCTAACCCAAGATCTTAAAAATTTCTCTCATATTTTTTTAAAAAGTTTTAGAGTTCTACATTTTATATTTGGATGTATGATCCTTTTCAGATTTTTCAAATATGGTGCGGGATATGGATTGAGGTTCTCGTTTTTGTACTGGGATTAGTCTAGCACCACTTATTGAAAAGCCCATCTTTTCCCCACTGAATTATCTTAGCACATTTTGTCAATTAACTATATAATGAGGATCTATTTCTGAACTCTCTATTCTGTTTCATTGATGCATAAGTCTATCCTTACACCAATACCACATTGTCTTGATTATTGCAGCTGTAAAATAAGTCTTTAAATCTGGTAGTGAGTCTTCCAACAATATTTTTCCTTTTTGAGGTTGCTTTTGTCACAGATTATTGACTTTTAGGATGTCTGTCAATTTGTAATGAAACGTCTGCTGGAATTTTGATTGGGATTGCATTGAGTCTATAGATCAATTTGCAGAGAATTAACATCTTAATATCAAGTCTTCAAATTCATGAGCACGTATTTCCATTTATCTAGCTCTTATTTATTTTTTCTTTATCAAGCTGGTAAGTTTTGGTGATTTGTTTTACAGATGTAGATAACTGTAATCATCTTCTTTTTTTTCTTAAAACTTTTTATACCCAGAGATTAGAACCCTGCCTAGAACATTATCTGGTATATGGCTAATGCTCAATAAATATCCTTTGAATAACAAGTTTGTGCACAAAATAAAATTTATTTGCTATCCTGAGAATGTGTTAATATATACCCCCACAAAACTGTCAAACAAAATAAATGAGTAAAAAATGTTAGAAACATGTTTTGAGTACTTGACACAGTTGACAATAAATATTAATCATATTAAAGGAAGAGGAAAGGTAGAACAATGATTTCATGTTGGCTAGGTGATTCTGTATTTCCAAAGGAAGAATAAAAGATTGATAAGCATTTTGAAACAGGATAAATGATAAAGTCTGGGTTAGAAAAATACCTTGATTGAAATTGTATGAACTAGATATTTGTACACATCTTCTTGTTGTGTATGGGGTGCCGTGTCATTGGGCAGATTTCTGTACTTCAGAGCAAAGCAATTCATCTCTCCTGGTGCAATGATTGCCAGTTCTGTGAGTCTTCTCTAGGGAAAGATCACTGCAGTAGGTCAGGATCTACCTCAAAGGAGCACTTTTCACAACATTCCTCTTCTGCCTATCTGGGCCCTATTGCAACGATTCAGCAAAACATTCCAGAAAGCACAGTTAGAACAGTGCAGTTGTGAAAGCAGTAAGGTGACAGAAAGAGCACAGGCTCTGAAATGAAGGGAAAGTGCATTTGAGTTCTGGCTCCACCATGTACTGTAACATGACCTTGGACATGTTGCTTATTATCTCTGAATCTCAACTCTCAACTTTAAAGTGGGAAAAATGATAACTGCCTTGAGGATGACTCTAAGACTTAAATGAAATAATATATGAAAAATACTTGTAACACATAGGCACTCAATAAATAATAATTACTATTTCATAAAACTCTTGCTAGCGCATTCTGAAATTTATGCTTAAAGCTCGAAGAATGCTCTGTTGAAGTAGTCTTTACATTATTAGAATTTCTTGGGTTGTTGATTAAAAGCCTGGTTAAATTATGATGTCCCCTGAAAACAGACCTTGATTAAAACAACACTCCTGAGCACAACAATAATAAGCAACTGCTCAACCCAGAAAATAGTACATGCGCAATCCCAATCCTGCAAAAAAGTCCCAAGCAAAGACAGCAGCATGGGTCTCTAGACTCAATACTCAGCAACTTTTCTTTAGTGAGGTCTATAAACAGATTTTACTCCCCTCTTAAATTTTAGTGTCTTTGTTTTTCTGCAGTGCCGTATGGCACTCTTTACTTCATTCTTGGAAGCATTGCCATTAAATGCCAGAGATGGATGGATGCTGTGAGTTTGCTACCAGCTTGCTACTTCTGTCCATTTTGCTTGTGAATGCTGAGCTGTAGATACTCCCTTCTTTGGGGTCCGACGGTTGTGAGGGGAGGTGTTAAGGTGGGGCAAGTCTGGTGACAAATTAGTGAGCTCTTTGTGAGTGAATCCTTTCCACTAGAGGGGAAAGATGAATGCTGGCATATTTACGAGTGTTTTCTGAGTCACTCTTAGCAGTCCTGGGAGTAGATTTACAAAGAGACATATGTTCTCGGTATTTGACTAAACACAGGCAGGCATTAAAATATGGTGTGCTCATAAGCTGTTTACAGGTACTGAATTTTAAATAACTGGCAGTCTTGGGCATCTATTCAAGGAGGAATCCAAGCTCTCAATTCCATAATCTCCCTATTGTAACAAAGGCATGAAAGAGATTATCAGCAAGTGCTTGTGGAAGGAATAGAGGAGGGGTAGGGAGAGGCAAGGGAGAGAAGGAAGAAAGAGATGAAGAAAAGGTCTGAGGACAAGGAAAAATAATGAAAGAAATGAAGGGGAGAAGACAAATTACTGAATAGCACAGTGGAAACTCTCTAGAATATCTGGAGCCTTTGAAAGAAAATGTTACAACCACACAAGTGTGCCTGGAAACCACACAAACAGCCATATCTCCTGGTGCCTGCAGTGCCTCTCTGGAACTAACCTAGACCTTCCTTTCAGCAGATCTGTCTTCCTCATCTCCCTCGTACTGTGGCTCAACCACAGGTTTGACTCTGCCCTTCTGCCTTTCATTGCTGTTAGTCTCTCTGACCTCTGATCTTACTATCTTAAAGGCTTAGATTAGGAAACCCCTCTGAGGCTTGATGGCTAGTCTTTTCCCTCTAGCCCATACATGCCTGATGCGGGGGCAGGGAGGGAGTCCAGGTCCAGATCCAGGCTGACTTCCTCCCCAATAATGAATTATGACATTGATTTTCCTACAGTCTCATGGGTGATGTCACACCAAGCACCAGCTTGACTTCACTGAGCTCTGCAGCTGCTAACAGGTCATTGTTTTCATGAGAGAAACCTCCTGAGAGAGGGGCCATCTGGGGGACCAACTGAACAGCCCTCAATAGGCCTTTCCATGGAAGAGAGTGATGAAAACATATGAGAAAATGCTTTAAAAAAACAGGATCATCCCATAGACCCACCCCAGAGAGTAACACCCACCCTCACCTTGCAGTCTTTATTTTTTCTCTCTTTAAAATACATTTGCAGCAATTTCAACTGCAAGCTTAACAGGTTCAAAGGATGACCCTAATTAGTTAATTGATTTCAAGATGATGAATGATGCACTGGCTAAGAAGAAACTCATTCTCTGCTAGTACCAGTTAAGAACCCTTTTAGCTGCACTACCCTACTGTGGACAAAGCCCCCGCTCTCTATCCGGGAGCAAACTCTACCCGTTGGCTCAGTCCACTGAAGAAATAAGCCCATTGACCAATAGCAGTAACTGAGCATCCACTGAGAGTCGAATCTAGCATAGAGTCCTGAGCCATATAGGATAGAAAAGGTCCTTCAAATAACTTGTGTTTGGAGAAGCAAGTGGTAATCTGCACCCCTCTCTTCTTGTGGTTCTAGCAGCTTGCCTTTTCTGGGCAACTGCTTTACTTCTTTGCCTCCCACTTTTTAAAAAAAATTAAATTAAATTAAATTAAATTAAATTAAATTTTGAGTTCTGGGATACATGTGCAGGATGAGCAGGTTTGTTACATAGGCAAACATGCCATGGTGGTTTGCTGCACCTATCAACCCATCACCTAGGTATTAAGCCCCGCATGCATCAGGTATTTATCCTGATGCTCTCTCTCCCCCATCCCCTCAACAGGCCCCAGTGGGTGTTTTTCCCCTCCCTGTGTCCGTGTGTTCTCATTGTTCAATTCCCACTTATAAGTGAGAATATGCGGTGTTTGCTTTTCTGTTCCTGTGTTGGTTTGCTGAGGATAATAGCTTCCAGTTCCATTCATGTCCCTGCAAATGGCATGATTTTGTTCCTTTTTATGGCTGTATAGTATTCCATGGTGTATCTATACCACATTTCCTTTATCCAGTCTGTCATTGATGGGCATTTGGGTTGATTCCATGTCTTTTCTGCCTCCCATTTCTAACCAAGTGTTTTTTGGGGGGTTGCCCATCACAAGTGTCCTGCCAAGGCATGTCAATCAGAGCACTTCCATGGGAAATTGTGAATCAAAAGTAAGAGATCACTCCCTTCTTTCTGACAGCAAAGCTGGGGAGATGTGAGCTCCGAGATAACCACAGCCTTTGTTCCAGTCTGGTAGAGATGGCCATGTTGAGTGAGGCAGAGTAATCAGATGCAGAGAAGGAGAGTCCATGTTAATTGATTAGAAAATAAGTATAAGATAATGCAAAACGCAGGTTTATTAGTTTCCTATTGCTCTTGTAGCAAATCAAGACACTAGAGTAGCTTAAAACAACACAAAAGTGTTATCTTACAGTTCTGAAGGTCAGATGTCTGAGATAGGTCTTGCAGGCTAAAATCAAGGCGTGGGCTGGATTGCATCCCTACTGGAGACTCTGGCAGAGAATCTATTTATTTCCTGGCCTTTTCCAGCTTCCACAGGCTGCCTGCATTCCTTGGCTCCTAGCTCCCTCCATCTTCAAAGTGCATTGTTCTAACCTCTGCTTTTGTTATCACATCTTCTTTCTCTGAAATTCCTGGCTTCCTCTGATAAGGACCCTAGTGATTACATTAGGCTCACCCAGATAATCTAGGATAATCTCTCCACTCAAGGTTGATTAGCCTTAACTCCATCTACAATCTTAACTCCCCCTTGCTGTGTAACATTCACGTTCACAGGTCCTGTGGATTAGGGCATGGACATTTTTATGGGGGTCATAATTTTGTCTGCACATCAGTGAATAAAGATGCAGCCTGAGTTAGTATCCTCCAGGTTGCAGAGGTTCAGAGAAGGGAATGTGGAGGTTAATGTGGGCGCAACCTAACAGGGCTTCCAAGGCTGAAGTCATATTTTTTTTAAAGGTGAATTCACGCTTGTTCCAAAAGATCACATTTCTTTTTTCTCCTGTATGTGCACATTCTAAAATGTGCAAGCTTTTGTCTTTCAGTTTTCTGGGCTATAGAATCCTTTACATTTATATTCATTTCAGAGATTAGGACACTTTTCTCTGTGTCTTCTTTCTTGGCACCTCAAAACTTCATGATTCCTCTGTCTACTGAATGGTGCTGCAGCCAGGCCTGAAGTTCCCTGTGACCCCGAGATGTCTTTGTGCTGGGAGTGGTACTTCCTTATGGTCTCATTAGTTCCTTAGGCCTGGTTTCCCTCCAAACCGTGGTTGTGCTACCTGTTCTAAGTGGAACGGCCTGTGTCCTGCAAAACTAAGGTTGAGTTTGCCTGCTTTCCTTCCGTTCTATGTTAACACAGCATCCTCAGCCCTCAGTTGTAATTCTGTTCCTTACAGGTTTGTCTTGCTCCCAATGTTTTTCAAAATCTTCTGTTCCCTAACTCTTTAGGCACGAGTTTTGTTCATGGGAAGAGCTCCTTCTGACACTGTTTAAGGTTTCTTCATCCTTTTGTATTTGTTCTTGGTTATGTGCTTTTTCTTTTACATTTTGTGTGTGTCCTTTCTGTAGGCTTTTCTTTCTTTTCCTTCTTTCCTTCTTTCCTTTCTTCCTTCCTTCCTTCCTTCCTCTCTCTCTTTTTTTTTGTTGGTGTTCGGAGTAGCTGGACAAGCAGAAGACAGGGGAAGCAGCTTTTTCAGCTGTCTCTAGCCCACCCCCACAGAAAAGTAAGCACTCAGCACAGCATTAAAAAGAAAGCAGAGAGCTACTTGCTGGCCTAATCGACATAACAGCCAACGTTCTTTGAGTGCTTATGGCAGACATCACACTAAGTGCTTTATGTATATTACTTCTTTTAAACTCTCAACCAACAGTAAGCAGTATTACCTCCATTCTACAGACAAGAAAACTGAGGCACAAAGAACTTAAATAATTTGCATGTCACAGAATTATAAAGTGACACAAATGAGATTCAAATTTAGGCAGTCTCCCATGTGCTTAACTGTGCCTCCCCAACCCCAGAGGGAGGTGAGAGAGGCACTGGCTATTCATGTCATGCATGATGTGCACTCTTAGTAGGATACTCTGAGGTCCAGGTGCTCTTTCTTCAGAGGAATTTGAGATGTTGGCAACATTATTGACTCTCCTGGTCCATGGCTTGGCTTAAGTTGGATCCTCCCTGGGGGAGTTTGTTTGGGGGAAAGTCAAGACATCTACCAGGTCTCATAGCATTATCGCACAAGCAGAGAGAGGGCATCAAGAAAAGTGAAGCTGATGCCTGTGGCTGTTATTCGTACAGTATTTTCCCTCATTCATCAGAAACTGGGCCAGTTCTTCAGCTGTCCGTCTCTCCCATCAGTGGTGGGAGCTTGATTCTCATGGCTTATTTAGTAATACTTTCAAACACCATTTCTTAGAAATAAATGAGGGCCAGATAATTATGGCTGTTATATTTTTATCTTGATAAGTGGGACAACCTTTGTTAACATCCACACTCGTTTTCTAGGGCTGCCATGACAAATAACCACTAACTTGATGGCTTAAAACAACAGAAGTTTATTGTCTCAACATTCTTGAGGTTAGATGTCCAAAATCAGTGTTGGTGGGGTTGCTTATTTTTGAAGGCTCTGGGATGACCCTTCCATGCCCCTCTCCTATCTTCTGGCATCTGCCAGCAATCCTTGGCTTTCCTTGGCTTGAAGATGCAGCTCTCCAATCTTCGCCTCCCTTGTCACACAGCGTTCTTCTAAGTCTCTGTGGCTTCATATTGTCTTCTTAAGGACACCAGTCATTAGCTCTAGGGCCCACTCTCATCCCATATGACAACATCTTAACTGATTACATCTATGAAGACCTATTCCAAATAAGGTTATGTTCTGAGGTTCCAGTTGGATATGAATTTTGGAAGAACTGGACATTATTCATCCCAGTAGAGCATCAGGACTAAAGGATTCTTTAGGTCAGCAATTACTAATCATAAATTGTTTCTTGTGTTTTTCTACTACCCTCCTTGACCTTGCATAAATAAATGTTCTTCTTTCCCTATCTCCTAAGGTGAGATGATTTCAACTAGAATTGTTAAAATAATCCCTAAACATCCCTCTTAAAAGTTGAGTGCATAAGAAGCTTCCCTGGGCAGCTTCGCTGTCTGTCTTCCTCTGGTACCATCCCCTTTTCTTCATCGGGATTCTTTTTTTTTGGCAGTATTTTAAACTTTATTTTAAGTTCTGGGATACACGTTCAGAATGTGCAGGTTTATTACATAGGTATACATGTGACATGGTGGCACAGAACAGAACAGAAACAGAACGGAGACCTCAGAAATAACACCATGCATATACAACCATCTGATCTTTGACAAACCTAACAGAAACAAGCAATGGGGAAAGGATTCCCTATTTCATAAATGGTGCTGGGAAAACTGGCTAGCCATATGCAGAAAACAGAAACTGGACCCTTTCCTTACACCTTACGCAAAAATTAACTCAAGATGGATTAAAGCCTTAAATGTAAAACTAAAAACCATAAAAACCCTAGAAGAAAACATTGGGATTCTTTATAACAATTGTCAGAATTCTTTTTAAAAAAACCTTTTATAAAATCTACTCTCTCTTATAATCTCTATCCAAGGGACCTTAAAGGAGAGACTCCCACTCTCCTTTTCCTGCTGCCTTTCCAAAGTCTAGTGTAGACATCTGACTAGGTGTGTGACTCTTCTCCCAAGTTGTCCTTGTTGCTAAGGTAATCTGTCCCATTCTTTCAAGATTCTATACTTTGCATCACCAACTATTGCTTCGTTATATTGTTCAGGATTAGAACTTGAAAGACAGCTCCTCTGATTGCATTCTTAACCTTTTTAGACAGAAAATTATCAGCAAGGAAAGTCAAGAATTAGCCAAAGAAATTTCCATCAGAAACCTCAAAAGTGTTCATGTCCTTTGATCTGGGAATTCTATTGTTGACATAAAAGCCAAACTCTGTAAAATATTTAAACAGGTTTATCCTGAGCCAATATCAGTGACCATGGTCCAGGGAACAGTCTCAAGAGGTCCTGAGTACATGCACCTGAGGTGGGCAAGTTATAGTTTGGTTTTATACATTTTAGGGAGTCACAAGTTACAGACACAAGCATAAATCAATACATGTAAGGTATACATTGGTACAGGTTGGGAAGGTGGGGCATCTCAGGGGGTCAGGGATGAAGATTACAGGTCATAGGTGGATTCAAAGATTTTTCCGGTTGGCAAGTGGTTGAAAGAGTTAAGCTAAAGACTTGAAGTCAGTAGAAAGAAATGCTTGAGTTAAGATAAGGGAGGTTGTGGAAGCCAAGGTCCTTGTTATGTAGATGAAGTCTCCAGATAGCAAGCTTCAAAGAGAGTAGAAGGTAAATAACTCTTTTTAGACCTTAAAAGGTATCAGACTTTTAGCTAATGTTGCCTAGATCCTTGAAAGTCCTAGCTGCATGAATGGAAATTCTCTACAGATGTAACATTCATGCCACAAAAGATGGCTTTGCAGGGCCATTTGGAAATATATCAAAGAAATATATTTTAGAGTGAAATATTTTTTATTTCTTTTTTTTTTTTTTTTTTTTTGAGGCGGAGTCTCGCTCTGTCGCCCAGGCTGGAGTGCAGTGGCGCAATCTCGGCTCACTGCAAGCTCCGCCTCCCGGGTTCACGCCGTTCTCCTGCCTCAGCCTCTCCGAGTAGCTGGGACTACAGGCGCCAGCTACCACGCCTGGCTAATTTTTTGTATTTTTAGTAGAGACGGGGTTTCACCGTGGTCTCGATCTCCTGACCTCGTGATCCGCCCGCCTCGGCCTCCCAAAGTAGGACCTGTATCTGTCATGTGATGCTATACCAGAGTCAAGTTGGAATTTGTTAACTTATTGCCAAAGAGTCTATTTTGTCAGTCTTAAGATCTGTATTTTAGTGTTAATGCTGATTAGTTGTGCCTAAACTCCAACAGGGAGGGGTTATAACTAGGTGTGTCTGACCTCCCTTCCCATCATGGTAGGGAATTCAATTTTTCAGGTTTCCCTTGGTCCAGAGGGGGTCCATTCAGTTAGTTGGGGGGCTTAAGATTTTATCTTTGGTTTACATCACTTCAGGAATTCACCCTAAGAAAATAATTAAGGCTATATACAGAAAACTAATCATGATAATGCTCATTGAAGCATTGCTTATAAGTTCAAAATATTGGAAACATAACACATAAGTAATAACCATAGTTTCATTAAATACGTTATGGTTCTTTCATGGAATGGGCTGTTATGCAGATATTAAAATGTTGTTGAAGGACAGTATTTATTGACCTGAAATGATACCCATAAACCTGCTTAAGTTTAAAAAGTAGATTAAAAACCACATGACACTATGATCCCACTTTAAAACTTGAGGGAGAATATTTGTGTAGAGAAAGCCTGAAAGAATGCATATCAAAAGCTCACAGTGATTATCTCTGAGTAGTGAAATCAAGGGCATTTTTTATTTTACCCTTTTGGTTTGCCCATATTTTTTACAGTGAACTGTTATCATTGAGTAATAACTTAAAAAGCACATTAAAAAAGAATGAATATAAAATTTCTAAAATCCCATTTACATGACCAAAACAGTGTTGCATATAAGAAGACTATGACTTTAAGTTAAAACAAAAGGTGGATGATGGGGCCAACAGCCCCGTCACTCTCAGATGCCCTTGCCTTCACCCTGCACCGACTCAAATGCAGAGCTCAGTCTGTGCCATCAAAAAGTAATCTGGACTTTACTGAAGCCCTCACAGGGGCAAGGGAGGAGAGAGTTTACATTCAATCTTGTGGCGAACAAGCTAAAAAAATCTTAGAAATTTCTCTTCACTACAGTTCTTGGCTGCGTTGCTGCTTCTTTCCTGTCCACTTCCATCCTACCACCCCCTTGGAATTTCCCTCTCTTCTGTTATGCAGGATAATTCAGCATGGGGTCTTACCCCCAAACTCTAACTACTGAGTGGACTCCCTTTATTTGAATCTTAACCCTGCCTATTCGTCTATTTTGTGCTGTCATAAAGGAATACCTGAGGCCGGGTAATTTACAAAGAAAAGGTTTATTTGGCTTATGGTTCTGCAGGTTATACAAGAAGCATGGTGCCAGGATCTGATTCTAGTGAGGGTCTCAGAAAGCTTCCACTCATGACAGAAAGCAAACAGAGAGTTGGTGTGTTACATAATGATAGAAGGAGCAAGAGAGACACCAGGGTCTTTTAAACAACTAGCTCTCGCATAAACTAAGAGTACGAACTCACTCATTACCATTGGGGGAGGGCATCGAGCTTTTCATGAGGGATCTGCCCCTATGACCCAAACACTTCCCCCCAGGCCCCAATTCCAACACTGGAAATCATATTTCAACATGAGATTTGGAGGGGACAAATATCCAAACTATATCAGCTCGCCATTTACTATGTGACCCTGAGCAAAATACTTAATCTGACTCAGCCTCAATTTTTCTATCTGTAAAGTGGGGTACGTTCGTGCAAGGATTAAATGAATTAACTCATATGAAGTGCTTAATATGCGTTTCCCACGGAGCACGCATAAATATCAGCCTTCATAGTGCTTTGTTCTTTTCTCTCAGACTACCAGAGACAGTTCTCCTGGGACCACTCTTCTTGTCTCTGACTCCCAGAAGAGTATCCAAAGGCTGAGAATTGCACAGTAAGTTCCAGGGGTCCTATAATCTGAACCACTTATTAAAGATAAGATAAGTGATTGTAAAGTTGGTTTTGCTAGCATAGCCTTCCACCTCCTCTTGGCCACATAAGAAGAGGTTTTAATGCAGAAATGTTGGGAGAAGGAAAGTATGGAGAAGTTACATCAGGTGAGAGGTCTTGCCTGCTTACTCCTCACTCAGGCCAACTAAGAGGAGCTTCAAAAGGCACCATTAGGTGCCATAGCATGTGTCTCCTGGAGCTGGGGAAGCACAGGATCTGACCTCTGACTTGTGCCTGAGGAGTCTAAAGGGGAAATGCTGTGTCCCTGCAGCTGAGGGGAGAGTGGGCTGCACAGGTTGCAAGCTGCACCTTTAGCAGGTGAAGGCCAGGGGGTAGGTTTTCTAGGAACCAGATGTGACTCTTTGAAGGCAGCTAGCCCAATGTCATCTTAAAAGGGGTCTGTCCAGGAGGCTTTCTGAAAGGGTACATGGAACCTAGCAGAAAGGTGATCGATCTATTAGTTTCCAATGAATGCCCTAACAAATACCATTCACTTAATGACTTAAACCAACACAAATTAGTTTTCTTACATTTCTGCAGGTCAGCAGTTTGAACTGGGTCCACATGGCAGCATTCCTTCTGGAAGCTTCAGGGGAGAATTCGTTTCCTTTTCTTTTATAGCTTCCAGAGGCTGCCTGAATTCCTTGGCTCATGGCCCTCTGCTCCACATTCAGAACCAGCAGGGTAGCATCTTTTCTTCTCTTGGGCTTCTACTCTGTCCCCACATCTCTCTGACAGTGATTCCCCTGCCTCTCTCTTATAAGACCTCTTCTGCTAATTTTGGGCCTACGCAGATCATTCAAGATAATCTCCCCATCTCAAGATTCTTGACTTAATTACATCTGCTAAGTCCTCTTGCTATGTAAGGCAACATGTTCATTGATTGTGGGGAAATTTAGGATATGACCATATTTTGGGGGCAGCTATCATTTAGCCTGTCACAGTGAACTGTTGGAAACCAGTCTGAGGCTGAGGTTTAATCGGTCACCTGGGGCAAGAGATATTACCTAAAATGGAGGAGAGGAATCCATAAAAGTGCCCCCCAAAAAGAGGACAGGGATGAGGGGAGAACACTTGCTAGTAGCCGTACTTTGATTATTTTGGGGGCCCCAAGGCCAGGTGACAACAGTAAGACCCAATAAAGACATGGTAAGACACAAAGGGGTACCCTTTGTCTTAATCTTCTCTCCTTCTGGACATATTTCTAGAAAAGCCAGAAATTTCATCTAGCAAGTAGGAAGAGGTGCACTAGATGGTGGTTTTTAATTATGGAAACAAAACAGATCTTCTGACTAAAAAAGCCCAGAAAAGTACAGGACCTGCCTGATATTTTATCCTGAGGTAGAAAAGCACACGTAGCAGTCCACAGAGAGATTCTGAAGCTACAGAGGGAAATGCGATGAAGCTGGTTTTCACTCGCACACTCTCAACTCCAGATGATAGGCTATGGCCGTATGATGGCTTTTTGCACCATCACTGACCCAGAAGCCCCTTACAGGCCAGAAATGGCTTCCTCATCCTCTCGCCTCCAAGCCTGTACCCTGGGCCCACCTGACTTGAGGAATGGGACTTAGGAAATGGTCAGGAACCATATGCTATTGAATGGCATGGACCAAATCTATTTACAGTTCTCTTTCCTGGCGATAATAAGACTGCATTGTTCCATGAGTAATTTATGCTTTGGAAGCCACTAAGCAAAGTGATGTAGACAGACATTTGCCCACAGAAAAAACAGGTGATAGAGAGAAGGGAGATTTTGATTTGTGCCAGGTTATGTGGGCTTTAGAATCCAGAAGAAACATGACCCTGGTTGCTGGCCTCAGCTCTCACTTGGTCTAACTTTACCAGAAATAGTCTGCACTGTGGATGGCTAGTGAGCCACTCTAGCTTGTCACCAGTAGGCAGAACAACGATGCCTTGAACTGATTTATGTGACAAACCAAGGGGGACATATATTTACAACTCTGCAGGTCATTTGTATTTGTCCGCATTGAGGAAGTTGCTATCCAGAGCCTTGGGAGGCTGGAGAGGTTAATAGTGAATGCAGCGTCTACAGGCAGATCCACCTGGATCTGAATTCTGGTTTCCTCACTTAGTTACTGTGAGACCTTGGGCAAGTTCATGCCTGCTGGAGTTCCAGTTCCCTCTTCTGTTAAGTGGGGATAATAAACAAGATAATCCACATAAAGTACTTAGTACAATGTCTGGCCCAAAGTAAATGCTCAAAATATGTAAGCTGTTATTATTTGTATCATGGGGGTAGTGAAAAGTATCCTGGACTGGAAATCAGGGGACTTGGGGTTCAGATTCAGTAGATAGTTATGTGAAAATAATAGTTCACATTCACTGAGAACTTAAAATGTGCCAGCCATCTCAGTAAGTGTTGACATCAGTCATTTTAATTAAGCTTTATAACCATCCTAAAAGGTAGGGACTCATTAATCCAGATTTTGGCCAGACATGGTGGCTTATGCCCGTAATCCTAGCACTTTGAGAGGCCGAGGCAAGAGAATTGCTTGAGGTCAGGAGTTCAAGACCAGTCTGGGCAACACAGAGAGACCCCATCTTTATAAAGAATTAAGAAACGTGGCTGGATGTGGTAGTGCATGCCTGTAGTCCCAGCTACTTGAGAGGCTAAGGTGGGAGGATCACTTGAGCCTAGGAGTTTGAGGCTGCTGTGAGCTATGATTGTAGCACTTGCTCTCCAGCCTGGGTACAGAAGGCAACTCAATGTCGAAGAAAACAAAAAATCCAGATTGTGTAGATGAAGAGGCTGGTGTGCAAAGAAGAAAGTAGCTTGCCCAGAGTCCCACGACTGGCAATGGTTTAGAGCCTTAGCTCTTAACCAGTGTGTAGAACTGGCCCAGAGTCTTCCCCTCAGTGACCACAATGCTTGCTTTTGTTTGTTTCTTTTGGGACATTGTAACATTTTTAAGGCTTTTTAAATGTATGAAATACTAACATTTTTGTGGACATGACCCTTATTTTTATATTAAAAATTACTTTCTGAATAATGTACAACTTGAGCCAAACCTAGAACAGTATATGCTGTAGTAATATTTTAAAGTGATCCTCCTGTGGCTTCAGAGTAAAGTCTGAAGTCCTCAGAGAGGCCTACATGCTTCTTTGACCTCACCACATACCTTTTTCCCCTTCTCCTGCCTTGTTGGAGCTGTCTGACTTTGCTCGTCCTCAAATGTGCAGAGATGCTCCTGCCTCAGGGCCTCTGTGCTGGATGTTTTGTCTTCCTGGAAGGCTCTTCCCTAGAGACCTGCACAGCAGCCTCCCTATCTTCAAGTCTTTGCTCAAACATTTTGTCCATGAGGACTATGCTGGGCATCCTATTTAAAATTTCAACCTGTTCCTGCATTCTTTTATATCCTCACCACACTGGATTAGTACAGTGTTCATCACTTTCTAACATACCATACATTTATTTACTATGTTTTTTTTTATCACATCCCCCCCACCTGCCATTTAAATGTGTGCTCTGCAGAAATTTGCCTTTGTTCACTGATATCTCCCAGGTGCTTAGGTCAGTGCCTAGCACATAGCAGGCAAACAATGATTAAGTAAATTATAAAGTACAGATGATTTCCCAACCACACCTTCCCCACATTTAACATCTTTCCAAAGGAAACTTCTGGTTTTCAGTCCTGTATATAAAAATCTTGGAAGTCACCACTTTGTCCTAACAGCAAGTAAAAAAGGCTGAACAAACTGAGAAATCAACAACTCTTCCTACCTCCATGAGAGAAGTGAGGTCAAAGGCAAACCGATATCCACAAAATTAGAGAGACCAACGGGAAAACACTGAGAATCACCACTTTTTGGAGCAGAAACTCATGCGTGGAAACCTCTGTGGGAACCAGTTCCAGGGTAGGAAAACTGGAACTGTAATTGACAAATTGCTGGAGTTTCCATGTAGACAAGTCTAATAGATAAGAAGGGCCAAGTCACTGGGTTTCCCCATGTTTTTGTGTGACTCTTTTCTCCTGGAGCTCTACCAGTTCTCACAGTGAATATTGGACAAAAATTGCCACCTGCTTCTGGTAGAAGGAGGGAGAAAAAGAACCATTTTGAAATATATCACAGTATTCTGTTCTTAATAAGACTTGCCCTGAGGAGGAACTGTTTTACCAGATCATAACCTGCTTGGGTTTTACCAGAGTCTAACTGACCTGAGGAAAGAAAATACCCAACCCTAGTCCACTTTAGCCATCATATTCCACCTGGCAGGGGGAGAGGGAACTAAGAAACACTTGTGAAGTTCACATTCCAGAGGCACAGGGCTCACTAAAAGACTGAGACCTAGTCCTAGGACTGTAGAATGCCTCCCTCCCCGACACCTTACCCCCACACTACTACAGGCTTATTTACAGCAGTTCCTTTTACCAAGTACGTCATGCCTGGCTATCAATAAAAAATTATAAGACATACATACAGAACAAGCATCAGAACCAGACTCAGATATGGGAAGCCACGTTCACAAGACTGAGAATTTAACCCAACTATGATTAATATTCTAAGGACTCTTATGAATAAAGCAGATAGTATGCACGTACAGATAGGCAGTGTAAGCAGAGAGAGTAACAGAATAAAATCCTAAGAAAGAATGAAAAATAAATCCTGTAGATCAAAAACACTGTTGACAGAAATAAGGATATTTTCCATGGGCTTACCGGTAGACTGGAGGTGGCTGAGGAAAGAACCTTTGAACCTGAGAATGCCTCAATAGAAAACTTCAAAACTGAAATATAAATAGAAAAAAGACTAAAATAAAATAAAACAGAATAAGAACTGTGGGACAACTAAAAGAAGTGTAAAAATTCGCATAATGGGAATGCAAGAAGGAGAAAAAAGAGAGAAAAGACAAAAGAAACATTTGAAAAAATGATGACTGAGAATTTCCCCCAAATTAATCTCAGACACCAAATCGCAGATCCAAGATGCATAAGGAAAACCAAGCAGGATAAATGCCCAAAATACTGCACCTAGGCATATCATTTTCAAACTAAATAAAATATAAAGGGAAAAAACTCACAGGTCCTTTGATTCAGATGATGTTAGCAAGATGTCAGATGAGAATATCCTATCCCTTACTCTCAAACGATTACAGCAGTAAAGTCAACTATACACAGCACCCCAGAATGAAGTTAGAAGTTTGCAGTGACACAGAGGAGGGCAAAGACTGGGGACGGCTGCATAGAAAAGGTCTGTATTGTCCTATGCCCAGGCCAGTGCAGCATCATGATTAATCCCCTCAACTGTGAGTTCTGTCTATGGAAGAAGAGGGAAGTGGGGGACCTCAGTAGCCCTTGCCACTGGAGCTCCCAGGAGTCCTCACTACCACCATATAGAACTCCCAGATCGTCACTGATGTGGACTCCAGCCATCAGAATTGACTGGAGCCAGAACCACTGTGTTCCCTGGAGCTGGAACTACCGATTGTTAGTTCTCCCTCCAAGTCAGAGCCACCACTTTTCCACACCCCAGTGAGGTGATGCACATCTGTACTCAGACCAGCACCCTCTGTGAACTGTGGATCTACAACCTGCCCTGATGCCTTCTAGTGGCACTGTATATATGCTATGAGAAAGGGCAGTTGTTGCAGCTGTGTGTGTGAGACCACAGGATCAGAGGCCTACCACAGCTGCACATGCAAGCCCATGGGATCAGGCACCCACACCAGCTGCATGTGCCATCCATCAGACTTGGCCCCTATTTTCCTGCCATAAACATGCATCCATGTACCTACTGGACCAGGAGCCTTCTGTAGGCAACATGTGCAATCATGTGCCTCTTAGTCCCAACCCCTGTGTATACCCCTAAGATGGCATTCCAGTGAGCCCCCAGAATAGGCATCCCTGCACATCTTTGCATTAGGATCTGGACCTGGAGCCACCACACACCTCATCCAGCTGGTGCCCTTGCATCCACCCATGGGAGAAGGTCTTTTTCTACCTAGGCCAGTCTGTGAAGTTTGGAAGGGATGACTGCTTTTCCAAATGCAAGACCATGCAAGATTACAAAGAACATGAAAAACCAAGGCCAGATGATGCCACCAAAGAACACAATAACTCTCAATCTATTAGTTGGTGAACAAAGACTTTAAATAATTATTTTAAAGAAGCACAATAAGCTACAAGAGAATGCAGATAGACAAGAAAATGATATCAAGAAAACAATACATGGAAAAAACAAGATGTCCAACAAAGTGACAGAAATAATAACCCCCCCAAAAAAAAAACAGAAATTCTGGAGCTGAAAAATAAACAATTGAATAAAAAATATAAGACAGCGACACAAGAGCAGATTCAATCGAGCAGATTCAATCAAGCAGAAGAAAGAATAAGCTAACATAAGGACAAATCATTTGAAATTATCCAAAAAATAAAAAAGGAATGAAAAAGAATGAAGAAAATCTGGGGGGTTTATGGGAAACCATCAAGTGAAACAATATATGCATTATGGAACTTTAAGAAGAAGAAGGGAGAAAGAGAAATAATGGCTGAAAATTTCCCAAATCATGGGAGGGAAATTGACATTCAGATTTATGAAGCTCAAAATTCCCAAATAGGATCAACTCAAAAAAGACTACACTGACACCCATTGTAATCAAATTGTCAAAGGTCAATTACAAAGAAAGGATTTTGAAAGCAGCAATGGAACAGTGACATGCCACATATAAGGAAACCTTAATATGTCTATCAGTGGATTTCTCAGCAGAAACCTTGCAGACCAGAAGAGAGTGGAATGACATATTCAAAGTGCTGACAGAAAAACATGCCAACCAAGCATTCTATACCTGGCAAAATTATACTTTAAAAATGAAGGAGACAGAAATTCTTTTCCTCAGACAAATAAAAACTGAAAAAGTTTGTCACCACTAGACCTGCTTTACAACAAATACTTTAAGAGAGTTCTTCAAATTGAAATTAAAACATGGAAAATGTCTCTGGTATAAAAAAGGTGAAGAAGAAAAAAACATGCTAAACAGTAGCATGAAAGCATATGAAAACCTAAATCTTATGGGTAAATGTAAATATATAGCCAAATATAAAATAATTGCAATGGTGGTATTACACCTGTTAGAATGGCTATTACAAAAAAGACGAAAGATAACAAGTATCAGAATGGATGGGGAGAAAAGAGAATCCTTCTACACTGTCATTGGGAATGTAATTTGGTACAATGATTATGGAATACAGTATAGAGTTTCCACAAAAATTAAAACTAGATCTATATGATCTTTCAATCCCGCTTCTGACTATATATACTTCCAAAATGAAATCAACATCTCAAAGAGATATATGCATTCCCATGTTTATTGCATCACTATTCACACTAGTCAAGGCATGAAAACAGCCTTCATGTCTGTTGATGGATGAATGAACAAATACAAAAAATTAGCCGGGCGAGGTGGCAGGCACCTGTAGTCCCAGCTACTCGGGAGGCTGAGGCAAGAGAATGGCGTGAACCCCAGGGGGTGGGGCCTGCAGTGAGCCAAGATCGCGCCACTGCACTCCAGCCTGGGCGACAGGGAGACTCCGTCTCAAAAAAAAAAAAAAAAAAAAAAGAAATGGTGGTGTATGTACAATAGGATGTTAGTTAACCTTAAAAAGAAGAAAATTCTGCCATTTGCAACAACATGGATGAACCTGGAGGACATTACATAAATGAAATATGTCACAGAAAGACAAATACTACACGATCTCACATGTGGAATATAAAATAGTCGAATTCATACAAGCAGAGAGTAGAATGGTGGTTACCAGTATGAGGGGCTGGAGGAAATAGGAGATGTTCATTGAAGGTTACAAAGTTTCAGTTGTGAAGGATGAATAAGTTCTAGAGATCTAATACACAGCATGGTGACTGCAGTTAATAATACTGTATTGTATATTATATACTTAAAATTTGCTAAAAGAGTAGATTTTCTGTTTTCTCACCGCACACACACACACACACACACACAGACACACAGCAACTATGTGAGGTGATGACTACATTAATTAGCTTGATTATAGTAATCACTTCACAATGCATATGTATATCAAAACATTACATTGTATACTTTAAACATACACCATTTTTTATTAAAAAGGAAAAATTCTAATAACAGAATAATTGTGAAAGAAGACAGAGAAGAAACGTTACCCAAAGAAGAGGAAAGAAAGAATTATATCCTACTCTTCCTCAGAAACTATGTACACAAGAATGGAGTGGAGAGAAATCTTTAAAGTATGGGTAAAAAAAAAACCTCCATCAACATAGAGTTCTGTACCTGGCAAAATTATCCTTCAAAACTAAAGGAGAAATCAAGATTTTTTTTCAAACAAGTATTTAAGAAATTTGTGGTCAGTAGACGTGCCTTGCAAGAAATGATAAAATAAGTTCATAAGAGAAAAGGAAAAAGACCTAGGTCAGAAACTCATATCTACATAAAGAAAGGAAGAGCATCAGAAAAGGATAAGTAAAGGCAAAAGAAAAACTCTTAACTATGCTTGATTGATCTAACAGATAACAGTCTGTTCAAAATAATAATAGCAACTATGCATTCAATTATGTATGCATCATTTTATACATATATACATATGCATACATATATTTATGTATGCTTATATTTGAGTAAAACTAATGGCAACAATAATACCTGGGATGAGAGGGAGAAATTAGGATTTTTTTAAACTATAAAGTATTCACATTACCCATAAAGCAGTATTGTGTTATTTGAAAATGACTTAAATTAGTTGTAAGTATATATTGCAAGCTCTAGGGCAACTACTAAACAAGTAAAAAATGGATATAACCGATATGTTAAGAAAGGCCAAAAAAATGGAATCATAAAATGCTCAATGAAAATCAGGCAAAAAAAGAATGGAAGGCAAAAATAGGAACAAAGACCAAGAACAAGTAGAAAAACATAACAAATAGAGTAGATATTAATCCAGCTGTATCAATAATTACTTTGGATGTCAATGGTCCAAATGTGCTCACTAAAAGACAGTGATTGTCAAAATGGATAAAGAAAAAGACACAACCACATGTTGTCTACAAGTAAAACCTGTACGTGTCTTCGTATTTATATTTAAATATATACAAATATATTTAAATGTAGATTTAAAGTAAATGGATGGAAGATACATGTAGATTAAAAGTAAATGGATAGAAAAAGACATGCCATGCTAGTACTAATCAAAAGAAGGCAGGAGTAAGTATATTAACTTCAGACAGCAGACTTCAGGGCAAAGAAAGTTATCAGGGATAAAGAGGGGCATTATGTAATAATAAAGGACCAATATTCCAAGACATAACAATTCTAAATGTGTGTGCATATAAAAATAGAGCATCAAAATACATGAGACAAAAATTGATAGGACCAGGAGGAGGAAATAGCTAAATCCAGTATTATAGTTGGGGACTTCAGTATCTGTCTATCAGAAATGAACAAATCTGGCAGGCAAAAAAAAAATCAGTAAAGACATACTTGAACTCAACAACAGCATCAGTCGACTGGATATAATTGACATTCATAGAGTAATTCACTCAATAACAGCAGAACATACATTCTTCTCAAGGTCAAATGGAACATTTGCCATGACAAAGAACATTCTGGAAACAATTTCATATATTTAAAAGAATAAAAACCTTACAATGTCTGTACTCAGACCACAATTGCATTAAACTATAAATCAATAACAGAAAGATAGCTCAGAAAAGTCTAAAATACATGAAGATTAAACACACTTCTACAAAAAACATGGGTCAAAAAAACTCAAGAGAAATTTAGAAAATATTTTGAACTAAATAAAAATTAAAACACTATTTACAAAAATTTCTGGATGTTGCAAAAGCAGTGCTTAGAGGAAAATTGATAATATTCAGTGCATGTATGAGATAAGAAGAAAGATCTAGAATAAAAAATCTCAGCTTTTACTTCAGGAAACTAGAAAAAAATAGCAAATTAAATCCGAAGTGAGCAGAAAGAAAGAAATAAAAATTAGAGCAGAAATCAATGAAACTGAAAGTTGGATATCAATAGAGAAAACCAACAAAACCAAAAGCTAGGTATTTGAAAAGATAAATAAAATCAATAAGCCTCTAGCCAGGCTAATTAAGAAAAAAAAAAAGAGAGTACAGAAATTACTAATTGGAAATGAAAGAGAAGATATCCCTATAGATCCCATGGACATTAAAATAAAAGAAAACTATGAATAATTTTATGCCCACAAATTTAATAACCTTGATTAAATGGAGAATTTCTTGAAAGACACTGTCCGCCAAAACTCACACAACAAAAAACAGACAATCTGAATAGGGCTATATCTATTATATGAATTGAATCAATAATTAATAACCTCTAAACAGAGGTCACCAGGCCCAAATGAGCTTGCTGGTGAATTTTACAAAACTTTATGGAAAAAATTATACTAATTCTCTACAGTCTGTTTTAGAAGATAGAAGCAAAGGGAATACTCCATAACTCATTCCATTAGACCAGCATTATCCTAATACCGAAAGACATTATAAGAAAGAAAGTGGACAAACCAATATATCTCTAACGAACATACACAAATTTCTTAACACAATATTAGCAAATTAAGTACAACAATGTATAAAAAGATTTATACATCAAGACCAAGTGGAATTTGTCTCAGGTATGCAAGGCTGGATTAGCATTTGAAAATCAATTAATGTAATCTATGATATCAACAAACTAAATAGAAAATATCATATATTCACATCAATAGATGCAAAACAATATTTAACAAACTCTAACACTCATTCTGATAAAAAGTCCTCAGTCAGCTAGGAATACAGGGGAACTTCCTTAACTTTATAAAGAACATCTACCAAAAACCTACAGCTAACATCAATAATATTGAGAAACTCTAACTTTCCCACTGAGATCCAGAACAAGGCAAGAATGTTCTTTCTCTCCACTTTTTTTTCAACATCGTACTGTAAGTTCTCATTAATGCAATAAGATAAGAATGGAAAAAAGTGTATACTGTGAAAGAAGAAATAAAACTGTCTTTGTTCCCAGATGACTTGATCTTTAAGTTGTCGACTATATGACATTCTAATGATTTCAACTATGTGACATTCTGGAAAAGGCAGAACTATGAAGACAGTAAAAAGATCAGTGGTTTTCAAGGGTTAGGGGAGAGAGAGTGCTGAATAGGTGGAGTATAGAGAATTTTGAGGGCAGTGAAACTACTCTGTATGATACTACAATGGTGGATATATATCATTATACATTTGTCCAAACCCATAGAAGGCACACTAAGAGAAAATCCTAATGTATACTATGGACTTTGGGTGATAGGATTGTGTCATTGTAGGTTCATTATCTCAGTCCGTTTGGACTGTTGTAACAAAATACTCTAGACTAGATAATTTATAAATGGAAATTTATTGCTCACAGTTTTAGAGGCTGGAAAGTTGAAGAATAAGGCACCAGCAGATTCATTGCTGGGTGAGGGCCCATTCCTTATAGATGGCACCTTATATGTGTTCTCACACAGTGGAAGGGACAACAGACTCCCTGACGCCTCTTTAATGAAGGCCCTAATCCCATTCATGAGGGTGCAGCTCTAATGACCAAATCACCTCTCAAAGGCCCTACCTCTTAATACCATCACCATAGGGGTTTGGTTTCAACATTTGAACTTTGTGGGGACACAAACATTCAGACCATAGCGTTCTCTCATTGGCCTTCCAAATTTATGTCCTTCTTATATGCAAAATACATGCTTTCCATCCCAATAGCCCCCTAGTTCTTAACTCCTTGCAACATCAGCTTTAAAGTCTCATCTGAATATCAACTTGTTCAACATATGGGTGAGACTCAAGGTGCAATTCATCCTGAGGTAAATTCCCCTCCTGTGGTGAACCTGTAAAGTCAAACAACTTATGGGCATCCAAAATACAATGATGGGATAGGCCTAGGATAGGCATTCCCATTCCCAAAGGGAGAAATAGGAAAGGAGAAAGGGGTAACCGATTCAGTAAATCCAGAACTCAACAGGGCAAACAATATTAAGTCTTAAGGCTGTATAATACTCTTCTTTGACTCGATGTTAAACTCCCAAGGCTCCAGGCAATCCTGCCCCCATGGCTTTGCTGGGCACAGTCCATCCATCAACTCTTATGGGTTGGGATTAGAAACCTGTGGCTCTCCCAGGCTGGAGGTGCATGCTGATGGCTCTACAGTTCTGGGGTCTTGGGAGCAGACCTGCCCGCACTGTCCTGCTGAGCATTGCCCTAGTGGGGTCTCTCTGTGGTGGTCCTGCCCTGCAGCAGTTCTCTGCCTAGGCGCTGAGGCTCTTTGGGGCATCCTTTGAAATCCAGATGGCGGTGGCCATGCTTCCATAGCTTGTGCACTCTGTGTACCAGTGGAGGTGGCACCATGCGGACACCAGCAAAGTTTATCACCTGTGCCTTCCAAAGGGGTGACCCAAGCCATATCTGATTCTGCCAAGGAGTGTTGTGCCCAAATGCAGGGAGCAGAGCCTTGAAATCATTCTGCTCCCAAGGCCCTTGCATTTTGGGCCTGTGATAGGTGAAGTAGCCCCTGAAGATCTCCAAAATGCCTTTAAAGTCATTTTTCCATTGTTTTGTTGAACAGCACCTAGTTTTCATTGACCCATACTAATGTCCTCATCAGAAGCCAATAATGGCTTGGGCATACTCCTAGTGTTCTCTCCTGAACATGTCTTTTCACTCTTTAAAACATGGCCAGGCTGAGAATTTCTCAAAACATTAAGGTCTGCTTCCCTTTTGATTATCAATTTTATCCTTAATTCATTTTTCTTTTTTTGCATTTTACTAAAAGCAGTCAAGAGAAGCCATGCTGTACCCTTGGCACTTTGCTTAGATATTTCTTCCACTAAATATTGTTTTTCATGGCTCAGAAGTTCTACCTTCCTCAAGGACAATTCAACAGAATTCAACAATTTTTTTTTTACCTTTATAACAGGCATAGCCTTTCCTCCAGTTTCCAATAACCTGTTAGTCATTTCCATCTGAGACCTCATCAGAAAGTACTTTAGCATCCATGTTTCTACCAACTTTCTGATTATGATCACAAGTAATCTCTAAGATGATTGAGGCTTTCTGTGTATCTCTCCTCTTTTTCTAAGCCCTCACCAAAATCACTCTTAATGCTCTGTTTATGTCCATGTAGATTTTTTTTCTAACATGCACCTCAAAATTTTTCCAGATTGTACCCATTACCCAATTTCAAAGCTGCTTCCACATTTTTAGATATTTGTTATAGCAACATCCCTCTTCTTGGTAAGAATTTCTGTCTTTGTCCATGAGGGCTTCTATAACAAAATACCTTGGACTGGATAATCTATAAACAATAAACATGTATTGCTCACAGTTCTGGAGGCTAGATCAAGGTGCCAGCAAGACATGGTGTCTGGTGAGGGCCTATTCCTCATAGATGGCACCTTCTGTGTGTCTTCACATAGTGGAAGGGACAAGCAGGCTCCCTCAAACATCTTTTATAAGGGCACAAAAGCCCCATCTCTTAACACAATTGCATGGAATGTTAGATTTCAACATATAAATTTTGAGGAGGCATAAATATTTGGATTATAGCCTTCATCAACCTTAGGAAATCAACCACTGTGGTGGGGATGTTGATTATGGGGGAGGCCATGCATATGTGAGGAAAGAGGTATATGGGAAATCTCTGTATCTTCTGTTTAATATTGCTGTGAACCTGAAACTGCTTTTAAAAAATGAAGTCTATTAAAAAAGGCCAATGCAGTATACTTGGAGATTGTCATGCTCTTAAACTAAGAAATTAAGTTGTGTTAAATCCTGCAGTTGAAATAAACAGTGCCAGAAGACAAAAGAAATTCTTTCAAAACCATCTTACTTTACATGTTACTCATGAGGAAGTTTATTGTGGGTTCTGTTGTCATTTCTGGCTGCCAAAGCCAGCCTAGGCCCTGCCTACCTCCAGTGGGCACCCTGGTGGAGGTGGCTTACATTGGTGGAAATGTGAGGAAGAGGACAGGAAGTGAATCTGGAGGCTGATGTGGTGGGGAGAGTGGGAATGTGAAGGGAGGAGAGCGCAGAGGGAGGCTCCTATCCCTTTCTTCCATCAGGGCTGGATTCCCTCTTCTCCTTTTTGCTCCTTCTTTCTCCTTGCAGTCAGCTCCGTTCTTCCAGGGTCTGACCCACCACTCCTCCTTCCCCTAGCCACCCTCCCCGGAGAAGTCCGGCATGATGGATGGAAACGTCTTCCTCCTTAGCTGTGGCTCCCCTCAGCCACAGCTCAGGGTACAGCATCTGATGGCCAAGCATACAAAAGGGAGGTGGCCCTCTGTCATTCTGTTCCAGCACTGCAGTCATGACTTCTCCCCGGCCTCAGTTTCCCCATCTGAGAAATGAGATGGTTGGATTATGTTCTCTTTTGACTTTGCCCTGCTATGATTCTGGGGTTTAGCTCCAAAGCCCTCTCTACAGAAAGTCAGTCCCTCCTTTCTCGGCTCCCGTAGCGCCTGGCTTATCTTTTGTGCTAGCTTCTGTCAAGAGCATGGAGTATCATATTAGGAATGCGGAGGAAAGGGGCTGAAGCCAGAGGGTCTGAGTTCAAATTCAACTCTCTACGTATTAATGGTGGCCCCACAGCAACGTCCTTAACCTCTTGAACCTGTTTCCTCAACGGTGAAATAAGCATGACGCTACCTGTCTCATAAGTGGGTATTAAATGGGGCATGGGACTAACCATGTGCTGGCACGTAGGACGTGCTCTATAAATAAGAATGTTGTTGGTATTATTAGTGACTCCTATTCCTTCCCGTATTTAACACTTGTTTGCCACGCACCTCTTCACTGTTGGGAATTCTGCGTGGTGAGCTGCATACCACGGTGATCTTCTGAGACCTGGCTCCTGCCTTCAGGGAGAGGACAGGCGAGATGACCTCCCTGTTAATCCTCTGTAAACAAGGCCCCCTCAGTTCTTTAACAATCCAGGCGCTAGCAGTGTCCCTGTCCCTGAATTACAGAGAGGAAACAGGCTCATAGAGGGCGCAGCGCCCACCCAGGGCCACAGCTGGTGGGAGAATCCCTGAACCCTAGCTGTCCTCCGGCTCCCAGGGAGGGCTGACGCTGGGCTTGGGGTGGGGACTGCGCTGCCGCCTCTCCTCTGCGCTTACCTGGGCGGGGGACAGGGTCGAGTGCCCTAAAATACCCCTGGCACGCCCGGGTGCGCGTCCCTCCCCGACGCCCTGCGCCCACCCGGGCCCAGGGGCACGAGGCGGCCTCCAGCCTCCTCCCGGGTCCGGGGAGGGCACAGCGGGTCCGGGGCGGCTTGGCGGGGCTGGCGGAGCACGTCTCGGCGGCAAAACAGGCGCCGGGCATGCTCTCGGATGAACTTGGCAGATTTACACACTCAGCCCTAATTGCGGCTAGCTCGGGCCGCTGCATCCGCGCGGGGCAGATGTGCCTCGGCGATGCCCAGGCCAATTGCTCCCATTTATCCCGGCCTCGCCCGCCCAGTTGGGAGCGCGTGGCCGGCTCGGGCCGCCAGGAAACGCCTCTGCCATCAATCAGAGGCGGCGGGGCGGCCGCGATCGATGGCGGCCCCCGCACTGAGGCCCCCTCCTCCGGATCAATCGGCCGCCTGCCGTGTTCCCCCGCGGCCTGCGGACGCCGCGCTGGGAGAGACCGGTCGATGCGTCTCCGGGCGCCGGGGCACGCGGGGACGGCGGCCTTCGCTGGGCTCTGCGCTCACCCTGGCCTCGTCCTGCCGGGCCCGGGTGATGCCGGCCCGTCCAGCAGCGGCTCCCCAGGCAGCCTCAGCCGGGCTCTGGGGGACCCCCTGGGACGGCGGGGTGCGGCCCAGAGGACAGCTCTACGGCCGGGGTGATGGAGGTGATGGTAGTGCTGGGGCCGGAAAGAGCTCCGACCTCAAGGAGAACTGCCCTCGAGGTTTCTCTTCCCTTCTCATCCGCATCTGACCCCATCGCTTCTGCCCACTGCGCCCTCCCTCTCCTTTCCTTCCCCTCTCAGTTCCCCTCTTGGCCCTCTTCCTGTCTTCTCACTCTCCTCTCTTTCTCCCCGCCTTCACTCCGCCTTTACTCTCCTCTTCCTTTTCTCTCCCCGTCTCTCCATTCCCTCTTCCTGGCCTGCCCGCCCCTTCCTGCCTTCTTTCTCCTTTCTGTTTACTTGAACTCCCTTCCACAACTCTTAGAGCACCACCCTCCCGCCCTTCTCTCCCCAGGTTCGGGCTTGCAGGCTCTCCTCCTGCAGATATAGTCTGAGTTTTACCCGGCCCCATCCTTCTTCCCCCGCCCCCCTGCCGCCTTGTTCTAATGCTGCCATATTGTATCCTAAGACTGTGGCCAGCCTCCCAGGCAGAGGTGCTGGTCCGAGGCACCGAGTAATTCCTTACTAGAGGGTGGGAAGACTCTCTCAACCCTTCAAATAGCATCAGGATAATGTCAGCAGAATTAACTCAAGCTCTCTAATTACCCCTTGGTTCACTATCAATGTTTTCATTTGAGCTCGTATTGAATGAGTCTTTGTCAGAGAAAATCAGCAACATTGTGTCTGCAAGGCAGCCAGAAAAATTCAAAGAACTCAAAGGTGAGGAGAGGGCTTTTTTGTTTAGATCACAAAAACCTTTGATAAATCACCCTCATGGCTGTCTACCCCTGCTCCCTTCCAACCCCAATTCTCTTTCTTCATAAGCTCATAAAAAGTATGGCTTCTTCAAAAGTTTAAGATGGGTGCAAGAACAGCTACTCACACAGATTCCACTGGAGAAGCCACACCCAGCTCTAGGCATTACCCCTTTCCAAAGTGCTGTGTCTGCTCTCATCAGAGAAAGGATGCCTGCTACAATGGAGGTTTTCTACTAGCTATTAATTCAGGATGTTCAAATCCCCATCTCCTAATATGTCCCCTTTTAATGCCTTAAAACACTTCACTAAAGCTGCCTCTCTTACTCTTGGATTCTGAGTACCTTCAGGCTGTTTCTGTCTTAGACCAATCTGTTCCATTTTCTGCAAACCCTTCAGCTTTCGGATAGCAAGGAAGGATGCTCCGGAGTAACCTGCAGGGGCCTCAACTGTGTTCAGCCCAAATGTGCATGGCTGCTTCCTCATCCTGCCCTAGGGTGTTTCTGTGTTGAAAAAAATTAGTGAAAAACCAAACCACAACATTAGCAGTTAAAACAACAGTTGAAAAATAAGAACCGCAAAGGTTCCCCACTTTCTTCCTCCCCATCCAGTTCATCCCCAATTTTTAGTGCCTGTTGGACTTCAGGGATTTTACTATGTGTGTGTGTGTGTGTTACTGGGAGCAAGAGGGGCATTTGGCCTTTGCCTCACGTTTACAAAGGGGCCTCAAAATTAGACTTTTGATGTAGTCTTCTAATAAGATTAGAAGATACACACTAGCCCTGCTATAAATTCCCAAGACAACTTGGTGTGACTACAGAAAGGCCCTCCTTCTGCAAGACACTTTGCTGCCAATGGCCGGAAAATTGTCATGAAAACCAGACAAATCTGCAACGGCTAGCAGGAGAAGGATGGCCCTGGAGGCCTCGCTCACAGTCAGAGAGACCTCACTGACAGAACTGAGAAATGATGGCCCTCCCTCAGGTGTAAACGTGCATGTCATTAACGGAGCACACGGCTTACAGTGCTCTGTGAATTCATGTGCCAGATCAGCTCTGCATTTACTTTGTGATTAGCATTGTTATGTTCTATTGGGTTCTTTATGTGAAAATATTTGTTTGTTGAAAGTATGTTTTAAGAATATCTCGTAATTTTTGTAGCCATCTTTTGACACATTTATTTTAATACATCTGAACTCTCAAAAAGTGAATTTAACTTGATCTTTTCTTGCTTCTCAGGGTTCCTGGGAGCCATTCCTTATTTTTGGGAAGCCCAGCTTCTACCCTCCTGCAGAATTTTCTTGGAGAATCATTTCTTCCCAGCTCTCAGCCCATGAAGTTATATCCTACTAGAACTTCAAGGTGGCCTGGACCTTATTGACCAATCAGACCATCAGATTCCCCTGTGGATAGGCATTATGACCAAATTTTCCCAGTGAGACTGAATTTCAGAACTTTGTTTTAGGCTGCTGTGGAAGAAAAGAGCTTTTCTGCTGCAATTGCTAAGGACTGGGTTCCTGGCAGCATTTTCACCACGAAGTGAAAGCCTGAGAGTGCATCCAACACAGAGCAGCAGGAGCTGGAGAGGGAGAGGGACCTGTCACCCACATTCCACTGTGGGTTTTAGCCTGGGCCTTAAGCCAGGGGGAATTGTCCTCCTGTCCCAAATGACCATGCTGGAAGGGGTTTTAAAGGCCCAAGTCCAGTAGTCTCATTTTACAGATGAGAAAATCAAGGCCTAGAGAGCAGGAAGCTAGAAAGTGTTAGAGCCAGCCTGAGAATCCAGAACTCCCTGTTCTCGTGGTATAGGAAGCCCAGCCTGATGTCCATGGTAAAGCAAAAAGGGCTCAGAAAGAGCAGACTGTGGTAAAACAACTGAAATTCAGACTTTTAATGAAATTAAGCTCACCAAACAGTTTTTGGAGCAGTTTCTATGTTCATATGGATATAGAATAGGTTTTTATTGAAGGCTAAATATGTTGTGTTAGGCACTGTGCTAGGGAATTGTGGGTACAGTAGCATGCAAAAAACAGACTCGGGTATGGGAGCTCGTGGGCTGCTAAAAAAAGGCTGTGCAGGTTGTGCACTGCCTCATTCTAGGGGGATCAATAGATCCTGAAGTGAAAGGTACACTCTAGCATCACGCAGTGCACAAAAATATGGCAGCTCTGGGGGCTCAATACATTGCTATTCCTGAACCTGGAACATGGCCCTGAGTATGCGAATGCAGAAGAAAATGAGATGGTGCCTGTGCACTGCAGAAGTCTGCTCTATCACATGGGCATCTGCTTATATAGTCCACTTGCGGGGACAGCCCTTTCTGAGGCCTAATTCCTTGATTAAAACAATGAGAAGGGTCCAGGGGCACATGAGGAGAAGCTCGCTCATGTCCTGCTTAATGCCAAGCTTTCTTAATAATTTTCAGTGATTGGGAAGAGGGGAATGGTGACTGGCGAAACCAGAGGGGAACTGATGGGAGAGAAATGCTGTGGCCAATTAGCTGAAATGTTACAGTCGGTGCATCCCCAGCTTGATGGGCTCATTAAGCCACAGAGCTTCCTGACAGGTTTTGGTTCTAGTTAACAGCAAGACGTGGACCCTCTGCCTTGCATATGTGGCTCATCAAGTGCTCCTGAGTGTGCGGGTCTGCCTGTTTCTCTTAGCTCCCCTGGTGTCATCCCCAATTTATTCCCTTTGTGGGTTTGTGGCTTGTGAGATTCCACCCTGAAGTCTTCCCCAAATGCCAAATGATTTCCCTGCATGCACAGATTATATTTTCCCTTTGAAAGTTTAATCTGAATGCTCAATGTTCAGTTGCCAAAGGCCGTGAACTAATTTCTCTTGTCATTGCCACTTGGTGGAAATGTCATCATTAGTGAGGCAGGAAACGCTAAAGGGAGAGGAGGGGAGAAGAGGTTGGGCAGGAGGGTCTCCAACCCTCCCAGCGATGCCTAAATGCCACAGCAATTAGAGAGATCCCATGCCTGGTGAGGGGAGTTGCCCATGCGACGAACCCAAGAGTAGGCTGCACCAAGGAGGTGCACTCTGGGGGCCCGACGGCTTGGCTGTGCACCTTGGGTGGAGTGGAGCTCATTTGGTCAGCGTGCCCCGGAGACAGGCAGCCAGAGTCCTGTGCGACCTCTGTAATGAGAAACATTCCTGAACAGTGGTTCTGCCTTTTGCAAAATCACAGTTCACTCTGTGACCTGGTGTGGCTTATATAAAGGTCCTTGCAAGAGTGACTCCTTGTAACTGAGCTGGGGAGACTTTGCAGACAAATTGCCTGCTGCTTGTTACTGGTCAGTTAACTCAGCTAGTTGCCAGGATCTACTAAAGCTAAGTTCCACTCTCAAACATGCTACCTATTCTGTGATGCCTGCTTATGTCTATTTATTTTATTCCCTTTAAATTATTTCTGCATTTCTACCTTACATTTTATATGATTTTTTTGTTTAAAAATGTATTCTTGCCACTGTGAATAGTGCTGCAATAAACATGCATGTGCACGTGTCTTTATGATAGAACGATCAATGTAAATGCTCATCAGTGGTAAACTGGATAAAGAAAATGTGGTACATATACACCGTGGAATACTGTATAGCCATTAAAAAGAAAGATGTCATGTCCTTTGCAGGGACATGGATGAAGCTGGAGGCTACTATCCTTAGCAAACTAATGCAGAAACAGAAAACCAAATACTGCATGTTCTCACTTATAAGCAGGAGCTAAATGACAAGAACACATGTTCCCCATAAATGGGAACAACACACATTGGGGCCTATTGGGGAGTGGAGGGTGGGATGAGGGAGAAGATCAGGAAAAATAACTAATGGGTACTAGGCTTAATACCTGGGTGATGAAATAATTTGTACAATAAACCCTCATGACGTAAGTTTACCTATAGAACAAACCTGCACATGTACCCCTGAACCTAAAATAAAAGTAAATAAAACAGAAAAAAATGTATTTTTAAAGATTATGAGATAATTTAATTCAAAAACACTGGAAACATAACAGATACCAATTTACTCTACCTACATCTATCTCTGAAACACACACAGATCAGGTTTGTGTGAAATTTCATAGATTACCTCATATTCACTTTGGGAGTGAACAAGTTACAAACCAAAAAAGAACAAATATTGACTCAGTGCCTACAGAATGTGTCAAGAAATGTGCTAGACACTTTCATAACTATTCTTCCCATTTAATGCTCATAAACAGCCCTATGGGACAGGCACCAGGGTCCCCATTTTTCAGATGCCAGTCAGCAGTGGTCAAAGATTTGCCTCAGGGTTTGTAGTTTAGTAAATGGCTAAACTGGGATTTAACCTAAGACTGACTTTTGGTGTATTCTATGTTTTCTTTTCTTTTTTTTTCCTCCAAATTTCCTGTTGGTGAATTATAATCAGAGTTGGATTAACCACAGTGTTTACTGCCTGAGATGTGGGTAACTCTTTCCCCCTCTGGGCCTCAGTCTTCTTATCTGTGCAATGGGTATAATGTTCTGGGATCTGACTCCCTTGTCAGTTATTGTGAGGACAAAATTGGGCAGTACCTAAGGAAGTGGTAGCAAAGCAGTATTAAGCAGTCTGAGGAAAATTAAGGAGTTATTTAGAGTGTTCCCAACATCCTCCTAATAGCCCAGGGCCTGGTAGTCATTGTAGTCAGGACCTGAACAAGAGCCTGAGCAGGGTTCTGGAAATCCAAGTCAAGGGCTGAGGAAGGGGTTGTGGGTGGGTTGAAGCTTCCTGTTCTAGAGCCTGGATCCTCTCATCCACGGCATCAGAACTGGTGATTTTGCTTTCACAACTCAATTCCTTGCTTCCCATAGGAACAGAAATTATATTTCTGCAGCAAAATCTGCCTTCAGAGCTTTCAAAGCAGATGGGCTGCATCCCACCTTAGGCCTGTAATGGAGGAGGGGGTGAGACCCATGGTGGCTGGTTGGCAAGCACTGCTCAGACGCTCCCCAAGACCTGGACCTTGTAATGGGCCAGGAGGGAAGGTGGGCTCCTGGGGGACTGGTTCAACCCTCCATGCCTGGCCTGCTGCCTTCGGGTCAGGGCAGCAATCAACTCTAGTTGAATAAGTACAGTGGAGGGCAGGGTTCTAGGGACTGGTGGGGCCAAGTCTGACCTGGCAAGATGCCAGAAATGTATTTTTATAAATTACCGTGGCCTTTTGGCCTTTGCTTGTATCTGCTCTCAGCATCTTCTAAGGTGTTCAGGGCTCCCAACAAGCCAGGACTTTTCACTTGGCAGGAAAGTCCCTTCCACTCCCGGCCAGCCTGCAGAGCCTGAGGATCCATCTCCCCATGTTGAATGCAGTGCCCAGGGTCACCATGCTGGCACTGGTCCTTAAACCCAGGCACACACGATGCCTTCCCTCAGCTCTCCCTACTCAGCATCTTTGCTTCTTTGCCTTCAGAGCATTCACCCCAAATACTCACCCTCCAAAAATGGAGCAAAAGCAAAAACTGAAATGGCCATGCATTTGAAATTCCCCAAGATGTCAGCGTTCTTTCACCTAGGCACAGACCTGTCTCAGATTCCCATAACTCTCAGCTCAAGCCTAAGTCAAGTCCCTGGACCCTTGGGCTCACCCAGATAATGTGCCCAGAGCACCCTCTGTGGGGTGAGTTGTTGCCTTATTGCTAAGAGACAGAATTGCGGCCTTCAAGGAGCGCCGTTTCATGGATTCCAAGGGAGTCAGGAGTAAGGGGCATAGTCTTTGGAGCTAACTCTGTGAAGGAGGAAAGGTCGAGAGGCAGGAAAGTAGGATGACATCCTCTTTCTTTTTCTTTTCTGTCAACTTTATAAAGAACTTTCCCCTCATTACCTCATTCAACTCTCTCAATAGCCCTGTGAGTAATCAGGGAAAATGTGTCCCCATTTTAGCAAACTGCAGCTCAGACAGTCCAAGTGACCTTTCCAAGGTGACAGATCCACTGAGAATCGAAGCCAAGGCCCAAATGTATTTGTCTGGCTCCAAGTTCAACCAGTGCCTGCTTCCAAGAATCAGTGCTTCATCTGGATGTTTTGGAGGTGTTTGGAGGGCAAGGACAAGGGTAGTCCGGGAAGGCTTCTTGAGGAAGGTGGGTTTAGGCTGGGCCCCTGACAAAGGAGAGAATCTGGCCAAGCAGAGGGTAGATGACCCTCTCAAGGTTGCTCCCTGCCCATGATCTCCCTGATTTTGCAGGATCCAGATGCCATTCTCACCCCACTCTTCACCTCTCTCACCAGGGACCAGAGGCTTGAAATTAAAAAGTTGTCATTTGCTGGAACAAGGCAGCTTCGGGCCCTGAGGCTGGGCCTGTGAGGCCCACACTTGACGGTGCCTGTTCACAGCCTGCCTGGGCTGTGGGAATGGAGGAGGCATTACCATCTGTCTGCTGAGCCAGATCAGTAGGGGGGAGGACACTGTGCTTGGCTGGGGTCCTGCCACCCAGGGTGGGGCTGGAAGTTGTACCTGGGGCTGTCTTGAACCCTGATTCCACTTTCTGATAGTTTCCTGCAGCTGCTCTCTGACCCACATTCCAGCCTGGGCCCTGCGCCTTGGGAGAGTCAGTGAGTCTGTAGAAAGGAAGGGGAGAAAGGCATGGATGAAATAAAAATAAAAATAGACATTTTTAGTTATATGAAAGAAATTCCCTTAGATTTTGCCTTGTTGTTCATGTGATGATGATTTCTTGAGTGTCTATCCTGGGCCAGGCACAGTATCTATGCTAAGGGTGCAGAGATCAGTCAGACACCATCTTTTCCTTCATAGGAAACTGGGTCTGGTGTGTGACTGTGTGATGGGGATTTGATTTAACTTGTTCCTTGTTTGCTGCTCATGTCCGACAACTAAAGAAGGGCCTGGTTTTAGATCTAGGAAGCCAAATAGGAACTGTGGGCAGAGCAAGAGGCACCAACTTAAATGCTTGCAAGGTCCAGGCAGGAAATACCAGTGAGTGAGGCCAGGTGGGGAGTGCAGAGAGCTGGGGACTGCAAGTCCCACCCAAGACGGGGCATCCACCCCTCAGTTTGAGTCTCCTGATTCTGTGGAAGAAAGGGACCCAGTATTGCACATCTACTGATTTTTCAACAGAAGCTGGAAATCTGGATTTTAAAACACTCAAATCTCTTAATCAGTTGGCAACTAGTTCAAATAAATATTTTAAAAACCTGGTTTTGGGACACATGCACACGCACATGAATATGCATATTGGATTTGGCAGTTGGGCCATGAGCCTTGGTTTGGCCATCTCTGTGGAAGAGTCTGGAGGATGAAGGAAAGAGAGAGGAAATGTGATCATAGGTGCTAAGTTGATTTATAAAATAAAGAGCTGACAATGAGAAAGTTGGACAGAGAGAAAGAAAAACATTGTATATTGGGACTGGAGAGGAAGATGTGGGATTTTGTTTGAGAGACATTCCTGGATAGTAGTCAGGTATGAGAAGTATTGGAAATGGTGGGAGGGAATTTTGTAGATTGGTTGTGAGTTATGAATTCAGTCACTTACTATACTCAAGTAGAAGAAATAAAGATTGATATTTCTTTAAGCAATCTCTGCTTGACCCCTGTCTGAAGGTTTAAAAAATGTGAATTCTTACAAACCTGGATTAAATGGAACCACAGCTTATATATAGGCTAAAAGTATAATGCATTAGATTCAATTTCTTGACTTATTAGGAGTAATTTCTATGAATTCATTATAATATGCTTGGTGAAGTAAAGAGAAGAAAAAAGACTAATATAGTTAGTGAGAGTGATTCTGTCAACATTTTCATCCAAGAGTCTAAAAGGCAGCCTGAAATGAGAGGTATGAATCTGTGTCCTTTCAGTCAGCCTCAGCTCTTACATGCCTCTCACAGTGTGGGGTTTCTACATCAAATGTAAAGTAAAGATGTGTGTATGTATGTGTGTGTGTGTATGTATGTGTGTGTGTGTATGTGCATACACGTACTTTTTGCACAACAAGGATCCTAAACATAAGCCAACCATTTCATCTAGTTCTTAAAGAAACAGTTATCTGTTCCAAAACAGGGGGAAAGCAGGATCATTGAACTGATTGAGAAATATTCTATGACTTTTCACCCTTCTGAGGAATTTTTAAGGTTAATTTTGACCCTACATGATATGCATGATATGTGATGTGATGGTTTTTAAATCATCAAGTACTTGGACTGGAGAAAGTGGTACTTATTGTTTAAGAGTTGGGGAAAGCTTTATACAGGAGGTAAAATTTCTGTAGGACCTGAGCAAAAGTTTGTGAAACTTGGAGGCCTGGAAGTAATAATGCAGGTGTTAAATTAAATTTGGTGTAAAGCCGTCTCCATAATACCTTGAGTCCTTATGTAGCAAACTGCCACCTCACCTGAGTATATTCTTGTAACAAATAGTTGAGTCTCAACCAATCACAGCATCCAAGATTTAGGCAATCACAGGCTGTTGACAGATCAGAGACAATGTCCACATAAGGCAAAGGCCTCATCACACCACCCCAAAATAAGGCACATGCCAAACCTCAACCAGTCAAGCTTTTTCTGTACTTCACTTCCTTTTTCCGTTTGTGAATACCACCTGTCCACCTTGCTGGGTGGATCTCTCTGAACCTGTCTTGCTTCTGAGTGCTGCCTGATTAAAGAATTGTTCTTTGCTCAGATAAACTCTGCTAAATTTAATTTGTCTAAAGTTTTTCTTTCAACAAGAGAGAGACATCCGGGGAGAGAAAACAATGTGAGCAAAAGCATGAGATGCAAACTTTTAGACTTATTTGGGAAATGGTGTGTCATTTGGTGATGATAATTATGGTACACAACACAGGCTGTGGCCAAATTATTCAGTCTTATATGCCATGACAAGCGATTTGGACTTTTGTCCCACAAATCTTGTTCTGAAGCAATGGGAATCATATGGTTTTCCAAGCTGGCCTTCAGAGTCCAGCTCAAGCAAGTGCGGATGTGAACAGGATGACTTTGAGGGTTGTATTCAAGATTCTAAGCTTGCTTTCCAAGTCCTTTCTCTTCCAGGGAGTCTTCTCAATGGTTAATTCCAAGAGGTAGTTTTCCTGTCTATATGCTGCTGGTATTTCCAGTGTGACCCACTCAAGTAGAACCTATCATATACTTTTTTATTTATTCATTCAGCAAATATTTATTCTGTACTTTCTCCATGATGCACAATGTTAGGTTTTGTGGATAAAAAATATAAACACGATGGACATAACCCCTACTCTCATGAATCTTGTGGTAGAGGAGGGGAGGCAACATTACACAAATAATGATTTAGGGACAAATGTGATCAGAGCCTGGAAGGAGGCTTATAGGCATTATGAGAGCCTGTATATGAGAGTGACTTATGGGCATTACGAGAGCGTGACCTGATGGTTTCTGGGTGGTAGAGGAACAAAGAAGACTTTCCTATGATGTGTTTTTTTTTTTTTTTTCACAGCTGAGAATAAAAGATAAGAGTTAGGAGTAGGAGTAGCAAGAGTGCTCCGAGTAGAGAGAATAGTATGGACCAAGACTTGGGGTTGGAACAGCTTATATGAGGAACTGAAGAAAGGGTAGCATAGCTGAGATGTGGTGAGAGATGAGGGAGAGGTGAAGGTTAGACTGCAGAAGTAGGCAGAGGGTAGACTGTGGAGATCTGGTAGATCATTGGAAAGATTGTGGGATTTATCTCTGGGGCTATGGGGAGTCACAAATAAATGTTCACAGGATACTGTTTGCATTTTACAAAGGCTCGTTGGAGTGAGGAAACTGGATAGGAGGGGCAAGACAACAATGGGTGTTTAGGAGGCCATTACGGGGGCCAGGCTGAAGTGAGTGTAATTTGAATTAGGTGTGGCAATGGAGATAGACAGAAGTAGACACATTTCAGAAATATTTATTTGATTAGCTATAGCAGATGAGGGAGAGCGGGATCTTAAAGGACTTCTGGCTTGTGTGTATATACTGCACTCTACCAGTTGTTCACCAACCTCAGTGGCTCCCTTGTGTGTAGAATAATTGATTTGATGTATTATAAATACTCATTTTTTAATAACTGCTTTACTGAGATATAACTCATATACCATACAATTCACCCATTTTAAGTATACATTCAATGGTTTTTAGTACATTTCCAGAGTTGTGAATCATTACCACAATCAATTTTAGAACATTTTTATCACCCCAAGAGAAATCTAGTACCTATTAGCAGTCACTACCCATTTCTCCCTTGCTTTCCACAGGCCTAGGCAACCATCCACCTGTTTTCTATCTCTGGATTTGCCTACTCTGTACATTTTCTGTAAATGGAATCATACAGTATGTGGCTTTCTGTTTCTGGCTTCTTTTACTTAGCATGTTTTTGAGGTTCATCTATGCTGTAGCAAGTTCCAATATTTAATTTTTTTTATCACCAAATAGTTTCTCATTGTACGGATAAGGATACATTTTATTTTTTTTCATTTACCACTTGAGGGGCATTTGAGTTGTTTCTACTTTTTGGCTGTTAAAAATAATGCTGCTGTGAACGTTCATGTACAAATGTCTGTGTGACCATATGCGTTCATCGCTCTTGAGCAGGAGTGGAATTGCTGGGCCAGATGGTAACTGTATGCTTATGCTTTTGAGGAACTAACTGTTCTCCAAAATGGTTGCACCATTTCATATCTCTACCAGTGGTGTATGAGCATTTTGATTTCTTTACATCCTCACTAAGACTTGTTATTTCTGTCTTTTCTATTACAGCCATTCTAGTTGGTATGAAGTGGTACCCCCTTGCAGTTTTGATTTGCTTTTCCCTTATAGTTAATGTTGGGCATATTTTCATGCACTTATTGGCAATTTGCATCTTTTCTTTGGAGAAAATGTTTATTCAGATTCTTTGCCCATTTTTAATAGGGTTGTCCTTTTTTTCTTAAGTTGTAATAGTTCTTGATATATTCTAGATACAAGTCCTTTATCAGATATATGATTTGCAAATGTCTTCTTTTTGTGATTTGTCCTCTATTTTCTTGATTATTTTCCTAAAGGACAAAAGCTTTTAATTTTAAAGAAGTCCAATTTATCTATTTTTTTGTTGTTGCTCATGCTTTTGTTGTTACAGCTAAAAAACCATTGCCTCATCTAAAGTCATTAAGATTTATGTTTATGCTTTATTCTAAGAGTTTTATAATTTTAGCTTTTATATTTATTTCCTTGATCTACTTGGGGTTTGTTTTTGCATACGGTGTGATGTAGGGGATTGGTCTCATTCTTTTGCATATGAATATCCACTTGTCCCAGCACACTTTCTTGAAGATCTTACTCTTTGTTCATTGAATTGTTTTGGCACCCTTGTCAAAATCAATTGTTCATAGATGTGTGGGTTTATTTCTGGAGTCTCAATTCCATTAGTCTATATGTCTATCCTTATGTCAGAATCACATTATTTTGATCACTATAGCTTTATAGTAAATTTTAACATCAAAAAGTGTGTGTTCTTCAACTTTGTTCTTTTTTTCCAAGATTGTTGTGGTGATTTGGGGTCCCTTATAATTCCAAACTAATTTGAGGATTAGCTTATCCATGTCTCAAAAAAACGTCCTTGGGATTTTAATAGAGAGTGTGTTGATTCATTTTGCAGATCCCCTTGGGTAATATTGGCATACTAACAATATTAAGTCTTTTGATCCATAAGCATAATTATTTAGGTCTCGTTCAATTTCTTTCTGCAATGTTTTGTAGTTTTGGGCTTCTTTTATTACATTTATTCCAAAGTATTTTATTTTTAATATTATTGTAAATGAAATTATTGCTTAATTTTATGTTCAGATTGTTCATTCAAGTGCAGAGAAATACAATTGACTTTTTTATATTGATCTTGTATCCTGCAAACTTGAACTCATTATTAATTCTAAAAGATTTTTAGGTGATTCCTTGGGATTTTTGTATATGCAAGATCATGTCGTCTCAAGATAGAGATAGGTTTACTTATTCCTTTCCAGTTGAATGCCTTTTATTCCATTTTCTTACTGAATTGTCCTGCCCAGGGTATTGCTGAAGAGAAGTGGTAAGAACGGATATTCTTGTCTTACCCCTGGTAATGAACATTTTTTGAAGGAAACTGCATTTTGATGTTGTTTCTTGAAAAACTCTTAAATGAAGAAAAACAAACAAAACTCTCAATAAAACAAAAAAACTATAGATGACAATTTGTAGCCATCCACATTCTACTCTAGAAGGCTTGTGCATCTTGAGAGCTCTCCATTATGGTGCCTCAGTGTTTACTGAGGATGGAGAATGCCTTCTCCTGAAACAACAGAAACTGTTATGCATGACAGATTCCCCTTCAAGGAAGGACTTGTCCAGCTCTGGCAATGCAATCAGCAGATGGCCTCCAGCCTTCAGCCCCTTCAGGGATTATCTCGGCAGCAGAGAGCTGCTTTGCCTAAGGTCATCCCTCTCCCTAGGTGGCCCACATCCAATGACTAATTTGATGTGGAAATATAAAGATATGATCATCTCGGCCTAACTCAGGACAAATCTGAAGGGTCATTCCAGCTGTGGGCTTAGTCACAGCTGATGTTTGGCTTACATTGCAGCTAGACTTTTTCCTCTGCCCGCTGCTGCTTTCCAATCACCCCTTCCACTGGTGTTGATCCCACCACGCTCCATATCAAACTCCACCTCAGAGTTGGCTTTCAAGGAATCCCCCCAGAAGCACTCATGCCTACCTGTTTGTATGTTGATGGGACCTGGAACTTATCAAGTACCTACAGAGAGGGGCGACATAAAAATAACATCACTTGGGATATTTAAATGGTTTCTTTTTTTCCATATGTAAGCCCTGGATCATTTCTCTTTTGGGAACTAGTAATGACATTTTATACATTCCTGGACTGATTTTATAAATTTTGTACATCCATGGGGTGACTTTCCAATCAGTTCTTGAAAGCTGGATGTGTGAGCTTTCCCAGGATGCTGACTAAGGAATGATTATCCCAGGATGGTGGATCCTAGCTTATGTGGGGTTCCAATGCTAATTTTTTCATGGTCAACTTTTTTTTTTTTTTGACACTGGATATAGCAGGCTGAAAAACGGCCAACCAAAAGTATCAGAATCCAATGCCTGGAACCTGTGCATGTTATCTTAAAAGGAAAAGAGTCTTTGAAAATGTGATTAAGGGTCTTCACATGGGGATATACTGGGTTATCTAGGTGGACCCTAAACCTAATTACAAGTTTCCTTATATGACACACACAGAAGAGAAGACGATGCAACTCTGGAGGCAGAGATTGGAACAATGTGGCCACAAGTCAAGGAATGCCAGCAGCTGCCAGAAGCTGGACGAGGTGAGAAATAAATTATTCCCTAGAGACTCTAGGGGGGATGTGGGCTGGCCAACACCTGATTTTGGCTCAGGAAAACAGATTTTGGACTTCTGGTCTCCAGAGTTGTGACAGAATGAGCTTTGGCTGGACTCAGGCCACCATGTTTGTGATAATTTGTCCCAGCAGCCTCCGGAGACAAATACACTGGGTTTTACCTGTGCTTTCCACTCTGAGGGGGTCTCTATGCTCCTGACCAATATTGAGGACCAGGAGAGCAATGTAACGTATGTAAATACCTATATAGGAGAAAGAACCTCTCCATTTCCTGGTCCAAGGTCCCTCCAGGAAACTATGCTGAAGGGAAGAAGATACTGATGTGCATCTTCTTGATTTATTGGTGCACGTTGCGACTCAATTAATGGGGAAAACAACAGATCTGGAGGCTCTGCAGGATGCAAGCTCATTTAAACTCTTTTGTGCATAACCTAAAGGTTTCTCCTGATGACCAGAAGTTGACTTCACCAAGACAAAGTGAACTAGACTGGGCGGTTTCTTCATTTATATGTAGTTTGTCTCATTGTTGCATCATTATCATAAACTGGGGACCTTGTTTGATGGAAACTGTGAGTAATGTAAGAATGGCTTAGAGTTATATAATCTGAACTTTCTTGGTCAAATCCAACTGTGATCTTGGGATCTTGAGTTCCCTTATTATGGGTGTCAGAATATAAACATTAGACATTTCCCACTTTCTTATGTTTAGTTTTAACCCCAAGATTTTGGTGGTCTGTACTGTTTTCCCTCCATTTACTAACTTAACTGATTTTATTTCTATTAGTCTTCATACTGTTCTTTACTCTGATATGATAGATTCTCCATGGATCAATACTGTCAACCCAACACTTTTCATCAAAGACAGTAAATATTTTCTTAACAAATCTACAGATGATACAGAGCTATAAGGCAGAGCTTTCCAATTCAAGCATGGGGTGACAGAGTCAAGATTTATAAAGGTTTATCAAGGTTTGGAAATATATATCCAAATCAGCATATTGAAACAAACAGAAATACAGAATCATACGTTCATTTCAAAATAATCAATTTTACATGTGCAGGAACGATGAGACTTTTCATCTTCCAAATCAAAGCCATTTACATGAGAAAGACCTGAGGATTTAGTTGACATAGGATCCATATGAGCCAACTGTGTGACAAGTCTGATAGAAAGTCTGATACACAGCCATAGGCGGCATTAGTAGGAGTATGGTGACTAGATTAAGGCAGGCCATTGTATGTGTTCTGGACTGGCCATGTTGCATGTGTGTTCTCTTCTTGTGTAGGATGGGCAGATTATTAAGGGAAGAGTCCAGAGGAAGAAGACCTTAAAGGGCTTGAAACACGAAGAACAGCGAAGGAAACTGGGATAGTTGTCCTGGAAGATAACAGACCAAGGGCAGAAAAATCACTGTCTTCAAATTCCTGCAGGATCGTTTTGTGGATGAAGTACAGCTCAGGGCAGCCCCAGGACCATAGCTGGGCAGATCTCCGCTCACATGAACAAGCAAACTCAGAGCTGTCCAACAAAAGGAGTGTCTGAGCTACCTAGAGTTTCTATCTTTGTGCAGAAGGAGGATGAACATCTGTCAGGAATGCTCTGGAAAAACATCCTGCATTTGGAAGGAAATTGGACCAGATGAGCTCTTTCTGACTCTGACAGTCCTTAGTTCTTTGAAGTCCATCCAGTCCTCACATGAATTGTGTGAGGTAGGCATTATGGTGATATGATTTCTGTTCCAAAGAAGAGGGCTGAAATGACTTGTCTTACAGTTGCAAAGGGATGGCTGAGCCAGTAACAATACTTGGGCTCCCTCACTCCCCACCCAGGGATGTTTCCACAATACTCACGCTTGCTTGAGATGAACCATATGGAAACCCATGGAAAGGAAAATTGGTTTTTAGTTTATGCTTGCTGTGAAAGTGTTGGCCAAGAATGAGGAGTTTCTACTGGGCTAGACCCAGTAGAGAAGGTCCCAAGGATCTTCTGGGAAGGAAGCTGCCACTCCACTCATTGGCTTCCTGAAATCAGGTTTGCTCTGCTGCTATCTGCCTCTGTTTTCCTAGCCATCCGCACCTGCATGAACGGTGAAAACAGTGATCTATTTCTTTCATCCCTCTGAGGGATGGAACACCTGAGGGCTCAGACCAGATTGATCAGCCCTTTACTATTTGCCCATATCAAGTGGCATTTCCCATCCTCCTTTATGGCGAGGCAGCAGATCTAACTCAAATGCATTTTATTTTCAACCTTTTGGCTCTTGGTAAGAATCATCCCCTGCCTGGCTGCAGAAATCTCAGCGAACGTGAAAGATAGATATGAGACACTTTTACACTGCTGGTGGAAATGTAAATTAGTACAACCAGTAGGGAAAACAGTATGGAGATTCCTTAAAGAACTAAAAGTAGAACTACCATTTGATCCAGCAATCCCACTACTGGGTATGTATCCAAAGGAAAATAAGTCATTGTATGAAAAAGACACATGCACATGCATATTTATAGCAGCATAATTTGCAATTGCAAAGATATAGAACTGACCTAAGTACCCCCCAACCAATGAGTGGATAAAGGAAATGTGGTATATGTACACAATGAAATGCTACTCAGCCATAAAATGAATGAAATAACGTCTTTTGCAACAACTTGAATGGAGCCGGAGGCCATTATTCTGAGTGAAGTAACTCAGGAATGAAAAACCAAATACTGTATGTTCTCACTTATAAGTGGGAGCTAAGCTATGAGGATGCAAAGGCATATGAATGATATAATGGATTTTGGGGAGTCAGGGTGGGGAAGCTGAGAGGAGGCTGAGGGATAAAAGACTACATATTGGATACAGTGTATACTGCTCTGGTGATGAGTGCACTCAAATCCCAGAAATCATCACTAAATAACTTATCCAGCCAGGCGCAGTGGCTCATGCCTGTAATCTCAGCACTTTGGGAGGCAGGGGTAGGTAGATTGCTTGAGCTCAGAGGTTCGAGACCAGCCTGGGCAAATGGAAAAATCCCATCTCTACAAAAAATGCAAAAATTAGCCGGGCATGGTGGTGCATGACGGTAGTTCCAACTACTTGGGAGACTGAGGTGGGAGGATCCTTGAGCCCAGGAGTTGGAGGTTGCAGGGATCCAAGATCACACCTCTTGCATTCCAGTCTGGGTGACAGAGCAAGACTTTGTCTCAAAAAAAAAAAATCCATTTAACCAAAAACCACCTGTACTTCAAACATTATTGAAATTAAAAAATATATTTTTAAAAAAGACAGGAAGATTGTTAGGAGGTAGGAGGTTTTGGCGCTGGCTGCCTGGCACAGGGTGGGTTGGTGGGGGCAAAAAGGAAGAGGTGAATTGGAGAAATATTAAAGACGTATTGTATAGCCGGTCCCAGATAGTCTCTCAGTGACTGGAAGGACTGAGAAGTTAAGATTGCCTAAAGGAAGGATGTTGATCCCCTTTGGGCCATCCACTGGTGGCTGTGTCCCTGACTCATATCTCTGCCTCTATGTGCCTTCAGTTTCTCTTGCAGGAATGGGCATTCTTCATGGGAAAGGCCATTTGTGACATTCTACTGCCCAAGAACCAGCTGGCTAAGAGTTACCCTTCCTGTTGAGTGTATGTTCTTTAATCCCATGTCTGGACAGCTCCTGCTCCCTGCAACATGCAGAGATTGTGAATACCCATCCAAGAGCTCCTCAGCATCCCTTTCCCTTTCATCCTTCTGTTTTTTCCAAGCAAATATTTTGCATTTGACTTGTAGCCCAGGCAGAACCCATCCACTTCTACCATAAGACAACTAAGGGTTGTCACCAGGTTGCAAATGAGCAGCTTCGATTGCTCAGGAAAAGATATTACAATTTTATCTCCTTGTACTGTTCAATAAAACATTAGTATCTCAGCATTTTTATTTAACAATAGGCAACCTTAGGCCAGTAATTATGCAACAATTATAATCATAAAAACTGTCCCCTGCTGCTCACCTAGAAACACGAATATATTAAATCAAGACTAACCATCTAAAAGGCAAGCAGCAAAGCCCCCTCATTTTTAATGTCCCTGCAGTGCACCATGGGAAGCTAATAATTCACCCTCTAATTAGTATCCCTTCTGCTGCTGTTGGCACAAGGACAGACAAAGAGGGAGCAGCTTCGTTACAAACTCGCCTTGGTAATCTTTTAACGTCGGGACGCTCTGCGGGTTGGCTGAGTGGAGCGGGGCAAAACGGGGTGTGCAACTGGGGACAGACAGAAGCTCATCTTGTCCTGACTGGGCACTCTTGCCTCAGTGAGCTCTGAGCAGGCACCTGCTGGCTTATCTCAAAGACCCTGTCTCTTGCAAGTCACTCCACATTTCTTCTTGGTCATCCTTCATTAAGCCTGGTTATTGGAAGGGATGAGAGTGGCAGTCATTGTAGAAAGGGCAGAATATGAAAAAGTAACAGCTTCTGTGAATGCTGCAAAGTGCCAAAGCCTCTCCAAGTTGGAGTTGTTGAAGGCAATGGCTGGCTCAAGTGGCTTGCGAGGGAGGCTGGTGGGCAGTGATGGATGGACTCCAAGGATGGCTTTCCAGAGAGCAGGGCACGGACATCTCATCACCTCCAGAGTGAACATCCTGGTGATTTACTTCACCACCACTCATTCTCTGGTCCCATCCCAGAGGGTCCTGTATGCTGCCCTCAAGAGGGCTCGTGTGATCAGGTAGGGCCTCTTCTTAAGGACAACAGAGTCCATCCTGGCTGACCCTGTCATTGTGCAGGTGAAAAAGCCAAAGCCCATGTTAGGTAACCGTCATAGGAGCTTACACACATAAAGGTTTTCAAGGGCCCAAGTGTCAAGGGGCAATAGGGAGTGGTGGAGACCATGGTAAAGTGGCAGTCATATACATTAATCACAGGGGCAGGGCCACTCAGTTATGCTGGTTTGTGATACTCACAGAACATGGGCCTAGTATGGTTAGATCTTCTGGTTTTGTAAGAGAAACCAGCAATCTAGGTTTCTGAGGTGCAATCTTCTGAAGTAAATGTTTGTGATTACCCAGAATTATATAAATAGGTAAAACTACAGAATCTTCTTTTTCTTTTTTCCTTTTTTTTTTTTTAGACGGAGACTTGCTCTGTCACCCAGGCTGGAGTGCAGTGACACAATCTCAGCTCACTGCAAGCTCCGCCTCCCGGGTTCATGCCATTCTCCTTCCTCGGCCTCCCGAGTATCTGGGACTACAGGCACACGCCACCACACCCAGCTAATTTTTTGTGTTTTTAGTAGAGATGGGGTTTCTCCATGTTGGTCAGGCTGGTCTCGAACTCCTGACCTCAGGTGATCCACCTGCCTTGGCCTCCTAAAGTGCTGGGATTACAGGAGTGAGCCACTGTGCCCAGCCAAACTGCAGAATTTTTAATTAAATGCAATGCATATTTCTGAGCCAGATGTGGCCTGCATGCTTCCAGCATGGACACCTGGGTTCAGGGCCTGCATCTGTAGACACACAGCCAGATGACATGGGTTTTCCTGTGCTGAGCTCTAAATCCAATTTGACCAGTAATTGGCCTTCCTCCTGCCTGGCCTGTGTGGCCAGCCAGTCAGCCCTCACTGGACAGTTGAGACCAGTTGGGAAGGATTCATGAAACAGCTGGGCACAATTAGGCAGCCAGGATCAAGCCTAGGTTTAAAAAGATAGGGCATTTTTCTCTCCATCACCAGCTCATTAAGCTTCCCACTTTGACAGCTGAAGCATTCCCAAGGCTGGCCACAGCCAGATTTTTTCTTCCTCCAGAGTCAACTGAGAGCACCTAAGATTTGGTAATGAGATTCTCTGTGACCCGAGATGGGAGGGCACCAGAAGGCTGAGTCATGACCTCCTGGGATACTTGGACGGATTCTCTTAGACCTCCTGCCTCCATCCAAAGAACTGGTCTGGACAGAGATTATAGACAGAGGAGAATTGAATTGGGAGGTCAGAAATTTTTTGCTTAAAAAACGGGGAAAGCTCCTAGGATTGTGTTGGAGCAGCAGCTGCTGCCAGGGTCTTTTTGTTGTGAGCCTTTGCCACATCAGCTTCTGGCTGCTGTTCCAATTTCTACCAACAGGAGTGTCTGCGTTATTACCCGTGGTGGGAAAAGTCCAGAATAGGGCCAGCAGAAATGTCAGTGAGTTAGATCAAGGTTGAGGAGAATTCAAAAGGTCCTTTCTTGAGCCGCAGGAGGCCAGAGATTTGGAATCTATTCAATGCTCTGGAATATCTTTATCTCACCTGCAAGGGAATCACTGGTTTTCTTTTCCTGGGGACTCCCTAGCAAAAGGAGAATGGCTTTTATTTGACCCCTTTGTTGTTCTCCAGTAGCAAAAATGAAGCTAGCATTTGAGCCCCTCTCATGGTCTGGGGAGGAGTCTGTGCCTTCCGCACAGTGGAAGTGGCCAGGGCGGCTGCTGCAGTAACTGGGTGTTAAGAAAGCTGCCTGGGTGCTCTGTGGCCGATCTTTGGCAGGAAAATGAAGTGCTATGTTCTTGGGGAATGGGTTGTTTTGTTTTGTGTTTTTTTTTTTTGTAGTTGTTTTTTAAGATTAAATTTAAAAAATTTATAATAGGTTTTGATTCAGGAGAACAGTAGCTATGGGTAACAAAAAAATGTCTATCACATTCTTGAGTTCTTGTTTCAAATATCTACTATCCAGGAGAAGGAAGAGGAACTCCAAAGTAATATTTATTTACTCTGTTACTAGGGTGTCAGTTACATTTCTCACTGAGCACTGAATGTAGATATTACCCCCATTTGCAGATGAGGTAACTCAGGCCCAGAGAGGTTAAGTAACTTGACTTGGGTCACACAGCTGATAAGCGCTAAAGTCAAGTTTCCAGTGTAGGTACAGAAGACTAACCCAGGCCCTCATACCATCCTGGGCTGTCTTCCTGCTTTTCAGCCTGAAGTTTGGTGGTTTTCAACTCAGAGTACATTTCTGAATTGGATTCCCTTCCCTCATCCTCAAGTTACTGGGTCATAATAAAAATATACTGGGACCCAGGTATTTACTTATTTTTTCATAAGTCCTCACAGGTGCTCTGGCACACACCTCCAAATGAGCGCCACTGGTTTATAGCAGAAGGACACAAGGTCTGGAATCTGGAGACCTGAGTTTTAGTCCTGCCTTGTATCCCTTCTCACCTCTCAGCCTCAGTTTGTCATTCTATATCAAGTTCAAAGAATGCATTACCATGAAGGTTGTCTGAAGAATCAAACGGACTCCATACATGTAGGTACTTTGTAAACTCTGGAGTTGCTGTGCAAATGTTAGTCATTATTCTTGTAGACACACTGAGACTCAGGCCCAGTCTTTCCCTCCAGAATTACGCAAGTTCAGGGTCACACTGGAGCTGTTCGTCAAAAGCCCTTATTTGAAAATCTGACAACCCAGATTCTTCTTCCTGCACAGTTGTTTGTTGATGATTAAATTATTGTAAATTAGTTCTACTTGTAGCATAATAAATGTCATTGGCATGACTAATCACACACCTGATTGTACAACCCAGTCCTCCTCCCACAATGTATTTTCTGCATCCTACATCCAATAAATTGTGTAAATGCAGAGCTCTTGTTAGGGCTGATGAATGGGATGTGGGGATGTCAGCTGGCCTTCCACGATTAGAAAGATCTTTCAAGAGTGGCCGTGCATTGGGGGAAAGATCCTTAGGTACAACATTTGCCCTTGTTTATTTGGCTTAGCATCCAGGCATTACTATTACTGTTGTTGTTGTTGTTGTTGTTGTTGTTCAGTTACGACTACTGCTAGCACCTTTTTTTAAACTCACTATGAATCAGGTGAGCCCCTTTATGCCCATTATTTTATTCATTGATGTATAATTTTGTTTATTCCTTAAAGAAATCTTAAGAATGCTGAGGGTCAGAGAAGTTAAGTAACTTGCCCACATCATCCTCTTAGGAAGTGGTAGAGTTGGGGTTTGTGCTCATGTCTCTGTGGTTTGAAGGCTGATGCTCACACTGCCTCACACGTGGGAAAAAAATTAGTTAGAAGTGCTCCTGCTGGTAGATTTGGACAACAGAAGGGCTTGAGGGGAGGTGGAGATTAGTAAACCCAAGTTTTGGGGAGCTGGGAAATGTCTTCTCCTTGGTCACCTGGCTCACTGGTTGTTAGGGAGGTGGAGTAGCTGGTGACGTGGTGATGCTGTTGGCAGTGGCCATGGCCACAGCAGGTGGTGGTGATAAGAAAAGGCAGTTTCGTGCTGCAGAAAAGAGGACAAGAGCTTAATGAGAAGACCTATGTTCTGGTCCCAACTCTCCCTCTTACTTTCTGCTTGCCCCTGTGCTTATCACCTAACCTGTCTGGACCTCAGTTTTCTCATCACAGGGCTCTTTTGAGGATCAAATGAAATTAAGGTTGTGAAAGCAATTTGTAAGCTGTGAAGTGATTTCCATATGCAAACAACTATTTTTAACCTTCTCTGGTGAATGAGGGTATCCAGAAGTTGTAAGTCTTAAGACCTGAAGACTTGAGTCTGCAAGTTAAGATCCATCTTTCAGTTAAGCAAGTGGGTGGGTGGAGGGCGGCCAGCAGGGTGGTTCAAGTTGATGTGAGGATGCCAATGCTAGAGAGGACCTTCACCACAAAGGCCCTTCCTATGACCTTGATCATATGAATGTTCTGTGCTTTACAGAGAAGAGGGATTCTTGAGAGAACATTTCTGTAAAGATGTAAAAATGAACCCCCTAAATTTGCATGTCCTGTAGTCAGAGTTGTTTTTCTGCTTAGTACTACAGCATCTAGTTCTAAAGAGACAACTCAGGCCAGGCGCAGTGGCTCACTCCTGTAATCCCAGAACTTTGGGAGGCTGAGGTGGGTGGATCACCTGAGGTCAGGAGTTCAGGACCAGCCTGACCAACATGGTGAAACCACGTCTCTACTAAAAATACAAAAATTAGCCAGGCGTGGTTCCATGTGCCTGTAATCCCAGCTACTCAGGAGGCTGATGCAGGAAAATCGCTGGAATCTGGGAGGTGGAGGCTGCAGTGGGCCGAGATGGTGCCACTGCACCCCAGCCTGGGTGACAGAGCAAGACTCCACCTCAAAAAAACAAAAAAACAAACAAAAACAACAACAACAACAAAAAACCCCCAAAACAACAACAACAAAAAACTCAATCTGGCAGCTGTAGGGGGCAAGCTACACTGGGTGAAAAGCTGTCCAGTGCCTATACACTGTCCACCATCCAGGACAGGAACACAGGTGCCTGCCCCAGGCATTGTGTTCTTGTCCTTGTTTTCACAATGGAAGGAAACTGTTAATTTTGGGCTAAGGGCAGAGGGCAGCAAATCACAAGCTGCCCATGGTAGCCACAGGTCTTCATTGCTTGACTCAGCCTGGCAGGATTAACCCCCTAAACAGGAACATGAGAAACTCTCAGTGCTGGAAGGTTTCTCAGAGTGAATCTTCACCGGTTATGACCACTGCGGGGTGTGTGTGCTGCTCCACCACCTCACCCTCTTCCCCTTTCTTCCCTGCCCTTCATCATGACATATATCACTAATGGATAATAGCATTCTTTTCTGTTTTGCCTCAGAAACTTTCAGCTAGTCCCAATAAATATCTATCTGCAGTAAACTGGAGTTGGCATGCTTAAAGAAACCCACTTGCCTCTGCTGTGGATCAAACCACTCATTTTTAAGAAAAAGGCCTCAAATCCCAGAGATGGAAGATTTGTTTAAGATTACTAGTAGAATTAGAACCAGAAGAACTCCTGACTTCATTTTACATTCTCATAACTTGAGTCTCTTTTAAACTTGTCTCAGTTCATATCACTGAATCCAGAGTCATCTACTTATTAATAATTATTTAATAGGCCCCTTACGTGGCTACCTATGTTGTGGTAAAAGGGAACATGAGAAGTGCTGGGTTGACTGTGTCCCCTGCAGATATACTTGTTGAAACCTGAGACCTGATGTGATAGTATTAAGAAGTGGAGGGCTGGGAATGGTGGCTCGTGCCTGTAATCCCAGTATTTTGGGAGGCTGAGGTAGGAGAGTTGCTTGAGGCCAGGAGTTTGAGATCAGCCTAGGCAACATAGTGAGACCCTGTTTCTACAAAATTAAAAAAATAATTAGCCAGTCATGATGGTGTGCATCTGTAATCCCAGTTACTTGGGAGGCTGAGGTGAGTAGATTGCTTGAGCTCAGGAGTTTGAGGCTGCAGTGAGCTATGATTGCACCACTGCACTCCAGTCTGGGTGACAAAGCAAGATCTTGTCCCTAATAATAATAACAACAATAATAATAATAATAATAAGAGGTGGGGCTTTTAAGAGGCACTTAAGTCATAAGGGCTCTGCCTTCGTGAACGAGATTAATACCCTTATAAAAGGGCTCAAGGGAACGAGCCAGCCTCTTTTTTACACTTCCATCTCTTCTACCATGTGTGAACACAGCATTCCTCCCTTTCTCCCTTTCACCATGTGAAGACACAACCAGAAAGTGCCATCCTGGAAGCAGAAAGCAGCCCTCACCAGACACTGAATCTTGATCTTAGACTTCCCAGCCTCCATAACTATGAGAAATAAATTTCCCTTATTTATAAATTACCCAGGATGTGGTATTTTGTTATAGCAGCAAAAATGGACTAAGATAGAAAGTATATTAGTCATCTACTGCTCCATAGCAAACCACTCCCCAAACATTTAAAAACCATAACCATTTATTATCTCTCACAAGTCTGTGGGTTGAGGGGCAGTTCTGCTGCTCTGGGCTCAGCTGGGCTGCTCTAAGCTGGACTTATTTATGTGTCTGTGGTCAGTTGGGGGGTCAGGTGGGAGGTGGCTCAGCTGGGATAATATGTCTCTCCTCCACAAGCCCTCTCATCCTGCAGCAGTCTAGCTCGGGCAATGGAAGGCGCCAAGAATAAAAGTGGAAACATGCATTGCATGTGGAGGCCAAGATTCGGAACTGGCACGATGTCACTTCTGCCATGGTCTGTTGTCCAAAGCAAGTCATGAGCAGGACTGGGATTAGGCTGAGGGAAGCAAGGCACCTAGGGCACACATGTTAAGGAGGCACTCCCTCTCGGATGTTGACCTTGTGTGACCCTGCATGTGAGCAGCACCTCCTTAAAATTTTGAGCCCCAGGAGTCTTGATTGCCTTACCCTGGACCCAACCCTGGTTAAAAGTCCAGCCCAGATTTCAGGGATGAAGAAACAGACCTCACTTCTTAATGGAAAGAACCATAAAGTCACATAGCTAAAGTTATCAGTACTAGGACGGGAAGAAGCAAGGCCCACAATGCAATCAACCAACAGAAGGGCGTTGCAAAGCCTCGGTAATCACAGCAGATCTACAGCTTCCCAGTGGAGTTTATCTGAAGTTCACATTCTTTAACGTGATTTTCTCCCATCTTCTGGATAGCTAGGCATTTCAAAGAGGTCTTTGTTCCATCTCCATTTTCTCATTCCTAAACACCTTCCCCAGTGCTGCACTAGTTCAAGTTTACTGCAACACTGCCAGGCCCTTGGCACACCTGGGTGTGGTCTGACACGCTCTCAAATAAAGTCAAGGGCAATGGGGTCAATGTTGGAGCCAAGAATACAAAACACAGTCTTGGATTTTAGGTCTCTGAAATAATAGGCAAAATTACCAATTACTTTAACATTGATTGGCATGACACTTTTGCACAAAGTCAAAGACTATTTTTATAGTATGTGTGACCTCGATGTGTTTGCTAAATCTAGGCTATATGTTTTCTCCAGTAGGATTCTAGGAATATAAAGAATTTATGGGTTTTCAATTGAGGGGATTTTCAAAGGAGACAGGTATCTGAATGCATGTTTATATCTGGACCTAAAAATGTGAACACTTTGGGGCCAGAGGGATTGTCAATAGAATCAGCATTTGGCTTCATTCCTATGGCAGGCAGAAGCTGTTTTCTATGTGAGGGTAGAAATCCAGCCACCAGATGCATTGCTGTCATAGCTGGATCTAAGGTAACTCTTAAGTGAAGAGCATCAGGCTGTATCAGTGGAGTGAAATTGACCAGACCACTTGCTTAAGTAATAGCATCAGCCTATGGTGAATGTCCAGGATCTGGGTCCTGCATCCAACTTTGATGCACTCGTCAAGAAGGCCTGGACTTGGCCCTTAAGTTTGCTGTCTTTCTCTGCCACCCCACTGTCTGACTTCTAAGGTAGGCCTGATAAAAAGCCTGTCCAAAGCGGAGCTCTGATGGTGTCACTTTCAATGGCTCTCCACTGCCCCGTGCACCTGGCCCTGGTCCTTTTCTCTGGTCACATTTCCCTATGCTTCCTTTGTATAGAACCTGCTGCAGCCACACCGAGCTTGCCCATCCCCTCCCTCCACGATGCCTTCACTCGGTCTATTTCCTCTTGCTGTGACTTCCCTCTCTACCTCTTTAAGTACAGCTTCCATCAATTTAAGGCATCCATTAGTTTCTATCTCCTCCATGAAGTTTTCCTTCATCTCTTTATAGAAAGCCTCTGGATTCCATGACATTTTGGGAGGTATTAAGAGTATGGTTAAGGGTGAAGCCTTAAGAAGGACATGGCTTAGGATCAGACACCAGTTTCATTACTTACTGGCTATATGGCCCTGGACAATATACTTGACTCTTCTGTGCCTTCGCTGGCTGCCAAATGGATTATAATAATATAATTACTTTGTGGGTTGTGGTGAAGGTTGAATATTTAGTTACACATTAATATCCAAGAAGGCCTGGTACATGCTAAGTGTCAACTTTTATTATTGTTACTTTAAAGTATCCAAAAAATGGTTATTGAGCATCTATATGCTGCACGTGCCCAGTCTATATGTGTCCAGTACTATGCAAGGCATTGGAGACATAGCAGTGAATAATGGAAGCCACCCTGCTTTGTAGAGCTTATAGTTTAACAGGTAACAAATGCAAATTGAACCCTGTATTGTGATCTTGGCGTAGGGATTTCTCCTTCTTTTCTAGACTCTAAGGGTGTGGCTACTGTCTTTCATTTTTCTGCAATTTTTGAGTGTTCGGTACAAAGTTTAATGCATAATAAGTGGTACATCAATGAATGAAGACATGGGTTATGGCAAAATGAGTCACCAATTCAAGCTGGAGCTGTCCCCACCAAGAATTGTTGGGCATGGACCCTAGATCACGTGGGAAAGATCTCAAATGGAATAATTTGGCTGGAATCTTGGGTCAAGGATAAAGCATGGCCTGTATAACTGGTAAGAACTAGGGACCAGGGGCAGGAGTCCTTCCTGATGATGTCTTGGGGGCAATCTTCTCCCAAATCCTTTCCACCATAGAATGCATTGATTGTCCCTAAAAACTAAAATGTGTAAGCTTGGAGTTAGGAACACATTAGCTTGGAGCTGGAGCACGTGGATTTCCATCAAGGCTCTGTTTTTCAGCATCTGTGTGACCCTGAACTAATCTCTCCCACTTTCTGAGCCTCAGTTTCCCCATTTGAAAAATAAGGAGGTTGGACTAGATTAGTGTCTTTTAAACTCCTTCTCTTCCTTCTCTGTTCCTTTCTTATTTGTTCCCTTCTTTCTCCTCTTCTTCTTATGACTATGGTAGCCAAAAACATTTTTCAAATAAATAAATATTCAAAGAACATTTTGTTTAAAGCGAGACTGGAAATCCTGGAGCCTCTGACTATTGAGCCTTCTCTCCTCCCACTACTTCCTATAGTGGCCCAAGAAGCACTTCTAAAGACCCCTGGGATTCCAGCAAACCCCATCTGAAGAACCCCTAGACTCTTAGCTTTTAGGGCTCTTATGCTACAGTATTCTATGACTCAGGGCAACAGAATTCAAATGGCTTTGATTAAAATCATTTCAGCTCATCCCAATTAATTATGATTGATGTACCAACTGGAGAATAAGTGCATTAATGCTATAATTATCTGTTGGGGATGTTTTATTGATTCTGCAATGATATTTTAGTCAGTTTGTATTATTTAGTTTCTGACTTAAATCAGGAAGAAATGGCTATTGGTGAAGAAATTAATCATGTAAATCAAATTGTCATTGATGCTTTTAGAAATAAAACTCTAGAACAGGCTGAGCCAAGTCTCTTAGTGTCCAATGCTGTTTGCTGTGGTGATTGATGATTTGGACTGGGGAGAAGGCTTTGGTTTGTGGCTCCAAGGCTACAGGTGAAACAGCAAATCCCCCTTGGGCTATTACAAAAGTTTTTATCTCCAGCTGAGTCTTCTGGGATCCATCCTTCAATTTTCTGCCTTGGATAACTGCAAGGCAGGGCTAATCCTATGGCTTTCTAAGTTCCTGCATCCTCAGGATTTTTTTTTTTTTTCTGTCTGAGCATTGGTGCCACTGCTCCTGAGGCCCTGGGCTCCTTCCTCTCTTGAGGGGATGATGTGGGAGGTTGAGAGAGTGAGACCTCAGGTTTGGAATTTGTTCCAAGGAAAATTCTTAAGATTGCAGTGATAGAAAACTGGATGCAAACAGACATGAGCAAAAGAAGACACTGGGCTTCATAACAGAAACTTTCAGGGGAGAGTCTGCTTTCAACAGGGTTTGGTTGAAGCTCAAGAGATGCCACAAGGCCTGATTTCCCTGTCTCAGGCTGGTTTTCCTCCACATCTGGGCCTCATTTTCAACCTATGTGAAGGCAAGTAAGGGGCAGCAGGTTCATATTCCTCAATTCCAGCTTCACATCCTAAGGGGACGGTTGCCGCCTTCTCTCCCAGAGCCCCAGACCATGCACCACTTCTTGCTGGCTCGACTCTGCATTTCCCTCTCTTGTTAAATGTTGATGGCTGTGGGTTGGCTGCAGCTGCTGTGGCTCTGTTTGGCTCTGCCAGTCTCCCCCATCATGTGTCTTCTCACTCAGGCTGCACGAACAGCCCTAAAGGGCGATAAGACCACTACTGAGGCAGACGGGAAGAGCAGGAAATGGAGATGTCTCACACAATAAATTGTAAGCTTCTGCTGAGATGTGGTCTATGTCATGACCACTCAGATTCTACTGGCCAAAGTCAACCGCATAGCTAAGATGGTATCATAGGCATTGAGAAGTACACTTCTGCCTTAGAGACAAAGGTGGGTTGATACTTGTAAATGCTAGTAGGATCTACTATAACTCCCAATCTATATAAGCTGGGAGGAGACAGCGGAGCTTTCTGAAAAGAAAAGTGGGGTGCAATTTGCTAGAAGAATGGAAAAATCAGTCAACCTCTTCTGATATGTATTGTAACCTCCCCTATTCAATTTCTGAAATCTCTTCTACTACTCAAGGCACTATCTACCCTCTCTCCCCCAGTGAAGGGGAACTCAGCTTGCAGAGGCAACTTAGTCTGTCTTTTGACCACTTTGCCAGCCTTCCAGGAGAAAAAGTAATGTAAAAGATTTCTTCAGCTCAAGCTATTACCATGTGAGGTACCATTATGACAGTATGGAGGAAAGATAAGAAATAAAGATCTCATGGTTCATTTTGGGGGCTTCACTAAAAGAAAAAGGAAAGAACGAACCAGGTTGTGGAAGGAAAAAAGCAAGATAAAAAACCATTCCCTAAAGTTATCTTTATTCTAATGTATGCAAAGCAATTAAAATGCTCTGCTACTTTATACATCTGCTACCCCAGAGTGATGGATTTGTGATCCTGAGCACAGGCAAGCTCCCTGTTTAGGGCAGAGGGCAGAGTCCTTGATCAATAGGAACACAACTTTTTTCTCGTTCATGTATCTCTGGATGAACTATTTACTTACACTTGCTTTTAATTTACTGGCCAACAATTAGAGCCGCCTAACAGGCCAACAAGCTGGCATGATGCACCCAATTATCTTCTGAAAATATATTTCTATGATTGGGGCTTTTAATTGCAGCTTAAATCAAATGCTCATGAACCCAGTTACCATCGAGGGAATGAGACCAGCTAATGAAATAATGAGGACTTTAACTCCAATTCAGAGGTAAAGGAACACAGAGAAAGGAGATTGTTCCTTTTTAAAATCTCCTTTCCTCTTATTTTATTTTTTTGAGATTGCCTTTGCAAACATTGATGTCATAAATCCTACCATAAGGCAGCAATGTTACAAGATGGGCGGCTTGTTTCAGTCAGATCACAAATCGAACATGAGCCTGTTTTGTTTCCCGGGATTCACTTCCACATTGCCTGCCTGGGTTTGTGTGGGTTCCAAGGTTCTCACTCCTATTACTCTAGATCAAGTGGCTATGGCTTTGGAATTCAAATTTGCCAAATGGGCTCTCCTCTCAATGCCTTCACCTGCTGAACTTAAATGTGGAGCAGTACTTGCTTGCAGGGTCACGTGGGGAAGAAACAAGTATCCCTGGGGTGGATTCATTTATGCAGATATGGCAGGAGCCCAGAGCCAGAGCCACAGGCATCTCTTACACTAACTCATGGTGCTTAATTCAGATTACCTCCTTCTTATGAAGAGCCAATTTGCCAATTATCCCTGAAATTTTTGATCAGATGCCTTTTACCTAAGACACTGTGCCATGGGCTATGGCCTCCTGTGGTTCATTTAGTTCTGTCTGAAAGATGCGAGAGGGGCTTGGCTGAGAGTCGCAAACACTCCACCAGTTTGATTCGAGCAGGTCTTTATTCCTAGAAGTTCCACATACCTTTGAGTTTGCATCTGGACAATGTGTGTTGAAACAGCAACAGCAACAACCACAATAGCTTCCTTTATTTAGTGAAGCTGCTGTCTTTTCTAGCTGCAAATTAGTATCACCTTGGAAGCCGTAAAAAATACTGATGCCCACGCTCCCACTCCTAGAGATTCCAATTTCATGACTCTGAGCTGGGGCTCAAGCATCAATATTTTTAAATGTTCCCTAGATAATTCTCATGCACACTCAGGGTTGAGAACCATCAGCTTTATGACTCCAAGGTGCCAGGAATTGTGCAAAGAGATCTGAACCCACTTTCAATAACTGGAGTGAAGTATTATTATTTCCATTACATAGACAAATAAATGATGCCCAGAAGTGTTTAGTAACTCACCCAAGATCACTCAACTAATAGGTAGTGATGACAGATTATTAGGATGAGGTGCTCAAAAGTGCAGGAAATGTATAGGAAGAGGGTATTGGAATTGTTTGAGGTTTAAAGACCAGGGGAGTTGAGACAGCATGAAAATTGATGGAAGCAACTGGAGAGAGGCAGTCTTCTTTCCCAGAGACGGGGATGAGGTCCTTCATGAGGGGACACACACTAGTGCAACAACTACATACTCTGTGCCTTCTTCTTGGCAGAAAATGGGGCAATTTACCTGGCCACGATGAAGAACAAGCTCACCCGAGAGGTGGAGAGGTGCCTGCAGAGAAAGTTTCTGGCTATTTTGTCTCATTCCTGCGTCCTCTATCTCTCCTTCCAAGAGAGCTCTTTTTCTCAGGTAGACAAAATTTTTTTTTTTCTGCTGCTCTATCGAGGAAGAAGCCTTTCTATTTTTGTCATTGCAGTCCAAAAGGGAATTGGGAGAGAAATCCAATGGCAACATGGAGAAGACACAGTTGGGAGAGAGAAGGCTCATGGGTGGCCTGGGAAATGGGTTGGGACTGAAAGTGAGTGGAAGATGAAACAGAGGGATGCCTCAGGCTGTCAGTGCAGACAAGGGGAGGGTGTCATTTTGAATCTGAATTATTTTGAAAGCCAGCTGGAGAATCCAGCCACCAAGTTTTGCCAAAGAGGAGATGAGCTGCTGTTGCATCTTACCTCTTGTGGACAAAGAGGCCAATCCTGGCCCCAGTTAAGACTTTGCTTTTTGTCTTGTTGGATTTGTGCTCAGTGCTTCTTCTGGCCCCTTCTTACCTACTGTCTCCCTGCCATGTTCAGCTGGTTGAAAGAGTGCCCATTTTCTTTTTTTTTTTGAGACGGAGTCTTGCTCTGTTGCCCAGGCTGGAGTGCAGTGGCATGCTCTTGGCTCACCGCAAGCTCTGCCTCCCAGGTTCACGCCATTCTCCTGCCTCAGCCTCCCAAGCAGCTGGGACTTCAGGCACCTGCCACCACGCCCAGCTAATTTTTTGTATTTTTAGTAGAGACAGGGTTTCACCATGTTAGCCAGGATGGTCTTGATCTCCTGACCTCGTGATCTGCCCGCCTTGGCCTCCCAAAGTGCTGGGATAACAGGCATGAGCCACCACGCCCAGCCAAGTGCCCATATTTTTTTTAGAGATATCTGGACTGTGGATGTAGTAGAAGAGTAGGAAACAGACATGAATTATTGTTTGCCAGTCTCTCTGCTTTGTTCTTGTTCTTGTGCCAAGGATTGCTTTTTGGTGGGAGGAGGACAGTGGTACTAGAATTTTTAATCTGATTTGTTTACCTGTGTATCTCCAGTATAATGTCTGGTGTATAATAGGTGCTCAATAAATATATTTGAATGAATGGATAAAAAAATGAAGTGGAAGAAAACTGGGAAAGCCACGGAGTCACCAATCTGGGACTAAGAACATGGTGAGGCCATTTGAAGCAATTTCTCCTAAGACTTCTCCACTAATGTGATGGAATCATAGTCTAGGTGGAATATGGAATTGTCATGAAATGCCTCAACTTTTACCCTCCATAATTTCCCATGCCCACTTACAAGTGAGATGGGTTAGTGTGGTGAATCAGCATGATTGAATATCTTTGTGCGTGACAGGAAATACTACTTCCCTCAAAAAGTTTTGCAAGAATTAAAATACGTAGTACATATAGATTGCTGACCAAAGAGCTTAATGAATGCATTGAGCATAATAAATGCAACATGAATGGTAGCTAATAATTATCAAGAAGAAAGGTGTGCCCTACCCAGCTGGCCCTGCATACTAAGGATCAGTTATATGACCTTTTGGCTAGCTAGTTGTATTTCTTATTTTCCCCCCTTTTCCCTTTTACCATTCATTTTCTTATTCATCTAGCTATAGTACCTACTTTGTGCTAAACTCTGAGCTAGATTCTAGGGTATGTGGTAATACCCCGGAGTGTTCCCTGCTGCCAATACCCTTGATGCTTTCTGTGGGAAAGACAGAGGTCATATCCCAGGATCCTCCTCTGTAGATAGTTCCATTCCTGTGTGGCCATGGGAAGAGCTGCTCTTCCTGTCACACAAACTCTGAAGGCAGTAATTTGACCCAGCTTGATTGGTGGCATCCTCAATATATGAGATGGAGAGCAGCTGGTCCTTTACTGGAATGTTCCTGTTTTAGAACCTTCTTAGACTCACTCCTGTTCCCTCAGGACTCTGCTCAAATGGTGCACCTTGGTGAGACTTTCTATTGCATCACCCTGTTTTATTTTCCTCAAAGCACGTACCAATGTCCAAAGTTTTTTTTGTTTGTTTGGAGTCTCGCTCTGTTGCCAGGCTGGAGTGCAGTGGCGTGATATTGGCGCACTGCAACCTCTGCCTCCCGGGTTCAAGGAATTCTCCTGCCTCAGCCTCCCGAGTAGCTGGGACTACAGGCATGCACCACCACGCCGGGCTAATTTTTGTAGTAGACACGGGTTTTCACCATGTTGGCCAGGATGGTCTCAATCTCCTGACCTCAGATGATCTGCCTGCCTCGGCCTCCCAAAGTGCTGGGATTACAGGCGTGAGCGACTGTGCCTGGTGAGTTATTTTATTTATCTAATTATTTATTTGTTTGTGGTCTTTCTTTCCTTCTAGAATGTAACCTTCACAAGATCAGGGACTGTATATGCCCTTTCCATTGTTAGTGCTGATTGTACCTAGAATGGGACTGGCATATCATGGCATATCATGGTTACTTGGTACATGTTAGTCGTTAAAAGTCTTTGTGGTCTGTTTCTAGACTCCCAGAGGCTCATTTGGGCATCTCTTGGAGCTTCTGGAAGGTGGAATTTTCTGTTCCAGGTTGATAAGTTGATAAGCCCAGGTTGATAACTCTGACAACAGAGTTAAAGAAATCAGCCATAACCAGTTGACTTGACAGTGTCCTTTTAAGAGCTGGAATGGAACATTTGATAAAAATACAGTGAGAGATCAGAGCACAATGAATCATATTTGGGAGAAAATCTCTTTTGAAAAGTCCAGGGTAGGTCATGTTTTTTTCATGCTTGTCAACTTGGCTGAATAATTTGCTTAAAATAAATGGACGAGAATGGTAAGTTGCAATGTAAGGGGAATGAAACAGACTCCTGGCTCTATGTGCAACATGTCTCAGCCTCTGAAGGGTCTGGCTTGGGTGGTGGTGAGCTTTGTGGGTGGGGAGGTGGTTTATGCATTTAGACAGGGTCAAAGTCTTGGCATTAGCACAAGATTTCTGAGCATCAGCACATTAGCCAATTTCCAGTGCAAACAGATTTAATCCATCACTGATGCTGAAAGAAAGCTCTACATCTAAGATGTGTCAGCTTCTCAAATATAAGCTAAATGAGTTAATATCTTCTCATTGTTGTCTTTATTAAGCCTTAGTTAAACCATTCTTGGATAATGATGTGTCTTTGTCAGAGGTCTTTTAATAAAGTAAGTGTTCCTTTATATAATCTCTCTAAGGAGAATGCTGTGGCTTTGAAAGTTCAAGGAACTACAACATCCAAAATGTGAGTGACCAGGCTAATCCCCACCTTGTTCAGCCTAGGATTTTAGCAGCAGACCCTGAGAACAACTCAATATTGTTGCATGGGCTTTGGAGGTGAAATATACAGGCAGCTAGAGTTGGATGTCCTTTAGGGCATGGAGGGACAGGATGCTCTGGTGACAATGACAATGCAGGCACAGTGCCAATCTCGTCACCATGGGATATTCAGTTCTCGACTTAGTGCCAAAGCCATGGCATAGAGACGAGTGGAGAAAAACCAGAGAGACTGGTCCAGTTCTCTCTGCCTCCACCTGCCTATTAATAGGGATGTGAGGTCCAGGGAAATCCACATTTGGTTTATTGTTAATTCAGAGCTTGCTCGCCAGGCCCACCCTGCTAAGGCCAACCCCAGATTCCAGAATTGTTCTTCCTTCATCCTTTTGTCAAAAATCCCCTTGCTGTCACCTAACCATTTTGCTGTAACAAGCTGATGAACTAATTTATACTAATATAATGATGATGCATGTGGTAAATATCTCTTAAGATGACCTCAGTGATCTCCACCTCCTGAAATTTACAGCCTCATGTAATCCTGTCCCCTGGAGTAATTTGCTTCTGAGCAACAGAAAACCTCAATGTTGAGGGGCTGTCACTTTCATGATTAGATTACAAGCTATCACTGAAGCTTCTGACTTGCCAGCAGAGTCTCTCTATTGCCTTCTCAGCTTGCACATTTTAGGTGAAGCAAGTGTTCATGTTGGAGAAGCCCACGTGGAAAGGAGCTGAAGTTGGTTTCTGCATAAGAGCCAGCAGGAAAAAGAAGCTCTCAACCAATAATCCACAGTCTTGGGACACTGATGTTGCATCTTCAGAAGGATCAACTCACTACCTGGCAGTGGGGTTTGGAGATGTGCTTGGGGAGTTGGGGCAGACAGTCTATCCTTGGAGCCTCACTTCTTTTGTTACAAAGGGATAGTAACCCAACAACTCAAGGATTCCTACCAGCTTCCAAGTTTGGAAGCAGATCCCTCCCAGATGAACTTTCAGATGAGACCCCAGCCCTGGCTGACACCTGGACTGCAGCTTTGTGAGAGACCTTGTGGCAGAGATGTGCCACAGCTAAGCTGGGCCAGATTCCTCACCCACAGAAATGGTGGGATAATAAATGTATGTTGCTTTAAGCCACTACCTTCATGGTAATTTGTAGTTTAGCAGTGGATAACTTGTGTAACTGACAAAGGTTTAACAGGTTACCTATTCTGGGGGGTAATGCATGTTAACAGGCAACAGCACTTTAACCAAAGAAGTGTGTCTCTAACATGAGGCTTGGAGAGGGCAGATTGGACACGACATGGAGCATAAATAGGGAGAGATTGTGGGAGCTTCTGGAGCTTGTTTTTGAGGTTTGCCAAAAGAGCCCTCCTCAATTGTGTGGATCTGTTTCTCAGTTGCTTCTTTCTGAAGAAGTCCTCTCCAAATGACAGCTGGTCATCACCCAAAGCTCAGCCCTCCTGTCCTGCAGCAGCAGAATAAATCTATCTTCTTGAGTTTTCATGCTGACATCTATTTGAATGGCTTCCCATACATTTGCTTGGCAATTACCAATCTACAATTTCTCTCTTTTCCTTATAAATCAACACTCTCTCAAAATGGGAAGGCACACTCTGCCAAACCACGTGCTTGAGTGGTTAGGACCATTGGTCTTGGAAGCCTCATTCCCTGCCTCAGTCATGCTCCTCCCCTTCCTAGGTGTGTAAGGTGACCTTTCAATACCTCGGTTTCCTCGTTGCAAAGTAGGGTTAAAGTCATGCCGATATCCATGTGGTTGTTATAAAGATTGAATGTAAATCCCTTAGAACTCAGTACTGATTTCTTACTAAATACTAAGTAATGAGTAAGTATTCAGTTAGCATTTGGGATTGCTATGACTGTAACCAATTGTCTCCTGAAATGCTTGACTGCCCTCAAGGCTTGGACAATAGAATATAGGTCTTCCCTCTCGACCTGTATCGTTGTCTCGAGGTTATTGCTTCTTAAAATAGAGATGAGGATGTACCTGTGTCCCAAGGTTCCACATCTCTTCCTTCCAGAACATCCTGCTTTCTTCTCCAAGAATATCTGGGGAAACTGGGACTTTATCCAGCTTTACCTCCCACCTCTGCAACTTGAGTGGATCATTTCTCCCTTCTGGACCTCAGCGTCCTCACCTGTAAGATGGGGCTAAAAGAAGCCCAGTGTTCCTTGAGGGGCTGTGGTGAGAGGTAAAGAAATAAGAATTTGAAGGGTGTTGGGAGACTGTCTGAGATGAAGTTAGAAGGAGGGAAGCTTAAAAGAAGGCCCCAGGCCCTGGTCTTCTCATCAGGACCCCAAGAAAGAGTGGTGGTGACTGCCATCTCCCCCAGGACAGTGGGTGCTTGAGACAGAGTCTGGATCTCATCCATTTCCAGGCCCAGGACACAGGGGGCACTTGGCAGATGTTTGTTGAATGAATGTCTGAGTGAGTAAGTGAGTGAGTGAGTGAGGTTGTGCCTTTTCTAAGTGCCTGGGGCTCGCAGGGGAGAGAGCCCCTCAAAGCATGGAGACCTAGTGGTTTGAGAAATAAAGACCTGGTGAATTGGCCTTCTAGCCTGGGCTCAGGTCATGCTTCTGCCATACTGAGGACACATTGTGATTTTCATTACAGCTGGAATTTTCGGTTTCAGAGGCCTGGGCCCAGACGGCATGGGTGAGCTGGGCAGATTTTTCCAGTCCTGCACCTAGAATGGAAGGGATGGGACAGTCTTGCTAACCAGAACACCGAGACTGGTCTCAGGCATGCCTCAAGGTGGAGTGGTGAGTGGATGTTTTGACGGTGATATTTGCCTAGGCTCACCACCCAGAAGCCGGGCATAAGAACCTGAGGTTTCCAGGTGATAGTCCAAGGTCAGAGAGAAGGGGGCCCTGGAAAGCCCTGGGTTGAGGCCTGGCAGGGAGTTTCCTTGTTGCTGGTGGGGATCCCAGGCAGACAGCTATGACCCTGCCTTGGCCCTTGTCACACTGAATAGCATCATGTGACCTCCCAGAGACAGACCGAGGGTCCTGGAAGGGCAAAGGTCTTGGCTGGTTTATCTGGGGCCCCAGTGCCAGGGGCTGGGAGTGGGTAACAAATAAACAGGTGAATGAACCAATGCACAGAAGGAGGGTGTGGAGGAAGAAAGCTCAGGTGTTCTGGAAAGGACAACAACCGGGAAGCTGGGAGACTCCACCTCCTGCATGACTCTGGGCCAATCATGTTCCTTGCTCTGTCCACGATTTCATCCTCTGTAAGGAAAGGGACCACTTCGATTGGGTCTCAAACTGGGGGCCCACAGGCCACACCAGGTCCTAAATGAGTTTTGTTTGGCCAGCAATAAATTTAAAAATATAAAATTTGGATGCATTTAGGCAGGGGACACATGCTATTCAGTTGTCCACAGTAGCACTTCTCACTAGTGTATAATCTCACTAGTAGGCCCTGACCACTTTACAAGTTTATGAGGTCTGCTTGGCCCCATAGGCATCTGGATTGGCTAGCTCTGGCATCAGAAGTCTCTAGGGGTTTGGGGTTTGGCATGCTAAAATTCTATTAAAACAAGAGGGATAATCAATAGAGTAAAACAGAAGAAAAGGAACAGAAAGAGAGAGAAAGAAAAAGAAAACAGAAAGTGGAGGACAAGGACATGGAAGTGGGAAAAGAGACATGGAAGAAGAAAAGTTTTTTTCCCAATATTCACCATAACCTATCCCTTGGGTCAAAAGAAAACCCATGGCCACCTCAGAAGAAAAGAGCATAAAAAGAAGAAGAAAACAACCCACCCCCTTTTTAAAGCAGCTCTGTGCTGGACTATATTTAAAATAAAAATGAGTTTCACGATATGCAATATAGTCTGACTGATGTTTACAAAACTGATGTACTGAGCTCACAAGGTTTACCACTCTGCATCACCAATGGCTTTTGCAAATACGTAGTCTCTCCCTCCAAAACACATAACATCATCTTTCAGATAGAATTTCCATTTGTTCTTGCTTCTCTTGGCCTGGAAGACACTCCCTTTCTCGGAGCTTCTAGACACTGCCCAGGAGGCCTGACCATGGGCTGGGACTGGGGTTGCATCCATTGCTGCTCCACAAGGTGTCAGCCTTCTTTGGGGGTCAGTATATCCTTCAGGTTCGAGTGGCTTTGGGGAATGACACAGACCTTGCCTCTGGGGCTCCCCATGGCCACAGGGGTCCAGGCTGTTTCTGCATCCAAACCCAGGAGGAGCCCAGGGATGGGAGGGGCAGAGCCCAGAGCTCCTGCAGCCCTGGCCAGGGTGCTGAATTATTAATGTTCATTTCAGTTATCCTTTGGTTCAGCAGAAATATGACAAAGCAATCTCAGATAATGAAATCACCCACATTTTCTGCTGTTCACAGCAGGCTTTCGGGGACAAATTTTGCCCCCACCTTCCCAGTGCTGATTGAGTTACATGTTTACGGGTGGGGGTGTAACTCCCAAGTTATTGATCGGTGTGTAGTACATAGATTAGAGTGACCTGAGGACCTTTTCTTCAGCAGGTCAGTGACTGTTCATAGCCAGCCAGTGGAAGAGGAACCACTGCAGAACAAACAACTGTCATTTCACAGAGGGTCTCTGGGGGCAACACCCAGCCCTGTTCCAGCCCGGAAAATCACCATTTTTCTCCCTGCTCCTCTCTCTCAATCTACCTGCCACTGAACCGTCACACTGCGAATGCCATCTAAGGCCCATCAAAATGCTTTTATAAGGAGGAGAAGGGATTTTCCTACAGTTATGCTGCTTTCTTTTCAATCTTTCCCATCTCTCCCCTCTGCCATCTCTTTGTGGCCATTTAATGTAAAAAAAAAAAAAATCAAGTTCACAATCCAAGCAATCAGAAAACAAAAATTACAATGAATCATTCGGAAATTCTGGGATGCCAAATCAGGTCTAACTGACTTTCCAGTGGGCTGAATCTCACACTCAGTCATGTTTTGTTTCCTCGTGGTGATCACATCACCTCCAAGGTGATGCAAAACACCAACTTTAGTTGTCTACATTTTAAAATTGGGAATATCACATAAATATCCAGAAGCATGATTTCTCCTATAATATCGGAAGATCTGGCTAACCCAAGCCCACAGAGTAACAGTTATCTGGTGATGAAACTTGAAAGTCAGTGTATTTTATTTTTTTTCAATTCTTTGAACATTGGCAACGTATGAAACCTTATGAATTCGGAAACTGATTAACTAGCATACACCATTTTCTGATGCCAAAAGAAAGGCAGAAGAAGAAATTGGTGGGTTTTTCCATAAATATAAGTGGAGTTTACATGACATTACCCCTTGAGGTGTTTGTCTTCAAAGTGGTATTTCCTTTTGAAATATTAATAGCTAGTTAACCATTGTTCACAGAGCTTCAATTACTCTAACCTTCAACCTTTATAGAAGATAAGAACACCCCTAGCCAAAGAATAAAAATTATTTTCCAGGATGCAGTAGTGTGGCCAGATCAATATCACCCCAGGGAAGGGGGTAAAATCACGTTGAGGACAGACGTGGTGCAGAGCAGATACCTGCACTTAGGAAAGCTCCTGTGGGCCAGTTGGATGGTGCCTGGCTTCTAATGGTGACACTGGGTGATGTTTGGTGATTGTCAGCTATTGAGTAAACCTCTTGGTGACACTTGGTGATTGTGTGTTATGCTGTTCACATTGAGTGAATGTTTTGGGATGTTCTCAACTCTCCTTTGCATCCCTGAATAAATCCTGATGAATTAGTCATGGGACTCTACTTTCTTAGGCTCAGTTAGGCCTCTAGGGCAGGGACCCCTTTATGGAGCTGCTTTGAGCTCCATGATGTCTCTGGCTGGAGTCAGAGCTGAGCGATTGGCTTGGGTTGAGGTTGAGCTTGGGGGTTACCATGTCTGCACCCACCTCATGGAATGTGGAAATAAAAGGACATAAACATATAAAACATCATCCTTTTAAAAACTCAGGGCTGGATCTTTAGCCTTCTAACATATAGTGCCCAAAAATGTCTCTGGCAAGCAATCAAACATGTACAGAAGACAAGAAAAGACAACAACCTCAAAAAAAAAATTAGGAGATAAATCCAGCTATCCTAGGAGAATCTCCCTGGAGGTCATCTTGTCCAGCCCCTTGCCTCTAGACAGGTTGGCCCTGGCCCCATCTCAGAAGGATGGAGGCTTGTTCTCTTTACTGGGCCTTGTCCCCCTGTCCCCTACCAGTGCCCCCAGGCATAGTGGGGAATTTTGTATCATTGGTCAGCACAGCCTTTTGGTTTGCCTGTGGGCTGTGAACCTCTGGCCAGTCCTTCAGAAACCCTTCATCTGCCTCTCCCCTCCCTAGTGAGTGTCTCTATTATTTGCCCATGATCAGCTTCTCAGAGCACCCCTGACTTTTATTTTCTCCCCACGAACATTATCTATATGTCCAATTCATCCCGAAATAGCCAGGCCCAGTCATCCCATAATACCCTGATCCTGTGTCACTCAAAACCGGGGCCCGGCAGGAGCTCTGAGCTCTTCTTCCTGTCCCTTTCTCTTCTTTAATAAGCACACCCTGGGCTTCAGTCAATGCTGCTCCTCCAGATTCATGGGTTTGCTGGTTCTGCAGCAGCCCCGGATCCTGGCGGATAAATCTCCCCCAGAGCTGTAAGCACAGACAGAGGTGAAAGGCTCAGCCGGGTTCTCAGAGAGGTGACTGTGCAGACACCAGATTTATCACCCACCCTGTCCCCTAGGGCATCACTTCCTTTACCTTCAGGATGATACAGATGCCAGGGTATGGTTTTTTGTTTCTGTGAGGGACTTAGATGTCAAAGGTACTGTTTCCAGAGATCCATCCCCCAACCTTGTCCTTGGTGACAAATGGAGATACTGGCCACGTGGGAGGCGAGGAGCACTTTGGTTCCCCAAGGAAGGAGTGGCTGTGCTGCTGGCCTCACTGAGGACTCACCAGCACTGGAGGGAAATGCACTGATTTCTTGCATGCCTTCCAGGGCCACTCTGGGTTAATTTTAGCTGCTTCTATGCCCCTGTATGGGCCACACATTTTTCCTCCTTAACCACGTCCAAGGCTCTCTTCTTGCATAGCCTCAGGGCCTTCCCAAGCGAAATTGAGACATGTGCTTATGACAGTGTGTTTCCATGAAGACAGATCACTCTCCCTCCAAGGTCAAAGCTCCCGCTGGCCAGGCTCTTTGGCAAACAATCCGTTAAGCAGGGCAGCGGGCAGCAGACAGTTAGCTCTCAGGCCCCTCGCTGGCCGCCTCGTCAAAGCCGTTCAGAGGATTACTGTGCCCTGCAGAACTTTTCTCCTTCCACTGTCTGTCGGTGTCTCCCCTCCTGCCCCACCCGGCCCTCCCCGCACAGAGGGATAAGCTGGCATAATATCAGAAATTATGACAGGGATCCAGAGGGCAAAACAAATCTTTACTCAGAAATTGGGAAATTTCTCAGTCATTTTGCAAGGCAAGAGTCATGGTCCGTCATGAGGTTAAAACAAACCAAACAGAACAGTGAAGACATAACTTGCTGGGCCTCTCTCCCATGCACTGGCAAGGCCTGGGGCTTGCTCTCCGCTAGCCTATGGCACAGTGCCTGGCATGTGTGAACCTCCTTTCTTTGTTTATTCAACATTTATTAAACTCCTACTATTGGTCTGTTACATGGTCTCTGCCCTCTTGGAGCTTACCACCTTGTAGAAGGTGTCAAGCCATCAAGAAGTGGAAGAGAGAGATGGGTGATCATGGACCGGGAAAAGTGTTACAAAGGTTACCGTGGTGGGCAGCCTCTAAGATGGTCCCCAGTGATTCTGCCTTCTGGTAGTCATAAAAACAGACCTCTGTTTTGCTTGTCACCAATCTCTCTCTCTCTCTCAGACCTCCCTTTGATGGAAGCCAGTGGCCACATGTGCATATCCCTGTGAAAGGTCCATGTGGCAAGAAGCTGATGTCTGCAGCCAATGGCCAGCAAGGACCCCACGTCTACCAGCAGCATTGAGGGTGAGCTTGGAAGTGGGTCCTGCCCCATTTGAGCTTTGAGATGACCGCAGCCTCAGTCAATGCCTTGCTTCCAGTCTGTGAGCCAGCCTGAGCCAGAGAACTCAGTTAAGCTGAGGCTGAATCCCTGACTCACAGAAACTGCAAGATAATAAGTATTTATTTTCAAGCTATTACATTTTAGGGTATTTTTTTTTCTACAGAGGAATAGATTACTAATGTAGGTATCAAATGGAGTTTTCTGATAGAGATTTATTTGCAGAGGAAACCCCATTTGAATGGGACAGCCAGGAAAGGCCTCACTGAGGGCATAACATTAAAGATGAGGATTGATGGATAAGTAGGACCAGCTATACAAAAAGCTGGAGGAACAGCATTCCAGACAAAGGGAATAGCATGTGCAAAGACTCTTAGGCAGGAAAGAGCTTGGGTTATTTTAAGTCTTGTGGTTTGAGGCCAGGTGCAGTAGCTCACACCTGTAATCCCAGCACTTTGGGAGGCTGAAGCAGGTGAATCACTTGAGATCAGGAGTTCAAGACCAGCCTATTGAACATGATGAAACCCCGTCTCTACTAAGAATACAAAAATTAGCCAGGTGTGGTGGCAGGTGCCTGTAATCCCAGCCACTCAGGAGGCTGAGGCAGGAGAATTGCTTGAACCCAGGAGGCGGAGGTTGCAGTGAGCTGAGATCACACCTTGCACTCTAGCCTGGGTGACAGAGTGAGACTCCATCTCAAAAAAGAAACAAACAAACAAATAAAAGTCTGGGCGCGGTGGCTCATGCCTGTAATCCCAGCACTTTGGGAGGCCGAGGTGGGCAAATCACGAGGTCAGGAGTTCGAGACCAGCCTGACCAACATGGTAAAACCCTGTCTTTACGAAAAATACTAAAATTAGTCTGGCATGGTGGCATCTGCCTGTAATCCCACCTACACAGGAGGCTGAGGCAGGAGAATTGCTTGAACTCAGGAGGAGGAGGTTGCAGTGAGCTGAGATTGCACCATTGCACTCCAGCTTGGGCAACAGAACAAGACTCTGTCTCAAAAAACAAACAAACAAATGACAACAACAACAACAAACAACCAGAAAAAAAAAACAAAAAAAAGAGTTATAGCTTGAGAGTTAAGAGTAGTATCTGAACACTACGCTATCTCCTTTATTTCACTGTCTTTAGTCTTTAACTCAGCTTTGAATTGGGCATTAATATTCCTATCTAATTCCTGGGAAAACAGAGGCAGAGATTTCAGTCACTAGCTGAAAGATTTCAGGCACAGCCAGAAAGAGGCAGGGTGTGGATTCAAGCCTAGGCTTCTCTGAATCTAGAACTTGTATGATCATTCTGCCTCTTAATACCACTTGCTTCCATTCAACCACATCTTAGACCTCCCCCGTTCTCTTGCGTTGTCTGAGTTGTTTGAGGTACATATGGTTTCTGTCCTGAGGTAGCTCACAATTTGGAGAGAGAGGCAGATGCTAACAGCTAACATTTTCCCAGGGCTTTACTCATCTGTTCCTCATAAAAGCCCTGCAAAGCAGCTGGCATGGGGAAAAGGTACCCATTTAAAGAGAGAGAAGGTGAAGTCCAGAAGGCAATAAATGATCAGCACAAGGGCACATTGTTAGGAGGGAGCAAAATGAGATCTTGACCCCAGAGCCTCTGCCCCTGATTTTCAAACCCTTTCTTCTACCCCACATGGCCCTATGGTCCGCAGGATGCCTCCAAGAAAGGCAGAGAATCCTTTCTAAAGTCAAGACCACCCCCTTCATAATCCAGCACTTGTGCAAAACTAGATTTTCTTTTCAGAGACAGGGTCTTGCTCTGTCACCCAAGGTAGAGTGCAGTGGCACAATCATAGCTCACTGCAGCCTCAACCTCTTGGGCTCAAGTGATCCTCCCACCTCAGCCCCCTGAGTAGCTGGGACTGCAGGTGTGCACCACTATGCCCAGATAATTTTTAAATGTTTTTTAGAGACAGGAGTCTCACTGTGTTGCCTAGGCTGGTCTCAAACTCCTAGTCTCAAGCTATTCTCTTGCCTCGGCACCCCAAAGTGTTGGAATCACAGGTGTGAGCCACTGTGCCTGGCCCTAAAACTAGATTTTTATGAATTGCTGGTGTTCAAATTGTGGCACGTGAGTGTAGGATAATCTTTGCACAACAGCTGAATGTGGGATCATCATTTATGCTACATGAAATTCTTCAACTTTACAGCTTTCACCATTGGCTTTGCTTAAATAACTAGACTTTTTGGCTCATTACTTTGAAACACTTGAGGAACAGCCAAAATTTGCAGGGCTGCTTTTATCTTGCAAAGTGAATCACTTACCCTTTCATCACTTACCTACCTCTCACTACTCTTAGTCTTAGTTTAGATGTAACTTCCTCAGCAAGGCCTTGTCTGACTTTCCAACCAAATGAGGTCTCCCCTGTTAGGCTTTCACATTAGCACCCTATGTATCTCCTTCTTAGCTCTCACTCCAATATGTTACTATATATTAACTTGGGAGTCTATCTACTCAATGTCTTCCATACTAAACTGTAAACCAAGGGTCCTCAACCCCTGGGCCGATTACTGCCTGAGCTCCACATCCTGTCAGATCAGTGGCAGCATTAGATTCTCAAGAGTGACAACCCTATTGTGTAAGTTTTCCCATACTCTACATGCCAGGGATCTAGGTTTTGTGCTCCTAATGAGAATCCAATGACTGATGATCTGAGGTGGAACAGTTTCATCCCATAACCACCCTGCTACACCTGATCCTTGGAAAAATTGTCTTCCATGAAACTGGTCTCTGATACCAAAAAGGTTGGGGACAGCTACTGTAAATCTTATGCCAGCAGAGCAAGTCCATTTGCAGCTTGCTGTTAAATATCTGTCCAGCCAAGTGTTTGGGACAGGGTTAGGATCTGGTGAATTTTGTTGAATTAAAATGATGCAATTTGACCTATTACAAACAATCTGGGGAGGCACTTTTCTGAGTTGTGTGCATGGGGAAGATGGAAGGAATACCTCTGGGGTGGGAGTGACATTGGATTTGAACAACCAGAATATTACAACAACAAAAATACTAATAGTAACTAACATTTGTTGAACATTCACGATGTTTCCGTAAGTGTTTTAAGTATATCATATGTTCAATAGTTTCAAGCAGTCATTTAGAGACAGCTGGTTGTTTTGCATACAGATTTTCTCACATGCAAGTGATAAGATGACCAACTTGTCCTGGTTTGCCTGGGGCTGTGAAAATCTAGCATTCCAGGAACCGTCCCTCAGGCTCAGGCAAAACATCCTATGTTTCCTTCCCATCCTACTGAGGGAAAATAGGGGACTGTAGCCTCCCCCCCAAAAAAGAGGTTTTATAAGAGAAAGGGGAGAGAGGAGAGAGGGGGAAAACCAGCAGAGAATCTGGGAATAGTGAATCTTGTTTGCTTTTGGCAGGTGTGTGTGTGTGTGTGTGTGTGTGTCTATGTCTATGTCACTGGGGAGGGGTAAACTGATTAGTTAGCAGCTAGAACAGAGGCCAGGCTATGCATTCTGTCCTTGAACAGGACAGATAGAGAGATTAGAGCAAACAATTTTAATTGTTTATGGTGTCTCCAGAAAACTCTGAGTTTAGTTGTGCAGCGCTATGTGGTGGGCTGCTGTGTGCTGTCCTGGCTGGATCCTTCCACCAACACTTCACCTAAGTTGGCCAAGTCTTCACTATGTCCCTTATCAGAATTTCTTCAGAGACTGTGTTAAGCTTAACACAGTCTCTGAAGAAATTAAGTATAAACACCAGGCATGGGGAACACAGAACCAGGAAGACCTCCATTCTAAAAATGAGGGAAGAGGAATTCACATTAGGAAAGGAAGGTGTTTATTCTCCCTGTTCTTCATGTGAAAAGCTTCAGCCTTCAGTTACCTGCCCCAAATAAATGCCACTCTGAGTCATCAAAGTGTTCATGGAAGCTCTGAGTGTTTGCTTATGGAACTTGTGGTCCCTAGAGGAAGTTCTGCTCACCCCGTGGTGCAGGCAGATGAGGGTTACATGCTTCTAAATGAAGATTCTAGACACAGGTAATCTTGTCTGTAGAAACACTCTCTGTTCCCAGATAGCAGACAAAGAAGTGGAAAATGCATTTCTCAATGACTGGAAAACACATCCTGGGCCCTAAGGATGAGGAGGATTCCTAGATGTAACAAAAAATGCTCTCATTCTTGCATGGCTCCCAAAGCTCTCCGATTTTAGAAGAAAGCTTTGTATAGAGAAAGAGGTGGGAGCAGGAAGGCTGAGTTCTTCATTCTTGGCTTTGATCTTTCAAAGCCATTCCTTTCTTCATTCTCTCATTCACTTTTATTTCTATTTATTCATTCATTTGCTCATTAATTCCTTTATTTTTACACATTCACAGGTTTGCTTTTTGCTTTATGTGTTTATTCTCCCCACCCCTACCCCATTCTTGTAAGTTTTTACTGAGCACTTTCTATGTGCTCAGGGTTGTGTTGAGTGTTCTAGGCCAGAAGGTGATCCCTTCCTTAGGGAGTGCTCCTTCCCACTGGGGTGTCAGACTCCTCCCCCAAATCTTAATCCATGGCAGCTTGGACAGAGTTCCAGTGGTCAGCGTTGGAGGATGTCCATCTGGGATCACTGGTCACTGCAGCTTCATAAGGAGGTCCTAGAGGCTCTCCAGAGTCATTAGAGGCCTTTGTGGCCATGCCTCTGGAGACTGGGCCCTGATGGGAGGTCAATATGATAGTTCTGACCTAAAGGTGGATTTTCTCCTGGCTGAGTCATATTGGGAAGGTTTTCACTGGCCATGTGTAGCGGGTGATGACAAAAGTAGGTAGGATCTGACTAATGTGAGCAGCCCTGTCTACGCAGCTTCAAGCATCTGAGGCTCCAGAGATAGGATTGTATTTGTCCCAAATTTCTCAAAATAAACTACAGGAAACCAAACTGAGTGGGAGTTCAGTGGCCACACAACAAAATTCCAAGGCAGGCTGGCCAAGGCTGAGTGTCCTGTCTTCCTGTGCTCTGCTGAGCACTCGGCTGTGCTGTCAACTAGTCCTGGGCTAAGCATGGGGAGGGGGGACTCAGGAGGGGAAAAGCAGCAACTCAGCCCCTGCTTTTGAAGGGTACAAGAAAATAACATGGAACACAAAATAAGCAACACTTTTATACCATTTTTTCTTTACAATGCTGTTCTCATTTGAACCTTACTTGGGCTGAGTGAGGAGGTGGAATATTATTCCTTTCATTTTACAAGTGAGGCGAGTCACACAGCTAGTAGAGAGCAGAGTTTGGATTTGAACCCAGGCCTGTGTGATTCCAAATGGGTGTCAGTGCCATGAACCCATATCATAGGATGTAACAGGAAAGAGCTAGGTTATGACCTTCTTAGGGGGGACTTGGAGATAGGGAGAGGATATGTGGCTGACCATAGTCAGAGGAGGCTTCTTGAAGAAGGTGGAGTTTCCCTTGGGTGGTGGAGTCAGAACTGGTTATAAATTTACCTTTCCTTTACCCTCCCAGCCTCCTTGATGGAGCAGGGAATGGGTTTCACCTGCCAGCTCTCATGTCTGCCTGGGAAATGAGAAACATATCTTTTATTCCTCATTAATGTCAAGGGCATAAGACCTGAATGGCTCAAAGAATTTAATCATTCAACAGGAAGTTTTGCCTGAGAGCAGAAATAAGAACTGACATGGAGTCCTTTCTATGGGTAAATATAATTAGACTGACTGTCATATACTAAATCCTCCCTAAGCCCCCATACTCACATGGCTAAAGGAATCTGCTGGCTTTTGGTGACTCTTGAAACCAAGAACCTTTGCTGAGGCTACAGTCATTTGATTTACCTCAGAAACAATCCAACATTACAAGACAAGGTTTGCAATTTCAATATGCAAAGATTAATTTACATGCAGAGCTAATTAAGCAATTGAAACACCCACTAATTGTTTATTACATGAAAAAGAACACATCAATTTGAAGAAATACACTCTATAAGGTTGTATCGTATTTGCAAACTTAATTGCTAAATGGAAATTCCTCTTCTAGTGGCTAACACCCTTAACCAATTACCTTTGCTGGAATGGTCTTTCATTCCTAGAGTCCAGCAGCACTTCTAAGGAAAACTTTGGTCTCTGCCTTTTCAAACTCAAAGGCAGAAAACACAATAGTTTGGCCTGGTTTCTACATCTAGTACAGGACTGATTCATAGTAGGAGTTTATAATAAATGCTTGTGAATGAATGTCCAAAAAGTCTGCCACCGTTATTTCCCACTTATTTTTTATTACAAGAATTTTGCTGGACGACACTCCTGTAAGACGTTGTTGTTATCCTCAGTTTTGCAAAATAAATAATTAGCATAGAGAACAGACAACCTACAGAATGGGAGAAAATATCTGCAAGCTATGCATCCAACATGGGACTAATATTTAGAATTTATAAGGAACTCAAACAATTCAACAAAAACAAAAATAAATAATCCCATTAAAAAGTGGGCAAAGGGCATTAATAGACATTTTCCAAGAGAAGGCATACACATGGCCAACAGGCATAGGAAAAATTGCTCAACATCCCCAATCATCAGAGAAATGCGAATTAAAACCACAATGAGATATCATCTTACACCAGTGATGACAGCTATTACTAAAAAGACAAAAAAAACAGATGTTGGTGAGGATATAAAGAAAAGGGAACTCTTATATACTGTTGGTGGGAATGTAAATTAGTACAACCTCTATGGAAAACAGTAATTTTCAAAGAACTCAAAATAGAACTACCATTTGACCCAGCAATCCCACTACTGGGTATCTACTCCAAGGAAAATAAATCATTATACAAAAAAGATTCCTGCACTCCATATGTTTATCACAGCACTAATCACAATAGCAAAGTCATGGAACCAACCTAAGTGTCTACCAGTGGACGATTGGTTAAAGAAAATGTGACACATAAGCAAAATGGAATACTATTCATCCATAAAAAATGAAAAAATGTCTTTTGGAGCAACAAAGATGGAACTGGAGTCCATCATCTTAAGTGAAACAACTCAAACAAATATGGCATGTTCCCACTTGTGATTGGGAGCTAAATAATATGTATACATGGACATAGAGTGGAATGATAGACAACAGAAACTGGAAATGGTGGGAAGTTGGAAGGTTGGGAGGGGAATGAAGAACAAGAGGCTATTTAATGAACATAATGTACATTATTTGGGTGATGGGTACTCTAAAAGCCTTGACTTCACCACTATGCAAGCTATGCATATAACAAAATTACACTTGTACCACATAAATTTGCATGCACACAAAAGCAAGAGATGGCATTCACAGAAGTATAGTAACTAATCTAAAGCTAGCAAGGGGTGGAGTTGGGTTTTGAACTCAGGTCTTCTGGCCCCAGGTTTAATAATTTTTCAGGAGGGAAGGAAGGGGGTCAGTTCTCAGAAAGTGGAGGCAAGAGCAGCCAAGCCAACAGAAGTCTTCTATACAAGCTGTGATGTCATCCAAATTGACATTCCCAAGAAAAATTACTGATGAATTGTGCTAGAAGGCTGTTCTAGATGTGGAATCCGAGACCTAAGCTTGGATCTAAATTCTACCACTGACCTGATGTATGGCCTTAGAAAAGTCATTTATCCTCTTTAAACCTCAGCTTCTTTAATGGAAAAGTGGGATAATAACATTCGAGTTATTCTGAGGTTCAGATAAAAGCAAGGATAAAAAGGATACTGAAAATTCTGCAGTAAGGTACAATATTTGGAGCTCTTAGAGAAAGGTGGGTGTTATAGAAGTGAGAGGAAGGGAACTTTCTGGTGAGCTTTGCGGAATTCCTTCCCCATGGTGGAGGCCGGTTCTGCAAAGGCTCCATTAGCTTGGGACCTGGCACCGGGCTGGTCGGGAGACCCTGGAGTCCCTCTCTTAGGGGGAAGCGTTGGAGTATCCTTTCTAAAGTTCCCTTTTCTCTGTAGCCAGAGACTTGGCACGCAGCCCACCCAAGCTCACATTAAATGTAAGCTTCCAATGTTATGATCAAATAATAGCTTTTAATTGGTGTTCTTATTTCCTGGTATTCACATTTTATTTTATCCGGGGCTTCAAAACTGATCATCTCAACAAGGGTTCTAAGAACAACTAGAACCAACTGAAAACAACTCCTGAAATTCAGCAATAATGTAGAAATGAGGAGTTCCTTTACCCCCAGGCGGGAGGCAATATACATTCAGACATTTGGTAGGGTTTTCTACCTCCTTCCACCGCTGCTCCACATTTGGGCCTCTGCCTGATTCACTATCAGGACATCTGCATTTGTGTTTACAATCAGCAAAGGTCACTCCCAGATTGTGGGCTGTTGGCAGGTTTATAAACACAGGCTGGCCAATAGATAGACACGTCTCCCTCCACAGAGGGGATGTAAATTTTTCTTTGTAAATGGAGTCAAGCTGTTTGTTGCAATCATTCGCCTGGGAACTCACAGCCGTCAGGGGAGGGAGGCTGCTCCACTCCCCGCTGACTCACCCCAGCTCTGAACAGTGGAATTCCAACTTGTGCTCCACGTGGGACCTTGAGGTCTTGATGATCCAGAAACCTGACAGCCATCTTAGACTTCTTTCCTCAAACCCAGTCCCACTGATTCTTCTCTGGAGTATTTCTCCCCTACACTTCATCTCCAGAGCCATTACCCTGTCCAGGCCACCAATGTCTCTTGCCTTCATGACTGCATCACTCTCCTAACTAGCTTCCCTGCCTTAAATTTTTCTCCCCAATTTGATCATGTCACTCCCTGCTTCAAACCACTGCGTACATATTAGAATGGCTGACATAAAAAATACATTCAAGCACTGATGAGTATACAGAGCAACTAGAATGCTCATACATTGCTGATGAGACTGCAAAATGGTACAGCCATTCTGGAAAACAGTTTGGCAGTTTCTTGAAAAGGTAAACACATGTATAACATATGACCCAGTGATCACACTCCTGGGTGTTTTCCCTAGAGAAATGAAAAATTGTGTTCATATGAAGACCTGTACACAAATGTTTTTAGCAGCTTTATTTATAATTGCCCCAAACTGGAAACAGCACAAATGACTTTCAACAGAGGAATAGCTAAAGATCCATGCGATGGAATACTGCTCAGCAATAAAAAGGCCAACTTTTGGTACATGCAGCTACATGGATGAATTTTGAAGATATTATGGTGAATGAAAGAAGCCAATCTCATAAGGTTACATATTATATAATTCTATTTATATGGCATTACCAGAAAGACAAAAAGATAGTGATGGAAAACAGATTAGTGATTGCCGGGGGTTGGGTGTTAGGGGAGGATGTGACAGTAAAGGAAGTTTTTTTGGGGATATGGAACAGTTCTGTATCCTGATTAGACTGGTGATTTAAGTGAACCTATACATGTGTTAAAATCCATAAAACTGTGCAATAAAGGAAAAAAGTCAGTTTTACCATATAATAACTTAAAAATAAAATTAAAAAATACCCTTTGGGCAAAAACATAAATTTTTGGAATGGTATTAGAGCTTCTTTGCTGCCTTCTCATCAGTTCTGTCTTCGGTGCCTCTCCTCCTTGATCCTTTTTTTTTTTCTTTTTTTGAGACAGAGTCTTGCTCGGTCACCCAGGCTGGAATGCAATGGTGCGATCTCGGCTCACTGCAACCTCTCCTCCCAGGTTCAAGCGATTCTCTCTGCCTCAGCCTCCCGAGTAGATGGGATTACAGGCACCTGCCATCACGCCCAGCTAAGTTTTGTATGTTTTGTAGAGATGGGGTTTCTCCATGTTGGCCAGGCTGGTCTCAAACTCCTGACCTCAGATGATCCACCCGTCTCAGCCCCCCAAAGTGCTGGGATTACAGGCATGAGCCACCATGCCTGGCCTCCTTCTTGATCTTTATGCACTAGAAATAACAAAACACCTGTAGCACCCCAAACGCACTATGCAATCTTGTCTCCATGTTGTGCCTTCTACCTTACTGATATGGAAAACTACTCTTCATCCCTCAAAATCTTACTCAGAGCTAGCTTCTTCCATGAAGCTATTATGTTTTGACTTCTTCTCACCACCATATTTAAGCACATCCTCTTCTGTACTACTTCCGTATCTTGTAAATTCTTTCACTACTGTGTCTTACACCTCATTATAATGGGCTAGTGCCAGCTTCTCTGTGCAGGCCATGATGTTCCACTTTTTGTCCTGGGATCTTCTCTGACAGTGTGGGAGCCAGCTTGGCCCATGCTTAACCAGAACCCAGAAGTGGGTGGGTGTCACCTGAGGCAGCGCTCAACCACTAGGGGCAGAACCAGGCGGATAAGTGCTCTGCTGGTGGAGAGTTCTGGGTGGTGGTCTGGAAGCTTCTCAGAGGTCCGGCAGAATTGAACCCTAGTTGTCCACGGCAGTAGCTGGAACAACACCCCACTGTACTGGCTTCTCTTCCTTCCTGGGCCATTCTCTTTACTCCTTCATGCCTGCTTACTGGGATCATGTCCCAAATAAGCCACCTGCACCCAAATCCTTGTCTTAGGCTCCACTTTTGAGGGAATCAATCTACCATACCTTATTCTCTAGTACGGCCTGGGTAGGGGGTAGATCTGGGATGATCTGCACGAGAAGTTTTCCCAGCAGAGCTCCATTCTCAGAGTCAGGAGACCATGGCTCTGAACTTTTCTGTTTCAGCGACCTCAGAAAAGTCTGCCCTTTAGTCTCAGTTTCCCAACTGGACTAGCCACTGTTTGTGTGATGTCCTTCAATTCAGTTATAAATTCACTCCTTGGATCAGGCCCTGTCACAGGTTACATTTTCCAGAAGCCGATGCTGAGATGGTTTGGAGTGCAAAATATTTATCAGGGAGCAACTCCTGCGAAAGGAAGGGGGAGAAAGCAGCGTGGAAGAGGAACGAGTCACATGGCACTGGAGGCCTGACAGAGCATTGGCCCACCCAGTACAAGAGGTACTTGCTGTCTCTTGGACCTGACCTGTGCCCATCAGAAGAGCTGGGCATTTGTATCCCTCAGCCCGTATGACTGGGCATGGGCTGCCCTGGGAAGGGTGTGGCTTCAGGTGAGGCAGCTCTCTACAGCTGAGGCTGACTCTGAAGGAGCTACAGGTTGAAGCCATCTGTTGGCCACACCTTCTGCAGTTGGGCAGTAAGATGTGGTCAGCCAGAGATAACACATCTTAGTGCCTCTGTGTTGTGACCTCTGTGCTAGAGGGCTAGATTCATCCTGGGTGGTCTTTTTTTTTCTTTTTTTTTTTGAGATGGAGTCTCGCTCTGTCGCCCAGGCTGGAGTGCCGTGGCGCAATCTCGGCTCACTGCAAGCTCCGCCTCCCGGGTTCACGCCATTCTCCTGCCTCAGCCTCTCCGAGTAGCTGGGACTACAGGCGCCCCCACCACGCCCAGCTAATTTTTTTTTTTTTGTATTTTTAGTAGAGATGGGGTTTCACCATGGTCTCGATCTCCTGACCTCGTGATCCGCCCGCCTCAGCCTCCCAAGTGCTGGGATTACAAGCGTGAGCCACCGCGCCCGGCCCATCCTGGGTGGTCTTGAGGGCAGGAAAAAACTTGAGATTTTCTTTGGTGAGTACAGAGCTGTCCCTCAGAGCTGGGGAGCTCTTTGGGAAAGGGGCTGGGTGAGGGCTTGGAAGGGAAGTAAGTTTTCTCTACCCTGGACACACACCACATCCAGGTATTTCCCACTCAATATATGTGATGGAAGACTGAACTTGGGGGCTCGCTTTGGAAGTGAATACAGTCTTGGAAGGGGAAGGCACTCCCTTTTGGGCCCCTGGATGCTTGGCTTCAAAGGCTCAGGGATCGGTGGCATGTGCAAAATGAGGGCACGTCTGCTCCTGTACACCTTAATTACACCTTCCCTGGAGCTGGGAGAGCCAGGATTGCAGGTGTTTGAGGCAGCATTGCAGGTCCTGTCCACTCACCCTTGCTAACATAGCAGGCCAGGTTTTTAATTCCATGGGGTCAGGATGCTAGAGGATGATTTCCCTGGCGAGGACTGCCTGGCAGATCACTGATTGGTGGGAGGGAACAGCAGGGACCTGGGGGATGGAAGGAGAAATAAATGCATGACAGGTCTCAACAACCCAGCAGTGCCCTCAGGGTGGGGGCTTCAGAAGCCACAGGGAACACAGGGCTGAGCACACATAGCTCATGCTATGAAGCTGTCCCCCCACCTGCTTCTTTCACTCCCTTTAGGGAAAGACTTATGAATTCCCTGGCCAAGGACTTCCGAGAGAGTCCAGGAGAAATCTCTCTCTCATTCCTTTGCACAGGCAGAATAAGTGCTCAAGCAACCCTGGTTATTTTTGGAAGGTCAGCTTGGGTCGTGAGTGTGGTTTCTGGGAAATAATTTGCATCAGATGCCACAATGACTTATGGGATTGGAGGACATACAAAGAGGAATTTGGGCTTTGAGTTGGGATGCTGCTGAGAAGGAGAGAGAGGTGCTCTTTGGGAATCCATTTTGTGAAGTATCATGTGCCATCAGGGTGGAATGGACAAAGATGTCCTGCTCTGTAACAGCTATCTATTGCTGCATAACAAGCATCCCAAAACTCAGTAGCTTAAAGCAATAGTCATTGTTTTTACATCACTAATTTGGCATGGAAACTGTGGCTGCAGTCATCCTATGACTCGGCTGGGGCTGGGAGGTCTAAATGATCTAATCATGTGTCTGATGATTGGTGCTGGCTGTCAGCTGGACCACATTTCCCTCCCCTCACAGGCTGTCTTGGACTTTCTTACATGGTGTCTATGTTCCAAAAACAGCAAGAAAAAGACAAACCCCAATGTACAAGATTCTTCTTGGGCCATTCTTTCTAATGTTCCATTGGCCAAAGCAAGACACTTCATCAAGCCCAGGTTTAATGTGGAGGGGCCCATATGGGGAGACATGATTCATTGGGATAATTACTATAATAATCTACCACAATGTGTTCAGGAAGAAGTTGGGTGCAATTCCTACTTCATTCATTCATTCAGAAATATTTGTGGGCACAGGAAATTCAACAGTGAACCAAGTGAACCAAGCAACACACATCTCTGCTCTCATGGCTTTTGCAATGTAGTTGGGGAAGTTAGACAATAAACAAAATATTGTCTGATGGTGATAAGGACTACAGAGAAAAATATAGCAGAAAGGAAGACAGGGCATCCAGGTCTCCTTGGCTCTGGAAGTTGTGGAAGACAACCCCTGCAGAGCATGACATTGGCAGAAGGCAAAGTGTCCTGGGTGCCTTGGTAAATGTTAGGGCAAGCAACAGATTGCCTGACCCAGAGAAAAGGTTGAGGGTTTTTTTGTTTTGTTTTGTTTTGTTTTGTTTTTTGTTTTTTTTTGAGATGGAGTCTCGCTCTGTCCCCCGGGCTGGAGTGCAGTGGCATGACCTCGGCTCACTGCAACCTCCACCTCCCGGGTTCACACAATTCTCGTGCCTCAGCCTCCTGAGTAGCTGGGATTACAGGTGTCTGCCACTACGCCTGACTAATTTTTATATTTTTGGTAGAGAGGGGGTTTTTGTCAATGAGGCCAAAGGGAGATGTTGCAGCTTTTTGGAAGGAGATTCTTGGTTTTCCAGAGGTTAAGGTGAAGCTGACCCTCACTCTATGAACACTTATATGGACTCTACAGTTTTGGAGAGAATTAGCTTGAACTGGACCCCTCTATAATACCCATATATCAGTAGATCTGTAAGAGAGAAAATATCTACTATTACCCTTCTTTTCTGTACCCAAACTAGAAGAGTTAGCATCCAGAAGAGGAAAGAAGGGGAGCTGTCTCAGCACTGGACCCTGTCCTCCCTTCTCTCTCTGCAGCTTGAGCATGGCTGAGGGAGAGAACAAGAGGAGTTTTGAATCAAGTTTGAGATTGAAAGAAAAAGTAATTCACAGGCATGAGCCTACATTGTTGGAACACTATTATTTGCATAACTGGAAGTGAGGAAAAGCTGTGAAAATGGACCAAGTGTCATTGGTGACTCTCTGAATTTAGAATGAGAAAGGCTTATTGTCCATATCCTCTGACTTTCCACGTGTTACCACAGAAGAATTGTCAGGGCCCCTGTAGGAAGCCACTTCCTTCAGCTGTGTGCCAAATCACACCCCTTTTGGCTTCTTCAAGGACAACTCTCCAGCAATTCTCCCCTCTTACCTCCTAATGTCTCAAAATTTCCCTGTCAATCAGGTCTTTCCCTAAAGTATAGAAGCAATACTGCTGTTTCTCCCCACTTAAAATATCTTGACTCCATTTACTCTCTCAGCTCCAACTCACTTCTCTGCTCACCTCTGCAGTACAACTCCTTGCAGGGTTGTCTATACGTGCTGTCTCCAATTCCCTTCCTTTCTTTTTCTCCCAAACCAAATCCAGTCTGATTTCTGTCCTCACCAGTCCATCAACACTGCCATTGACAGGATTATCAAAGACTTTCGTGTCGCTAAATCCAGTGGCCAATTCTGAGTCCTTGTCTTGATTGAGCAGTCAGGATTATTGGTCACAGTTAACTATCCTCCTTTTTGGTGCATTTTCTTCCTGTGGCTTTCAGGACACCACATTCTCTTCATTTCTCCCCATCATGTTGTTCAGTCCTTCTCAGCCCCCTTTGCTGTTTCCTCCTTTCACCACCTCTGAAGGCTGGAAGTTCCAGGGCTCAGTCCTTGGCCCTCTTTTCTTCTCTGCCTTCCCTTGTTGGTTTCATGCAGTCTTATGACTTCAAATACCACCTATATGCCAGTGACATCCCAATTTATATCTTCAGACTGCACCTCTTTCTAACTCAAGCCAAAGGTATTGAACTGCCTGCTTGACATTCCCACTGGGATGTTGTATCAGACAGGAAAGAGTAGGCTATGATTTGCTAGCAGTAACCTCAAATCTCAGCAGCATATCACAAAATGGTTGGTTCTCACTCCTGCTACATGTCCCTCATGCCTTGCACCATGTCATCATCACTCCAGGACTCCAGCTGATGGAACAACTCCCACCTGGAATGTCACTGATCACGGTGCAAAGGAAAATAGAAAACATGGTAACCATAAACTGATGCTTTAAACTTTTGTTCACGTCTCACTGGACAAATCAAGTTCCATGGTCAATGCTGATATCAATGTAGTGGGGAGGTGTGACAGTATTTGTGCCCAATAGACATCTTGAACCCATCTTGTCCCAAATGAAACTCCTTCTCCCATGATCCTGCTTTCCCTAGGCTTCCTCATCTTAGTTGATGTCAACACAATACTTTTAGTTATTCAGGTCAAAAATCTTGGAGTCATTCTTGACTTCTCCGTTCCACATATTCAGTCCTTAGGGTATATTGTCACAATATATTCAGAATATGACCACTTTGCACCATCTGAACAGCCACCTATCTACCCACCAACATCTCACTATTGGATTATTTCATATAAGTACCATGTGCTAACTGATTGCACAACTGGAGCTCCATTACTGGATCATTTCAATAGTCTCTTAGTAACAGGCTTTCCTACCTCCATCCCTGACTCACCCCCTGCTCCCAATAATCTGTTCTGAGCACAGCAGTCATAGTGATTCTTTTAAATTGTAAGTCAAATAATTTTTTTCTCTGCCTGAAACCCTCCAGTGACTCCCCATTGACTCCCATTTTTCCACAAAGTAAAATCCAAATTTTCCCACTGGCCCTCAGGGTCTTTACACTCTGGTCCTCCCCACCGCTCTTGCTTCTTCTCTTGCTCTTCTCAGCATCACCTACACTGGCCTCCTCACCCTGCCTTCCCCCAGGGCCTTTACAATGACTGCTCCCTCTGCCTGAAGTCCTTTCTTTCCAGATAACTGTCTCCTTTTTTTCTTCCTTCCCATGAGGCCTACCCTGACAATCCATTTGAAGCTACAGTCTTTGGTTCCAGAATCTTCCAATCCTATTTTATTCTCCCAATCTTCTGTTTATGATTTGCCTGTTTTGTCCATTGAAATGGAAGCTCTAAGAAGGCGGAGCTGGTTTTCCTCACTGTCTTGTGTCAAGTGTCTAACACAGTGTCTGACATGCTGTAGGTGGTTGATATTTAACTATGGAATAAATGAACGCATCACTAGCACCACAGTGTAATGAGATTTTGATTAGGAAGATCTCTTTAGTTCCAAAGGAATCTCAGGCCTTGAAAGTCATCATGAGGTGAATCCACATTAATCCAGGGTTGATTTTCACCACAGAATCTCAAAGTGTGGCATGGGGACTCCTGTGAGTGTGCAAGATTTTAAGTGGCACATGGAGGCAGGGGTTTATGTTAATAGTTATGTGCTCCTTCTAATTCATTATGATAAGTGATCCAGTTTTCCACATGTGACAGGTAGGTAAAATTTCTTTTTATAATATTTGTGTATAAGAAAACAAAATAGATCGAATTGAGGAAAAGGTAAAAAATAGGCACAGATGGTAGGTGGCGTAGCAAAAGCTGTGAAGATGGGATGTAAATGAGTGACACTGGGGAGGCCCTGGACGGCACAGAGGGATGCAGAGCTGGACTGGGCAGGGCCATGAACATAGAGGCAGCAGAATCAGTCAGGGCCTGGCTCCTGGGAGTGGCCTGAGAGCCTTCCCTGCCAGGCTGCCCACCTGCTGCCTGGGCCTGGTCTCCCCCAGGCTGCTGGCTCCCGGGAAAAGGAAGGCCCAGGAAGCAACATTGTGTGTAGGGGTGCAGCAGCTGCAATGGCTCCTCCGATCCATCAGTGTCAAGTTATAATTGCCATTTTCCTGAAGTGTGCTTTGCTTCATTAGGCTTGAAATAAACATCTTATATTTTTTTGTCTCAACTTTCATTCTGGCTTTTTCTCTGCTGATCTCTTTCCTCCCCATGCTCCTCAAAGATGTCTGATTTATTTGCAGCCTAGACTCGAAAATCCATCCTAGGATGGTGGAGAGACAGAAGGAGAGAGACAGGACAGAGAGAGAGACATCATTACAGTATAGAAATCTCCACACTTCTCAAAAGCCATTTGAAATCTCTAATCTTCTTCATCCCCGACCTCAGGAAAAAGAGAAGAACCATAGTTCTTATTTATTTTGACAGTCTTTTACTCTGCTGTCAGAGGCTCCACTCCAATCAGTCCTGTGCCCCTTTCATATGGGAATGATGGCATGAAGGAGACATATGACCTACCCAGCCTCTTGGCCTAAGTAGGTCACCTCTCCAGCTTCTCCTAGTCACTCTTGTCACTCCAGATTCTCCTAGTCACTTCTAGCTCCTTCCTTGCAATTTATCTGCCTTCAGGAAGCCACCATGAAACATTTTGAGGTGATTGGACTTCATTCATCCATTTGTTCATCCATCCATCCATTCATCCAGCCAATTTATTTGACAATAGTTACTGAAGTATTTGCTATAGACATATGATGCTATGTACGATGGGTTGGTATAGAGGGAGGGTTGGAGAAGTTATCTGAGCTCAATATTCACAGCTTCACAGACACTCTATGATGAAGGTAAGATAAAGCTTACCTGGTTCTCCTTGTACGTCTAGAAAATATGAGGCCAAGAGAGGATGAAGACATTTCAAGGTCACAAACCAAGTGTGTGGTAGAGTCAGCCCAGAACTCACGTCTCCAGTACTCCATGCCCTCCATCTGGACTGGTGAGTTTAGGCTGGAGAAGAGGAAAGAGGAAGGCAGCTGGCCAACCATTTCTAGAGGAAGCTTTGGTGCATTTTTCTTGCCCTAAAGTTGTGCTACCTTATGTTCTGTTGGAATAGGAGCCCAGTTCAAGGAACCTTCAGACAAACTATCTAACCTCATGTAGGTGCATTTTAATCCCATCTGACTTCTAATGGAAAAAGCCTCAGCTCTGATATAAGACTTTGAGATTATAGGTAAAACCTCAGTTAGTGCAAAAGTATCCACATATGATGCAGCTAGCAGAAGAAGCAGATCACCTGAGGGCCCCACATCTGCTGTGGACATTTCGTAGGCTTGCATCTATCACAGGTATGTCAGCTATACTAGGGATTTACAGCACATGAGACCGACACAAGGCCTGACCATGAGCTCTGACTTAGGGCTGCCAGGTGTCTTATTTTTTCATTCTGTTTCTTGCTTTAATGGACACAGGGTCTCATTTATAGGGCTAATGCAAATGATTAGCTTAAGCAGAGAGGGTCTCCTAAAAGCTGCCTGGGAAGCAAGGTGGTGCTAAAGAGGGCTTTTCTGGTTGCAAGGAAAGCAAAGAGAGGAAAATGGCATATAAACATTCTAGCTAGAGCAGCCATTCACCTCTCCACCACTCTGTGTCACATGGTTCATTTCTACTGTCTTCACAGCAATTATATTGCTTTGAAATTTCTTTTTATTTAAATTTCAACTTTTGCTACAGATTAAATGGTACACATGCAGGTAAATTGTGTGATGCTGAGACTTAGGGTCCCGACGATCCCATCACCCAGGCAACAAGCATAGTACCCAGCAGGTGGTTCTTCTGCCCACACCCCCTCCCTCCCTGCCCTGTTTAGTGGCTCCCAGTGTCTATTGTTCCCATCTTTATATTCATGTGTATTCAATCTTTAGCTCCCACTTATAAGTGAGGACATGTGGTATTTGGTTTTCTGTTCTTATGTTCAGTCACTTAGAATAATGGCCTCCAGCTCCATTCATGTTGCTGCAAAGGATGTGATTTCATTCTTTTTATGGCTGCATAGTATTCCAAGGTATACATATATATACCACTTTTTTATTTTATCCAGTCCACTGTTGATGGGCAACTAGGCTGATTCCATGTATTTGCTGTTGTGAATAGTGCTGCGATGAACATATGGGTGCATGTGTCTTTTGGATAGAATTGAAATTTCTTATGCTTTGTTTTCTTACTTATAGCCTGTCTCCTTACTCTAATGAAAGTCATCATAGCCGGGATTTCATCTCCCTTGACCATGTCCTCTACAATAGTGCTTGGTCTAGAGGTGCTTTGTTCATTCTCTGAAAGAATGAACAAAGAGTTGATTATCTTAAAGGGGTGCTGAGGTGTATCACATGGGAAGCAAGGCAGATAATAGGCATGATGTGACTGACCTTGTCAAGAGCCGAAGAAACTCCGAGAACAGCACAGATAGTGACTCAGTTTATGAGCTTTGGATTTAGACCTGGTATCAAATCCCAGCTTCTCATTCTAATTTCCTCATCTATAAAATGGGTTGAGAATATTTCTTGAGCAACTACTTTGTTCCAGGCCCCATACTGGGCTCTTGGACTACAGTGGGGATCTAGATAAATCTTCTACCCCTATGGAGCTCAGGCAGATGTCTACTCCTCCAAGTTCACAAAGAAGCACCTATAATCACAGCGTATGAGAGGTGCTCTGTGAGAGCTAAGCAAGGGATGGAAGAACCCTGGGGTGACTCCTCTGGACGGTCGAGGAAACAAGACCCTTGAGAAAGAGAGGCTTCCTGGAAGACCTGCAGGGAAAATATCAGAAAGGAGGAACAGCCTGCACCAAGGATAGAGGCCGGGAGCTTCAGTGTTAGAAGAATTGTGACCAGATGGGCTGTGTTTGTGAAATGTAATGAGGCCAGAGGCAAGAGATGAGTGTGGAGAGATAGGCACAGGCCAAGAATGTTTCACAGAGTTGTGAGAACTCCAGAGGAGCATTCATTCATTCATTCATTCAGTTCTTCAACAAATTATTTATTGAATGCCTTTTATTGGTCAGAGGTTATTCTCAGCACTGGGGATGCAGTGGTAGAAAGGAGAAATATCCCATGCTCTTCAGAGCATCTATTCCAGATGAAGAAGACAGGCAATGAGTAGAAAAAGTAAATTATTGAGTATGTTAGAAGTTAATAACTTAAAAGTGGCCAAGAACCATGTGAAAAAGTGCTCATCATAACTAATCATCAGAGAAATGCAAATCAAAACCACAATGAGATATCATCTCACACCAGTGAAAATGGCTTTTATTAAAAAGTCAAAAAATTACAGCTGTTGGAGAGGTTACATACACTGTTGGTTGGAATGGAAATTAATTCAGCCCCTGTGGAAAACAGTTTGGAGATTTCTCAAACTAAAACAAGAACTACTATTAGACCCAACAATCCTATGCCTGGGTATGTATCCAAAGATAAATAAATCATTCTGCCCAAAAGACACCTGCACTAGTATGTTCACTCCAGCACTATTTACTATAGCAAAGACATGGAATCATCCCAGGTGCCCATCAATGGTGGACTGGATTTTAAAAATGTGGTATATATATATACCATGGAATACTGTGTAACCACAAAAAGAAGAACATCATGACCTTTGCAGCAACATGGATGCAGCTGGAGGCTGCTATCCTAAGTGAATTAATGCAGAAACAGAAAACCAAATACCACATGTCCTCACTTATAAATAGGAGCTGAACACTGGGCACACATGGAACTAAAGGTGGAAACAACAGACATAGGGGATTCCAAAAAGAGGGAGGGAAGGAGGGGAGCAAGGGCTGAAAAACTACCTATTGGATACTACATTCATTATCTGGGCAATGGGCTCATTAGAAGCCCAAACCTCAGCATCACATAATATATCCATGCAACACAACCGCACATGTACCCCCTGAATATGATTTGTTTTTAAAAGAAGTTAATAAAAGGTATGGAGAAAAACAAGCAAAATAAGGGCCATAAAGCATGCCAGTGGGGGGTTGGGTTTACAGTCTTATTTAGTGTAATCAGGGCAGGCATTGGTAGGACTTGAAAAGAGGTAATTCACGTAAAGATATACAGATTTCAGCACAGCGCTGGCTGGCACATAAGAAGGCCTCAACAGGCCAATTAACAAATTAACCATGATGATGATGATGATGGTAATAGATGGTGATGGTGATGATGAAGGTAGTGGTAGGGAAGATGAAAGTGAAAGACAAAAAGAAGAAGGAGGAAGAGTCATTAATGGGAAGTCCTTTGCAAGAACCCTTTCCTGGCCAGCCCTTCACCCAAGAAGTAGCCTTTCTCTCTTTTTTGTGCATTGGTGCCTCCTCCAGCCCTCAGGCCCTCAGACCTGAGGGTCTCAGGCATTTTCAGTACCAGAAGAGGTGCAGAAATGGTGGCCAATGCTTTTGGAAATTCATCTTCCAAAAATTGCTTTCCATCCATTTGCTCCACTTCCACTTTATTACTTAGCAGTGAGCAGATGGAACCATTTTTTCTCAGAGCTGCTTGAAAGAGATGCATTGCAATTGTGCAGCAGGCTTTGGAACTGATTTATGGGAGGTATACCCCAGGAACCAGGCCCGATGCCCCCACCCATAGCTGCAGCTGTAGAATATGATACTGTCTGCCCTGATTCTGTGGGCTGACACTGGAGACAGATGCCAGAGGTGCTGACATGTCACCTGGTCTAGGACGCCTCATCCTCTCCCATCTTCTGCTTGCATTGGAGTCTTTCCCACCAGGCCTCTGGCCATGGTCTCAGCCCAGTGAGCAGGAAGGAGAGAAAATGTTTCTCAAGACAAAGGCAATTTCCTACTGCCAAAGGAAACACTCAACCACATCTTTAATCATCTGAGTATTCGGAGAGCTGCTCAGTTGGGCCATTTAGAAGTTATTATAGAAGCTAATTTGTTCTTTGACATTTTCTATTGAATTTTCAGTTCCCTCATTCAAACTTGAAGAGATTATGACCCCATAATGTGGCCTATAAACCCACATTATAACTACAAATTGAACCAAATCTTTATCTTTCCTTCTTTCTTGCTGTGTGACTATGGGCAAGTTGTTGAACTTCTTTAAGCCTTAGTTTCCACATTGGTAAAATCGGGTGGCTCAGAGTCTGCTCATAGGATCCTGGTAAGGATTAAATGAGGTAGAGCAGCTGAATGCTTAGCTCCGAATTAGGTGCATAATAAATGTTCAAGAAACGTAACCTAGTAATAGTATTTCTTAAAAGCATTCTTACTGTCTTTCTCTCAGGCCTAAGTTTCCTTTATTCACTGAGCTGTGATTTGGAATCTGAAGGCCAGCTGAGTTTCTACAGGTGACTTAGGACAGGTATTCTACTACACAGATCCTCATATTTCATAGCTGCGAAAATGGGGACATCAATTATCTCCCACAGTTCTTGAAAGAAATACTCCTTCTGTATGTAGAAGTTTCTTGTAAAAGCCAAATCAATCTCTGTGTAAAGGGTAGCAATTGCCATCATTTTATAAATAAAATCTGTGTTTATTTTCAAGGTGGATCTACTGCAAAACAGAGACACACACAGGCTTCTCACAACCCTCTGCCTGACTCACACAGGGTCTTGTTGCCTCTCCCCCAGGTGCCTGGTAGCTGCAGGTGACAGGGACGAAGTCTGAATTTCTTCCCCTGCCTAGATGTTTCCCCAAGTGGATTCTGCAGGAGTTGATTCTGTAGCTGTTCTTGGGTTCAGATGACTTCAGTATGTTTGGTGGGGGGACCCCTCACTTAGAGATCAAAGTCTGGAATCTTGTCTTCTCCAAGGTTAGGAAGTGTTTAGCTCTTGGCTTTTCTCCCAGGCTGACCTCTAGACTTGATTTTGGTATTTGCCTGCTGCCTGCATGATGCTGGGCCTGGAGAGAGACCTGAAGAGCCAGAGGGCTGGTCAATTCTGTATCCTCCACATTTTGGAGGGATGCTGAAGACTGTACTGTGCCAAGAGCTCCCACGACAAAAGGCAAAGGTCATGGTGGGAGAGGGAATTACAGTGGGGGGTTCACATAGGCTCGCCATCCTGATGGCATTCCCTTGTTCCATCTCTTTCTCTTGCCATCTTCCCATTTTAACATGTTATGCTGGGGCCAGGGAGTGGGGAGCTAGATTTCAGGGGCTTGGTAAGTTCAGCTCATAATATCTTTGTGAAAGCCCCTTCTCCAGGAATCAGTCTTTACCTGTGACGTCAGGTAATTTCTAAGATATGGAAGATATTCTAGATCAATATAACCTTCTAAGATTCTGCCAGGCCCATTCTGGCCTATGTCTCAATCTCAGAAAAACTGTAATCCTTGAGGGTAGAGCTTATAAGAGGATGGGTCCTTCCCAGTTTAATAACCTCCTTTCTCTTCATATGCTCTAGATAAGCTCAGTCCAATAAAACTTCCTGTGATAATGGAACTGCGCCATGCAATATGGCAGCCACTAACCACATGTGGCTATTGAACAAATGTGGCTAATGCAACCAATGAGCTGAATTTCCTATTTAATTCGTTTAAATAGTTGCATGGTGATGCATGGCTACCATATTGGACAGTATAGCTCTCGACCATCTCTCCTTTCAATTATGGAGTCGGCATGTGTGCAAGAGAAATTGCTTGATAATCTCTAAGGTGCCAGCCCCAGTGCCAGGCTCTGCACAGGACACATGAGGAAAAAGGGGCTGGGGGTTGCTCCAAGCCTTGGGAAAGTTTTGCTTATTGCTTGGGAGGAGAGATGGAGCCAAAACAATTAAAAGCAGAAGCAAGTTCTGGGCAAGGGACTCAGAGCCTGTGAGTTTTGCCTGCCAAGTTAAGAGTTCAGTTCTTGGAGGGCAGGAGCTACTCAGGCTGGGTGCACAAGGGTTGCCTGATAAAGACAGATGTGCTGTGAGGGAAGCAGCCTTTTATTGGGCATCTGCCCAACACTATTTGGGCAGCTCAGCATTGCTGGGGTATATGGGGTCCCCAGCAACCCTAGGGCTCCACTCGCCACCTACCTAGTATCTCCAGTCCAGGTTCTCAGCAGGAATGGGCAGTGACGTCTAAACTTAATTTATTTCCCTGATACTCTCTAAGCAATGATCTGACTGACATCCCTAGTAGAAACCAGCCTCTTTTCCTGATAACTGTAAGCACCAAGAAAACATTGAGAGTGGCTGGCTTCTTGGCCTCTCTGTGCAGGGAGGGTGGGTTTTATCCTTTTGTCCAGGTGAGGGCTTTCTCTGAGTCTCACACAGCCCTAGCTCTCCCTGGAGGCTGTGCCTCCACTCTATCCCAGAATGGCACACAGATCGATAATCTCCTCCCACAAAACAACTGGTCTTTCTTTGATGTGTATCAGGGTAACTTTTCTTTCTTTTTTTAATAAATAATTATTTTGAGAAATCTCCCTGACTTGAGTAGGAAGCAAATGGCTGTCGAATTTATTTAACAAACACTCATATGGTGCATTCGAAGTGCCAAGTACTGTTCTTTGTGCTCTTATGAAATATGAACATGTTTAAGACTTATAACAACACCAGGAGGTGCTCTGCTGATAACCTCATTTTAAAGATGGAGGAAGATGAGGCACAAGTGACTTAGGTTACTTGTCCAAGGTGGCATAGCTAGTTAAGTGGCAAGCTGGCAGATGAACCTGTAGGGTGACGAAGCATCCTGGTTTGCCTGACACTGAGGGGTTTCCTGGGACATGGGATTTTCAGTGCTAAAATCTGGAAAGTTCCAGGAAAACTGGGTAGAGTTGGTCACCCTATACCCTGGGGGGAACAGGATGGCTCAGAGTTCCTCCTCTTTGTCTCCATGCTCTGCTCATTCATGGGCCCTGAGCCAGTGGGGGCACCTGGAAAAAGAGGTGAGTGACTAGGGACTAGCTTTGTTTCAGTTCCCTCATTTTATGGATGAGAAAGCTGAGGCCCAACTTATACTCGCCCAAGCCTCAGGGAAATCAGAGGCAGAGCTGGAACCACACCTTGGTCTACCAAGTCCCAGCCGTGGGCTCTGTCCTACAGCTCATGGATATTTATTTATTCATCTGAACTCTATCTCTGTGGAATAGAGACTCAAAGGGACCTATAGCAGAGGACATGACAACAAGTTGCTGAAATACAAGCAACAGAAGAAAACTGAAACCAAAATTTAATGCAAACCTGCCAGCTCTAATAGATAATTTCAGCTTGAGCTTCCTGGCAACCATGATAAAAAAGGAAAACTCTCAGTTTCCTCAGGGGAAACAAGGCTTTTGATGTTGTTGTTTTATTTGTTTTGATTTGTGTTTTTATACTGCATTACTATCTATTTGAGATCCTTAGACAGGAACTATTAATGAACACCAGGAGAAGGTGCTTAGCACTAGTTGGCTGTAAAGACAGAAGCATGTTTCCATGACTGCTCTTTATGTTAATCTGAGACTTCTGAGGGCTCCAACATAGTCTAAATAAACTCTGATTTAGAGGTGCACTCTATGAAACAGATACAATTGGAGGTTGAGGGCCCTGGAGCTCTGCCTGATCCTGTACCTCATACCTCCAAAGCCTCCAAGGCATTCCATGGAGCCATAATTGACACTCTGGAGTGTCAATTCTCCAAGCCCAGTTCCCAAGCACAGACACAAGCCTTTGGAAGCCTGACTGGCAGCTCCTCCACCTTGACAGCATCCTGTGCTTTAGGGTGGGTGCCCCCACCATTGCTTCACTTCACCCTGTGCCCAAGAGTCCAGGTTCCTGCTGGGCAAAACCAGGCGTTTTCTATTATTCTTGAATGCAGCATGAGGGATGGCTGGCTGCCCTGCCAGGAACCACTTGATTCTTCCTTGTTAGTTTCTCATTAGGATTTTTGTTGGCTTTTCTTTTAAACAATTTCTTGGGTTTCTTTCAAGGTCGAGGAGAAGGATGCTGATATAAATATACCACTGAAGGAGGGAGGAGAGCCCCACCCTAATCAAATTTGAGCAAAGACAGGATAAAAATTAACCTTCATTTGAATATGTAAACAAACATGGCATTTGGTAATTTCCAGCCGTCCTTGGCTTGGGTCACCAAAGAGCAGCATAAAGTGATTTGTCTGCCAGGTCTCTGTACAGAGAAAAACTTTATTCTTAGAGGCTTTTTACACTCAAATAAGTGCTAAATAATAATAATAGGCCAAGACTGAGAGCAACTCTTTCTACTGGAAGGGTGTCAACACAGGCAGGATGAAGAACTGGGAATTCTTTAAAGGAGTGAGGGAGTGACAAAATCTGGGTTGATGAATGCTGACATTCTGAATAAAATCACTCCATGCCTTCACCTAGGTCAAGAAACGACATTGTTTTCCCGAGCCGCGGTGACAGCGAGGTGACAGAGATTAATAGCTTGGTATTGACTGAGCAACTTCGAGTTCCTTATCTCTGTCAAGTCAAGGCTGTGTCCAAGGGCTGAAAGTGTTATAAGACTTATAATTGCAAAGACATTTAAAGGGTTTCCCCTTAAGGGACCATGAAATCCAATAAACCTTTCACAAAACCTCAAGCACTCGAGTGCAAAGCCCCCGTCTGGGAGAGCTGCGTGCTCCCAGCCAAGCGCCAGGGAAACCTTGAAGCCGCCAACATTGAATAATGTTTGATTTATGAAGTTGGTTTTGAATTTGTATCAGTTGTTTTATTAAAAATATATGAAAGGAAGTTTTAAATATGAGCAAGCCCTGTAGGCTGTCGCCTGCACTGTCACCTGTCTGGCTAAGCCGCCTCCTTCTTCCTCACTCTGCCACTCAGACCCAGGAGGATGGAGAAGAGACAAACAGTGTGGCTAATTTGCGGGGTTAATTTGGTCTGCCAGGGATTAAGTCTGAATTTTTCACCTGGGCTTACAGAAGAAGGCAGAAAGTTCTGAACAATGCTGAAGCAGGTGTATGCGGAACCAGTGGATTTGATTTGCCATCTGTAAGGTGGCCCAGGGACATCTCTCAGCATGCTGGATTTACTTGTCAAATAGCAACACAGACAAGTATGTCAACTTCTGGAAAAAGCACTTCTGCTTCCTTCTAGGAAGCTTCTAGCACTGGAAGCTATAGGCAGGGCAAGGTTGGTTTTCAGGAGACCTGTTGGAGGGCACTGGGTATAGGGATGTGGGATTGCAGATTAGTGTGGGACTCTGGACCTCAGTTTCTCTATCTGTTGAATGGACCAGACTTCTCCTCCCAGGGTCATCTTGGATCTAAGACTCCTTGGACCTGTGAGAAGAACCCACCTAATAGGGCATGACCTTCAGACTTGGTCCCTTTTCACCTTGTGGCCAGAGAGAAGGGCAGAGGCAGAGGCCTAGAGAGCCAGGGAGGCGGCTGGTAAATGCTTCATCCAGGAATGAGGCCATGGGTTGTCAAAGTGTGTTTGTGAAAGGGAATCTCTATTGCTAGGGCCAGAACACTGTGTCTTGGGGACTGTGGGCACTTGCAGAGATTTGGGGGCTGGGGCACCTACTCTGTGTGCAGCCTGGGATGCTTCTTAAGGTGCTGAAATGCTCTCTGCCAGTCCACCCCCATGCCTTCATGGAAGTGAAAGGACCCTGGGTGGCCTCAGAAGCCTGTGCAGAGGTGCCCTCTCCGTCTCTCTCTGCCCTGTTCCTGCAGTGAGGAGAACACTCAGCACTCTTAGGCATCCACAGTTCCACTTTCACATCACTGCCTTGTTACCTTCCCTCCACTGCCCATGTGTCAGGCACACAGTGGGTGCTTAATAAATATTGGTTCAATGAATGAAGGAAGGTTCCCAATCTACCCCCATTCTCCCCTCCAGACCATCAGGGCCAGCCAAAGATGGCCAGATAGCATGGGAATTCTGCCAGAGGCTGTGGGAACTTGCCAATATTTTGGGATGGGAGATTAATTTCAGGTCTGATCTGGGAATCCCCCTATAGGTGGGTGCTTTTGAAAGTCTTGAGGTACTCTCTGGGGCTCTGAGGCTGTGTCCCCAGTGAGGAGGTTTGGAGTAGGGGGATGAGAGCCATAAAAGGCTTCCAGAGATCGGCCCTGGGAGCCCTTTGTAAGGGTGGTCTCTCTCTCTCTCTCTCCCCACCTCCCTCTCTCTCCTTTCATGTCCCTCCTGCAGTGAGGGGAAAGTTTAGGCATCTTTGGGGCTCCCACAGCCACTTTTATGTCACTTCTCCATTACCACAGTGGCACCCCATGCCTGGCACAAGGTAGATAAGTATGTGTTGAATAGATTAATGAATGAATGAAGGCCATCCACCAACTCCACTCCTACCCTATTAATGCTATCCAAGGATGGCCAGCCAGCAGGTTGACTCTGCTGGGGAGCTGTAGCTATGTCAGCCTGTGGCCAGCTCTGGAGTACCATGTGGAATTGCTGTATCTTCCTAGGTAAGCTCTGTCCTTTGTTAGAACTCACCACCAGCCTTCTGATACCTTGGGCTCCCAGTACCTTTTGGTTATCCTCCAGACAGCTTAGCAGCCTTCCCTGAACACTTCCCACATGCCAGGTGTAGCAGGACCTAGCAGGGGAGACACCAGGGAGGGCAGTAGTTAGGCAGCCAACCTAATTACCCATGGTTGATAACATGCCTACCCCAAGGTGTCTCTCCAAACAATGGAGAACAGACAAGGAGGAGGAGTACCACCCTGTGTGTTGGGAGAGTACACTGGGTGGTGGACAACCATCCAGGTTGGTGGAGAATTGCCTGGATGAGTGCCTTGGATGGTAGAGGACTACCCCATGAGGTGGAGGAGTGCCTAGGTGGTGAATGACTACCCCAGGGGGTGATCATTACCCTGGAGGAGAGCTTCCAATGTTGGAGGACTGCTCTGGGCAGACGAAGAGCACTCTGGGTGGTAGAGGACATCTCTAGGTGATGGGGCAAGGTGCAGCCTGCCCAGCTATCTGACTTCCAGGGTTGGAACCCAAGGCTTGGGCTTCTTCCCAGTATGACCCTATGGAATCCATTCCCAAGGCGCTCCACTTTTTCTTAGGATAGGGAACAGAGAGCATCTCCCTGAGGACAAAACCAGACTAAGACAAAACACATTGCATCTCAGCCTGGGCTGTGAGGAGACAGGGGCTAGGTGCAGGGTAAGAGGCCTGCATGCAACATGTGGGTTTTCAGGCACAGCTAGAACTCCCAAGCTGGACAGCCCTCTGGGAGCAGGAGTGAGGGAGGGCCAATCTCTGGCTCTCCTCTCAGTATGCCTTCTCCACCTGTTCTGACCAAGAGGGCAGGCATGTCAATCAGCAAATTCTGATCTCCAGGACAGACAGGAGAGAGGGGCCTCCCTCTTCATCCTGCTGCGGTCGGGAGGCCTTTCAGAGAATCTCTCCTCCTTCTGCAGGGCCCCTCTGTTCCTAAAGCAGATGGCCCCAAGCCCTCCTCTAACTCACCCTTCTTCCCTGCACCCCTTCTTGTGCATGTTCATTTATTTTGGGCTCCCTGGACTTCTTGGTAATTGCCCTGCATGTTCAGGCTCACGTGGTCTATTCCTGCACCAGCTGAGCCCTGGTGCTCCCACACCTCCAGTGGATGTGGTCCTGGTAAAGGTCACTGGCAATGGCATCACCTCTCAGCACCAGGTCCTTGCCAACCTTCACATAGCTAGCATGATTACACATGAACTTGGGTCAGGCCCTAAGTTCCTTGTCTATCGCCTCCAGGCTTTTGGATCTTGTAATTTTCTAAACTCTCTATTCTTCCCTACCTGCTATTTCAGACTGACTTAGGCTTTTGCAGAGTTGAGTTCTCACGACATTGAATTCATCGGACTGTGGGCTGCTTGGATGTTTGTCTTGGAGGTTGGCCTTCAAAAGTCAGTCGTGCTTTGTACTTCCACCTGCATTTGAATAAACTTCAGCAGAAGTTTTCAGTGCTCTGGGGTTTTGGCCACAGGAGACACCAAGGATTGGGGAAAAGGGCAGGAACTTGAAAAGGATGGACAGGGAGACAGCAATCTACAGTTGCCCCCAAACTGGCTGCAGATCCCAATTAACCTGGGCCTCCCTTGCCTTGGGTGAACTCAAGGCTGGGGTTAGGAAGAAGGTAAAAAATGTCTACACTCCACCACCAGGCCCTTTAGAGGCCAATCAGCTTGCTTCATGGAGGTTCCACTGTCCTGTTTGTCTTTCCTTTGGGATTTTCTAGGGCTCCATTAACTTACATGGTAAACTAGCTTATGTTGCTAAGAGGTCTTCTTCTCCCAGAGAGTTGAGCTATTCTTTAATTGCAGTGGGGCAGTCAGGATTCTTCTGAAGCAAATGATAGAAACTCAAACCAAATAAAAACCTGTTTGGTCCCTGCAACTGAGAAATCCAGTTGTAGATTAGACACAGGAGAATTTGGAGGTGCAAACATTGATTTTAGAACTTGGCCTCTCTCTACTTCTCAGCTTCCTTTCCTATAGGTTCACTCTTTTCAAGCAATCTGACCCCAAATGATGCCACCAGCAGCTCCTGATGTATACCTCTGTCTTGGTTGCTCTGGCAAAATTCTGGAGGCTGAGTCTCATTGGACTCACCTGGGTTATCTGTCCATCCCTGAATCAATCACTGGGGCTGGGAGGATATAGCATATTAATTGGCCCAAGCAAGGTCATGTGCCTAACCCTGGAGTTCAGTCAATGCCATATGAACACATGGATACAGCGTGGAGACCAGGCAGAAGAGCAGAACTAATGCCCTAATGCCCATCAAAAGGGACTTTGTCATCATTTGAACTTTCTAGCTTTCCCGCATTTGCTTCCATCACTGCTTCTACCTGGAGACGTCGTCCCTCTTCTCTGCTTTGTTCCATGGCCCTCAATTCCTACCTTGGAAGAGATCCCTCCTTTCTATGCCTCAGTTGATACCCAAAGAGGGGGTTAGAATAGGTGGGCTTGATGGCTCCTTGCAGATTCTGAATGCTACATCGTTTCATCCTTCAGGGTTCAACTGAAATGCCATCTCCTTCAGTGTCTTCCCAATTTGTGTCTCCCCAATTTACACAACTCTTATTTGCCTTGAGTCCTGGCTGTTTATGTCCACATTTTGTCTCCCTCTTACCCCATGAGCTCCTTGAGGCCAGGGATCACACATGATTCATCCCTGGTTTTCCCCTTTTTTTTTTTTTTTTTTTTTGAGATGGAGTCTCTCTCTGTCACCCAGGCTGGAGTGCAGTGGCGCGATCTCAGCTCACTGCAACCTCCACCTCCCGGGTTCATGCCATTCTCCTGCCTCAGCCTCCCAAGTGGCTGGGACTACAGGCACCTGCCACCACGCCCGGCTAATTTTTTATATTTTTAGTAGAGACGGGGTTTCACTGTGTTAGCCAGGATGGTCTTGATCTCCTGACCTCGTGATCCGCCCACGTCAGCCTCCCAAAGTGCTGGGATTACAGGCGTGAGCCACCGAGCCCGGCTGATTCATCTCTGGTTTTCTAAGAGCACCACACACACAGTAGAGGGCTCACAAGACTTCCAGGAGCTAAGAGAGACATGACTCATCTATCTTTATTCCTTGATTCATCCTGGATAGTAAAAAAATAAAGAGATGCTAAAACAGGGCAACAAAATTATTGCATATTTTAATTTTTTCTTTGAGCAATTAATGCTTTCACACTAAAGCCCATTCAACACAATAATTTACTAGTCTGTATCCATCAGTTACATGACTGAAGAATTTTGACCAATGCAAAATGTCAGAACATTTATGACAAAATAATGACACTTCAGAACTTTTGATAAAACAGAGCGTGTAGTAACAATTATGGTTTGAATGACAGCTACCCATAATCTCTTTTTTTAAATTATTATTGTACTTTAAGTTTTAGGGTACATGTGCACAATGTGCAGGTTTGTTACATATGTATCCATGTGCCATGTTGGTGTGCTGCACCCATTAACTCGTCATTTAGCATTAGGTGTAATCTCTTGACTTCATTTTGTTTTCAGTGTTCTATTGCAGGTGGCAATGTCCTACGATGTAAATTGCCATTCACAAAGTAGTTACAGGATTTATTTTTTAAAAAATTCACAGCACACGCCAGGCAGTGGGTTCTGGCAAGGGGACTCACATTTAAAGCTGGAAGACAGGATCTTCTTTTAGTCCTCTTGTGCATTGCTGTGGCTTTATGTATAAATGTATTAGTGACAATGTCAATTTTAAGTTTAAGGATCTCTGTGAATATGCAGGAGGCCAAGTAGTTACTCCACCCACCCCCTGGTCCCCCCACACCCACCATGATGTGTGCTCATGTGGGCTTGTGCGATTACTTTGAGCGTCGCTAATTCAGAGGCCTGACAGTGCAGTGGAGATTTGGGGACAGACAGTAAGGGAGGGGGTGCTCGGGCTGGCTGACATGGGCACATTTGGTGACAGGCTGTGATCACACTGCGGGTGGCTGGACAGCCTTCTTGGCCCATGCATATGCATTGTGGCAGCCCTGGGGTGCTGGGGAGTTGGCTGGCCTCCAGGAAGGGCGCCATATGGAAAGTGTGTGGTTTTTTTTTCCCCTAGGACTTTACCAAAACAAAAGAAGTAGAAAAGAAAAAGGAGAAAAGAGAAGAAAACTTTAGAGAGAGGCTCATACAAGGTTAATGATGAAAAACGTAAGGATCAGCTAACTGCCCCAGTCTCCCCACAGCCCAGATGGGGAATGGAGGCACAACGAGTCAAGGAAGCTCTTTGCCCAAGTTCAGATGGAAGGTGGTGCCGAGGGCCACCTTTAAGATTATGTTGGAGAAACACAATGTTTGGTTCCTAAGTTTCCTCCTGATCTCTCTTGGGAATCTCTGACCTGGAACGTGGTCATCTGCGGCCACATTAGATTAGATTTCTGGCCTCTTCTAGCAATCAAATAATTTCTTGATAGTATTTTATACGATCCTTTCTCCAAATCTATCACCCAAGGTAATTCTTTTTAACTACATCAGCCTTTAAATTCCCCTTTTTCTTACACTGTTAAAAAATTTTAATAGTGTTAAAATACACATAACAGAAAATTTACTGTCTTAACCATTTTTAAATATTGCAGTATTTATTGACATGGGAATATTTGCACAGTATATTCTTTTTCTATTGTGGCAAAGAATAACATAAAGTCCATCCTCCCAACAATTTCCAAATGTCCAGTATAATATTGCCAATGACATACACATTGCTGTTCAACACATCTCCAGGAGCTCCCACCCTCTATACTGAAACTCTGTACCCACTGAACAACAGCTACCCACTCTTCCTCCCTGAGCCCCTGGCAATTACCATTTGAATTTCTGCTTCTTTGAGATTGGCTATTTTAGATAAATCATATGTATGGAATCACACAGTATTTGTCTTCTTGTGACTGACTAATTTTGCTTAGTATAATGTTCTCAAGTTTCATCCATATTGTAACACATAACAATATTTTCTTCTGTTCTAAAGCTCAATATTTCATTGTATGTTTATACCACATTTTCTTTATCCATTCTTCCATTGATGGACATTTAGGTTGCTTCCATTTCTTGGCTACTGTGAATAATGCTGCAATGAACATGAGTGTGCAAATATCTCTTTGATATCCTGTTTTCAATTATTTTTGGTCATATACCCAGAAGTAGGATTGCTGGATCATATGATAGTTCTATTTTTAATTTTTTGAGGGACCTCCATACTATTCTTCATACTGGCTGCATCATTTCACATTTCCACCAACAGTATATGAGAGTTCCAGTTTCTCCACATTCTCACCCCTTCTTAACCATTTTAAAGTCTACCATTCAGTAGGGTTAAGTACATTCACATTGTTGTACAACCAATCTTCAGAACTTTTTCCTTTTGGAAAAGGCTTAAACCACTTGGGTTAGGTAAACCTCTTGGGTTGGCTTGCAAGAGCCCTAGTTTATGTGCCCCTCCCCCACCCCCACCCCCACCCCCACTCCCAACCCCTGAGTAAAGTGCTCCTGTATCTTGGAGAGAAAAGAAGTGAGACAAGTTCCTTCTCCCTCCCAGGTGCATCAACACAGCAGAATATTCTCAGTTTGTAAAGTGGGCAGATGGTGGTGTCCTAGGACTTGTGATACTGTTCCAGAGAGGTCAGAGGACACCCCAAGGTGCTCTGTAGGGGGAAGATAATAACCCAGAGTGCTTGGAAGCATGGGATTACATATGTGGACCTTTGCTTCCTGACTGACATGGAGAACTGTCACTTTAGCCTAACAAAAATAGATGTTCTTTCCTTAGCCAAGTGGCTCCCCACCTAGCATCTTCTGGGAGCACTTACTGAATATACAGATGCCCTGGCCTTGTTCTTTCTCTTCAGGATGGGGGATTCTTCAACAGGACATGCCTCAGGTCCAGATAAACCATTCCCAAATGCAAAGGTTGAAGCAACTGTTTGCCTTTTGGGCAGGAATCTTGGCACCTGTCACGGACTTCTCAGGTCAGGAGAGAGCTGCTTTTGAGAGCACATGATGTACTATTCCCCTTGCATTCTCTTTTCTTTTCCTTTACAGAAGGGCTGTTGAAGGTCATGTCACGAACAGGATGTGTGTCATAATAGATAGAGTTCTTCCCAGAAAAAGGAGATAGTTGGGGGAAACGAGTGCTTGGCTTGGTAATTTCAGAAGTCCTGATTTGTCAAAGCCAAGAATAGCCTTGTAATATTAAGAGGAAAAATTGCTTGAGATTCCAAAGGGAGTCACGATTTAGCAATAGCCTCGAAGGAAAATTAGGGTCTATGTATGATGGCACTGCTCTTTCCTGCTGCCTCCTCAGAGACAATTACTCATTTGTAATTTATTAGCTAATTATGCATGGGCAAAGGAATATGAATCACTTCATTTAGATGAGAGCAATTAGCGAGGGCTTGTTGGAGTTCTTTCCGTCAGGGTTCTGGGTATGTTTAGACAACACAGGTGCTGCCAGGGCTAGCACACCTCTGGAGAGGAAACATTCCATTTCTCCCACCCCTACTGGGCTACCAAATAGGTTCCTGCCCTAACTTCCCAGACCTCTCCCGACTATACCACTTCCTTATGTCTTCACCACTTACAGAATCTATGAATTTCGACAAATCACCTTATTTCTCTGGACTCCATGTGTAGATTGGAACCATTCACTCATTCTGCTTGCACACAGTAGGCTGGCTGGATGGACAGAAATGTTAGACCATAAATTTGGAACCACTGGCTGTTTAGTTTACTCCTAACACCCCAGAGGGTTAAGAAAATGCCAGCCCTTAGGACCTAGAGACCCTACCTGCCCCAGAGATGCACTGCATGTGTGCACGTGGATATAGGATGTTATTTGTATTATTGCATTTATTAGCAAAGGACAGCAACAATCCCAATGTCCATTAATAGGAGAATAGCTAATAAAATGTGGTATATTTAAAGTTGAGCACTACCAGCTAGTTATAAGGACTGACCTAGATCTCTATATGTCAAAATGGATGGTGGCATGGACAGTGAATTATATATCCAGAGAATCCCGTTTGTGCCAAAAGTTGGTATAAAATAATGTTACATGTTTTCTGTGGAAAAGTATATGTCAATCTACTCTTCTATTTATCTATCTATCATCTATCTATCTATCTATCTATCATCTATCTATCTATCTATCATCATCTATCTATCTATCATCTATCTTCTGGTAAAGGATAAAAAAGGTCTAGAATAACACATCAAATTAATAGCTTAATAGCATCAGAACTTCGTGGATGAAGTCCCTAAAACCACTTGCTCTGCAATCCCAACTCACTGATAGTCAGTGGGAGCTGGGTTTGGGAGGTTGACAAAGACCTGTTTTATCAGGATGTTCTAATTTTTAAAGATGGTTATTAGGCAGCTATCAACACGCGATGACCTCACTTGCACGGGGTGCCCTGCTCTATGCCCTGGCAGCTCCTCCTGTCCACTGCCACCCTGCCTGGCCCCTCCCTCCCTCAAACCTGCCCCTCTCTTTATCCTAAGATAGATTTTAATAAAGTTGCTGCATGTGCAAGAGGATTATGGGCTCATCTGATTTCTGCTATTTGAAGTCCTGGGGGAAGGAAAGCCTTGTTTAACTCAATTCATAACACTATTAATCCAACCATAAACCTTCCAATGACCTGAAAGGAGAGAGGAGAATTCATTACAGCGCATCTCTAAGTGGCAAATCCTGCATCTCACATGCCAGCAGGTGAAACTCTCCGGGGCCCTGGCAGCTCCCTGTCTCTCCGAAGGTCATTCTCAGAAGCAGTGAGCCCCAGCACTGAATGGGCTTCATGGGGCTCATGCTGAATCCCTCTTCTGCTCCACACTTCACAGTAGGGTAAGTGGGGCGCAGAGAGGTGTGTCGGTTGTCCAAGAACACGAAGCTAAAAAACAGAAACCTGATCCAATTCAATACTCCTGATTTTATATCAAGGGATCTATGTGTTGTAAAAACAGTTTTAAATGAATGAGATTTACATGCAATCATTCTACTTCTGGAAGTCTAACCTCCCTTAAAAATAATTCTAAGTATGGAAAACGCCATATCCCTAACATACTTATTACAGTATAATTTATAATATAACTTACTTTTCTCTTTTTCTACATCCAGGATGAAAGAATCATATAATGTAACATCTTGAGTCAAACTAAATGTGTACCTCTAGAAAAGAGGCCACTAACAATAACTCAATGGGTTATTATGCAACTATTAAAAATGTTCCAAAAGACTCAACTAACATCAATAATAACTACAATATGATGAGCAAAAAACAGCAGGGTGAAAATTGTGTGCATAAAATTGTTTGATTATAACTTTATGAAAATATATGCATAGGAAAAAAGACTGAAAGGAATAGAGCAAACTGTTATGAAGGCTTGTCAATTTCCCATGCATTTAAGAATACATGATTGAATGTGCTTTGCATTGTTATAGTGGGATTATGATATTTACTTCCCTGTTTTGTTTCTGTTCTCCCAAAATATTTTGTAATGCACTCATGCTATTTTTTAATCAACATATTTTAATTTTTAAAAAGTGGCTTCACCCATTGTCTTAGGTTTGACTCCCTGTGAAATGAGAGAAAGAGAGTGAGATGAATTCGTATGCAGAAGTTTGTTAAGAACAGCTGTCAGGATCAACACCTGTGAGGGGTGAAGGGTGCTGACTTGAGCAGAGAGAGAAGTTAGATTGCAATGCAGTGGCTTTAAAGTCTTTAGATGACTCCATGAAACTTTATAACTGGGATGGTCTTCAGAATGTTCCTGCCCACAAGGTGGTTTAAGTTTCATAGGGCATTCTAAAGTGGCAGTGAATTAGTGAATTGCATGGCTTCAGAGTCCAGGCCTGGGGACCAGAAAGGCTGGGTTTGAATCTGGCTCCCCTATTTACAAGCTATGAGAACTAGAGTGTGTTTCTTCCCTGCCTCATCACATCTTTCTCTCTTTCTCTCTTTTTCTTTCTCTTTCTTTCTCTTTCTCTCTTTCTCGGAGTCTCACTCTGTCACCCAGGCTGGAGGGCAGTGGTGCGATCTCAGCTCACTGCAACCTCTGCCTCCTGGGTTCAAGCGATTCTCCTGCTTCATCCTCCTGAGTAGCTGGGACTACAGGCACACACCACCTTGCCTGGCTACCTTTTTGTATTTTTAGTAGAGATGGGGTTTCACCATATTGGCCAGGCTGGTCTCAAACTCCTGACCTCAGGTGATCCACCCTCCTCGGCCTCCCAAAGTGCTGGGATTATAGGCGTGAGCCACTGCTCCCGGCCCACATTTTTCTTATCTGTGAAAATGGGATGATGGTAGCAGTACCTGTCTCTATTTCCTTTCCAATTACATTCACATATTTCACCTCCTTCAGTCCTTAAAACACCCCTGCAAGGTGGACAGGGCAGAAATGTAGCCCCCAGGGGCACTTGTGGTGCTGAGGCATGTGATGAATGTTTCCCAAATCCAGAGGTAACTACTGCATCCATGGAGCCCAGATGTTTTGGTGGCCACTGCCCCTTTAATCCTGAGCAGAGAACAGCTGCTCACCTGTTGCCACCCCGACTTGGTGGCTTAGATAAAGAGTCACCTCACATGCTCACACATGGCCTCTGGGTGCCCCTCATCACTGGGGGCCTCCCTTGCACCCAGGATAAAGCCAGCCTCGGCAGGGATTGGAGGTGGGGCTCTTCCCCATCCTGGGAAGATGCTTGAGAAGTCCAGTTTCCTGACTCCAGCACACGTTGCCAGGACTCTTCAGATATGTTAACTGCTGCTTCTGTGTAGACGAATAATTATTATTTCTTAAATTTTTTTAATTTTAATTTTTTTGAGATGGAGTCTCACTCTGTTGCCCAGTCTGTGGTGCAGTGACACTATTATGGCTCACTGCATTCTTGAACTCCTAGGCTCAAGTGATCCTCCTGCCTTAGCCTCCCAACTAACTTGGACTACTGGCACACACCACCATCCCTGATCATTTTTTAAATTTCTTGTAGAGACGGAGGTCTCACTATGTTGCTCAGGCTGGTCTTTAACTCATGGGGGATCCTCCCACCTCAGCCTCACAAAGCACTGTGATGTGAGCCACCATGCCCTGCTAAAAATTTTAAATAAGTTCTATATGTAAATGTAACAATGATGTATGATAAAAACAATTCAGGTGTCATAAGAAGGTAAACCACAGAAACTACATACCTCTTTCTCCTTCCACAGCCCTTCGGAATTTCATTCCCCAAGGAAATTGCTGTTAATAATTTCTTGTGGCCTCTACCAGCCCACATATGTATGTATTTTTAAAATGTATACAAATGGGGTTATAATATATGTGCAGTTCTGTGTTATGCCCTTTCTTTTAATGTTTGATAGATGTCTACCTGTTAGTACCTATAGAACTATTCGATCTCTTTTAATGGAGGCAGTATTAATTCTAATTATTTTAAATGCTAGCAATAATTTCTAATTCTCTTAAATTTTTCTGTTTGAGTCTATTTCTATTTAATCTGTCCACGATGCCGTATTTAACTATGGAGCTCTTGATGCCCATTCCAATGCTGTGATGAACATCTTTGAACATATATCTTTGAGAACATCTACTTAGGATAAATTCCTAGAGTTAATCTTATTTTAAAGCCTTCCATGGGGATTTAAAAAAATAGATTTCCTCTGTCATGTGTTTCTGCCCCTAAGATGAGGAAATGTTTTGTTGGAGATGATCAAAGTCTCTTGCTGAGTAGGGAGTGTCATGAGTTTTGATCATGTCAGTGCTATGAGAAAATGTGCGCTGAGTCCCATCCCAGTGGGAGTTCAGAAGGAGAGACAATATGTCCAACTCCAAGAGCTGCTCATTTGCAGGTAGCAGTTGACCTCTGCTCCTGTACTCTAGACCTGGAATGATTTAAGCACGTGTGGTGGCTTATTACAAACTCATCATCCTAAATTATGAAATGCCCTTTGTGCCTCTCAGTGCCTGTGTCTGGCAGTCGGTGTGTCGTGGACATTCTTTTTCTAGTTCTTTGGAAGGCAGGTCACTGAGTAGCAGCAGTGCCAACCTCCTCTCTGATAGAGGGTGTGTGGTGTGTATGAGACCCAGGGCAGGTGTCACAGCACAAAGTAATGATTATAGGTAATATGAATTGAGTACTTAGTACGTGCCAGATGCTGTTTTAAGGGCTTTGGGTAATTAACTTATTTAATTCTCAAAGCAAACCCATAGTAGGTAAAATTTTTATCCACCTATTACATGAAGGAACTATAATAGTTATTGGTGCTGTTTGGCATTTTTTCTGGTTTTTCTTCTAAGCATACCATGAGTTTATAGTTTCCCATTCACTTTGAAGTTAGGTATGGCCATGTGACTTGTTTTGACCAATGGAGTGTGACCATAAGTGGCATGCATCTCTTCCAGGTAGCAGCTTTAAGAGCCAGCCTGTGATTGGTTCCCTTCTCTCTGTTACAGAGACTCCAGTGCTCCATGTGTGTCAATCTGAGTCCCAAGGGGAGGGTCATGAGTACCAAAACCCCCAGACAATCCATGATGGAAATGGAGCATGAGTGAAAAATATATCATTTTATTTTCAATCACTGTGAGCCTGGGATTGCTTATTATTATGGCATAGCCTATTCTATCCTGATACAGGAATGGAAATCACAGAGGTTAAGTTAGTTTCTCAAGGTCACATTGCTAAGTGAAAGAACCAAGGTTTGGACTCTGACATTCTATCTCCAGAGTCCACCTGTCTCCCACATTAGTACATAGCATACCCAGCTAGTGGCTCCAAATTGGAGCTTAAGGAGCAGAATAAAAAGCTCTCTCTAAAATTCTGAGTGTGTTTGGGAGTAGGAGCCCAGAATGTCAGGTTGACAGGGATTTCATTATCTGGGCTTACTGAGTGACAAAGGCTCAACTCAAACTGATGTAACATAAATACACACACACACGCACAGACACACATTTTTGAGAGTGTTCATATGTCTGAATAATCTATGGGTAGAATTGGCTTAAGAACAATGGGCTTGCTGGGCGTGGTGGCTCAAGTCTGTAATCCTAGCACTTTGGGAGGCCGAGGCAGGTGGATTGCCTGAACTCAGGAATTTGAGACCAGCCTGGCCAACACGGTGAAACCCCATATCTACTGAAATACAAAAAAAAAAAAAAAATTAGCCTGGCTTGGTGGTCTGTGCCCATAGTCCCAGCTACTTGGTAGGCTGAGCCAGGAGAATTGCTTGAACCTGGGAGGCAGAGATTGCAGTGAGCCGAGATTGCACCACTGCACTCCAGCCTGGGTGAGATGGGTGACAGAGCGAGACTCCGTTTCCAAAAAAAAAAAAACAACAAAAAAAACAAAGGGCGCAGAAAACATCCTTAGGACACTGTCTCCCCATCACTTCACTCTGCTTTCATTTGTGTTGGCTATCCTAGGCAGCCTCCCTCCTTAGTGGGCCAAAAATTCCATCTTTTAGCTTAGCGCCCCAGTGAGGATGCATTTTTGTCCTGACTACATCACAGTGCGGTTAAGGACTGGGTGAAATGTGTGTGAAGGTGACTGTGAGGGAAAAGAAGCATATATGTCCAATGTTTAGCTGATTGGAGCTAGCTAATGAGAGTCTAAATGCTTCCCCTTTCATAGGTGAGGGGGGTAATTAAAGATATTGAGGGAAGACCCAGCTGTAGAGATCAGAGTGAGAGCCTAGCACACAAAGCCCAACGGGATGATTACAGTCCAGCCCAACAGGCAGGACCCAGCACCCGTGGGGCAAGGCTGCAGCAATAAGCATGGCCATGTGGGTTGCACAGCAGCTGATGCAAGCCCTGGTTCATGTGTATGGTAAACACAGTTAGGGGCTCCTATATTGGGCTCCTCCTTCTCTAGAATGTGTGCTCAATCCCTGAGGGGAGCCCTCCAATGGGCATGTCCGTATATCATTAGTCAGGGTCAAGGGGGATGTGTGATTAGGTCTGGGTGGGAGTGGAGAAGGATGACCAAGCTGAGCTGATCAGATTCCTCCTCCTGGAAACATGTCACTTGGAACTGAGACTCAGAAACTGCAGCACAATCATTCTTTTATTTGTAGAATTTTATTGAGCACCTATTATGTGTCTGATATTGTTCTACAAGTTGGGGATTCAGATCTCTTCATGCCAACATAGATTTTAAACAAACAAACACACACACACAAAAATAAATGCAAACATAATTTCAGATGATAACTGCTATCAAGGAAATAAAACAGGGAAATGTGTTCAAGAATAACCAGGTGATCAGGGAAGACTTCTTGGAGAAGGGTCATGGAGGCTAAGTCCTAGATGAGGACTTAGTCATGGGAAGAACTGGAGAAGGGAGTTCCAGGACAAAGGGGCAGAAAACCCCCTGAGGTGGGGACACATGTCATTATATGGTATTAGAAGCAGGTCTGACATGGCTGAAGGGTGTTGAGCCAGGGAGACAGTGTTATGCCATGAATCTGGAGAGGCAGGCAGGACTGGATCTCATGGGACCTTGTTGGCCATAGCAAAATGTTTACCTGTTGTCCTACGGGCTCTCTGTGGTCAGAGCTGAGTCCTGGTAAGGCCAGAGCCTTATGGAGAAGGACTCGCTGCCACCGAGATCCCGGGAGCTGTCCAGGGTTCTGCCTTCCAGAGGTTGGTCTCCTCCGCGTGTCTGACAGGGTGATCCAGGTCCCTTCCCCTCTCCACATCCTCCATCAGACGACCTTCATTTACAGGAAATGTCAGCCAGGTCTGGCTTCTGCAGGAGCCACCTTATTCTTCCTTCTGCTGAAAACATCTCTTCTAGTGCACAAAGACATCTTTGGTCAGATTCCCTGAAATTGGAGTCCAGGATGGGAATTCTCGTGCAAGTGATTTATCTAGGGAGTGCACTCGGAAGAAACAGGTAAAGAAATGAGAAAGGCAGGATGGTGCAGGTGAAGAAGGAGAGATGTCATTCCAGCTGACATGGAGCCTCAGCTTGGTCCCTCCAGGAGGTCCTGGAACATGAACGGCCACACAGAATTGTGGCTTTTGAACCCCTGTGCCAGGCACTACTCACAGGCCCCGTGCAGGGCAGAGATGTGGCTGGGACTAATTCCACCAGTTCCTCCAGGTGAGGTGGTTCCCATCAGTCAAGGGCAATCCTCCAGATCAGGGTACAGCTGTGAGCCCTTAGCACCCCCAAACTTGCAGGGTACATGGTTTATAACTTGCCCAGTGAAGGGGATGTGGATCAGGCACAAACAACATCTTATATAAGGAGCATGGCATGTTTCCTTGCATGGAAGCTTGAGGCTGGGCCAAAGACACAAGCCTCTCCTCTACAGAGAGGAGGTACCCCAGACCCAGGCTTTAGAGGCCAGCCGATCCTCGGACTCTACCTGTTTGTGAGCTGGAGGTGATACTGGGCTTGCTAGCCCAGTTAGGACTGGGGAATGAAAGTAGGTCATGACCTGTGCCAAGAGCTCTGCAAATGACTCCATTTATGCTGCTGCCCAGACTACGGTGGCATGGGGATCACTCTCCCCATTTTACATATGGAGAAGCAGAGGTTCAGAGAGGTGGTGTGGTTGGCCTAAAGTCACACAGTTCGTTGACAGGATAACCAGAACTTGAATTTAACAGGCTTAGGGGAAGGAGTGACTGTGTCTATAGGAATGGGGCTGGAGAAAGATGAGAAAGAAGAGTGGCCTCATTTGATGAGGTCCTCTGGGGCCGGCCTTGTGCCAGCACATCTTCCATCCCGTTTGGAAGGGCCTTCCACACTGCAGTTTCTCACTTATCATGTTCTCATTCCTCTTCACCTCGGGCTGAGGCACCAGATTATCTTTCCTTCCAGCTCCTGCAGATACCACTTATCTCTTCCCATCCCATCATACATCCTCCTCTCTCGCTCAGCCACTGCAGAGCCAGGCAACAGCATGTAAAGTGCATGATGGTGGGTGCAGTGGGAGCTCTGGCTCACTGCTCATTTTCTTCAGGGTCCTCTGAGACGTTGGCGGTGACCATAAGCCATATGCATGGAGGGTATGAGCTGGTGGCTGGCGTGGGGGTGGTACAGAGCTTTCTGTTAGTATATTACTTTCACAATTTTTTTTGCCATATCTTCTTAAAGCTTGGGATATCCTTTAATTGCTTTTAAAAATATGACTCATTTAGAACCTAAATACATTTATTTTAAGAACAAACTTATACCATAAATAGAAAACAGCATTCACTTGCCATACTACATAACTTCAAAAAGTTCTAAAATGCATAACAATTAAAATTATTTTGGAGACCAACTGTGTTACAGGTTTGTATTTTAGGAGAAACACTGGCTAGTTGAAAGAGCACTGGATTTGATGTCAGGAAATTATATTATGTGTCAAGCTCTTCTGCCAACAAAACAACAATAATAATATTTAACAATTATTGAGCATATATTATGGGTCATGCATTGTGGTAAGAACTTTCCATGAATCCTTTTGTTTAATCTTCACATTTTAATTTGGAGCTCCAAGAAGCAGACCCTGGAATAAGGATTCATGGGCAAGTGATATTTTAAGAAACTTCTTTCAGGAGAAACAGGAGGTATGTGGCAAACTCCAGGGTATGACTGGTTTTAGGGAGCTGATGCAGAATGTATTATAGGCATGGAATATTTCCTGTGCACCTCAAGTTATAGTAAAAAGGCGTTTCATGAGTCAGGCATCTTTTGGTTATGACAGAGACCCAAGTCAATATGTCTTAATCCAGGGGAATGTATTGCCTCAGTTTAACTAAAAATTCTAAGAGTAGCTTCAGCCATGGCTGCATCCAGTTGTCAAACAACATCCTCAGAGCTCTGCTTTCGTCTTTCATCTCTGCTGTTGGTATGCTGGCTTCTCCCACCATGAAGGCTCTCCCCACAGGATTGCTCCATGCTTACATCATGCTAGATTGTCCATAGCAGATGAGAGAACCTCTTTTGCATGATTCCTTCAAAAGCCCTGGTGAAGGCTTTCATTGGTCCAGTTTAAGTCACATGCCTATTCTTGATGTTATCACTGTAGGCAGGAAATGGGGTGCTCTGATTAGCTAGACTTGGCCACCATGTGCATATTCTTGGATGCCGAGGAGTGGGGAGGAGGCAGCTGCATCTGAACCCCATGGACTGAGTTTGAGACATGAAGGCACACCTACAAGAGAAACTTGCCAGCAGAAAACAAATGTCCATTTCCACCTGTCTGCATGCCAGGTTTGCTCTGCAGGTCAGGGGAGAAGTGCAGAGGACAGCAATGAACCGAACACTTTCAGATGTGCTGACGACGGTCCGAGAGGGGGTTCCCACTGGCAGCTCGGAATGCAATCAACTGGCTGCTTTTGCCAACCCCAGCACCTGTCATATTTCATCTTCTTTTAAATAACTTCAAGGATATGAAAGTCATAAAACCAAACCCAGGTAGGGTCAGAAGTCACTGGCTGCTCTGAATAGAGGGCTATCACTATTTGGCTATTTACCCTGCCTCACATTTGCATGGCCCCCAGTGAAGCTGAGCACAACCCCAGCAAATATTAATCAAATGAGGCTCGTGGGTCCAAGTGGAAATAAATCACGACTGCTCACGCACCCCCAGGAAGTACTCAAAATAAAAAAAAAGTACAGTGGAGATTACCTTCTTCATAATTGTTGTATATTTTGTTGACCTCACAGCAGCTAAAGTTGGCCTTCAAAGGAAAAAATGTTGTTGCTGTGCAGCAGAGAAACATTTTAATGAACACCACAGGGTTTACTGATCACTGTTAATGAGTGAAGAACGAGTGTCCTGCAGAAACCTTCTGTCTATCTTTAGAAAACAGTCCTGGATAATGGAGGGGCGGACATCATGTCTTTAATGCTGTCTGTAATAGACAATTCAGGAGCCAGCCAAAACTCATTTGCACCTTTGTTTGTGCCTTCCCCAATCAATAGCAGCAGTTAAACCAGGATTTACTGACTTCTATAAAGGGTTCCAACAGCAATATTTAAAGAAATGAAACTCAACAGAAATATTTCAATCTTTCTGGGCCCTTCACCAACCATTGTTGTTTGGAGGTCGCTTGATGGGAAAGGTTCATTCTTTTTGGTGTACTTTCTGTAGGGTGTGTGTGTGTGCATGGTATGTGTAAATGTGGGCACACCCATGTCTTTGAGTACCCACACATGAGCAGGCTCTCAGTCTGAACAGGGCTGAAGAGCAATTTTGCCATCCAAAGTCACTGGCCCACTCTCCTGAAATCAATTGGAGGCCTCAAGAAGTAAGGAGCAATTTAATATAGCCTGCTTCTTGGTTTCTAGAAATGGCAACATTCTCCTTGTTAGCTTATTAAAATTAAGAGCAGGGAAAAGAACAGTCTATTAACTATACATAATAAATGACATAAAATATGCTTCCATTTTATTTTAGAAAGGAAGGGAATGAGGGCGACAGAGACAGAAAAAGACACACATAGACATGCACTTGAAATCAGCAAAGAATTACAGAGACAGGTGAGGAAGCAGTAATATGGTGACTCACTGAATGCTGTGAAGGGCAGAGGGCTTTACATTGACCCCTGTATTAATGTGTTCCTCACTGGGGCAGGCACTGTTCATGTCCCCTTTACCCAGATGAGGACATTGAGGTTTAGGAAGCCTGAGACACTTACTCAAGACCACGCTGCTAGGAAGCAGCAAGGCTAAGATCTGACCCCAGGCAGTTCAACTGCAAGGTCTCTGCCCTAGAGCACTTGGGTGTCCCAAATATTGTTGTCCAAGGGATTGTGTGTGTGTGTGTGTGTGATTGTGCATCTTTTGTTTTGAATGGGTAATATACTGACATAGCACAGAAATCAAAATGGTGTAAGAAGATGACAGTGAGGAATTACCCTTCCCCTATCCTGTCTACATGTGACGTGTGCTCTGTTTCTGGACACACCTGTGCCAATGTTGCCACCTGGCTCCTCTAGGTCCACCAATGCCCCTCCCTACAGCCTTGGCAAGCCTGTTACCCTCTCACCTTTGCCACGCTCTCCCCAGTCCTGGATGCCTATCCCTGCTCTCTTCTGCCTCCCAGGGTGCTGCACCACATCACATTGGATCCCTTGGTGGGAAAGCAAGCTGGTGCCCTCTCATGCTTTGCTGGCCAGGAAAGAGGCTTTTTTTTGTTTGTTTTCAGGGGGCAGGGCTTGATGTCTTTAACAACTTTATAATACTTGTTAATCTCTCCTTTTTTTTTTTCTCATTTGAGACGGAGTCTGGCTCTGTCGCCCAGGCTGGAGTGCAGTGGCATGATCTCTGCTCACTGCAACCTCCGCCTCCTGGGTCCACGCCATTCTCCTGCCTCAGTCTCCCAAGTAGCTGGGACTACAGGCGCATGCCACCACACCCAGCTAATTTTTTGTATTTTTAGTAGAGACAGGGTTTCACCATGTTAGCCAGGATGTTCTCAATCTCCTGACCTCGTGATCCGCCCATCTCGGCCTCCCAAAGTGTTGGGATTACAGGCGTGAGCCACTGTGCGCAGCCTGTTAATCTCTCCTTTATAACAAAGAGGAAGCAGCTCTTAGGTGCAGAGCTTCCCATCACTAACATTAACGAGAATTAAACAACTCTGGGATGTTTAAACATGCATTTTTATGTTTTCTGTCTTTCGTTTGTGGCAGACAATACTGGTTTTCCTGTACAACAAGTGAAACAGAGTTACCATATGAAATGCATTTTTTACAAACCTAGGATAATTTCAGATGAGATTGAGCACGTTCAGGGTGGTATGGCAGTAGACCCAAGATCATTTCAAAGAAAAATATTAAGTAAATAGTCATACAGGTTTTACAAAGAAATGCCAGGATAGTGAAGTTGGGAAGCCAAGAGCTAAAGGTGGAGAAACACTGCCTTGGGCTTTAAAGTTCAGAGCCAGGTTCAAATGGCCTCATGCTTGTGAAGCCTTCCTCAATCCCTCCTCTGCCACATCAGCCACCTGTTCCCTCCCCACCTTAAGATATTTAGCTCACGCTGTGAGTGTTATCATTGGCTCTGTATCCTTTAGCCGGAGTCTGAGTCTTTTTATCTCTGTTAGCACTCTCAGTCCTTTCTATCCTTATTCGAATGACATGGTTTTGGATCCTTCTCCATTTTAGTCACCCTCTTGCAGAAAAAGATGATTTCGTCAATGTTCTTCAGAAATTTGATACTTCAATTGTAGCTCCTGTGGTCTGGTACTTCACTTCTATTGATATAACCCAAGATTGTGTGTGTGTGTGTCTGTGTGTGTGTGTAGGAGAGAAAGAAAGAGAAACATTTTTCCTCCAATAAAATGGGCTCATATTATGCAAATTGTTTCCTAACTTGTTTTTTCTCACTTAATCACACATCACAAACATCTTTTCAAAGCAATAAATATATATCTCCTCTATCTTTGTTAATTGCTACATAATAGCCTATTGATGGGTGTGTCATGATTTACTTAAACAGTAATTTAGATTTTTCCAAAGTTCCCCCAACTACGAACCAGTCTAATAAGCTCAAGCCAGAATTTGTGACAAAGTATTGTTATTATCTCTTGGAGGGGTTCCCTGGGATCTGTTTTGGCCAGTGTTCACTGCGTGTCTCGCCTCTGTGCTGGGAGCTGTTGGAGAGGCTGGGAAGGATGAGCAGGCTGGGGAGGACAGATCATCACAGTACTGGGTGCTAGAGGGTGTTCCTAAATGTTCTGGGAGCAGGAAGGAAACTGGCTCATTCTGTCTCAGAAAGGTTGAAGATGGCTTCACATAGGCGGAGATACTTAATTCAGGCTTTGAAGAATAAGTAGGAATCCAGTTTTGAAGACTAAATTGAGCTCTTGGCTCAGCGGAAGCCACTCTGGACATCCCATCGAATCTAGGACCAAGCTCCTGAACAACTCGGATCACCTGGAATAGTTCAGGTCCTTGGGCCATGACTTCCAAAAAAAAGACTTGTCCCTGGGCCATTTTCACTTGTTCCCGGACACCACAGTCCTGACTTTTCAGTGTTCAAGGATCTCAGGGGAAAATTGAAGTCCAGGCAGTGTGGATGTAATCGCTGAACCTTCATCACAACAAACCAGAGGATATGGAGCCAGCTTTTATGAACCCCTCTTACTCCCAGCCAGTTAACTGTGTGTAATCTCCCCCCAGATCCACATGACTGGTTCTGGCTGGTTAGGATGACTGACAGGCCACTTATTACTCCTGTCTGCCCCTACCTGGCCCCTCGAGAGGCTTTTATTAGCCCCGCACCTGGGTGAGTTTGGGCTCAGAAAACACCTCTCCTTGAGGCAGTCTCAAGACGATGTTTTCTCACCTGAAATAACGGGCACCTTTATTGTTTTTGAAAGAAAGAAAAATCTCATAATTGAAGTAAGAGAGGAATATGCTTCTGGTTTTCCTAACGTGTGTCTATGGAGCAGGGAGGCAATTCTGCCACCGGAGGGACTGCAGTTCTGAATAAGAATGCAGTCCTGCCATTATAACTCACTCCAGCAGGACTCACCCGCCACAGCCCCCATTTGTTAAAATGCCTACCTAATGGTTATGGAAAATGCACTTGCAAATTGACACCTCATTGGGTTGAAAAGCTCTTAAAATTCTGGAATGTCATCACAAGCCTCACTTCTCCTAATGCAATAATGCCTTCCTAGAGAAAACATCCTCCATCAGCCCCCGTCACTGCCGAGGAGAAAGTCAGATGGAGAAGGTTTTCAGCAAATTGACAAACTGAGCTAAAGTTTATTTAACATAATTTCAAAAAGGATAGATCTGGAAATAACATTGCTGGATTCACGTGCTGGAAAAATCGATGCTACGATTTTTTATCTTCTTCCTTTCTACTCCCTTGCCAGGGGCTGGTGTAATAAGTCATTAGGACTGGTAAAGCAAACAACCAGCACCCCCGCCTCTCCAGCTTCTCATCTCAACCCCAGGGGCTCTGGTGATGGACAGGCTTGAGGACTCCAGCTCTTCTTTCAACCAGCAGCTCACATTTACACTGAGCAGGGACCCCCAACCCCAAGGAAATATTAATAGCACAGTGTTCACCACTTCTCTGGGCCAGGTACTGTTCCAAGTGCTTTATGTGCATGATTTCAAATGATCATCACTACTCTCAGAAGTAGGGATTTTAAAAAAATCCCTGTTTCATAGATAGGGAAACTGAGGCCTAGATGAGACAAATCATTCACATAGGTGACAGATGTAGCACATAAGGAGTCAGAATCTGAATCCAGGTGGTTTAATTTCAGAACTCAGCTGTAAGCAGATGAGGAAAGCAGATGGAGGTCTGCTCCCAGCTCACTCTGCACCCCTACTGGGGTGAGGTGGAAGGGAAGGATTGTAGACCCAGCTGTCCTCAAGTTTCCTTGGATGAATTTGTCCGGCAAATGCTGTGTTTTGTGCTTTTGTTTGGGTAAAAAGCCCCACCTTTGGAGGAAATCTTCCTCTGTCCCTAGGGAAGCCTGGGGAGGCTGGAAGTGCCTGTGTTCTCCCCGGAACTCCTGGTCTCCAAGACAACCACCAGGCTGAGCGGAGAAGCTCCTGGGCCACAGGGAGGTGGTGTCCAGGCACAAAGCTGCTCATGGGCCACCTGGCTGGACCTCGCTGGGGGCTGAGAGCCTCCACAGGGATCTGGCCTTGCTCCCCGACTTCAGTTTGCCACAGAGAATCCCTGAGATGAGTGAAGTCTTGAATCCAGCCTCAGTTTTGAGCATTGTTTGGAAGGTGGCAAGAGTCAATTCACAGAAAATCAATTTGTCAAACGAGCAATATGGTACACCAATTGCTCAATATATCCAGTAATTGAGGAATCTGTCAATGTTTAGTTTTACTCCTGCCTCTGCCCCAGGAGCTGTCAAATCACACCTTAACCTGGGCCTAGGGCAGCCCTCTTTAGCTGCTTTCCCTCCAGAAAGCAGAAAAGACAGACATCTGCAACTATAGAGAAGATACAGTGTGGTTAAGAAAAAGCCCATTTGAATTTAAAAACAGCAGCAGGATTAAGGACAAATAATAATTTCCCGTAACAAAACCTCAGTGAATTCAGTGAATCGGTAATTTGATGAGTTGATTTTGATTTCGTACTCAGTTCCTTGAGCAGTTACTTTCACATGTTTCGGACCAAAGTGCCCCAGCAGTGACCAAACTGCCTCTGTGGTCACCTGGACAAAGCTCCTTCTTGACCTCTTTGATTTGAGCACCTCCAGTAACTCACGACCCAATTGTTGGAGGTTCTGATGTTTAGAAAGTGGATTCCTCAAATCAGCTGATATCCAACTCTCTGGAGTTTGAACACATGCTGCAGAGTTTTGCCTTTAGGGGCCTATGGAACTTTTTATATGTGAGAAGCCAGGCAAGGGTCCAGTATAAAACAGCATGAAAATAATTAATCTTCACCCAAGCAATACATGCATGTGGCTAAAAATAATTGACCCATCAACTGGGATGATCATGAAAAACAATAATGCCCATCTCTCCCTTCATTTTTCCTAGTCCTGCTCCCCAGAGGTGGTCACTTTTATTTAAGGAAAATTTTAATTGAAATATAACTTACAAACAGAAAAATGCACATATATCATAGGTATATGCCAATGATTTTCTTGAAGTGAACTATCTTTAACCAGCACCCAGACCAAGAAGTGGAGGAATAATGCACCCCAGAAACCAGCCCCCATCTTCCAAAGTCAGCCACTATTTTGACCTCTCTCACACCATAGAGTACCTAAAAGCTACTGATTTAAAGCTTTCTATCTTTAGTTCTCCTGCTGGTTACTTCCACATGTCTAAATGACATAATTACACAGTTGTTCTTGGTTGATCAATCCTTAGACACTGTCTTTTGACTTCCTCCCATGATAAAACATTTAGTTTTCTCATAGCAGCCTCTACATTCCAGCTTCTCTTCTCCAAATAGAATTAAATCATGGTTTTCTGTTCCTCCACTCATTGGTCGTATCTGCAGCTTCAGCCTCATTCTAAAACTTCCATTTCTTCTTTCATCCACCATCGACAATAGCATTTGCCTCCTCATTCCCTCTCGGTCCCCAAAACCCTTCCAAATGCTCTGTATCTTTTATTTTGTTAAATAACTTTTATATTTTGTATTTTATATTTTGTCCTGTAACTGTAGGTAAACCTGTGGGGTTTGTCTATAGGTTGATCTAAAATATTAAACACAAAAAATAGTGTTTAGAAGTTTTTTTTTTTGTTTTTTTTTTTTTTTTTTTACAGAGTCTCACTCTGTCACCCAGGCTGGAGTACAGCGGCACAATCTCGGCTCACTGCAACCTCTACCTCCCAAGTTCAAGGGATTCTCTTGTCTCAGCTTCTCGAGTAGCTGGGACTACAGGCACCCACCACCACGCCCGGCTAATTTTTTGTAGTTTTAATAGAGATGGGGTTTCACCATATTGGCCATGCTGGTCTCAAACTTCTGAGCTCAGGCAATCTGCCCACCTTGGCCTCCCAAAGTGCTGGGATTCCAGGCATGAGCCACCGCACCCAGCCAGGAGATTTTCATAATATTGTGCATTGCAGAACCAAGCAGCATCCTCAGATTATAGGTCCTTCTCTGTGAGTTCAATGTCATGCCTCTTGGGCCACTAAATATTCTTGGAGTCTACAGCACCGTTGTACGTACTTTCACATTCTTCCTGTAGTGACTGCAAGAAGGAGGGACTCATGAGTGTCAAGTAAACGACCTGAAGCTTTCGGTTTTAGCAATACCAGGATAAAACTCACCTATGTTCTCCATATTGGTGGCAGTCTTGTGTTCTGTTTTTATTAGAACAACCCTGATTGGAGTGTTTGCTTTTACACTAAGATTTCTGAAGGGCTGGTCCTCAAATGAGAGGCAGCATTTACCTTTAAGATGACTTAAATACTTGGGCGGGTGATGTCAAAAGTCTATGTGTTCTTAATTGCAGGTAGTCATAAAATCGGTAGCTGATTGATTTATGCCAGCACTCAGTTTTAGGAGAAGGGTGGCTATGAGTGAAAAATACAGTATGTGAAGTGGTTTAATTTTTTTTGGATTACCCTTTACCACGTAGCATGTAATTCTATTAGTAATCGGAGTCCTTCGAGCAGAATCTCAAACAAAGGATTAGCAGGAAGGAAGATGGAAGAATGCTGACTTCACAATAACTCACTGCCTTCCTAACGTGATTATATAAATAAATTCAAGCAATATTTTCCGAGACGCTGGAGCCTGATCGTAAAGGCGTGAGGGGGCCCGGGGCCTCTGCATGGCCCCTGGTTTGCAGGCAGTAACTGATTGCTGTGGTTGCGAAGGGCAGTCCCCAGGTGGTGAAATATCCAATATCTCTGAATTATCTGTCAGCACTCAGAAATTATTGAAGCCGTGCAGACTTCTCCAGTGGGGAGCAGGAACATCTTGGCTTCATTTGGCTAAACAATGGGGCGAAAATGGAAACGCCCCTGCTGTGACCTCCCCCCGGCCCATTGAGGTCATCCGGCTAGCCATCAGCCGTGGGATCCATGCAGGGCCAGCTCTGGACACTGCTAACTTCTTGACCCCCAGAGCCAAGGAGTCCTTGGAGCTGAATTTCAGGCTCCTATCTCACCGCCAGCGGGGGATTAGCTAATCCATCCTGTTTTGTTCTTCCCGTCCACATCAACAAAGGCGGCAGGCACGGTCCTCCCTTGCTGAATGAAGCGAGATCTGGAAGATACATCAGAGAGCAGTGACATGCTGTCCACATTGTCTGCTCGAAAGTCTTTGAATCGCTGTTTTCACTTAAGCTCCAGCACTGCCTTTGAGGCCTCAGTTATTCCATTTCTGTTTTGCCGAGCTAGGCATGACAGAACAATGGAGCAAGACACTTTCCTCCAGGTTCCCCAGACCAGTCCAGGTGCTTGAGAGAATGGTTAAAATCCCAAGTGCTTCATAGTCCCTTTCAAAATAAGTCATGGGGCCAAGCATGGTGGCTCAAGCCTGTAATCCCAGCACTTTAGGAGGCCAAGGCAAGTGGATTTCTTGAGCCCAGGAGTTTGAGACCAGCCTGGGCAACATGGTGAAACCCCATCTCTACAAAAAATACAAAAATTAGCTAGGTGTGGTGGCACACACCTGTAGTCCCAGCTACTAGGGAGGCTGAGGTGGGAGAATTGCTTGAGCCCTGGAAGTGGAGGTTGTAGTGAGCTGAGAATGTGCCACTGCACTCCAGCCTTGGCGACAGAGTGAGACTCCCTCTCAAAATAATGTCATGGAATCCAGGTTACAGGAAGCTCTGGACCATGGAACTCTCCATGAGAGGCGGACACTAGGCATAGGGGATTTTGGTGATGGATATCAACCCCAAGGGCCGGGGGTGGTGGATGTCAAAGTTGCCCAGCAAGGCTTCAAAGCCAACCTTACTAGCTGTGTGCAAGCCACTTGATTTCTAAACCTCAATTTCCTCATCATTTAAACAGGAATAATTACAATTCCCTTAGTATAGGGATCCCATGAAACAATGGATGGGGCGATGATTAGCAGACTTTATGCAAAAGTGAGGGGTTGGTGTTACTTACCTCTTTGGCCGTTCTCATTGGCATATAGGCTGAGGGCTGATCAAATGAGTTTCCTTGGGGTCCCTGATGAATTTGGCGTTTTCTGGCTTTGTTCATTCAGCTCTCTGCCTGGAATGTTCTCGTCTCCCTCCCTGCCTGATTTCCGTCCAGTACTCGTGGATTGTCCATAGCATTTCCTTGGTCTTCATGGAACAAGACCTTGCTCAGCCTCTAATATCCCAATAACTTTGCCTCCTACAGCCCTAACTCAACACGGTAGCTCTGAGCACAGTGGCAACCAATACACTGGTGGTTGCATTGCATCTGACGCTGGGAATGCCTCCAAAGAGAGGCCCAAAGGAAGCTGGGAGGAGTGGCTCTGTCAGTCTTTGCTGAGGAATAGGAATCATCATGAATGTGAGAACTCCTCCAGGGGAGATAGAGATTTACAACCCAGTTGCTGGATCACCATTAATTTAAATTAGCTATTTAAATAGAGGCCTTCTGTGTCCAGCCTGCACTTGTATGAAGCTGAGAGTTGTGCCTCCTTACAATTTTTACCCCAGCACTTCACTTACCTCACCCTAGCCCCAGCTCTGCTTTTCTGTGCCAGAAATGGTGGGGAATTCAGTGACAAACAGTAAGATACAGTTGTTGCCTTCAGGATGTTTGTCATGTACTAGGAGGGACTAAGCAGTCATATTAGCATAAATAATAAGAAATTTCATTTTAGTTATTTTTGCAACAAATATTTACTGATCTTTATTCCAGGCACTTGCTAGACACTGTGGATTCAGGATGGGATGGGCTCGGTGCTGTTGCCCTTGTGGAGCTCACGGCCCGGTAGGGCAGATGGACCTGTGCTTGGACAGTTCAAGTCGAGTGTGGTGAGCGCCGTGGTAGGGATGTGCCTGGGTTTGGGAGAACACTGAAAAGACAATGCAGAGTTAGGAAGTCAGGGAGGCTTCTCAGAGGTGGCAGCATCCAGCTGAGATCTGACAGGAGAGGAGCTGGGCAGACAAGCTCCTCTTGGTAGGTAGATAAGAGAACGCTTCCAAAGGGAGCAGAGATATGCAAAGGCACACGTGAGCAAAACAAAGACAATTTGGTATTGCTAGAGCTCAGAGTAGGATGGGTGGTGGAGATGGAAAGTGTGGTGAGTCATCTAATGAAATCTTGGAATTACCCTGTAATACCCTGGGAATTACCCGGTAAACTTACAAGTTTGTCGTTATCATGTTTGCATTATAGATGAAATGAGGTTCAGAGAGGTTGGGCAGCTTGTCCAAATCACAGAGCTAGCAAGGGCTAGTGCTGAAATTTTGAGCTTGACTGGTCCAGTTCCAAATACCTTGCCCTTGGAGGGGTGTGATAGCCTGGACTGGGCTGTCTGCTTCTACTGCCAACAAGCTATGTGACATTGAGCAAGTTAATTAACTGCTCTGTGCTTCAGATTCCTCAGCCACAAAAATGGGGATGCAAGTTAATATCTACCCCACAGGGCTGAGTTTTCCAAGGATTAAAAAGTTAATACATTTAAAAAATTTCATGGACAGTCTAACACGTAGTAAGGGCCCAATCAATATTAGCTCCTATTATTAGGGTGGATTAAAAAGGAGAGAAACTAAAAAATCACATCTCAATTTGGAGTCCTTTGCAATTGTGGGGATGAGAGGTATTGGCATGGAGGGTGAAGGAAAGGGTAAGTGTGTACGTAAAATGCCACATTCCCTTCTAAATCTGTTAGTCTAGAGACAGCCTCAGCCACCTTCTGGCCTTGGTTTCTTTGTCCCTTTCTGCTGCCCACAGATAGGAGGGGACGAACGTGTGCTGCCTTGAAAAGGGTTGGTGCTCCTGAGAAAAATATAGATTTCTTTTGTGAGCTTCAGGAAACCTTATCCCAGTGGGCACTGCAGTATTGACTGACCTGCTGGGACGTGTGGTTGCCAGGAGCAATGCAATCAGCTTCTTGGCCCAGTCCTTCTCCCCATGGCTCCCAATGACTCTATTTCCATCCAAGTGGTTTAGGGCCCGGTCACTTCCCGGTACTTTGTGTTTTCCTTCCCTGGAGGTGGGGAGCCAGATGCTATGACCTGGTCAGAGGCAGGGTGGATGGAGGGGTCAGCCAGGGACTGCCGATCTGGGTGAGAAGGAGACAGCTGGTGGAGTGCCATGCACCCTCTGTGAGACAAGCAGCTCCAGCTTCAGTGTGATCTGTGGGCACCGAGAAGAGGTGCCACCCCATAGCATCCTCTTGTCCCTCCTCTTTCAGGCCTTGGTACTCTCAGCCCTGGCTGGTCATGTCTTTAGGCGACTTGCCTAACCTGTGTCTGATCACATACTGGGGACTGTGGCAGAAAAAGTTCAGAGAAAAGAAAGAGTCCACAAGGTTTGAGGAAGTTGCGGAAGGCTTTGGGGAAGAGGATGGTGAGGAGGGTAGAGGGACGTTTTCTGGAAAGAGAAGGAGGGAGGGACAGGTGCTACAGTGGAGGGAGCATCGGACTGAGCTCTGAACACTCTGGTGGAATCCTCTCCATCTAGCATCCTCGCTGCATTCCCAGAACTAGCAGAAGGTCAGAGCAGGAGCGCACCAGAGTCCAAAAATGAGTGAATTACTGCCAGAGCTGGAGGTTTGGGTTTTAATTTTAGCTGTATCATTACCTTGATTTGTGGCCTTGACAATTTATATTCACTTTTTGAACTGGGGGTGTGGCCAATGCAACACGAACCACAAGACCTGAGAGTGGGGATGATGGCAGGTCCCGCAAAGGAAAACTGGGGGTCAGGAGGGTTTAGTGGCTCACGCCTGTAATCCCGACACTTTGGAAGGCTGAGGTGGGAGGATTGCTTGAGGCCAGGAGTTGGAGATCAGCCTAGTCAACGTAGTGAGACCCTATCTCTACAAAAAATTTTAAAAAGTCATCAGGCATGGCAGCGTGTGCCTGTAGTTTCAGCTATTCGGGAGGCTGAGGTTGGAGGATCCTTGAGCCCAGGAGGTAGAGGTTGCAGTGAGCAGAGATCATAGAGATCATGCCACTGCACTCCAGCCTGGGCGACACAGCAAGACCCTATCTTCCCCCACCGAAAAAAATGGGTGTCATTACCAGAGGCAGGAGAATGGATGGTGGGAAGGCATTCGCGTGCACACACACACACACGCACTAATTCTCTCTCTCACACACACACACACTGACACACACACACACAGAGGGATGCTTGTTCAGTGGTTCATTGCTCCCTGTGACTCTTCCCACATCCCTCACAAAAACCAAGTTATTCACAGTAATAACCGTGGGTCAGTGCATTGTTGGAGGTTCTGATTAGAAATTGGGACTCCAGCTTCTCAGCTCAGTAGCGGGGCTTCTTCACACCACCCTGGGATAGATGCTTAAAGTCCTGCAGAATCCTGGAGTGTGATTTTTCAGGACCTGATAATATTCCAGAGGGGAAGAAAGGGCAGATACATTGACTGACTAATGGGTTAATTCACTGTCAAGCATTCCTAGGCATCTTTTCCTTGCCAGGCTCTGGGACTGATTATGGAAAGTACATGAGTCAGTGCAGGCTACATTATGTTGGCATAACAAGCATCCCCTCACCTAAATCTCCAAGCCTACTAACAACAAAGATTTATTTCCTGCTCATGCTGTGAAATCATCACAAGTTGGCTGAGGGTTTATTTTTCACCCTTCCTATGGGATTGAGCTCATAGAACAGCCACTGTCTGGAATATTGCGCTCCTTGTGGCAGGCGAGTAGAGTTGTTGAGGCACATGCTGGGTTTCAGGGGTAGAGGTGAGTGAAGTGGGGAGAGGAGGGAGGGATAGGCCCGGTAAAGTGGGTGTAGGCTTGATGGTGAAGATCCTTGAGGAGTTCATGGTAGGAGTTGGACTTCATCTTGTAGACAGACCTTCCTCAGAGCTGGCCTCACCTCTAGAGTTGAACCTGAACTTTCCCTTTTGGCATCCAGGATGAGAACAAGTGCCTGCTCTGGACAGGCCCATGGTCCTGGAGAACTCCTGGTCACAATTTCACACATCATCAGATCCTGCCTTGGTGTGGTCTGATCTGGAAAATCTATGTCACTGAGGAGAATCCGTTTAGAAGAGATAACTGGAATGCACTCTCAGTTTAGATTTAAGATCTCACCATCTCACCATAATTAAGTGCCAAGTGGTTATTAAACAATACATTTGCAGAATTCTGACAACTGTGTAAGAACCATTCTTCTCCTTCAGTGAATATTTCCCTGTAAATAAACTTGTAATACTCCACTGGCTTTTAATTAACCCTACTCGCCTCTAAACCCATTTATCTTTTAAAAAGATGGTTGTTCCATGTGCAATATGTGTCAATAGATAATTAAAATGTTTTTCTTAGATAATGAACAGGGAGATGTGATCTATGCATTTCAGAACCTTGTTATTAAAAATGTTATTTATTGAGGTTTAACACCTGTTACTAGGTAACCATATAGTGACTGTGTCTCTTTAATATCCAAATTAAACTGGCACTGCAGACAGAATGTGAGATGTTAGCAAATTTCTTGGGTCATAATTAAATAGTACAAGTGACAAACATTCAATTCTTGTTTAGGAATCAAACACCATAATGTGGCTTCCTTATAATGAGGAGTTGGGAGGGCGTGTCCTTGTCGTTCTGGGAACAGCCTGGCTGTGTCGCTATTTCAAACAAAGACATTTCGTGTTTTCCAGAGCAGCAGTTTCTTCTAGAAATAATAGCTACAAAGTGTTTGGGGAACCTCAGAAGAAAAGATGATGTGAAACTGCTTTGGTGAGTGGAGACTTTTCCAGTACTAGCAGCTGACCCGAACCCCACTCCTGGAAGTAGACTTGTGGTCTGGTGGTCTCTACTCTCAGAAAGGAGCCCCCACCCACTGGAAGCAGGCAGCCCTGGCAAAGGGGTTCCTGCCTATCTCGGCTGCCCCTCTCTACCCACCCTGAAGAAGCTTCATGCCCACACCTCAGTCTAAAGAGGCTGCTTGCTATTTCATTTTCCATTTGCCCCATTGTGATTTGATTGTGTCCCCTGAAAGATGTCAAAGTCCTAACCTCCAGCACCTGTGAATGTGCCTTTATTTGGAAATAGGATGCTCAAGTTTAGATGAGATCATTAGGGTGACCCCCCCCATCTAACATGACAGTGTCCTAGTAAAAAGGGGGCATTCAGGAATAAGAGACAGGAGTGCACACAGGGAGAACACCATGGGAAAGGGAAGCTGGTGCTGGGAGTGGTGCAGCTGTAAGCCAAAGAATGCCAAAAATGCCCAGAAAACTCCTCTCAGCAAGGAAAGAGGCAGGGAACAGCTTCTCCCTCACAGCTTTGTTAAGAGCCAGCCCTGCTAGCACGCTGAGCTCAGACTTCTGGCTCTAGAACTGTGAGACAATACATTTCTATTGTTGAAGGCTGTGGTCCTTTGCTTCAGCAGGAAGTGAGTCCACCTCCTGAGAAGTAAACCTCACACTCTGCTCCTCCTGCCAATCCTCCCCGAGTTCTTGCGGGACCTTCACCTGGGGACCTGAGGAGCAAATCAAAGTACTTGGCCATTTAAAGGGACCAAGTAGACTGACATGGGGTGCACAAAGCAGTCAATTTGGGTTATGGAAGAAGATATTATATTATTTCCTTATCAATTCCCATTTTTGTGTATATTTTATCATGTGCAAAACATTAGCATTGTAGTACATGTATATGACTTATAAATAAACCTGTACTCATATTAAGGGGAGGTCCATGCTCAATAATTATCTTGTTTTATTTCACTATATTTATTTATTTTTTAGAGGTGGAGTCTTACTCTGTTGCCCAGGTTGGAGCGCAGTGGCATAATCATAGCTCAATGTAGCCTCAAATTCCTGGGCTGAAGCAATTTTCCAACCTTGGTTTCCAGAGTAGCTGGGACTACAGTGAACCATCACACCTGGCTACTCAATAGCTTTTGACTGATAGAGGTGTGTGATCAAACAGGTGGGAGGCCACAGTTCCAACAGAGGGAGTCAGTGTTGGAAAATTAGAACAGGTGACTCCTGGTGAGGCAGATTTCAGGTAAAAACCACAGAAGGGATTTTAAAACTCAAATGAGAAATCTCAGGAATGCAAAAGAAGATTCAACAAACAAAAGTTTGGCGAGGAAGTGGCAGCCCTCCCCTCACACTGCAACACAGACAGATCCTGTGCTTACTTATGATGTCATCACACTTATCACAATTTGTAATGCCCTGACCTCCTTCAGGGAGGGGCCCTGATTGTCTCTCGTGGAGGTCCCCCATGCCCTTCACCACTCCTGTCCATGGGAAGCACAGGAAGTGGACAAAGAGGCCCTACCTGGAGGGAGCTGCATTTGGCCTTGGTGGGGCCTGAGCTCTGGACCCAGAATATAAAGACTCTTTATCTTTCAGCCACCCCATCCTGACAGTAACAGGAGAACTGCCGGTCAGGGGAGGCAAAAAGGGACAGAGTGAGAGAGAAGCGAGAAGGCAGAATGCAAAGGGAGACGTAGGTAAACAGAATGGTGCAGGAGGACAGTGTCGGAGAGGCAGAGCTGGAGATGGTCAGTGAGGGCTGACTATGGAGACTGGAAGGCAGAGCAAAACCAAGAGACAAGTTCAACACTGCCGAACGGTTGGTCATTTGGTCATACATTCTCATTTCAGTTATGTCTAGGGCTTTGCTTCTTCATGATTGCAATCTGTATCTTGTTCACTCATTTGCATAAATATTTACACACATTTACCCCTGGGCATTTGGAGCATTATATTATGCATCCTAGGCTGCGCCCTTGTCTTAGAAAAAGGCATCGTTTTGGGGGATCCTGAGGCAACAGTCTTCAGGCTGTGGAAGGGAAACTCTGGGTGTCAACCATGAACCCACCCATGCAGGTGTCCTGGTCCCTCTTCCCCTGGGAAGCTGAGAGTAGACCCTCCCCCAGCAGGAGTTCTTCCTGTCCTGTAGCTGCCTTGATTCCAGTAGAGAGGAGAAAGAATGCAGAAGGGCTCGGGATGCCTCCCTTCCTCTCCTCCCTGTGTTACCATAGCATCCCGTTTCCTTGGTTACCGGTGGCCAAGGAAAGGACACTGGGTAAGTGCAGGATTTTGATGGAGCTCTCTAAAGAGAGATGTCAGCAAGGACCTTGTCTCTTTTTAAAGAACACACATTCTGAGAGGTTGCTCAAGAATGGGGGTGGGGAGAGAATGGGACTGTTCCCTATGAAGTTGGAATTTAGAAATTTCATCTCACTTGATAGAAATGAAGCACTTAAAAGACAACTCTGAGAAATCAAAGCCAGGGAGACCTTAACCAGCTTTGCACATTGCTGGAGATTTAGAATGGGCAGGAAGACCAATATGCTAATTAAGAAATGATTTCTGCAAATGCTCACTTTTTCTGCAAATGGCTCCTAGCTTGGATTAGCTCAGTAAATCTGGCCTGCTGCTTCCCCCTGATAACTAAGCATCCATGGGCACAGTGGGGGATATGCCATTTCTGCTGTGAGCATCTTGGCATCAGCCTTGAACTTTCCCCAGAAGCCACACGAGACCTATGAAACCTCTCCAGGGATCCTTTGGGTGTTTTGTGGGTTTTTGTTGTCGTTTTTTATTTGTTTGACAACTAAATGATGTTAAAGACAGCAGACTTCAATTCCACTCATTTTAAAATTATACTTTAAGTTCTGGGGTACATGTGCAGAACGTGCAGTTTTGTTACATAGGTATATACAGGCCATGGTGGTTTGCTGCACCTATCAACAAATCACCTACATTAGGTATTTCTCCTAATGTTATCCCTCCCTTAGCTCCCCCACACTCGAACAGGTCCCAGTGTGTAATGTTTCCCTCCCTGTGTCCATGTGATCTTATTGTTCAACTCCCACTTATGAGTGAGAACATGTGGTGTTTGGTTTTCTGTTCTTGTGACAGTTTGCTGAGAATGATCATTTCCAGCTTCATCCATGTCCCTGCAAAGGACACAAACTCATCCTTTTTTATGGCTGCATAGTATTCCATGATGTATATATGCCACATTTTCTTCATCCAGTCTATTATTGATGGACATTTGGGTTGGTTCCAAGTCTTTGCTATTGTGCATAGTGCCACAATAAACATACATTTGCATGTGTCTTTATCTCAGAATGATCTATAATCCTTTGGGTATATACCCAGTAATGGGATGGCTGGGTCAAATGGTATTTCTTGTTCTAGATCCTTGAGGAATTGCCACACTGTCTTCCACAGTGGTTAAACTAATTTACACTCTCACCAGCAGTGTAAAAGTGTTCCTATTTCTCCACATCCTCTCCAGCATCAGTTGTTTCCTCACTTTTTAATGATTGCCATTATAACTGGGGTGAGATGGTATCTCATTGTGGTTTTGATCTGCATTTCTCTAATGACCAGGGATGATGAGCATTTTTGCATATGTCTGTTGGTTGCATAAATGTCTTCTTTTGAGAAGTGTCTGTTCAGACCCTTTGCCCACTTTTGGATGGGGTTGTTTGTTTTTTTCTTGTAAATTTGTTTAAGTTCTTTGTAGATTCTGGATATTAGCCCTTTGTCAGATGGATAGATTGCAAAAATTTTCTCCCATTCTGTAGGCTGCCTGTTAAAGGGTTAATCAAGATATTATTTTCCCTGAGAAGTTTTTTCCTGACTTCTCCACCCAGATTAGGCACCCTTCCTTAAGAACTCAAAAAGCTCCATGAATGTTTCATCATTTACTACATTGTTTCTAATGAGATGATTACTAGTCTGTTTCCTCCACCTGACTTCGGAGTTTTCTCATTTTTATGACTTTTTCTTCAGAGTGTTTTATTTTTGGAGAAAGAGGTAACACATAAGTGTGTTATAAAATAATTAGATCAATAGAAAGAAGTGTATAATGAAAAGCCTCTTCAATTTGGAGACCCTCTTTCCCTGTCTTCCACCCCCTGCCCAGGGGCAACCGTTGTTTCAAATCCTTATGTATTCTTCTAAAGGGTTAATGCAGAAATGAGTCATTTTTCTGCTCCCCCTCCTACTCCTCCTTGAGCCTCTATCTTCTTTCTTCCCTCTCCCTGTAACACAGATGATACAATATGACACCCTATTTTCTCATTACTTTTAACAAAATTAATCTATATTGAAGATATTTTCATATGTGTATGTATAGAACTGTTTTATTTTTTAAAACTGCAGCATAGCATTCAACTGTATGGGTCTCCCTCTGTTATCCATCCTGGGTTTCCAAAGGCCCCTAGGGCAGAGCCTAGTGTATAGTAGATGATCAATAAAAATTTGTCAAATAAATGAATGAATAAAAATTCTCCATGCCAAGAGAGATTTTATTTACAGCTTCAGGAATATGGAAAGATCAACTGCCTGAGAAACATTTTTCCCCCCGAAAGTGAGATACATATGTATTTGGCCAGGGTGGTGTGAAGGAATACCAGTGGACCTGCTAAGGAAAGTGAAAAAAGATCAAAAGGGCCATAAATGGAACTGGACATAAGAGCCAAGCTTGCTGGGACTTTTATTTGTATTTATTTATTTGATGACAGGTGGCCTCTCAGCTGGTGTTCTGTGGATACTGTTCATTCTTTAAAAGGACTGGCCTTTTGAAGTATGGGGCCTGGATTTGTTCCTTCTCTCTGTATTTTGGGGCTGGGGGCAACATGAGAGCCCTCTTTGGCTTTTGTCCCTGGCTTACTGCTATCCCTGTGCAGCTGACAGGTTCAACATGAGGCTGGGCCCCCTGGAAAATGGTGTAGGGCATTCCAACTGGCCTCACATTTAGGGTTACTTGTAGGAGTTCCAGGTGCATGGAACTCCTGAAAATGGGACTCCCTTCTCCTACTTTCTCTCAGTACTAAAGCTAATGGTTTAGGGTGATCAATGTGCACCATAGGTTTCCCCCTTAGAGCCTCTTGAGTTTAATACTCACCTGTGCCTGCCATTATTGTGTGCCCACTTTGAAGCAAGCACAGATATCCAGGCAGCTTGACAGAGGCTGTGGTAGCTGCAGGAGGTGGCAGAAGGGTATGGTGTAGGAACTGAAATGAAGACTCAATCTATATATGTACATGTATAGATATACATGCATATAGACACTTATGTGTACATATAGATATATGTGGGTAGTTTTATATTATAAAATGTTATATTATTTATATTATATATAATATATAGATCTGTGTATGATATATAAATATATCATATATGTGTAATTTTATATTATAAAATGTTATATTATAATTTATATTACATATATTAATATATATTACATATATTATATATAATATATTACATATGCAATATATTATAATATATTATATATTACATATTACATATACAGATAATATATATTATATATTATATGTAACATATAATATATACTACATATATAATACATAATATATTATATATGTTATATATATTACATATATAATATATAATATATGTTATATATAACATATATAATATAATATATATTAATCTATGTATAATGTAGATTAATATATAGATTAATCTGTATACATTATATAATCAATATATATATATTGGTTTTTTTGAGACAGGGTCTCACTGCGTTGCCCAGGCTGGAGTGCAATGGTGTGGTCTCGGCTCACTGCAACCTCTGCTTCCTGGGTTCAAGTGATCCTCCCACCTCAGCCTCCTAGGTAGCTGGGACTACAGACATATGTTCCCATGCCTGGCTAAGATTTGTTTTTTTTTTTTTTTTACTTTTTTTTGGTAGAAACCATGTCTCCCTGAGTTGCCCAGGCTAGTCTCGAACTCCTGAGCTCAGTTGATCCTCCTGCCTCGGCCTAACACAGTGCTAGGAGGACAGGCGTGTGCCACTGTGCCCAGCCTGAAGACTCAATATTAGTGGTGCCTTGATAGCTGATGGAATAGGAAGGGCCTCCAGAGACTGAGCTGCCAGTTCCCCTCCCAACTCTGTTTTCACAGATGAGGTCCCATAGCTCAATAGACCTCCTTATCAAGGGACCAGAAACAGCTCCTGCTTATTCCTGTGTAGTGGGTTTCAGTGCCTTGCTAGCCCATAGAATTCAAACAAGACATTTGCCTTCTTCTGCAAGAACTGGGAGCCACCTCACTCTCTTGACACTGCAAAGGCTGCCTCTCACAGTCCCTGGCTATTCATTCATTTCTTGAGTGCAGCCCCTGTGTGGCCCTGTGTGCCATGTGGTGCCCTCTTCCTCTGGGCTGTGTGTCTATATGACTAAAAAACTACTGCGGGTCATCTGTCTAGAGTTGGGTGTTGTGCGTTCAGCCTTGCCCATATCCCTAGGATGGGAATTCCTCCAGCACCAATGAGGTAAACAGGAGGCTTAGAACAAATGAAGCTTTCTCCTGAACTCTTCCATAAATCAGTCATCTGGGATGATTTTCGAAAGAGAATTTCCTAGGGCTTTACACCCAAGAGATTCAGCTGGTCTGGGTTGGAGCCTAGGAATCTGCATTTAATGATCTCAGGAGAGTCTCACTTAGGCATGGAGGGCCCATGAGTTCCACATCCCCTCCTTGCAGTCTGAGTGTGGATGAAGAGGCTTGAGCTATCCTGTCCACCAGGGAAGGGCAGGAAATACCACATTCCACTCCTCTTGAGTGACCTCCTCTGTTTTCCTGCTGAACTCCACCCTTGTACCTATAAACACAAATACAGGCTCACCACCCCCATTAACCTTGGTTCTGAGGACCAGGGATGGTAGTAGTGGAGCATTCATGAGCTTGTCCATTTCAAACTATCCTGGAAGGTTGAGTCATGGGATCCCACTGAGCATGCAGCTCAGTGGGAGTGTAGGGAAGTGTGAAACACGACTGAGTTTGAAGTGTTCACTTTTTTTTTTGAAGCTCAGAAGGTACCTTGCCTGGCGGGGCCATGTGAGAAGCAGAACACTTCTCTTTCTAGGTCTCTATTAGTAGGTTGAGTCTGAGTTTATAGGGAGTCAGAGAAGAATTCAATACACCTTAGTGACTGGGCCTGTATATGCATTTGCTCATTCACTTCTCATATATTTATGATGTCTTTCTGTTTTCCAGGGAAGCAGGTGTGTCAGGTGTTGGGTAAACAGTGGTGAATAAGGCTAGGCATGGTGGCTCACACCTGTAGCCCTAATGCTTTGGGAAGCTGAGGTGGGAGGATTGCTTACCCCAGGAACTTGAGAACAGCCTGGTCAACATAGTGAGACCCAGTCTCTCAAAAATATAAAATTGTACCTGGGCATGGTGGTGTGTGCCTATAGTCTCAGCTACTTGGGAGGCCGAGGCAGGAGGATCATTTGAGCCTAGGAGTTGGAGGCTGCAGTGAGCCATGATTGCACCACTGTGCTTCAGCCTGGGAGACAGACCAAGACCCTGTCTCTAAAAAAGCACACACACAAAAACAGCGGTGACTAAAACAGACATGGACTTTGCCCTGATGGGGCTTACAGATTGGTGGAAGAAGACATCAAACAGAAACAAATGGAACATACTGTTGACTGATCCACGTGCTATGAAGGAAAAGGTGCTATGAGTGTATGAAGTCTTATTACTTAGGATTCTTTCATTTACTTGCAGCAGAAACTCAACTCAGAATAGTCCAAGTAGAGAAGATGAACTGGCTCAGGTAACTGGGAAGACTAGTGGTGGCTCCAGGGAGTCACCCTCCATTTCGCTGCCTTTCCTCTGTCAGCCTTCTCCTCTCAGGCTTTTCCCCGACACCAGGGTTTCTAGCAGGGCTATGGATATGTTCTTAGCATGTGAGCCAAGGAGAAGTAGAGAACTTAGCTCTGTGAAAATCCCTTTGTGAAAATCCCAGGAGAGGACTTTGGCCATTAAGCAGTCACTCACCCAATCTGTGACCAAGGGGTGTGGGTAGAGAAAACTGAGATTCAAAGCCCCACCTCAGCCACAGGGACTGGGGAAGAGAGACGTCTTCAGAGACAGGGTGGTGGAAGGTGGGGAGAAGCAGTGCCTCAGACCAATAAAGACGGTATTTTCCACACAGAGGAATCTCATTTGGATTTGGGTTGTTGGTCTGGGAAAAGCCTCTCATAGGAAGTGCTATTCAGATAGAGTTTTTCCCCACTACTTCTGAGGAGGCATAGACACATTAGAGCTGTGAACAAGAGAGGGGACAGCACATATGAACATGTCTCTAATATCTGCAAATCTTTCAGGGAAAGGGATGTGCCAACAGGGTTTCTAAATAACAACATGTCCAGTCAACAGCTGTTGAGCTACTCAAGGGAAACTCACCTTGAGTGGATTGGGTTCCTCCTTCCCCAGAGAGGCAAGTGTCCTCTGTGACTGCTTCCGATGGCAGCAACTTCAACACCACATGGGGACTGGAGCTGGCACGCCTCCATCTTGGATTCATTCTTGCTTTAACATTTAAAAAAATTTAACTTTTATTAAAAAGTGTAAAGGAAATATACATATACAATGTTTATCTCAGAAATAAATTAGGAAAAAATTAGATAAGTAAAAAACAAAACAAAAATTACTCTAAATCTCACTTTCCACTGGGAACATTTTAACATATAGCCTTCTATTTCTTTTTACTTTCTTCTCCTCACCTCTCCTCTCTTCTCTTCTTCTTTCTTTCATTTTCTCTATCACCATATACACACACACCAATGTATACCTATACACATGCATGTATATACATATATATTTGAGTACACACAAATACATATAAAATGGACTTATAAATTGTTCTGAAATCTGTGACATTTTATATAAATAAGTATAGCATTATAGCATCTTTTAAAATGTCTCCATAACCTTATGAGAAATAGTCGCCTGTGGCTTTATGCTCTTGTAATACCTTCGTTAAGTTATGATATTACAGTTATACCAGCCTCATGAACTGAGTTGGGGAATAGTATCTCCTCCTTTATTTCCTGAGAGACTTTATGTAGGATTGGTTGAATTTCTTCCTTAAAAGTTTGATAAAATTGGCCAGGCATGGTGGCTCACACCTGTAATCCCAGCACTTTGGGAAGCCAAGGCGGGTAGATCACGAGGTCAGGAGATCGAGACTATCCTGGCTAACACGGTAAAAGCCCGTCTCCACTAAAAATACAAAAAATTAGCCAGACGTGGTGGCGGGCACCTGTAGTCTCAACTACTTGGGAGGCTGAGGCAGGAGAATGGCGTGAACCTGGGAGGCAGAGTTTGCAGTGAGCTGAGATTTTGCCACTGCACTCCAGCCTGGGTGACAGAGCGAGACTCCATCTCAATAATAATAATAATAAATAATAATAAATAAATAAATAAATAAATAAATAAATAAAAAGTTTGATAAAATTTACCAGTGAAGCTATCTGGGCTTGCATTTTTCTTTGTGGGAAAGTATTAGAATTCAATTTCTTTAATAGATATAAGATTACTCTGATTTTCTATTTCTTTTCCTGTGAATTTTGGTAATTTTTGTCTTTGAAGGAATTTGTCCATTTCATCTATGCTTTTGAATGTATCAGCATAAAGTTGTCTACAGTATTTTCTCTTGTTATGCCTTTAATTTCTGTAGGGTCTATAGCAGTGTCTCTTCTGTCATGCTTGGTTGGTTGGATGTCTACCTCCACCCTACTCTCCCTAATCTCTCTCCCTATTAGTCTACCCATAGGTTTATCAATTGTATTTGTCTTTCCAAATAACTGGCTGTTGGTTTTCTTGATTTTAAAATCTTTCTTCTTTTCTAATATAAACATTTAAAAGTATAAATTTCCTTCTAAACCCTACTATAGCTGCATCACACAAATTTTGATATGTTGTGCTTTTTTATTATAATTTAGTTTCAACACACCTTCTGATTTTCCTTGTGACTTTTTTATTTGTAGGTGCTTTAGAAGTACTTTGTTTAGTTCCCAAATATTTGGCCATTTTCCAAATATTTACTTGTTAATGATGTTTAATTTCATTTCATGTGGTCAAAGTACAGACACTATATGATTTAATCAATTTGAATTTATGGAAAATCTTCTTTCTAATGGCCCTTAATATGCTCTATCTTGGTAAATGTTTAAAATAAGGTTCCCAGCACTTTGCGAGGCTGAGGCAGGTGGATTACTTGAGGCCAGGAGTTCGAAACCAACCTGGCTAACATGGTGAAACCCCATCTCTACTTAAAATACAAAAAATTAGCCAGGTGTGGTGGTACGTACCTGTAATCTCAGCTACTCAGGAGGCAGAGGCAGGAGAATCCCTTGAACCCGGGAGGTAGAGGTTGCAGTGAATCAAGATAGCACTACCACACTCCAGCCTGGGCAACAGAGTGCAACTCTGTCAGAAAAAAAAAATAATAAGGTAATGTGTATTCTGTGAGTCTTGGTTGTAGTGTTCTATAAATGTCGGCCAGTCAAGTTGGTTGAGAGTGTTCTTCAAGTGTTTTGTATCTTTACAGATGTCTACTTCTTCTATCAATTACTGAGAAAGAAGTGTTAAAATTTCCAACTATAATTGTGGATTTGTCTTTTTCACCTTTTGTTTCTGTCAGTTTTTGCTTCATAGATTTGAAATTCTGTTATTGGGTACAACTGCATTTAGGACAGTTATGGGGGGCATTGATTGCTATGATCATGAAACAAACCTTTGAGGCAATGGAAATGTTTCATATCTTGATAGGGGTGGAGTACAGATCTACGCACAGTGTGTGCCTTTGTCAGCACTCATAGAACAGGTGGCCATGGGGTGGGAGCAGCCGCTGTGTGACAGAGGAGCAGTAGGAAGCCTCTGAGGCTGAAGTGCAGTGAGGGAGGAAAAGACCAGAGAAAAGCTGCTAACGACGCTATCCCTTGTAGGCCAGAGTGAGGAGTTGGAGTCTGTGGTGCTCTCATGGGAACTCTGGAGGGAGAGATGAGGCAGGACACTCATGTGTCCAATGGACCAGACTGACTGTCGTGTTTTCACTGCTTCTTCTAATGTCTTTTTGTCATATTCTCAACAACTGGCTATGCCAATCCAACACCTTAGAAATCATTAAAAATGCACCACTAATGGATACTGTTCCCAGGAGCAGCCTTTCTCCTGGTCTCTCTTCTCGCCTTCCCATCCACGCTATGGCCCAGAGGCAGGGCCATGGTGGTCATGGCCAGGACTATCTTGGGAGCCTTTCTGAGGATGCAGGAATCAGACTCCCTTCTCAGCAGGCAGCTGTTCACTGAGCATCTCCCCTGTGTGCAGCACCATGCCAGAGGCTGTGGGCAAACAAGAGTGGATGTTCAGGCCTCTGCCCACTTCCTAGAGGCAGCTTGGTCTAGTTATGGAGTTAAGACTTGCCTGAAATTGGCCCAGTGCAATGGCTCACACTTGTAATCCCAGCACTTTGGGAGGCCAAGGCAGGCAGATCACCTGAGGTCAGGAGCTTGAGACCAGCCCAGCAAACATGGTGAAACCCCATCTCTACTAAAAATAGAAAAATTAACCAGGCATAGTGGTGCATGCCTTTAATCCCAGCTACTTGGGAGGCTGAGGCAGGAGAATCGCTTGAACCTGGGAAGTGGTAGTTGCAGTGAGCTGAAATTGAACTTTGCAGTCCAACCTGGGTGACAGAGCCAGACCCTGTCTCAAAAAAAAAAAAAAAAAAAAAAAAAGACTTACCTACTTGCCTAAAATCATTAATGAGCGGCATAGGCAAGATCAAAATTCACTAATAGATTTGATGGCTAAGGAGTACAGGAGTTCAGAGACCTGATGACAGAGCAGACTTGAGTTTTGGAGTTCCTGCTGAGACCTTGACAGAAGATCCCCAAATCCAGTTCAGTTCTACCAAACCTGCTGGGAGAAAACAGACACTCTGGAGTAAACCCAGTGTGGTAGCAGCTACCTCACCTGGAGCTGTGCCTGCCCCACACACTCACACACACACCCTCCCTCTTTAATACCTGTGATCCTGGCAGACAGGATAAGTTCATAGCTGAACATTACTACTCTGACCTTTAATGTCTGCAGGTAAATAGCAGTGATCTGGGTATGGGAGAGGGAGCCCTCAGCTGGAATCACGCAGTTCCTAAGGACTGGCCCTGCAAGTGATGGCCTGATTTCAGTATGTTCAGAAAGCCCTTCTCTGAAGTAACCAACCAGCCAGTAAGCCAATCAGCATTTATTGAGCACCTGCTGCTTGCTTGGTGACACAGGCCTGATGTGTATCTTCAAAGAGCTCACAGCCTACTAGGAAGGGCAGCATGCACAGGGAACAATTACCAGGTGACAGCGGGATGGTGAAGAGTGTGGCTCCAGACCCAGGAAGTCCTGAGTCAGACCTTCCATCTCCACCATTTACTTATGAGTTCTGGAAACCAGAAGTTCCCCTTTCTGCTTTAGATACTCATCTATAAAACAAGCATAATCATAAAATCAATCTTTCTTTCTTTCTTTCTTTCTTTCTTTCTTTCTTTCTTTCTTTCTTTCTTTCTTTCTTCTTTCTTTCTTTCTTTCCTTCCTTTCTTTCTTTTCTTGTTTTTGAGATGGAGTTTCACTCTTGATGCCCAGGCTGGAGTGCAGTGGCACAATCTCAGCTCACTGTAACCTCTGCCTCCCGGGTTCAAGTGATTCTCCTGCCTCAACCTCCCAAGTAGCTGGGATTACAGGCATGCACCACCATGACCAGCTAAGTTTGAATTCTTAGTAGAGATGGGGTTTCGCCACGTTGGCCAGGCTGGTCTCGAGCTCCTGACCTCAGGTGATCTGCCCGCTTAGGTCTCCCAAAGTGCTGGGATTATAAGTGTGAGCCACCACACCCAGCCAAAATCTTTCTTTTGGGTTGATGTGAGAAAGAAGCACAAGTTCTGGCAAATAGTATGCACTCCACAAATGTTAGCCTTTTACAAATATAACTGTCATCCATATTAACATACTTATTTAGATTGTCAATAATAATTGTGTTTCTTAGCGTTTTTTAAAATAATATTGCTTGTAACTGTTATCCATATTTTCATACTTATCTAGATTATCAATAATTATTTTTTGTCATAGATTGGGTTAAGATGAAAATACTGATCTTGGCCAGGCGCGGTGGCTCATGCCTGTAATGCCAGCACTTTGGGAGGCCGAGGAGGGAGGATCATGAGGTCAGGAGATAGAGACCATCCTGGCTAACATGGTGAAACCCCGTCTCTACTAAAAATACAAAAAATTAGCCAGGCGTGGAGGCGGGTGCCTGTGGTTCCAGCTACTCGGGAGGCTGAGGCAGGAGAATGGTGTGAATCTGGGAGGCAGAGCTTGCAGTGAGCCGAGATCGGGCCACTGCACTTCAGCCTGGGCGACAGAGCGAGACTCCGTCTCAAAAAAAAAAAAAAAAGAAAATATTGATCTGAAGTTACTTGCAAGTCCAGAGCTCTGTGTGCTGGAGCAACCAGAGGAGGCTTTACAGAGGAGGAGTGGCGTGAGCTGGCCCTGAAAGGTGGCCAGGGTTTGGATAATCAGAGCTGATATCGTTTGGATGTGTGTCCCCACCCAAATCTCATATTGAAATGTAATCCCCAGTGTTGGAGGTGGGGCCTGGTGAGAGGTGATCGGATCATGGGGTGGGGTGCATTTCTTATGAAAGGTTTAGCAACATCCCTCTTGGTGCTGTTGTGGCGACAGACAGTGAGTTCAGGTGAGATCTGGTTGTTTAAGTGTGTGGCTCCTCCCCTCTGGCTCCTGCTTTCACCATGTGACCTACCTACTGCTCCTTTGCCTTCCGCTATGATTGTAAGATTCCTGGCCAGGTGCGGTGGCTCATGCCTGTAATCCCAGAACTTTGGGAGGCCGAGACAGGTGGATCACGAGGCCAGGAGATCGAGACTATCCTGGCTAACACGGTGAAACCCCCTCTCTACTAAAAAAGAATACAAAAAATTAGCCGGGCATAGTGGCGGACGCCTTTAATGGCAGCTACTCAGGAGGCTGAGGCAGGAGAATGGGGTGAACCCGGGAGGCGGAGCTTGCAGTGAGCTGAGATCTCATCACTGCACTCCAGCCTGGGCGACAAAGCAAGACTCCATCTCAAAAAAAAAAAAAAAAAAGATTCCTGAGGTCTCCCCAGAAGCTGAGCAGATGCTACCATCATCCTATACAGTCTGCAGAACTGTGAGCCAATTAGACCTCTTTTATTTATAAATTACAAGGTCTCAGGTATTTCTTTATAGCACTTTGAGAACCAACTAATACAAGAGCCAAGAATGGGGGGGAGGTGTCCAGGTAGAGCAGAGGGACAGCTAAGATCCTGGCAGGTACACTGTGAAGGGCCAACTGTGAGATAATAAATGATTTTGCTTAAAGCCACTATGTTTGGGGCAATTTGTTACACAACACAGCTGACTGCTGCATCAAGTCGAGGCACAGGAAACAAGTTACAGTTGGAGATCAGAATGTGATCTCCAGCCTTTCCATCCCTGGAGAAAGGAGAAACAGGAAAGTGGTAGCTACCCAGAAGACATCATGAGGACCCTCATTGTCACTGGGGAGAAGGGTTTGATCTGAGCAAGGTGTTCAGAATGAATGACTACCAGGTTGCCTGGCATTGAGATAGAGCACAAGTAGCTAGTTATGGGACACATTCACTGTAAATGAGTTTTGCTTTGCTTTCAGTGTTTGAAAGTTGTTGTTTTTGAGACAGTTGCCATGATTTAGGATACAGATTTCATATAAAAATTTAGATTTCCATCTTTTGTTTCAAGATTAGATCTGGTGACAATGTCCTGGCATCCTGGCACTCCAACATGGCAGGGTCTTGTTATACGAACAGGGAAGTCATCAACCTAGGTGTATGGGGAGATTTGGATATTTACAAATGTATGAGTCTAGGATTAAAACCAAGAAATGGTGCAGCACCCTAAAAAGAAACAGAGGGAATGCTTACCAACCCTGGGGCTGAAGGGGCAAAGGAGGGAACAGTTACAGGAGGCCAGAGAGAGTGGTTATTGGAGAGGGCTCCCTGATAAGAGATGGGTCCTTGACAGAGCCACAGTCAACCTCAGCAACCTGGCAGAAAAGAAGCTGAGGGAATAAATATCTTGACTCACTGTCTTCCCACACTCTGTATCTCCTGCCAGGGCCTTGCCTAGCTGAACCAGTGCTGTCCAATAGAACTTTCTGTGATGATGGAAGTGCACATCTGTACCATCCAAAACAGCAGTGCCTCACCACTTGTGGCTATTGAGCACTTGGAATGTGGTTAGTGTGAGAGGAATGAAAATTTAGATGTTATTTAATTTTAAGTAATTTAAAATTAAATTTACATAGCCATATGTGGCTGCATTTTGTACAGCACAGGCTGAACTATCTGAAAGCCAGGGGGTTAGGGTGCCCTTAGATGCAGTCCACAAAAACTGGCCTCCTGGGCATGGAACAGAGGTGCGGGGCTAGAGGGGCAAGTGGAAGGTGTCCCACAGCTACATCTAGCTGAAGCTGAGACTGACCTCGTTAGATGTAGCACATGCTGCTTTTCCACAGTTCCCACCCAGGTGGAGGTCACTCATGGATGTGACCTTTCTGGCTCATGTTGGGTCCCTCACACTTGATGAATGATGTCATGGGCTGAACTGTGTCTCCCAAATCCATATGCTGAAGTCCTAGCAAGTAGTATCTCAGAATGTGACCTTATTTGAAGATAGGGTCTTTCAGAGGTAATCAAGTTACTATGAGGTCATTAGGATGGTCTGTAATCCTAATAAAAGGGGGCATATTAATCCATTTTCATACTGGTTGGAAGAAATACCCAAGACTAGGTAATTCAGAAAGAAAGAGGTTTAATGGACTCACAGTTCCATATGACTGGGGAGGTCTCACAATCATGGCAGAAGGCGAAGGAGGAGCAAAGACATGACTTACATGGTGGCAGGCAAGATAGTGTGTGCAGGGGAACCGCCCTTCATAAAACCATCAAATCTTATGAGACTTACTTGTTATCACAAGAACAGCACAGGAAAACCTATCTCCATGTTTCAGTTACCTCCCATGGGTTCCCTCCCACAGCATGTGGAGATTATGGGAGCTACAATCCAATTTGAGAAAATTTGGAGACAGACATGCATAGAGGGAAGACAATGTGAAGAGACACAGGGAGAAGGCAGCCATCCACAAGCCAAGGGGAGAGTTATGCAACAGGTCTTACCTCAGCTTCAGAAGGAAGCAACCTGCCAACTCCTTGATTTGGGACTTCCAGTCTCCAGAATTGTGTTGTGTAAGACACCCAGACCGTGGTCCTCTGTTACAGCCGGCCTTGAAAACAAAGACAAATGGGAAGGCCATTTCCCACACCCTGGCTTCTAGGATTCTGTCTGCCCATTACCGCAGAGTCAGCTGGGAGGGACAGTAGGACTCTTGGGGAGAGGAGGTTTGAAATCCCATGGGGCACTGCATACCAGGCCATCCTATCTCAGTAAGGCCATGTGACGATCCCACCACTCACTCATCACCACCATGGAGACTTTCACTCCAAAACCACTCTCTCAGCCTCGTTTGGCATTGCAGAGCCTTACAAAGGCCATGGGCTGCTAATTGCACCTCTGTGAGCTGTACTGGGCTTTCAGGATGAGGGAGGGGGATGCCTTGGCTCGTCCTGGTTGCTGTGGTGCTGCTCTCATAGGGTCTGACAAGTCCCCTCTACATGGATACTCTTAAATACTCAGCCTCCTGTCTGTCTGGATTAATTGGTTGGTAGCTATGAGCTGGACAAGCCTATTTTTACTACATGTGCCAGCAAGATTTACACCAAATTAGCACTTGAAAAATTTTTTACAACAGCAACCACCACCACTGCAAAATAATCTGAAGATATGTCTGTATTTTTGAGCCCCTTTGAGGCTGTCTTCTCACCCACTTTCCCCTGTTAAACAAGGCTCTCTCATGCCATCACTATGGTATGTAGATACTGAAAGAGACCTGGAGGTGTCCTTATCCCACAGCCCATTCTTCTTCCCTTTGGGGTTCCTAAGAAAGGGAGCTATGCATACGAGGAACAATCAATCGCAGGTTTGAAGGTGCAGTCTCATTTCATTAATAGCTGAGTTAGCATTAGAAGTGGAGCTCTTTTCCTTTTTCTAAAATGTTTTCATTGACAAATAATAATTGTGTATATTTATAGGGTAGAGTGTGATGTTCTGATACATGTATACATTGTGGAATAATTACATCAAGCTAATTAATGCACCCATCACCACACATGGTTACCATTTTTTGACAGTTACAGTTATATTTAAAATCTACTATCTTAGTAATATTGAAATATACAACACTATTATTAACTATGGTCCCCATGCTGTCTAACGGATCACTAAAAGGTATTCCTTCTGTCTAACTGGAGCTCTGTACCCTCTGCAGTATCTTCCCATTCCCTTCCCTTCCCCAACCCCATTCTCTGCTATCCACCACGCACTCTGCTTTTATGAGTCTGACTTTTTTGGACTTTTCAGATTCCACATGAAAGTGAGGTCATGCAGCATTTGTCCTTCTGTGCCTGGCTGATTTCACTTAATCCCTCTGGATTCATCCATGTTGCCACAAATGACAGAATTTCCTTCTTTTAGTATTCCATTGTGTATATACAGTGAATCCGCACTTAATGTCATCAATAGGTTCTTGGAAACTGACTTTAAGCAAAACAACATATAACAAAATCAATTTTATCATAGACAAATTGATATAAACAAAAATTAAGTTCCTGTGGCATATTTCTGATCACAAAAACATCACCAAACTTCTAAAGACCTAAAACACTTCTAATATTGAACACTGAAATAAATGTGAGCTATATATACATCCAAGAAAGATTAATAAAAACAAGTAGGGGAATTATTTGCCTAACTTTTGTTGAAACAGTGAGTGACAGCGGTTGTTGTGGTGGTGGGTTAAATCAGGAATAAACGTTGGTAAAGTGAAAATTGTTAGGAGCATCTCCTGCCACCACACAGTTCAAAAACAATCACCAACACAGCGTGTCCACTGAGCGCTTTCGAACAGCATTGTTTACTGTCATGCATCTGTGGGATTACCAGAGACTTTACATATTTTGTACAATAATTTGTACTCATTAATTCATTTTCTAACCTGCTTATTCCAGTTCAGGGTCATGGATGACCCAAGTCTTTCCTGGCAGCTCAGGGTGCAAGGCAGGAACTTGCCTTGGCTAGGGGGCCATCCCATCGCAGGGCACGTTCACACACACACACTTGCTCACTCACATGCCCATACCCACACACACCCACACTCACTCACACCCACCCATATTGGCTCACACACACCCATACTCACACCCATACTCATTCATACACCCACATTTGCTCACACACACTGACACACCCATACTCGCTCACACACCCACATCCACACTCACACACTCACACCCATACTCACACACACCCATACTCACACACACACATACTCGCTCACACAAACTCATACTCACACCCATACTCATTCATACACCCACACTTGCTCACACACACTCCCACACTCATTGACACATTCACACACCCACACACCCACCAGCCTACACTCACACACTTGCTCACACCTATACTCACCCACACTCACCCATACTCACACACCCACACTTGCTCACACTCACCACCCACACTCACCCATACTCACACACCCACACACTCACACACCCACACACACACGTTTGCTCACACACTGCCACACCCACCCACACTCAATGACACACATCCATATCCACTCACACATACCATCATACACACCCACACACACTCATCCATACTTGCTCACACACCCACACTCGCTCACACACACACTCACACATACACCCATACTTGCTCACACCCACACTCACATACACCCATACTTGCTCACACACCCACACTCATACACTCATACACACCTGCACTTGCTCACCCCACACACACTCATTCACCCACACACCCACACACACCCACACTCACACCCACACTCATCCACACATACCACACCCACTCACACACATCCACATTCTCACCCATATTCACTGACACACACCCATGCTTGCTCACTCACCTACAGTTGCTCACACCCACCCACACACACTCCCCCATACTTGCTCTCACACACACCCCATGCTCGCTCACACAGACACACACCCACACACTCACACACATACACTCAGACTCACCCATACTCACACACCCACACTAGCTCATACAAACCCATACTCGCTCACACACACCCACATTTGCTAACACCCATACTCACTCACACACCCTCTCTCACACACACCCACAAACACACATACACACACTCGCTGCCACAACCACACTTGCTTACATACACTCACACCTACCCACACTCACACACTCACACTCACACACACCCACTCATACACCCAGCCACAGTTGCTCACATGCCCACATTGACACATTCACACACCCAGCCACACTTGCTCACACACCCACATGTTCACACACAATCACACGCTCCCACACACCCATACTCACTCACACACACCCATGCTCACACACACCCATACTCACACTCACCCACATTCAATCACACCCACACTTGCTCCCACCCACACTCTCACACACCCAGCCACACTTGCTCACATACCCACACACACATTCACTCTCACACATACCCACAGTCACACACCTGTACTCTCACACTCACCCACACTATCACACACCCACTGTTGCTAACACACAGCCACACTCATGCTCCCACACTCACACCCATACTCACACACATACTAACACACACCCACACTCACACACCCATACTCTCTCACACTCGCCCACACTAACACACACCCACACTTACACATATGCCCACACTCATGCTCCCACACTCACACCCATACTTGCTCACACACCCACACTAACACACACCTGCACTCACACACACCCATACTCACACACCCACAGTCGCTCACACACACACCCCCATACTCATACTCACCCACACTCACACCCAGTCACACACACCCACACTTGCACACACCCACATTCACTCAAACCCACCTACACGCTCACACACCCTGTCATACTTGCTGACAGATACACTCACATGCACATTCACTCACACACCAACCCACACTTACTCATACACATCTACACTCACACACCCCCACACTTACATATCCATACTCTCACATTCACCCACACTAACACACACACTTGCTCACACACCCACACACACTCACACTCCCACACTCACTCACAGACCCATGCTCACTCACACACACCCATACTCACTCATACTCACATTCACACACACCCACACTTACACACACCCACACTGACTCACACCCACACTCGCTCACACCCACACACATCCACACTCGCTCACGCCCACACTCTCACACACCCACACTCGCTCACACACACACCCACACTTTCTCACACACACCCACACTTGCTCACACACACACTTGCTCACACACACCCACACTCACGCCCCCATTGGGGCCATGTGCACAGGCCAGTGAACCTCACATGCACAGCTTGGGGATGTGGAGGACACCAGAGTGCCCCAAGAAAACACACAGATATGGGGAGAAGGTGCAGACTCCACAGACAGGGGCACTGGTCAGGAATCCATTTTTTCTCTCATCAATCTTATAGCAAAATGACGTTGAATAAATGATATTATTTGAAGACCTGCTGTATGCCACATTTTCTTTATCCATTCACCCATTCATGAACACTTAGGTTGTGAAGTGGAGTTTTCCAGGACCCTCCTCAGAGAGACTGAGACTTGTGTAACAAAGGCCAGAAATGACAGTTCTTAAACAATGTAGGAGCCTCTTTCTCCCTCATGTGAAAAAGTCTGGGCGTGTGGTCTAGGGCCAGTGTAGTGGCTGCACAGCCATCAGGGAGCTGGGCTCCTTCACTCCTCCTTCACTCCACCATCCTTTGATGCATGGCTTCCATCACCAAGTTGCCTCTTGGTCCTGAAGGGCATCTGGAGCTCCTGCTATCCCAGCCATGTTCCACCCAAAAATCAGAAGAGGAGGTAGTGATCATAGGGCACATGTTAGCTTCATTTTCTTAGGGTGCATGCCTCTGCATCCACCCAACATTTCTACCTGCTTACAGCCCACGGGCCACCATGAACTTCAAGGAAGGCCAGGGACTGAGGCCGTTTCACTGGGCACATTAAGTCCAGAATAAAACAGAAATCAGTTACTAAGGAAGAAAGGAGGGTAGATATCAGGTAGGTAACCAGCCACCTCCACCACAACCTAGACCAACTGCTACCCAGCTCAGCTCAGCACATGGAGGCAGGATTTTCAGACGGATGGCTGGCCCAGTGTAGGGGACTGAACACTTGGTGACATTAAATGTAAGGAAAAACTTCACCATGGCGATAACCTGTGAATGCACATGGGTCTTCTGCACTGGACACTCACAGTAGCCCTGTGTACAACTGCGGACAAATAATCTGTGGCATCCCCAGACTGGAGAATGCAGCATTTAGTAGTGAGAGCATCTCCACCCACCAGCATGAAACAACATACATAGGGATCCCTGAGCAACCCCACTGCCTCCCTCCCCTCAATTCTATTCTCCCTCAGTTGTCCTGATCTTCCCAAGGGTGGTTTAGAGACTCAGATGGAGAGGTCTGCTTGAAGAGTGAGGGAGGGGTCATCATTTTCAGGAGGCCCTGGGAAAAGAGAGTTAATGTGGAACCTGGTTGGCCTACCCGAACCCTGCAACAGAAAGAAGTCGACGTTTAGCTGGAGTGGAATTGAGACTCTGTGTTTCTGGATCTGAGAAATGCTTCAAGTTACTCAGAGCCCAGGCATAAAACCTGGAGCAAACACAGGGCCAAAATATAATCTTCCCCTTGACAAGTCAACTCCCTGTTTCTGCAGTGAAGTACCTGGAACTGGATACACTTTTTCCTAAAAATGGTCTCTGGGGGCTCTGATATCTGAGGAGTCCACTTGGGACTATTTAGCACAAATTTACAAGTAGTTTCAGTCAACTCCAATTTTAACTGATTTTTAAAAAAGTAATGCTTTTGATTTCGGATTATAAAAGTTTATTGTAGTCAAAAAGGCTTATGTGAGCAGGAGGATCGGGGTACTTTTGTGACACAAAATTTCTGGTATTATGTTAAAGGAATCGATTACATATTTTTATAAAGAATGATCATCAAAAATTTCTCAATGGAAAACTTCTTGGGTAACAAAGTAGAATAAAGGTTATTGCCCACTCATCACAAAATATTTTATTGTAGAAAATTTAGAACATACAACAAGCAGGAAGAAAAAAGAAACAAACAAACAAAAATTACCCACAGTACCACAGGCCAGAGACAAGCATTGCTAAAATTTGGGTATATTTTAACTGACTCTTTTTCTTTATATGCATGTCTATAATTTGCTTTTTAAAATAACTATATCTATTATGTACTGTTATTTACTCTTAGAATATTTTACATTGCATCATGAGCATTTCCCCACGTCCCTAACTCTTCCTCTCTCACACAGTGTGTGATGGCTGCACGCATACTACTTCGTTACTGGGATGAACCACAATTGCTCTCTCCAAACCCCTATTGTTGGACAATCATGATAAGCCCAGTTCTTTGTATTGTAAACAATGGTGCCTTGACTGTCCTTAAACGCAAATCCTGGTGACAGTATAGATTACTGCTTCAGGATACACTTCTAGGAGGAGAGTCACTGTCGAACACACGCACATTTCCAAAGCCTTTGACATGAATTGCCAAATTGCCAAGTTTTCCTTTAGAAAAGCCAGGCCAATTCTCATTCTGAGCATCAAAATGAAAGCAATATATAAATGACAGTTACAATTTATCCCTCAGAAACATTCATGGAGCACCTACTGTGAGCCTGCCTCTGTCCTGAGTAGAAACATAGTCCCTGCCTTCAAGTCTACTCCAGAGAAGGAAAAGGGACATGGCACCAGCTACCACACAATGCAAACCATCCCATAATCACTGGACAAAGGGACCAGGAAGCACAAAGAAAGGCGTTTGCCTGGAGAGGCAATAGCCCGGAGAGGACTCTGTAAAGGTAAACTCAGTGTTCCTCTGCAAAAGACTTTAAAACATCCAAACGAAACTATTAAATTATTTCACTGGTATAGCTGCTGGTATCTTGTTGAACTTTTCAAAAGTGGCAGTGAAAATAAGCCAGTTTAGATGAATACTGCATGATTCCACCTATATGAGGTATCTGTAAGAGTCAAACTCAGAAGCAGAGAATAAAATAGTGGCTGCCAGGGACTGGGGGTGGGGAATGATGAGTTGTTCAATGAGTCTAGAGGTTCAGTTATGCTAAATAAATACGCTCTAGAGATCTGCTGCATGACACAGTGCCTATGGTTAGTTAACAGTGCTGTGTTTTGCACCTTAAAATTTGTTAAGAGGGTAGACCTCATGTTAAATTTTTTTTTTTTTTTGAGATGGACTCTTGCTCTGTTGCCCAGGCTGGAGTGCATTGGCTCAATCTCTGCTCACTGCAACCTCCACCTCCAGGGTTCAAGTGATTCTTCTGTCTCAGCCTCCTGAGTATCTGGGACTATAGGTATGCGCCACCATGCCTGGCTAGTTTTTTTGTATTTCTAGTAGAGACAGGATTTCATCATGTTGGCCAGGCTGGTCTCAAACTCCTGACCTCAAGTGATCCTCCCACCTGGGCCTCCCAAAGTGCTACAGGCATGAGCCACTGCACCTGGCCTATGTTAAATGTTCTACACACACACGCACACACACACACACACACACCCCAAAATAAGACAAAAAGATACAAGAAAACTTTGGGAGGTACTGGATATATGTATTGCAACTCACCAAGGTTTACACATAAATGTATGAAGTTCTTTGTGTATCTATTGTGCCTCGACAAAGCTGTTTAAAACTGGCCTCAGCAGAGGCATTCTCCCTCGCTTGTGTCTGGGAGAAGACCCTGAGGGGATCTGAGAGGATGTGATCGCTGTTCCCTTCTGCCTCCCATACTGTTCCAAGTGAACCATCCTAAGAACTGAATTTCTCATTTTCATCCCCATGGGAAGAGACTTTCCCTATTCCCTTGAGTGACAAAACTTCACAATCTGGACACTCTGCAAGAGTCTTTATGGCTAAGCTAATGCCAGCTGTAAATTCGCTGTAAAGGGACAGGCCTGCCTCCACCACCAGACATTTTTGGGCCCAGAGCAAAAGGCCCACACAGCCTGAGCGTTGTGAGCAGCTCGGGGCTGTGTGGCTAATCCGGGGGTTTGCTCAGGCTTTGGTTTTCCTGGAGCCAGGGACTGACCTTCTTTCAGTTACTGATCCATTTAATCCCCTGCTGAGGAGAGAAGGGAAGGAGAAGGCCATGTGTCTTGACTGACGTCCAGCCGCTTGCCCTGGGATGTGGCTCACAGGTGAATCCTTTCTGCTTCCTTTGGTTGTCCCAAGATCCACACGGAGGGAGCTGGATGTGGCTACAATAAATGCAAAATCAATCAAAACCAAAACAGAATGTCTTCAGGACCTAAGTGCGAGCTGAATGACCGGAAGAAAGTCAAGAGGTCATGGATGGCTAATGAGCTGGAATCGTGTGGCATGTTGCCCAGGACTTGTTGGATATCACTTTATTTTTATTTTTGTAGAGACAGGGGCCTCACTATGTTGCCCAGACTGGTCTTGAACTCCTGGACTCAAGTGATCCTCCCACCTTGGCCTCCCAAAGTGCTGGGACTACAGGCGTGAGCCACTGTGCTGGGCCTGGACATCAGTCTGTAAAGTGGTCTGTGGCCAGTGCTGGATGGAGATGTGTTGTTGCTGACCTGTCTTCACTGGCACTGGACAGAGCTGAGTGGACTAACCTACCGTGTGTCAGACACTGGGTCCAGGAATATGAGGCAGGCACTGTTACAGTTCTCAAGCTCTGCCAGACAAGCTGAGTAATTTGTCTTGGGAGTCAGAGGAGGCAGGACTGGAACTCAGTGCTGTGTGTCTTCAAAGCCCATGCTCTTAAATACCACACTGTAGGGGAACTAGGTCCTGGCTGAGACTCCCTGACTGTGAATTAGAAGGACCTCGAGGAGGTTTTTTAAGTTATGTGGACTGTGTTTTTAGTTATGTGGACTGCTTTGAGAGGCAGCATGGCACCAACTGTGGGTTCTGAGGCCAAATCACTTTCAAGTAAGTCCTGAGTCTGAGAGTGGCGGCACAGAGCCTGGACGCTGCCAGCGCTGGGGCAGCAGCCTGATGGTACAGCGTTTCTCTGGTGTGATTGTTAAGGGCACGGGTTGGGATTCATGCAGACCCACTGAGTGACCTGAGGCAAGTGTCTCCAAGCCTCGCTCCTCTGTAAAACAGGGGTAATAACAGAACTCCTACCTCATAGGGCTGTGTTGAGTATTCAATTAATTAAGTCATAGAAAGTATTATGAACAAAGTCTGGCGCATTAAACCTACTCAACAGAACTCATCCTATGGAAATGTGTGACTTCCTTGGCATTCTGCTTCTTGGACAGCCTTAAAACTCTTCCTTCTGCTTGGAGAAAACCTCCAGGTTGAGTCTGTAAGGTCCTTCTTGCTTGGAGAGGACTGGAGTTGTGGAGAGAGGGAGGCTACTGGAACCTGGGCTTCCAGAATGTGGGCCCCAGAGCCATGCCCCAGGCCAGCAGGAGCACAGGTGGGGACTTAACTCCCCCAGAGCTGTGGAAGCATCTGTGAAACTTCTTAGTCACTCCCAACAAGCGTTTACCTTGCTGCCTCCTCAAGACTAGCCAAGCTGAGACTCAAGGGGTCTTTCTGCTTTTCCATCTTTGAGGTCTGACCTTTGCAGACCTGTGATGAGCTGGGCATCTGACCTCAACCCCTACTGTGCTCTAAGCTTCACTGTTTTCATTAGGAATTCACTCTGTTGCTAATAATAATACTAATTTTAAAAATAATAATTCATTACTGATAGCAATTAACATCTATGGAGGATATGCTCCGAGTTGGGCCCTGTCCTAAGCAGTCTAGGTGTCCTAATTTAATCCTCGAAGAAACACTACTAATGGTATTGTAACTCCATTTTCCAGATGAGGAAACAGGTTCAGAGAGGGAACTTGCTCAAGACCACAGATGGATTCAAACCCAAGTCCATCTCAGCCCCCATATTTACTTGTTTGGGGGTTAAGACCTCAAATAGCTCAAGAATATGGTGACACTCCATGGTGGAGAGTAAAGGGCTTGGTCAGGAAGAAGTCAATTCCATGCTATTTGTTCTAAAATTAAGGATGCTTTTTTGGACACCAGAGTTCAAGGCCCCAGGTTAGTTTTGTTGAGCTTGCAAGGGCCTCTAACAAATACCAAGATGGCTGTTGAGTAAATGCCAGGATCAAGCCGAGGCCCAGACATCCTCCAGCAAGTCGGCCAGGTACCTGAGACTGCAGTGCCCAGAGTCAGAGATGGGTCAGGCAGACTATGACCCGGGGCTGGGAAGGCCAAAGCATGTACCATCCTCACCTCACTCAGGAAGAGACCCCAGAGTCCAGATAGGCCAGGCCCCTCCCACACCTCCCAGCCCCACCCCCCACAAGATTCTATAGAAAAGGGCCTTTCAAGACATTTGCTCCATTTCTGTAGTTTACAGACCTTGTGACCCAAGAAAAGGAAGGTAAGTAGCATTACCTTGAAAGAACCAGGGCCCACATTTATTGAGTGTTTTCTGTATACAAGACCCTGTCCTCATCCTATACCTATTTTATCCCTGTTGACCCCTGCCACAGCCCTAGGAGGTTTTTGTTTGTTTGTTTGTTTTTCTCAGAACTTGGGGTTCTGACTTCCAGATCACAATCATTCAATTGCACCTCTGTGTCTCCTAATAGCCACAGCTCAAGTGTGTTGGCCGCTCTCCTCTCAGAGGAGCCTGGCTGAGCCCCACTCTGTAGCCACCAGAGGAAGCTGCCCATTGCACCTTTTAGCCTCGGCTTGGCCACCTCTGTGAGCCATGCTGCCTGGTTTTCAGTGCCTCCAACAGGCCAGGTTTTCTTCCTCAGAGCCTTTGTAAGGGTGGCTCTCTCCCTTGGGAATGGTCTTGCTGTCCCATGGCTTCCGCCTTGGCCAATCCAGCACTACTCATCCTCATGTTTCAGGTTAAATATCTTGTGCTCAGAGAAATCTCTCCTAAGTCTCACCTTATCTTTAAATGAGATCTCTTCAGTTATTCCTTTTTGTTCCACCTAATTTTGTTTCCTTCGTAGTACATATTCCAATTTGTTAATTAGGCCTATTTGCATAACTCCTGTTTTCTGCTGGACCATGAGGTCATTGAGGATGGGATGGTGCCTACTTAGCTCACCATAGAATGTCCTTGACCCAGCACCACGTTGGGCACAGAACTCACTTGACATCTGTTAAATAAACGATGGACAGTCGGAAGGAGCAGAAGAATGTTCACTGAAAAGTCTTTATCTCTACCACAAGTTTCTGGAGTACAGGTTAAATAGAAAGGTTATGGGAGAAATCTGCTGAACTTTCTAAAAAATTGATCAAAGTAGGTAGAAATCAAAATCAGATTTGGGGGTCTAAGTGGTGCATTGACTCAGAGCTGCCGGAGGCTATCAGGGATGCAGAAGCTGATGTCCAAAGAGTGTGAGTGACAGTTCAATGAGAAACAGGCAAGCTGGGGCTGCCCCAAAGTTTATTTGTCTTGTGGAAAAGAAAGTTGCACTACCGAGTCGTCTTCATTGGTAGAAAAACCCAGTTCACAAAGAGCAAGATTTGAAGAGCAGGGCACACCATGCTTTTGTTGGGTGAAGGGAAAGTCTTAGAAGTTTACACATGGATACAGCTATGCTGGACCATCAGGGAGTTGGTTGAGAGCTCCTGCACAAGAGAGAGCTGTTTAGTGCAGCCATTAGCTCTGTTATGAACCTCATTTATGATTTTATTTACTTAACAATTCAGTCTTCCGTGTCATGAATTTTTGAGAGAGACATTCAATTAGGAATTATGACTGCAATTTAAAAAAATATATTGCCTCCCTTGTAGGTGGGTGCCAGCTTTCTTTTATGGATGTGCCTGGATGCATTCCAGAACATTTGGAAGAAACAAATTTTCGCACTTTTTCTCCATTTCTCCCTCAAAGCCTGGGACTCCTGCCAGTTAGAAAAACCTTCCTGTGTCCCCTCAATACTAGGTATGGTGTTACATCGGCAGCAGGCAGAGAGGGCAGCTAGCACCCTGGTGATGTATCTCAACTGGTTCCTCTGGACAGATCTTCCCTAGAATCTCACCATCTCAAGTGCTTCCTCAGACCCCACACAGGCACGGGAGTTTCCCCTTTAATGGGTCTTTCTCCTAGCTACTTTCATTCTAATCTTCACTCCTAATGCTTCCCCTCTCATGAGACCCCCAAAATTCATCCTAAGCTTGGGACAGACATACTCACAATTCCTCCACAAACCACAATTTTTCATCTGGACTGTGCTCCAATAGTGTTCCTTGGTTATAAGCAATGGGAATGCACTCTGTCAAACAAGCAGGAATACTGACTAGTGGCTCATATAATCACTGAAAGGCCGAAAGAACTAAGGAAGGAAAGGACAGAGGCAGGAAAGCTGAACCATCTCCCCAGTCAAGACAAATGAACTCCAACCATCATTGCTCTTTGCATCCCTCAGCTCAGGATGGAAGCTCAAAGGGAGAACAGCATTTGGCTTAGCCTGGTAGGTGAGCCCAGGGCACTTTGACTGATGATCTCACCAGATTGTGTGTGTCCAGGGGGAAAAGTGGTCCCCCCAAACAAAACAAAGTGCCATTGTCCAAAGAAGGTGAAAAACAATCCAAGCAGGCAGACAAAGGCCAATACAAATCCACTAAAATTGGGAGGAGTCTAGACATCACGGCACCCCAGGAATGGTTAAAGGAGTTGAGACTTTTTAGCCTGGAAATAAGAACACCTATACTGGGGTCTTTAAATTCTTGAAGAGCTGCTATTTACACATATTGCTAATTCCTTACAACAATGTAAGGTAGATAGAGTTATTATCCCCATTTTAGTGATTAAAAGACTGAAAATCAGAAAGATTGAGCAGTTTGTACAAAGTCACAGTGCAAGAAGCAAAGCTGGTTCAAGCCCAGGTTTGTTTGACTCTCAAACCTATGCTGAGAGCAGCATTTTTCTTCTTGACTCTTAAACATAGTATCAAAAGCAGTGAATAGAATGGGTAGAAAAGCCAGGCAGGACTTGTTTTCACATTCTGGGGAACTTTTTTTTTTTTTAATAGAGCTATCTAGCAGTGTTCTTTAAAAACAGTGCCATCCCTGGGATGAGTAATTGCTGTTTTTATTTCATTGCCCTTATTTACCCTTTCTTTTGCTAATAAGGGGCCCATTTTGCTTTTCAAACAACTTCGGGAATCCCCCTGGCTGGAAACACACTGGTGACTGAAACAGATATTTCAGATCTAGCAGAGAATTTGTCTGGGATACTGTGGAGAGATTTCTTGAATAAGGGAGAAGCAGAGAGAGATGAATTCCAGGGTCTTATTCAACCCTTGGATTCAAGGAGTCTATGAATGCTAAAAAGATGATAGTAGTAAGAGGCAGAGAGCATTCTACTTTGCTTTACTTCTGATGATCACCAAAGCCTTATGTGCATACATGACGTGTGTGTGTGTGTGTGTGTGTATGTGTGTGTGTGTATGTGCATGTTGGTAGGTAAATGTGGCTGGCTCAGGGCCTCCCTTTCTGAGATAGTCTGTCCTTGGCCACAGGCCCCTCCCTATCCCTGTTTGTACTATGTCAGGATCCTGCTCTTTTCTGCCCAACTTTTGGCCACAGCTGATTAGGCTGGGATAGACCTGACCCAGTGTACCCATCCATCGTCTTCACTGAACCAATCAACTTCTCTTTATCTTGAATTTAAAGAAAAATAAACTGTATTCAGGGTTTCAACGTGGTGGCCCATAGGTATACAGATGTACTTGCCTGTTTGCTGACTTCTCTTTTTAAATTAAACTTGAATACATTTGTTGGGGCATGTATTCTCCAGTTTGGCATGGTCCCTGCCCATCCTTATTGTATCACTCAATGCCTGGTTCAGAGGTTTATATTACCTGTTTGGCCCCTGTGGGCATTTGAATTTGCATCCCTCCTGGAGTTTACAATAACTAGTGTTTTTAAGCATTTCCTTGCCAGGCCTACTTCTGAGTGTTTTTCATGAATCAACTCACTGGATACTCACCTTAGCTTTATGAGACAGAAACGATTATCATTCCAATCTTACAGAGGAGGAAACTGAGGCATACTTTGTCCAAGGTGACACAGGTAGTAAGTGACAAAGTGGGAATCTGAACCCCATTCTCTTAACTCCAAGTTTATATTGTCTTGATTATGGTGGTGCAAGACTTAAAGTAAAAAGCAAGCCAAGCCACCTCATATCTGACATTTTGGAAGATCAGAGAGGTCTCGTGTCGGCAGAAAAAGGCAGATTGCATTTTCTCCAACCAGGGGATGGAGCAGATGTTCCAGAAGAAGGGGAGAGGAGTGATGAGCAGCACCATAAAAAACAGAGATGCAGTCTTGGATGCTGGCTGTCCAGACCCAGACACCATGTGGCCCGAGTGTCCTTGGTTTCCTGTCCTTGGCCAGTCACATCTTTTCCAAATCTGTGTTATCTGAGCTGGTTTGAAAGAGCCTCTGTTTCTCGCCTCTGTTTTCCTGCCCATGACTGCTCCATGAGGCACACCTCCTCCCGGGGACAGTCCACAGAGTCTGCTCTCCACTCAAGGCTGGGACAGCCCAACCAGGGAGTGGGGAGTGCAGCACCCCCAGAACCCTGGACATTCCTCAGGAGAGGACTGCAGAATGTTTTAAGTATCCTTGACTTTGAAAAAGCTCTCAAAATATCCTGTTTGGGCATGATATTTTTGCTTGCTGAAAATGTATGCATGCTTATTGTGCTTTTAGAATATCAAGGCTTGGCTTCCTTCAGCCCACACCCTTAGTAGCAAAAGCATGGCCAGCTGAACCCCACACACCCCAGAGAGAGCAAGCTCCCAGGTTGTTTTCTGGGGATCAGGCTGTCTCCAGACACTGGGTACTGCAGGCTTGTTCCTGCTGCTCGCCAATCCCAGGCTGTTAGAGAGCATGGCTGTCAAGTTCTTTCCAGGACATTCTGTTCAACAGAAAAAAAAAAAGCTCTGAGCCTCTCACAACATGAGCCTCTGACCTGTGACAGAAGATCCTCTGGGGCTGGAAGGAGGGTGGCTTCCATGACACAGAAAGGCGGAGGAAACCAATTTCTCACTCATCTGCGGGAGGGCTCCAAGGTCACCCTCCTACCTCCAAGGTTAAAGGGACACAGGGAATCTGGGGGACTTGCCTAGGCTTGTGCTCAGTACCATTCAGAAATGTCGGCTAGTGTGCAGATCAATAAAGAAGACAGGAGCCCACCTTTTGCAAGGACAATTCTGTGGCCCATTCAAGTGGACCAGAACAGGTTCAGTCTTCCCAAGCCAAACCCAAGGGTGCCGACACTGGAGCAATTTCTCTTACCAGCCCTTACCTGAGATGAATTTCTCAAGGGAGGGTGCTTGTGTGGGGTGAGGAAGGCACACTGATGTGGGGAATTCAGGAAGTCTCCTAAAGTAGCTGGCTTGGAATGGCAGCTTCTGACAGGAAGAAAACAGGCCCCATGCCAAGCTCTTACCCACATCGTCTCTCTAAGTCTTCATTAGAGTCCAAAGACATAGACTGTTGTTATCCCATCTGACAGAGGAGGAAACCGAAGCTCAGAAAGGCTGGTTTATTGCCCCAGGGACTGAGCTGGGATTTGAGGTGGTGATTCCAACCTCAGAGAGATGGAGGCTGATCACGATGCCACCTACCCGCAGTCTTTGATCTGGAGGGGTTTTTACAACTCAGTTTTCTACCCCCTAGCTATCCCCCTGCCCCGGTTTGCCAAGTCCCTTTCTCTGTGGCTCTTCTCTTCCTTCTCCCCTCCTGGCTGTACCCCTAGCAGTCCTCACTGTTTCCTGCCACCTGCCTCTCACCCCTCTGCACACTCCCTGTGTTACGGAGTGCCCTGCCGAGAGACCGGGATATGATAGCTCAGACCCTCCAACTCTATTTCATCACATCCACCCTCTCCTATCTGAATCGTTGACCTTATTTCTCCCTCCCCATTTATTTGTAACCTCTGCATAGAGTTCTGGATTTTTTACTCATCCATTCATTTCCTTATGCATTCATTTAGTTGAACAAATTTTGAGTATTTTTATGGATCTGGGGCCCTGTTCTATGTCTTGGGGATACAACAGCCAATAAACTACAGAAGATCCCTGCTTTCTTAAGTTCAAGGTGCTTAAGTTCAAGTTTGGGAGACAGACCACAGACAAGAATACAAATTAACAAAGAAGATAAATAAGCAAGATTGTAACAAGTGCCTTGAAGGACGTACTCAGTATGAGGAAATGAGAAGGAACTGGGGAGGGGTGACCTCAGATGGGATGACTGGGTAGCACTTTCCTGTGGGCTAAGTGGCTCCCATTGACCCACTGATGAGACTCGTGCAGGCGGTGAGTAACCCTTCGTCATCCTTTAGTGTATGTTCTCTGGGTGTCTGTCCCCTACTGACACTTCTTCCTTCCCCAGGTCAGTTGGGAGTTCTTAGGAGGGGAGGGAGTTAGCAGCCAGACTTAATAAAACCTAGTGGAGAAGGAAAGTCTGTGAATTTAACTCCTCCTGCTCTGGCCCTGGAAGGAGTGTCTATTCACTCTTCCCCTCCCATGGGGTTGTTCTTTCCAGCTGCTGGAGAGGTGGTTTAGTCACCCACCTGCAAGATTACTTGTCAGTGGAGCAGAAGGTCAGCCTCAAACTCTCTTTTGTCACCTGTCCAAGTTAACCTGAGGCTTCCCATTCCCTTGGTTTTCACCTTTGCATTTCTGGGCACCATTTTATAACTGTCTCCATTGACCTTCTGCTAAGATATGTTTGTAAGACATTTCATTTATCCTCTAGGGTTTCTGGGAATCTGAAGAGGTTTGAGAGTGGCTCAGTCATGTGGGGAGGTTTTCTTTTCTCTGGGAACTGTATCCACCTTCCACAGAATGTTCCTCACTCTGAAAGTCTAGGTAAATAGTTGCTGTAGCTTCCTACCCCTGTTAGGATAATTGGACTAATGTTGCCCATTAGTGCTCTCCTCGGGGGCCTGAACCCATGAAATCATCAACTAAAAACATCCATTCACCTGCAAAAGCCCAAACTGCTTTCAAACCAAGTCAGATTTTTTTCTCTTTATAGATTTATGAACTGAGCCAAGGTAATTTTATTTTTTATAACATCAGCAAAAGACCCTAATGCCCGCTGAGCCAGTTTGAACTTATAATGAACTTAAAAATTGTCTGCAGCTTTTGAACCAGCTCCTCAAAATAATCTCTGAAATAAGCCTAAACAACCATTGCTGCTGGGCCATCCAAGCTGATTTACTGGTGCCGCTTCCGGCCTGTTGCAGAGGGAGTAATCCAGTGAAATTTGAAAGGACTTCTTTGCAATGCCTCCCAAGGTGTGGCAAGGTGCTGAATTGACACACACCAATCCTAAACTGGTTCTCACCAGGGAACATCAGAGGTCAGAGAGCTGTGGACACCCATGTGTCATATCTTCCTCATGTTAGAGTTTGGTTGTGGGTGGGGGCGGATAGAGGACCAGAGGTGGTGGGACAATCCAATTTCTGTACCTAAGATACATGCATTTTTTGGACCTCACCCCATCCCAGAGAACTGCATCTTGCAGCACATCAGAATCATCTGGAAGCAGGAGAACCCTTCTGACCATGAAAGCAATTTATTTCCCAGAACCAATCCAGAAGAAGCCACTTCTCCTACTGATCCTGACCAAGCCAAGAGCCGGGCTTGTGGTGGGCTGAACTGGGTCTTTTCAGCTCAGAGCTGGTCAGAATGAGTCTAGGCTGCCTAGACCTTGCCATCCCCAAACCTCAATTTCATTTCCCTAGCTATAAAGTGCAGGACCTGTTCTAACTTATCCCAGCTGCTGTACAATTCTTTAATTTCAGGGAAAGGACAGGAAAGCTATGTGAGTTCAGAGCCATTACCCCATTCATCTGGCATTTCCAGTGCCTACACAGTGCCTGGCACATAGCAGCACACTATAAAGATTTGCTGGTTATGAGTAAATGAATGAATGAATGAATGAATGAACAAGCAAACAATACATGCATATGAATAGAAATTCCCCAGACATGAAAAAACTTGGGCTAGCCTCTCTCCCATTCTTTGCAGGGTTCTGCTACAGGTATGTAATTGTTTATTGAGAGAGATGCAGGGGTAATACTACTTAGAGTCCAATTCTGATTCCCCTATATTCTATCTGTTTGATTTTGATAAGTTCTTGGATATGCATGAGCTTCAGTTGCTGCATGTGTAAAATGGGATAATAATAGTTCCTATATCACAGCACATGGAAAAACACTTGGCACAGTGCCTGACACATGATAGATGCTCGAATGTTACTTATGATTAGTATTCACAGAAAGGATTTGTTTTCCTGTATGTGTATCTGTATCATCCATATCTATTTTTAGTTATTGACCAGTCACAAAGCTCAGGGCTAAGCAATTGCTGTGTTTATCAAACACATATCTACAGACCGTCTCTGGCTCCCTTTAGAACTCTATTTGCCCAACTTATTTTCAGCTCTGAAAGAGTTACAGTCCACGTTTTAAGTGTCACATTAACACTTTCTTTTTGGTTACCAGAGTTACAGCTTATCAACAGCTCTCTTAAATTTTCCATGCCTGTTTTCTATCACTTGTCTCCCGGAACCATCCACTTGGCAAAGCTCTCTGCTCCCTCTCTCTCTGTATTTCTCCCCTCTCCATCATCTGATGTTGTGTCTGTCTCCTCTGTTGTTTTTCTGTTCTCCCCAGGTTCTCCTACTTCTTTGGCAGAAATAGCAAATGGTTTTCATCTCATGCATCAGCTCAGATAGCCTGGAGAGCTACATTGAGACTTCTCAGGCCACGTCTAGGGTCGGTGAGAAAGAGCATCATGATTGATTAGCAATGTCTGTGACTGTCACGAGAAGGAAGGTAGGGTTGTGTGTAGTAGCCGTTTGCCATCCTTATTTGGGCAAAGGAAACACTGTGGCTCATCATTTTACAGCTTTACTACAAATCTTAGCACAAGATCAAACACAGGCTGAAATACAAAGTTAAATCATCTAATACAGTATACCACAACTTAGACAGGTGCTAAAAAATGATTTCTTCTAATCGCTCTCTCATAGCCACAGGGAACATCTATATCCCTCTGTCTTTGGGAAGCTGGGCGTCCTCGGTGAAGAATGTTCTTCCTTCTTTCTAGAAAGCACAAGCTGCAACAGAAAGATTGTTCCAGCCCTAATAGTAAATCTGCTAAGAAAATTCAGGGATCAGTTTGGGTAGGAAAGAAGTCAGGCTAAGTACAGGTGAGTGTGGCCTGTGTGGTAAGACTGACATCCACTGACCTAAGGCCAGTCCTGACACCTGCTTGCTCATCTCCTAAGAACCCTGAATAAGGCCACCTCACCTTAGCCCCTTTTGTCTCCTTGTTTTGACAGGAGGTACCTGGGTCAGGGTTAACTTGTGAACAGAGGGCTTAGAAGTGTCCATGGCAGGGTGTTAATGCTTGTATTACATTTGCTCGGCATCTTGCCTGTGCTAAGCCAGGGGCTCGTGTCAGATTCAGGAACCACCTCCTTCTTCTCCTCCCATGCTTAGAACAGACACAGATTAAGCCCTTGCCATGTTTCTATATCCTGCCCTGGCCCATGATCCCATGCCCAAACCTCAAGGTTCTCTTGCTCAGAAACCTCTCCTCTGTGCAGAGCCGCAGAGCCAGCAAGTCCACTTCCATGCTTGGCCATACAGCCCTTGTTCCAAGCCACTCCCCTGAGCCCTGCCTGTCAATAGTTACAATCTTGTTGATGATGGCAGTTGCAGCGAGTGTCCTTTATAGTCTATTAGACCTCGGGCAAGCTTCTCAACCTCTCTGTGCTCAGTTTCCTCATCTAGAAGGTAGAGATTATACTAAGAGTACATACTTTGTAAGCTTGTTTTAAAGACTAGAGGATTTGGCCAGGTGCAGTGGCTCACGCCTGTAATCCTAGCACTTTGGGAGACCAAGGCAGGTGGATCACGAGGCCAGGAGTTCGAGACCAGCCTGTCCAAAATGGTGAAACCCTGTCTCTGCTAAAAATACAAAAAATTAGCCAGGCATGATGGTGGGCACTTGTAATCCCAGCTACTCAGGAGGCTAAGGCAGAACAATCACTTGAACCCGGGAGGTCATGTTGCAGTGAGCCGAGATTGCACCACTGCACTCCAGCCTGGGCGACAGAGTGAGACTCTGTCTCACAAAAAAAAAAAAAAAAAAAAAAAAGACTAGAAGAGTTTGAAGAGTTAATACAGGTAAAACTCTCGAAACAGTGCTTAGGGCATGATAAATGGTGAAAATGTTAACCATTATTATTAAAAGTGTTTCCCCTCTTGTCCTGTTTGATCCCCACAACACTGTGAGGTCAGCTAAGGTCACGGGGTTAGAACCCTTATTCTAGAAGGAAACAGAAGTTCAGGAGAGCTAGGCTGGAAGGGCTAAGTTGGGCTGGAGCCAAGTTCTTTTGACTCCATGTCCAGGACTCTTGTGTGATGCCACCTGTGAGCTTTAGTATTTGACCTCAGACCACACTGGTGCCTGATATTGTTTTCCCTTATAATTGTTTACAAAAGAGGATTTTATAAACACTCTGAAATCCTCACAGTCTTGAAGTCAGCCTGGAATAGGCATTTTTATATGTAAATACGTCAAGTATACACATTGGTATTACAATTAGTGATTTAGCATCCTTGGCAGAGAAGATAGGTAAAGGCATTAAGGCATTTCATCTTTTTTTTTTGAGACAGAGTCTTTCTCTGTCCCCCAGGCTGGAGTGCAATGGTGCAATCTTGGCTCACTGCAACCTCTACCTCCCGGGTTCAAGTGATTGTCCTGCCTCAGCCTCCTGAGTAGCTGGGATTAGAGGCACCCGCCACCATGCCCGGCTAATTTTTGTAGTTTTAGTAGAGACAGGGTTTCACCATGTTGGCCAGGCTGATCTCTAACTCCTGATCTCAGATAATCTAACCACCTTGGCCTCCCAAAGTGCTGGGATTACAGGTGTGGGCCACCACGCCTGGCTGGCATTTTATCTTTTATCTTTTCTGTCTGTAGTAGACTGCTGCCATTTTACTGGTTTCAAGACCATTTAACTTCTTTTGCAACATCACCTGAATTTCCTCTTGGGGAATGCCCATACAGGGTAAGTGGTGGGGCTCTCAGTTCTTACTCTTCTTGTTTTCAAGTGGCTAGGCCTCTGTCAGACCTGTCCCCCAGCCTCTCCCCTGCCCTCCATTACTCCCCAGAGAGAGGGAGTGACGCATCTGTTTGGTGCTTTTGTGGGAAGAAACTGGGCATGATCTGCTCAGCTTCCTCTGCCTCCTTCTCTCTTGCGGAATACACATTCCCTTGTCTTCTAAGCTATAATTTTACAGGGCCAGGGCCCTAAAGGGGAGACCTGTAGTTATCCATTTCTGCCTGTGATAGGCTGTCTGTTCCTGAGATTTTAATACATAGACGCTCTTTGCAGCCAAACAATGAAACTACATTCTCCAAACCTGTGATATTTTGCACCCCATATGCCTAACCCTGTGTCTATCCTCTTTTAATTGTTCTCAATTCAGGCAGGGAAAAGAAGGAGGTCATTTATTAGCCCCTCATACCCTGACTCCCTCCCTAGCTCTCAGTCTATAGGATTTACATGGGGCTGTCCCCACCTACCCAAGCCTGGGCCTGTCATATAATCAGGTCACGACAATCAGCACATTTCCATCCCTTTGGTCATAGCAATTTGTTCATCTCGGGCACACAATCCAGGTTGACTCAATGAGATGTGATCCTTGAGAGTTATTGGATTATTTTGAGAAAATAAGTTATGATTTCTGCTGGGATGACTCAGAGAATATAAACCGAGACTTACTGAGCTTCTTCCCACCATAGAAGAAGAGCCTGCTTGAATAGAGTTGACAGAGCAGAAAGCAGAGCACAACTTGCTGATTGGACCCCCATCAGCAAGTTGATATTGGCCAATATTTACCATATGCGTCAGCTTCCACTGATCTTTCTGTGGCCCTAGGTATCCTACAGGGACAAATTACCCTATTGGATAAATAAAGGCGGCCGGGCACGGTGGCTCTCCCTTACAATCCCAGCACTTTGGGAGGCCGAGGCGGGCGGATCACGAGGTCAGGAGATCGAGACCATGGTGAAACCCCGTCTCTACTAAAAATACAAAAAAATCAGCCGGGCGTGGTGGCGGGCGGCTATAGTCCCAGCTACTCGGAGAGGCTGAGGCAGGAGAATGGCGTGAACCCAGGAGGCGGAGCTTGCAGTGAGCCGAGATTGCGCCACTGCACTCCAGCCTGGGTGACAGAGCGAGACTCCGTCTCAAAAAAAAAAAAAAAATTAAGGCTGACTGAGCCTGGTCTATTGAATGGACTTGTTCATTTGTGTAATAATTAATCACAGGACTTAATGTGCTTGGCAACTGTTACCTTCAGCACATTCTACGTGATTCCAGAGCTAATCACCATTTTTGTTATTCTCTCAAAACCCATGAGAAAGATGCACACACCACTCCCGAATTCCCTCTGCACTTAACCAGAGGAGAGAGAGATGATGATCATCATTGCCATCAACACCTTTCTTTTGCTTTTCTTTCTATTTTAAAGTCATGTCAGATAAATGGATAAACGTAAACCTAAAGACAGGTGGAGAGAAGTGTTCACATTCGTGTGTGAACTAAAACTAACATAAGCTTCTGGTCAGGACAAGTTTCAGAAGGGGCTAAATGGATGTTAATCCAATTCTCCAGATGAGAAACTGAAGCTCAGAGAAGTGAAATAACTTGTGCAGCACTTACACCTGCCTGACTCCAAAGCCCAGGCCCTAGGTCATTGTGCCACCCACTTCTCTGCATAGACAGACTCTTAGTGCCCAGTGGGTAAAGACTGATTTGCTCCTCTCCGGCTGCTAAGGTCCACTTTACGATGGGCTGTGCTGGCTGGGAAGAAATCCTCTGTCCTCTGCACCTCAGAGCCTTGCCTGTCTGCACCCCTTCTTGAGTTCACTACAAGGCATATATTGTCACATAGAGAGGCATTTTTTTCCATCTTCACTCCAAACAGCTTGTGATAATATTGCTCAGAAGATCAGGTTGATAGGAGTGAAATCAAGACAGACTCAGTTCCAATCCTAAATGGGATTACGAAGGTGGTGATCTAGACCCCTTCTTTTACTGCTGGTTGGTGAGAAAAGCTATGACACCTGCTGGGTATGAGCCCCCCTGACCCTCACCCCCCCTGCTATCCTTACACACTATGTCTGGAAGTGTGAAATGATGAAACCTTTTCTGGGGAGGTGGAGGAAGCAATTTGATGTTATACAGCAAGCATAAATGTGCATATATGGCACATTGTTTTTCTAGGGCCTCCCTAATAAAGTACCACAAACCAAGTGGTTTAAACAACATAAATTAATGGTCTCACAGTTCTGGAAGCTAGAAGTCCAAGATCAAGGTGTCAGTGGGGTTATTTTTTCTGAGAGTGTGAGGGATACTCTGTTCCATACCTATGCTGTAACTTCTGGTAGTTTGCTGGTCATCTTTGGCATTTCTTGGCTTACAAAATCATTATCCCAATCTTTGCCCTTATTTTCACATGGCATTCTCTCTGTGGGCATGCCTCTGTGTCCAAGGACAACAGTTATATTGGAATAAAGCCTACCCTAATGACCTCATCTTCGCTAATTACATTTGCAATGACCCTATTTCCAAATAAATTTATATCCTGAAGTGCTAGAGGTTAGGACATATTAATTTTGGGTAGACACAGTTTAATCCATAACACCTGGGAATTTTGCTCCTAGAAATTCAGCCTGGCTATCTATTTGCATGTGTTCATAAAGAGATATTTTATAAGGTGATTTGGCAAAAGCAAAATTGGAATCCTATGTGTTAAAAAAGAAAGTACACCCACATGTACTACCATGAAAACATTTCTAGGGCATATCATTAAATAAAGAAGCGTCTCATAAAAGGTGATGTGATCCTAAAACAGAACAAAACTCCTATCTTCGTAAGTGTGCACAGAGATGATCAGAAGAGCAGACAAACCAAACAGTTGACAGCAGTAAGTCCTGGTGAGAAGAGAGAGAGCAGAGGATTGTTAAAGTGCCACTTGAAGTTTTCTGGCATATTCTGGTGATTTGAATTTTTTTAAATTGAACTTTAAGTTCTGGGATACATGTGCAGAACGTGCAGGTTTGTTACATAGGTATACACGTGCCATGGTGGTTTGCTGCACCCATTAACGTGTTATCTACATTAGGTATTTCTCCTAATGCTATTCCTCCCCTAGGCCCTCCCACCCCACAACAGGCCCCAGTGTGTGATGTTTCCCTCCCTGTGTCCATGTGTTCTCATTGTTCAACTTCCACTTATGAGTGAGAACACATGGTGTTTGGTTTTCTGTTCCTGTGTTAGTTTGCTGAGAATGATGGTTTCCAGCTTCATCTACGTCCCTGCAAAGGACATGAACTCATCCTTTTTTATGATTGCATAGTGTTCTATGGTGTATATGTACCACATTTTCTTTATCCGATGTATCATTGATGAGCATTTGGGTTGGCTCCAAGTCTTTGCTATTGTGAACAGTGCTAGAATAAACATATGTGTGCATGTGTCTTTATAGTAGAATGATTTATAATCCTTTGGGTATATACCCAGTAATGGGATTGCTGGGTCAAATGGTATTTCTGATTCTAGATCCTTGAGGAATCGCCACACTGTCTTCCACAATGGTTGAATGAATTTAACCTTTTGTAATGATAATGTACTCACATTTTATTACTTGAGTAATAAAGATATTACTTGAGTAAAAAATAAAGATTGTTTTCTTTCCATACCCAGTGCTTAGGCTGGACCCAAAGAAAAGTAGTTCAAACCAGACAGTCCCCAGAGGGTCTCCAGGGGTCCATGGAAGAAGGGGACCTTGGAGGCTGGACAGAACCAAAATCATTCCTTATCCACTGGACACCAAGAATCTCAGTGCAGAGGGGTGAGTGGCACAATGGCCAAGAGCCTGGGCTTTGGAGTCAGGCAGGTGTGAGTGCTACACAGGTTATTTCACTTCTCTGAGCTTTGATTTCTGCAGAATTGGGTTAACGCCCACCTCAGGGGATCCCTTCTGAAACCATGCCCTGGCCATGACCCACATTAATCTTAGTTCCCATTTCGTGTATGGACCAGATCATATTTCAAAAATTTTCCAGAAATACTTCCAGACACTGGCCCAAGATTCTGGCATTCCAATCAGGCATTTGTGAAATTCTCAAGAAAAAGCAAGGCTTTTTGAGTTGGGTCTTTAGATATGGGTAAGATTTCAGTAGGTGAGAAAGGGGAGCTGTGGGCCTATGACAGCAGAAACGAAAACACTCCCTACCACCTCCCCATGTCGTCTTCTGTCTTTTTTGCATTTAAACTTTTTTTTATTCGGGTTGGTATTTCGCTTTCCCAATTTTTAAAACTATTTACCCATGTATATACTTGCGTGTTGTCATAGTATTCACAGAAAAGATATGCGCATGTACATGAATCTGTGTGTGTTGTGAAAAATGAGGAAGAGAAAGAAAGAAACAGAAATAATTTCTATTAATTTCAAACTGATTAATGAATAGGGAAATGGGATCAAAACTAATTAAATAGAAATTCTGATTCCAAAAGATATGGCACAAATACCCCTTATAAATGACCAGATTTCAAAGGATTAAAGTCCAACAAAACTCTCTTAAATGAACATTATACCAATAGTTCTCTAATCTCTCTTTTGGGATTTAGAAAGACCTTCAAGGTTCGAGTGTGCTACGTGTTCACCATTGTAAACCTTCATGAGCAATGAGCACAGTTCTGGTTATTTGAGTGTTCTCAGTGTTTGGATCTGTATAAAAGGGAGCTGGAGTTTCTACCTTTTTCCTCCAGCTATCTGGTGGCTACAGCTCTGTCAGCTGCTTGTGTAATTAATCGCCAGGCTTAGCTAATGCCTCCTAAATTAATGCAATTATCAGTGTCTCCAAATAACCACCTTCGTGCACTGCTATCAAAATACACTGTTGACAGATCTGCAGCCAAAGTAGTGATGTTCTGAGACTGGAGTTGGGATTGATTTTAATTAACTTGTTTCTCATATTACAAAGGTGAGAAATACCAATTCTCAGTAGCTCCGGATTAAAAAAATGGAAGAGGTGGTGTGTGGATGGGAAGAGATTCATGAAAATAATGGCTACAAGGTATTTTTGCTCTGCAGCTTCACATCTGCTGGCTGTGTTTTATGACTGCAGTGGCCCGGGCTCAGGCTGGAGCCCCTTAGTGCTCTCTCTGATGCATATTGCAGGGGTCCCTGGTTTAATTTGCTCTGGGCTGAGTGTGGCAGGGGGAATCTCAGGATCAGGGCAGACACTTCTCCTCCTCACCTCCTTCCATCCTGAAATATTTCATTAAACATAGGGCATTGGAGCCAAATGAAGGTGAGAGAAAGCACATTCTGTTGGTTTGAATTTGTTTTATGCTGTAGCTTCACTTCTAAAGGCTCCTGTTTTCAAGACACACAGCCCAATCTCTTATGTGGAAGGAACTGCTTTCTCCGGGCAGACACTTTGGAAGGGGTGACTATTCCTGGGTCTGGGTCTGAGAAGCATGGTGTGGAATGGTGTTTGCAGTGTGCATTCTGCTGGACATTAGCTTGCAAGATGGTCCCAGGAAAAAAGAAAAATCAAATGTGTGGAAAATACTGTGGATTCTGGTGCCCCCTCCCCTGCCCCAGGAGTTTTCCTATGTACCATAACATATCAAAGGCTCTGAGATGTCCTGCATTAAGAAAAAGTGTTTATCCCTGCTCAGCCTAGTGCTACCTGTGACCACAGGCCCCTATACTTGGATTTCGTTTGGATTAGCATGAGGCAGAAGTAATGTTATGTGAGATTCACCTGGGGAACTCCCCTGAGTGAGCTAAAACGTGGGCTTGGGGACCTTGGTTTTCCCCTTCTCTGCCACTACTTACTGTGTGACCCTGGCAAGCTCTTTCCCTGCTCTGGGTCTGAGACTTCCCTTATTGACAAAGAGGAGGTCCTGCCTTAGATTCTCTGACTCTGTCAGGCCTGCAGACCAGGAGCTCAGTTCAAAACCAGAGGATGTGAAAGGTCAGGGAAAGGGAAGGAGAGATTGACTTAAGGAAATAGGAAAGAGTTTAAGGAGGCTTCATAAAGAGACCATTGTATAAAATTGGCTTTTTTTGACTACAAATTGGGTTCAGTGATGGGTGCACCAAAATCTCACAGATCACCACTAAAGAACTTATTCATGTAACTAAGTACCATCTGTTTCCCCAAAAACCTATGGAAAGAAAATAAATTAAAAAAAATGGTTGTTGTTTTCTAAAAATAAATAATAATACAATAATAAAAACAGGCTTTTTAAACACTGACACATACCAGCTGTATATATTTTTGAGGTACATGTGATAATTTAATACATTCATATAATTTGTAAAGATCAAATCAGTGTAATTGAGGTATCCACCACCTCATATATTTGTCTTTTCATTATTCTAGAAACATTAGAGTTATGAGACCATCTTGAGGAGGGCGTTTTTCTTTGGAGAAGCTTAAGCTGGTTCTCCTGAATGAGGTTCTCTGATTGTGTTGGAAAAGGGGAAGACTGACCACCTTCCATGTCTGTCATGCCAACAAGACTGTTGAGAAACACCCCCACCCCCAGGAGCTCCAGTTTTGCTTCTGGTCTTCCCCCTGCCCACCCACCCATCCCACCTCCCAGCACACAGCAGTGGCTGTGGTTGGGCACAAGTGAGGAGAGGGCACTCTTCTGCCCAGCAGGCAGGCCCCTGCCCCCACCCCCCCAAGCCTTTTCTGTAGCTCGAGGCTGCTCCTCTTCTGGAGAATGCTGTCCTTGTGGTGAAAAGGTCCAACCCCAGAGCTCAGCCAATTTGGCTTTAGGCGACTCAGAAGGGAGAGTGCCACTTTGCGACAGTTGAAAATGAAGGATTAATAATCCTCCATGTGAGTCTTGTTATAATGTTTTTCATAGGCCTCTAACCTGGGGGGATTAGTTGGTGCAAACAAAAGGAGGGATGGAATGGCAAAGTGAGGCTTATTTTCTTGGCAGGGTTGCTTTCTCAGCCTCTTCTCATTCTGCTCAGATTAATTCTTCTGGGAGAACGCACTGGCTCTTAGTAATAATCATCATAATAAATATCTCAAATCTTAAATAAAATCATTTTCATATAGCTGAAATCATTTTTAAAAAGCAAGACACATGTAGTCTTTGTTGTGGGTCAGACACCGAGTAGGAACATTCGTGCATGATTTTAGCTGCTCTTACTGCAACCCCCGCTGGACTGTGCTATCATTATCCCATTGTAAAGATGAGCAAATAGAGTCCAAAAGTGTAGGAGGCCTGAGACCTGAGGCCTGAGTTTTCAGCCTCTTCTGCTCATCCACCTGCTTAGAGCAGAAGCTCCGGCCCAGGTACTCCCTCTTGTCTAGCCTGCAGGACTCAGAAGCCCTGTGGACTGGCGTGAGAGATTTGGCCTGACTGGTCCCCTTGGTCTCTAAAGGTTCTGAAATCTCAGACAACCAGCTCTCTTTGGGTTTTGAAACCTCTTTTGTGGAATGGTCACTGGCTGCTGCTCCCACACAGTGGCCCTCCTGGTCCCCAATGTCACTGACAGATGCTCCCTGGATGGAACCTCAGAATTCTCTGCGACAGTGACACTGGAAGGAACAAACGGCTAGAGAACAAACTGTCATCTAGTTGCACAGCCCCTGGCAGCTGGTTGGATCTGAGCGGAGCAGCCTAATCCCAGGCAGGCCAGCAAACCACAGCAAAGTTGATGTGTAAACTCTGCTGTCCAGGGCTTCCTAGATAATGTGGCAATGGGCCAGTCCATCATGTCCTCTCTTTTGAGTACTTTGAACTTGAGCTATGGAGAATGAGAAGTCAGTAGAAGGAGGTGGGGTGAGACAAAGAGCCACATCAAGAAGACTACAGGCAGGAGGAAAATGGACACACGGAAGGTGAGAGGCGGTGGCAGAGGAACGGTGGGAGCCAAGAGGGAGCACAGATGAATCGGTGCAGTAGGTGAGAGCCACTGGGACTAGGGAGTCAAAGAGGGTCCCAGGGAGAGGGTAATTAGAGGCCCAGGTGCTGGAGTTGCCACCTACCTGCCCCTGCCTGGTGTGGGGCTGGCCAGCTTTGCCTATCGTGCCCTGTATTCTAACACTAATCCTATGTAACCTCTATAAGCGACTGGAACATGCCTCTGGGCCTGGAAACCAAAAAACTAAATGAATGCACCTCGTGACTCCAGGACTCTGCTAATGACTTCAGCTCATTAGGTGAACTGTCTGCTGAATCACTTCCCTGGCACCCTTCCCACCCTGTCCATCATCAAAGGAGACCTAGTGTGATTCTCAGAATCTCAGCCCTTGCCCTGTCACCTGCTCCTCTCACTTCTTCCATCCCTGCTGCCTCCTTTCTCTGTCTGTCCTGCTCTTTCTTATTCACTCAAATGAGACTTCAGAGCTGCTTGGAGTGGGACAAGGAAGCAGTGATGCCCTTTAAAAAGCCTGTCTGATAAAGGTATGGGAGGATTTTACTTGATAGATAAAGTGAGAGCCAGAGAGAGAATTTCCTGGAGAAATCTTTCAAGTAGCTGCTTACAGAAATCTGCATGCCCTGTTGGACACTGGGGTGTCAGTCTTCAGTGGAAGCAGAAGGAAAATGTCTAATTGTGTTCATTGCACTGAATAAATTTATGTTTTATGAGTGCTGCACCCTGCGTGTCCCAAGCCCCCTTTTAGAAGAACCAGGTCCCAGCGGGTCTGAGACTGGAGGCACAGCTGTCCAGGATGGAGCTCTTGGTGACTGCTCCCACCCTGCTGACTCAGCATTTATGAACAGTACAGCAGAGAGACCTGATGGTGTCCAGTCTCCAGGTCTCAAAAACCAGACAGATTCACAATGGGCCACCAAAGAGCATACAGCAAGCCACACTTTCTAGGGCGATAGCTGGGAGACCACCTAATATCTTCTCCAACCTTCTCTACCTTTGATCTTGTACTATTTAGGATTATCTGGTTGCCAGTGACAGAAATCACTCTGGCTCAGCTGCTTCTGGTGGCTCACATCTGTAATCCTAGCACTTTGGGAGGCCAAGGAGGGAAGACCACTTGAGGTCAGGAGTTAGAGACCAGCCTGGCTGACATGGTGAAACTCCATCTCTACTAAAAACACAAAAATTAGCCAGAAATTGCTTGAACCCATGAGGTGGAGGTTGCAGTGAGCCAAGATCGTGCCATTGCACTCCAGCCTGGGCAACAGAGAGATACTCTTTCTCAAAAAAAAAAAAAAAAAAAAGAAAAAGAAAGAAAGAAATCACTCCAGCTCATCTAAACTGAAAATAAAAAACAAAAACTTCTAATAAGAATATGGGATTGCTCATAGGAAGAACTTGACAATGAGCCTGGAGACGGACCAGGCCGATGGTTCTGGTGGGTGAGGGAACAGGGCCTCTGTTTAAGGCACTCCTGGTGGCATGAACCATCAGCCAGTGCTTTTGGCCCTTGTATCCCTCTGCTCAAGGTCCACATTGTCATGAGAGAGAGATTAATGGGGCTGGTTGTGATTTGCCTGGCCCTTTGCTGGAATGACTTTGATTGGCATTTCCACCCAAACTACATACAATGAGGAGAAGGGTGGCTTCTACAAAGGCAAATCAAGGTCTTATCAGAGGAAGAGAGCATGGATTCTGGGCAGCTGCAGGCATCGTCTCTTCACACTGACCCTGATTTTCTTTCCTTTTTTTTTTTTTATTTTGGGAAAGGGAGCCCCATTTCTCATAAAGGGTTGCAGCCTGCAGGGTGGCCATTCCGATAGGCTGTGAAGCACAACCTCCAACCAGAAGCCAGAAACAGATACTTCAAGGGAGGGACAAGAGGAACAGGAATTAATGCTGAGTGGTGTGGCCGGATATACATAATCAATATGCCACAGGAGCAGTCATGAGTATTTATAGAAGGGGAAATGTGTGCACGCACAGCTGAGCTTCATGCCCCTTCATGGGCACTGTGTACAATAAATGGCAGTGTTAGCATGATCCAAGGGTGGAGTTTTCGACCCTCTGACATCAAAAGGTGACACAGAGGATATGAAAACCCTTACTGTGTGTTCTCTGTAGAATGGCCAGAAACATTCCATGGTCTCCTATCAAGCAAAAAAGGAGGGGCAGTGTCAGGCGGTTGGTTTATGTCAGTGGGGGTGGGGGGGCATCTTTTGAAAGGGCTGGTTTCTGTTCAGCCCTTAGGGAAGAAAGGCTGATGTTAGCGAGGGAGGGGTTATAACAAGGTGTGTCTGACTCTCCAACCCCCTGTCAGGGCTGAAACTCAGTTTTCAAGTTTTCTCTGGGGTCCCCTTGGCCAAGAGGTGTCCATTCCATCAATGGAGGGGCTTAGTATTGTGTTTTTAGTTTACATTCTCCCCCTTTTGGCCAAGATCTTCCAGAAGCAACTGTAGGTCAGAGTGGTGGGAGAAATTGTAGGAAAAACGCAAACCTTCTTGGAATGCCAGGGGGTTTTGCAAAGCTTTGGGGGAGAATGAGCCAAAGGTGGCAGTTCTTACCCTGGGGCAAAGGGCGAGAAGTAGGTACAAAAGAAAACAGGGAAGTTTATCTGAATAGGTTGTTTACTCATGTCTCCAGAAACCTGGCCTTTAATCATCTGCCCGCACTTACCCACAAGTATGTTGACTCAAGGCCTTTGTCATTAAATCTATACTGAATTAATGCCCGCAGCTCCAGCTGGTCGGGGCTGTGGCTGCTGACTCTTTACAGCACCCTCCTCAAGGTCTGTGAGCAGCCCAGTCCCCTAGCCCACTCTTTCACTGGATACCTGTGTCTGAGTGCATTTGTTCATCCGTCATTTGGCCAGGGCTGCGGGTCGGACCTGGCAAGCACCATCAATGGCCAAACTTTTATTTTGTCTTGTCCCAGGTCCATCCTATCCTTCTCTGGGACTCCTATTGCCAAAGGACTTACAGCCGAAAGACATAAAGCCAATTTAAACATTCCAGGCCAGACAGGAATGGAGGTAAGCACTGATCCTGATTTTCTGTGCTTGTCTTTGTTCAATCCTCCCCGCTCTCACTATGCCATTCGCTGGATTTGGTGGTCTCCTCTGAATTCTTCCTGAGGCTTTAAGCCTCAGGCCTCCATTATTCATTCATTCATTCATTCATTCATTCATTCATTCGTTCATTCACTTGCTCATGCAATGAGAGTGCATCGAGCACCTACCAGGCATCACGAACAGGGTAAGACCTCAGGCTTTGTGCCTTCTTTGACCTTAGCATCCTTCATTGCCCACTGTGGTCCCTGGCTTGGTGAGACCTCCCTGCCTTACCTTGTCTCTTCCCATCTCTTTGGTCTCCCAGCCTGACCAGTTCTAGGCTCATATTATGCAAGAAGGTTGAGGAAGGATTTGGAAACATGTGCCTCATTTCAGTAAAGGCTCTGTGGTCAACTTCAGCTTTAGCACCTGGGAGTGAGTCCATGTGTGTACCTCAGATGGGATGGATCAGTTTGGGTGAGGGGATGGGAGAGAAAAGATCTGCTATCTTGGGTGCTGATGAAGGCATCTCAGTTGGGGGTGACAGTGAAGGTAGTCCCAGGCACCTAAGTGGAGGTGAGGAGCATGCAGGTAGAAGTGAAGCATGGCCTGGTGCCAGTGGCTCAGGCCTGTGATTCCAACACTTTTGGAGGCTGAGGCAAGAGGATTGCTTGAAGCCAGGAGCTTGAGACCAGCTTAGGCAACATAAGGAGAACTTGTCTCTACAAAACAAAAAACAAAAAAATTAACCAGGTGTGGTGTTGCGGATCTGCAGTTCCAGTTCCAACTACTTGAGAGGCAGAAGTGAGAGGATCGCTTGAGCCCAGGAGTTCGAGGCTGCAGTGAGCTATGATCATACCACTGTACTCCAGCCTGAGTGACAGAAGAAGACCCAGGAAGGAAGGAAGGAGGGAGGGAGGGAGGAAAAGAGGGAGGGAGGAGGAAGGAAGGAAGGAAGGAAGGAAGGAAGGAAGGAAGGAAGGAAGGAAGGAAGGAAGGGTGAAGAATAGGACAGCACAATGCAGGCCTTACTGGAACTAACCCTACCCTCCACCAGCTGAGCATGATGAGGGCCTCGCTGAGTCCCTAAAAGGGTCTATCTCCTATGCCTTGCCCTGCTTGAACCATCTCAGCCTTCAGAGCTAACATCGTTATTTCACTCCAGATTATGTTAGATTTAAATTTCCTCTTTATGTCAAAGCCCAAGGAAACCATCCCAACAAGCTGTCACTTAAATCAGAGGAGATTTATTACTTTTAACCAGGGAGAAGCTTGTTACCAATGGAACAGCTTAGATGTCATGAAGATGGCGGCTGGGCTTGCAGTGCCCTTGGCTGCCTGTCAGGGCCTCATCAGTCATCAACACTACTCATGCCTTTGAGGCACAGTCATCGAGGGTGGGACAGGCTTACGACCCTTGGCGTGGAGCCTTAGAAAGAGAACTCAGGGTCTTGTCCTCAGAGGGAGAAGGACTTTAGATCCATGCACTCTGGCCCCACATGTCCTCTTGTTCCTTAGGATTTGTTTTCTCATTTCTGCAGAACTAGAAGACTCTCATTTAAAATGATCTTGGATGCTTATTCTCTGGTCAGTCCAAAGTGTGAGTGGGATGGAATTGTCCCTCCACAGGTAAGCCCTCGGGGAGGGCTGGCCAAGAGGGATGCTTGCTGGACCACAGGAAGATGAGCAGGCTGGGATTGGCTGTTGCCCTTCACGGTGCTCGTGGATGGTACAAGCTGACGTAGGGAGTTAGAAGGCATGTGCCTTGCAGAGAACAAGGGAGGTCTTTCTTCTGTCTTTGAGTGAGAAAGACACCTCTCCAGTATCTCTTTAGGCTATGGACCAGGGATATTCCTGGCAAAGGTTGTGGTGGGCACAGCATCCAAGCATTCAGAGTGGCAGATGCCAAGTTTTAAAATGATGTCTGGTTGTGTTTGTGCTGAGTGTTAAAAACACAACTGGTAGAGAATGCAGGAAGTCTCTTGGCATCTGGGAGCATCTGGAAATAATCTCTGCCTCTCTGAGTTGTGGTCAGGACTCAGACTTAATAGGCAGGAAAGTGTCCTGAAACTGTGAGGTGCCATGTAAATGTAGTGGTGCAATTATACAGGAACAAGCGGGAGGAGGAGTTTAAACTGGGCCTTATCTCCTCTCACTGGGTAGGAAGGCCTCCTCCAAGGTCATGAATTGTCATCCAGGTCCTCATATGCCTGCAACTAAACTCAGAGTTCTCTAAGGGTAGGGGCTGTGCCTTTCACCCCATTTAAGCATTCCTCAGTGCTTAGTAAAACACAAGGAACACAAGAGAGGCTCAATAAATACCTGTGGAATAAGCTCATCATCTGCAGAAGGAATGAACTGTGGAATTAAAACCACAATCTATTAAACAAAAAGGGCCATCCTCACAAATGTGCATGCCTTCAGGGGTCCCACAAATAACCTACACGAGTGAGGTGGACAGGGTAGAGCGATAGGGAGTGGTGGCAACTTGGGGGAACTGGAGCACCCCAGTCCCTTCTCTTCAGGGCAGCTGTTCCTCTTCTTGTTTGCCACAAGGGAATGTGTACTCAATGATGCCATATCTTCTGAGTATTTTTTTAATCCTGAAATATACATTTTTAAAATAATGACTCTCTCCATTTTTAAAGTGTAGGCAATTAAATCAAATATAAAAATAAGACAAGTATTGTGTAGAGCACTCAGCACACCTGCCAGCCAGGCTTGGTGTGAGGGCCACCCTACAGGGCCTCACTCTTCTCCCACTGCTCCTTTTCATGGATGGGGAGACCAAGGCCCAGGGATGGGGAGCCACTTGCCAGAATGCAGAAATGGTGACAGCAGATAGTTGTGATGGGGAGGAGAGCAAGTGAGTGGTTGGGAGCATCCATGTGCCTTCTGGGAAGGTGAGATACCTTTCCTTTGCTCATGGGGGTCCCTGAATTTTGTTATTCAGCCTCCTCTAAGAAGGCTCTGGAAAGGGCAGCCAGGGCACCGGATCTCACTGCCGTGAGCGGTTGTCTTTGTACTCTGTGCACTAACAGCACTCGTCATGGGGCTTACTCGCCAGGAGGACCTTGGCACTGGCAGGTGGAACAAGACGAAAAGCAAGAGCTGTGATGCCGTGAAGGAAAGGCGATTCTCCGGGGCTTAACCCCATTTTGCCTTGGACCCAGCAGTCTGGAAACAGCCCTGCAAGCCTGCTAACTCTGTGTAGACAGATGAAGGAGGGACAGGGAGGAGGGACAAGGAAGCCCAGGAATGAGTGTAGCAACAGCCATGAGGTGATCCCTCCCCAGTAGCCCCCTCTCCTCCATAGAGCAATGGCCTGAAGCCCAGGAATCATTGGTTTGCCCACAAATCCAAATGGGATGACATGCACATCATCTGATTGGCTGAGAATGGCTTGTTAATTAGGAAATCAAATCGGGGCTGCACACTCAGAGCTGTTTGTGGGTTTGTGGGAGTTTGTTTGCTTTGCTTTATTGAGTGGGTGGCTCTTGATAATAGAGAGCTGATAAACAGAGAAAACACAGGAAATCATTTGGCCTTCAGCCCAAAATGAAGGCTGGAGGGAACCAGGGTTTCAGTGCTGGAGGAGGGGATGGCAGCTGTTCTAGCCTGTGCAGGGAGAGACTCATCTCTTTTTGGCCAGAACAGACCTCTGGGCCCAGGACGCCACCCCTGCTTCTCATCAGAGCCCAAGTCCCTGCTGATAATCAGGTGTGGATGTAGGCTCCAAGGGGAAGCTTGTCCAATTGTGGGATCCTCTTTAAGAAAAAAGAACATGAAATTAGATATGAAAGTGAATATTGATTTAGAGCAGAAAAAAAAAGAAATAATGAATAAGAACAGTTTAAAACTGACTTAGATAGTGCTAGTGGCTTCCTGAAAGCTATACAGCACCACAAACGGGCACCACAAACATCAGAAAATCCAAAAAATAGCATGACGTTTGTAGTCATTAACTGCTGACACACCTCTAAAATATTTTCCAAATTCTCTGTATGTTTTGGCTTTATACTCTTTGATTGCCTCTTCCCATGACAATGATTATGTGTCTATAGAGAAATTAGAAAGATCCTTTTGCAGAAAAAAACTTCCATTTTGGTGAGGCATCAGCAAAAGCCAGCTTCTTCATTTCCCATTGCACATGTCTAAGGATTAGGGGCACAAGCCACAGACTAGCTTCTAGGACCTACACTTTCTCACTCTTTTCTGAGGTCGAGCGCATTTGGGCCGGTTCATCTCATGATGTGACCTCTGGTCTTGTTTCTTCATGTCATGACACAAAGGGAGCGAGTAGGGATATTCCTGGAAGTCATGCCTACACCAGAACCGCTGGCAAAAGCTAAACTCTCCATGAGATCAATTGGAAACTGTGTAAATATATCCCCTTACGTTCATGCTAGATGTAACTCTGACACAACCTCTTCCGCGTCAGATCCCCAAATGCCCACAGTTTCCCAACATCGCCTGGCAGGAGCACATGGCCGCGGAAAGAAATAGCGGAGTCAGCTGATGTGGTTCAAATACCTTGGTTTTGCAGGTTGTACAAAAACATCTGAACATGTGAGCCCATTGCTAGTGCCTCTCCTGGGGCCCTGAAAAGGGTCAGTGTGAGTGAGGACCCTGGAAAGGGTCAGTGCGAGTGAGGGCCCTGGGAAGGGTCAGTGCAAGTGAGGACCCTGGAAAGGGCTAGTGCAAGTGAGGGCCCTGGAAAGGGTCAGTGCAAGTGAGGGCCCTGGAAAGGGTCAGTGCAAGTGAGGGCCCTGGGAAGGGCCAGTGCAAGTGAGGGCCCTGGGAAGGGTCAGTGCATGTGAGGGCCCTGGGAAGGGTCAGTGCATGTGAGGGCCCTGGGAAGGGTCAGTGCATGTGAAAGCCCTGGGAAGGGCCAGTGCATGTGAGGGCCCTGGGAAGGGTCAGTGCATGTGAGGGCCCTAGGAAGGGTCAGTGCATGTGAAAGCCCTGGAAAGGGCCAGTGCGAGTGAGGGCCGTGGAAAGAGCCAGTGCGAGTGAGGGCCCTGGAAAGGGTCAGTGCAAGTGAGGGCCGTGGAAAGGGCCAGTGCGAGTGAGGGCCCTGGAAATGGTCAGTGCGAGTGAGGGCCCTGGGGCTTCACCAGCGTCATGGTGACTTCCCTTCCATTAGCAAACAGGCTCTGCCAACTCTTTTGGTTCTCCTCTCCTCCACCTCAAAGCTTCTCAGGGTTGGCAGAGTGGAATTCCAATTCCCAGCCCTGGCACAGGCTGGCTGTGTAGCTTTCAGGAAGCCACTAGCCCTATCTAAGCCACAACCACCCTGCGTAGATGATGAGAAAACTCCAGTTGCGAAGAGAAGATGAGTTTTCTCCCTTCCATTGGATGCATGTTTTGCAAAGGGAAGAGCAGAATCAGGCTGAATAAGAAACAGCACCATTTTAGGAGCTACAACGGACCTTTGAGATGACTTAGCTCAGTATTTCCCAAAGACTATTCTGTGGAACACTGGTCATCTGTTCAGACAACAAAATGTATTGAACACCTGCTATATAGCAGACATACAATCTAGGCCATGCAATCATAGCAGTGAATAACAAGACAAGGCCTCTGCCCTCACCAAGGTTATATTTCAGTGAGGGGGTGGGGAAGGGAAGGCCTTTGAAAAAAATAATACTGTTTCAGATAAGGATAAATGGCTTGGAGAAGACAGTAAACCAAGGCTAGAATGGAGGTTGAGGCTGCTGAAGCAGGTCTGGGGTGACTTTCTGCGTTGGTAACATTTGAGTTGAGGCCTGGATCATGAGGGACAGCTGTGTGAAGCCCTACTGAAGGGGTGATCAGGTGGGACCCTGTCCACAGCAGTCCTTGCATGTTTGCAGGGCAGACAGAGGCCAGTTGTGCTGCAGCACAGAGGATAATAGAGGATAAGAAGAGATGAGTTTGATAAGGGAGTTGGAGCCAGTGTGCAGGGCCTTAATCCCAGGTAAGGTGTTGGGATTTTATTCAAATGGAGCTGAGAAGCCATTGGAGGGTTTCAAACAGGGGTATGATGTGATCTGTGCTGAATTTTCATAAGATTATTCTCACTGCAAGAAGAGTCTTTTATATGGATTTAAGAACACAGCTGAGACCAGTTCAGAGACGATTGTGTCAGTCAAGAGAGATTAGGGTCGCCACGCTAGGGTTATAGAGGTGAAGGTGGAGAAAAATGGTTGGATTCAGGATGTATTTTGGAGGCAAAGCCAATATGATTAATATTTGAACTGGCTGTGGAGTGCAAGAAAAATGAAGAATTCAAGGATGACGCCTAGGTTTTTGTTTTTTTGGCCCGAAAAGCTGGGTGAATTTTGGTGCCATTTGAAGGTTGAGGAACGTTGAAGGTCGGGGTTTCCATTTTGGAGCAGCTGATTTGGGAGGTACATATTGCTGTGTAACAACTCACCCGAAAATGTAGTGACTTCCAACCACAATAATGAATGATTGTTCTAACAGCTTCTGTGGGTTAGGGATTTGGGGTGCTTGCTCGGGGTGTCTGATGAGGCTGCAGCCTTTTGAAAGCCTGATTGATGCTGGAGATCTGCTTCCAAGGCATCTCTCTCACATGGCTGGCAATTTGGTGGACGTCTCAGTTCTTCCCTGGGCCCCTCCAGGGGGACTGATTGAGTGCGTTTATGACATGACGGCTGGCATCCCCAGAGGGAGCAAGGCGGAAGCTGCAAAGTTCTTTATGGCCTAGCCTTGCAAGTGACATGCAGTGACTTCTGCGATATCCCATTGGTCACACATGTCAGCCCTATTCAACGTACAAGGGGACCACACAGGGGCCTGAGACATCCATGCCCTTTCTTTGCACATCTACTGACCTGTTTTAGCTGCAAGTGACAGAAAACACAGTTCAAGCCAGCTTAAAATGAAATTTATTGGCTTACACAAAAGGGAAGTCCAATGGAGGAGAGATGGCTGTTTTGTGGAGCTCAGATGGTGTCATCAGAACTCAGTATTTATTTTCTTTTCTTGGCTCCCATTCTTACATAGGCCAACTCCTGAAGATGGCAAGGTGGCAGCAGCCTCAGTAGCTTCATATTCTCACAATGCCAAGTCGAGCTGAGAAGACAGCCTTTCTTTCCCAAGAGTTTGAACAAAAAGTCCCAGACCTAATGACCATTCCTACTGACTGACTTAAAAGCCAGGATGAGGCGGGGCTCAGTGGCTCACACCTGTAATCCCAGCACTTTGGGAGGCCGAGGCAGATTACTTGAGGTCAGGAGTTCAAGACCAGCTGGGCCAACATGGTAAAACCCCATCTCTACTAAAAATACAAAAATTAGCTGGGCATGGTGGCACACACCTGTAATCCCAGCTATTGAGGAGGCTGAAACAGGAGAATCACTTGAACCCAGGAGGTGGAGGTTGCAGTGAGCTGAGCTCGCACCACTGCACTCCAGCCTGGGCAACAGAGAGAGACTCTGTCTCAAAAAAAAAAAAAAAAGCCAGGGTGACACTGAAATTTCATGGAGATGGGAAGTGGAGCCAGATCTCCCAAAACACATGGATCGAGAGAGAGAGAGAGAGCTGTCTCTGTGTTCTGCAGACACTGTGATGGGAGAAATCAAGTGCTCATCCCTACGGAGCTCACAGTCTGGTGGGAGAACAGATACACGCATATATGAATAATTAACATACGGGTGAGAAGTGCCATGCTAAAGGGGCCAGCGTGTGCTTCAACAGGACCTGAGAGAGGCGCCTGATTCTGCTTTGGAGATGGCTCTCTGGGTGAGGTCACACCTGAACTGAGTCTAATGGTGTAAGAAATAACTGCATGAGCAAGTCAAGAGTCAAGAAATAGCAGAGTGGGGGTGAGTGGAGGACTACAGCTAGTTCTCTGTTTTTAGAGGGTTACAGCAGAAGTGACAGAGAAATGATCCAGCCTGGGAAGCTAGGCTTGGACCACTGCCATGCTTGGGTCACCCCAAAATGCATGTGTTGGAAACTTAATCCCCAAAGCAACAGTATTGGGAGGCAGGTCCCAGTGGGATGTGTTTAGATCATGCGGGCTCCACGCTCGTGAATGGATTAATGCTGATTATAAAATGGTTTGAGGATGTAAGTTTGATCTCTTGCTCTTTCTTTGCCCTTCTGCCATGGGATAACACAACAAGAAGGCCCTTACCAGTTGCCAACCCCTTGATCTTGAACTTCCCAGCCTTCAGAATTATGAGCCCACACATTTATGTTAATTATAAATTACCCAATTTCAGGTTTCTGTTGCAGCAGCACAAAACAGTCCAAGACAACAAAGGGCCTTGCATGCCACAGTGAGGAATTTGGGCCTTCCTTTGGGATGCTGAGGAGCCTGTGGTTAGGCGGTGGACCACCCCATCAAGTTTACATTTTCAGTAAGTTCCTCTATCAAAGAGTAGAAGCAGATTAGCCAGGGCCAGGGCTGAACTTGGGGGTTGGCCAGTGAGAAACCACCATGGTGATGGTTGAGGCAGTGGGTAGGTGGGTCTGAAGGAGAGCAGGGCCAATGAAACGGATGAGAAGCTGTGAATTCGGAAGGCAAGGTGAGATCACCAGCCATCACTGGTGATTGGCTGAAAGGGAAAAGAAAGTCCCCTAGGTTCCTTGGGCTGGATAGTGGGTGAGGAGGGCAGAAGTGAATCCATTTCTTGGGAGCTACAAGTCCAGCTATCTATGCCTGTCCCCAAAAAGCCCTGGCATGTGTCCCAAAGGGTCTTTACAAGAAAGTCCCCTGCAGTGCTCTCTGTGACTGAAAAAAATAAAAGTAGAATACAGCCTAAATGTTCTGTGATAGGGAATAATTAAATTAATTACGGTATATCCAGCTTGTAAAATAATATGCAGCAGTTTAAAAAGCTGATATTTACTTGAATAGGAAAAGAGTGAGTTGTCAAATGATATATTGACTATAAAGTCATTTAAGTAAACAAAACAGACGCACATGCATCTACATATCTATATGCGTGTGTTCACATGCAAATGCCTTTAAAAAGATCTGGCCTCATGCAAACCAATCACTAATGGGGCTCCCCTCCAAGGAAGGGACTGGGGATGGGATGTGGTTCAGGGGGGTCTTTAGCACTGTCTCTAATATTTGGACGTTTACAATATAATGGCTATTGAGTTTCGGGGCCTATAGTACCCCAAGTGGAGAAGTCCACCAGGCAGTTAGATGTATAGTTCTAGGGCTTACAGAAAATTCAGATTGGAGGCTTATTCAGTATGTCCATGTTGCAAACGCCATAGTTTCAGACTCTTAATCAAGACTGCTTTGGTTGCAAGAAACAAAACCACTCAAGCTGTAGTATAGCAGAAAAGGGAAGACGCATTATGAGGACACAGATCTGAGACCCCAGGGCAAGTGGTTTCAGGGCCAGGTCTCAGCAACATCTAGAACCAGGAGCTGCAAATCCACTAGGGATCCAGGCCATCGTCCTGTGATGTGTGCTCTCCTGGTCTGGGGAGGGCTTGTTAAAGATCCTTCCCTTGCCCAAAGCAAGGGGTTAGCTTAGATGGGGCCTTTCCATCCCTCCCAGCCCCAGAATTCTAGAGGTTATAAACTGTGTCCCTAAACCTCACAGCCTCCCCGTCCCCAGGGGGAGAAGACCCTCAGCCCCTCACCTGAAGCAACCAGGCTGCTGCCTCCCTCCTGCCAGCCCTGATCACAGCAGTGTCTGTACTGTCCCCCGGGGGTGCCACACAGCTTCCCCCGCTCCTACCTCCTCCATGCTAATTGAGCCCTGGCTTGGTTGCATCTGCTTTGCTGGCAACTTCATAGAGACTAAAGGGAGGCATCAAGGAAAAGGGGGGAAGCTGCTGGAGGCTTTCCTGTGACTCACTGCTAATAAAGTTGATTAGACTGACAAGTCTCTCTTGTCTTATTCCAGACAGCTTGTGTCCTCATTTTGATTTTTCACCACCACCCCTACCTGAGTCAGGAGTGGAGATTTGCCCAAATTAAAGCTCGGGTGACTCAGGAGAAGTGAGACGTGACAGCAGAGGGGGCTGAGGGAGGGGGAAGGGGGGCAGCTGATGCCTCATAGGTGGGATGCGGACAGGCCCAGGCAGGCCTCCTGGAACCAGTGAGGGGGTCCCTAGGATTGGCTTTCCTTCTCTCCATCTAGGGAGCTGGGAGGATTGGACTGTTTTTTTTCTGGCCATAAAGGGAAGAAAGTCCATGAATAAAGCTTGTGGGTGTTGTATGCGGCTCTGCCAGTCTCAGGAGGATAATAAATCTTAATCAAGACCCATCTCTACAGACACCTGGGAACGTGAGAAAAATTATCTCCAATATGAAGTTATACATTCTGCCCTTGTCACCCTCTTTAAGAAGCACTGGAGCTGGGGCTGTAACCCAACAGTTTCTAGGTGCAGGCTGGCCAGAGGTGCACAGGGCTGCCACATGTAAGTCTCTGGGGGCAGCATGGAGCCTTTCTGCAGACCCTCCATAAAGGCCTTCTTAAAGGTTCCTGGCTGCTTACAATTCCCAGATTTATCACTTAGCTGCGAATGTTGGCAATTTGACCCCAGGCTTTCTGTTTCCCCCTGAGAATCCCAGTTCCAGAGACCTCTCAGATCTCCTCAGAGATCACAGATAGTGAGTGCTCCATCACTGAAAGTAATCAAGCTGGTCTAGGCAAACACTTGGAGGAGACTTGAGTAATGACTCTTTGAGATTCTTTCCCAAGGGGGCCTCTGGGACATGGTCATGAGTGGTGCAAGGTTAGAGACAACCAGGTCCATGCATGTTTGTGTCTTTCTGCAATGTCAGGTTTTTATTGATGCTGCTTCAATCACAAAAGCCACAACCTCCTCTTCAGGACTTCCCGTTCACTCAGGAGTCAGAGCCCACAGGCACACAGGATCGAGCCATTCTTCAAGTCAGTCAATATTGCAAACCATATATAATAGTATGCTTAATATACAAATGTTCTAGATTGAACATTCCACAATAAACAAAATAGCATTTAACACGAAGAGGAAAAAGGGGAGAAAAGGTTAATGAGCAAGTCCAGGGAGAATGAAGAAGACAAAAGGAGTCCTGGTCTGGTACTTCTTCCATGGGTCCCTCTGTCCTGTGAAGAAGAGTCCTGGATGTGGCAGAGCCTTCTGGCCGAGGCCAAGTTCTTATCACGAGTAACTGCAAGACAGTGCCAGTAAAGACGGCCACTTCGAGCTGCGGAAGGCCTGCTCTTTTTTTTTTTTTTTTTTTTTTTTTTTTTTTTTTTTTTTGAGACAGAGTTTTGCTCTTGTTGCCCAGGCTGGAGTGCAATGGCGCAATCTCGGCTCACTGCAACCTCTGCCTCCTGGGTTCAAGTAATTTCCTGCCTCAGCCTCCCAAGTAGCTGGGATTACAGGCATGTGTCACCACGCCCGGCTAATTTTGTTTTTTTAGTAGAGATGGGGTTTCTCCATTTTGGTCAGGCTGGTCTCGAACTCCTGATCTCAGGTGATCCGCCCACCTTGGCCTCCCAGAGTGCTGGGATTACAGGTGTGAGCCACTGTGCCCGGCCTGGCCTGCTCTTTTATAGTCAGAGTCCTCTGGCGAGAACAGATTGTGGGAGAGTGCACTTATGTGTATCCTTATCTGGTTGGATGCAGTCTTTATTTTTTTTTTTATTTGTTTCTTAAGTGAAACATCTTATCCTCATTGGCAAAGGGCCCTATGAAATATAAAATGGAGTCTTTTTCTAAGATGGAGTTAGTTATGTCAAGGGTGCTCTGTACAGACACCAAACTGAGAAAAACCCTGGAATAAAAAAGTACAGCATTGATATTCACTGGGGTGGCCATTCAGCAGGAAAAATAACATCTAGATAGCCCCATTATATACCAAAGATCCAGGGCTGAGTGGACAGGTCCTGCCCAAGCCCTGCTCACGTCACTGTAACTCCATCAGCATTGAGTCTAGGCTCTAGAGCACAGTAGACACTCCTCGGGTGCTTGCTGAGTACATGAACACCCAGCTGAAGGAGGGAGTGCAATTCAGAGCTAGGTGGTTAGAAGGCTGGTCCAGATAATTTAGGTCCCTACAACTCAGCTCTTGATGCCTATATCCAAGTGCCTTCCTGACATCTCCACTGAGTGTCAAATAAAGATCTCAGTGTTAGACATTCAAGTCAGGACTGTTGATTTCTCTCCTCTCTTCCTCATCTCAGGAGTGGGCAAGACATCCAATCAACCAACTGCTCAAAGCCGAAACCTAAGTGCCATCCCTGAATCCTCTCCTGAAATTTCTTCCCTACTACATGCACCAGCCGATCCCATTACCTCTACCTCCAAAATATACCCTATTCAACCACTTCTCACCCTCTCTCTGCTCCCATCCTAATTCAAATGTCCATCACCCCTTGCCTGGGCTACAGCTGTAGCTTTCCAGCCAGAGCTTTCTAACTGTCCTCTCTGCTTCTGCGCCTCCATGCTATCCCACTCCAGCAGTCTGTTACCCATGCAGCAACCAGAAAGAGCTTTCCAAAACATAACTCAGGACAATTGTTTCCTAGCACAATTCCTTTCTATAAAAACCCACATGTTCCTACATGATACTCATATTGATTCACTTTTTAACTGTCTCATATCACTCTCCCTTCACTCACTACTTTCTCACCACACAGATATTCATTTTTATTCTTCCAACCAAAACTTCTTTCCACCTAAGGGTCTTTGTATTTGCAGTTTCCTCTGTCTGGAAGGACTTTCCCCCAGATCTTCACAAAGTGGCTCCTTCCTTTCATTTAATCTCAGCTACAATACTACCTCCTCCCCACCACTTTTTTTCCTTTCGGAAATGCTATTCCAAGCTTTAGTAGCCCTTTTACAACTTTCCTTATAGCATCCTCACTATCTGATGTTTTCTTGTTTACTTGTTTGTCTGTCTATTTATTTTCTACCTTCTCCTACCAGAATTCAAGCTCCATGAGCTAGTCGATAGTGTTCACTGTCGTATCCCCAGGGCCTAGAACAATGCCTGGTGTTTACATAAATAAATGAATATTTATTGAATGGATAGAGCCTAAAATATAGTTGTTCCAATCAAACATTAATATGGAGGCTGCATGGCCACATTTCTTATTCCTAAAGAAGCCAGGGCCATTGTCTTTTCGAACAGAGCTTAACCTTGGCATCAGGGAATCATGTCACCTTCAAGGGGAAGCCACGGTGATGGGATAAGGAAAGAGCTCTGCAAGAACAATCCTCTCCCTGCTGCCCAGCTTCTCTGTTCTTCTCAACCTTGTGTAGCTCCTCTGTTTTACAGATTTTGTTTTCATCCATGTTGCCTACCCACCCCCTGGGACATTTGCTTTGGGTTTCCAAAACCCATGCCTCTAATTTGCTTTACCTGGACTACAGCCATAGCCATCACATTGTCTTCTCTGTTTCCACTCCTCCATGCCACCCCACCCCAATAGTCCATTACCTATGCAGATCTGCAAAGCTGGACCAGACTTGAAGAAGCCCAACTTGCAAAAATAGCCAGAAAGTTTAGCTTTCATCAGAGAAGATAAAACTTGTTGTATTGATTGGGGTAAAGGTAGGAGGGGTAAAAGGGAGCAGAAAGCAGCCAGAAGCTCCCATTTCTATATGATTATAATGAACTCAGAGGTTTAGCTTCTCAATTTCATTACACTGGGGAAAAAAAGAGCCAACCTAACCCCACCTTCACAATCTAACACAGCTGCAGGTAATATCTCTCTAGCTTTCCAAATCCTTGTTTTTTTTTTTGACAATTTTCCTTATTAAACTTGCACTAGGTGAATCTCCATTGGCCTATTGATTTGAGTATTAGACTGTGTATCAAAGATATGAAAATACAAATTATTGTTTCAGAGAGAAATGACTGTCTTTATATTGTTTCTGTCTCTAGGGTTCTGAATATTCCCTGGAGTTTCCAGAATGAATGGAATTAAAACAAGGGTATCTTCTTGGCAAATGTGGAGTAGATTCTCTGGGTAGATTCTGAGTGACTTCCTGGTGCTGTTGCTGAGGGGCCAGTAGCAGGACAGGTTTTTCTATTTACTTTTTTTTTAACCATAGGTTTTCATTAGAGAGGGATCTGCATTGATACAGTTCCTGTGTATGTTGTTTCAGCATTTAAATCTTGGCAGTAGCCTCTGTGTAGGACCCTGTCCATGGCTGTGTGTGTCAGTGTCCTGGTACCTTTGATTTTCTTTAGCCAACATGAAATTAACTCCTGACTGATGGCACAGTGAGGGGAAGAGGGACATGGAGATCTTGATAGAGGGACAGAGGGAAGAAGGTGCAGTTAGCTATTGGGCTTTTTGCTCATTCTTAGAAGCAGGTGAAAGTAATCTCAGGCAGAGCTGGAATTGTGGTTCAGTCCATGGGTCTTTCAGGAAGCAGAGGTTCATGACGCTTGTGACATTCCTTCTCCTCCATTGGCACTGATTTACACTGGCCCATTGTATATGGCTTTGCAGATTATGACCTGAAATCAGACGGCTGGCTGATGTGCTGTGGGACTGAAATGCTGCTGATGCTCTACTTACAGTCCCACCTTTCATACCCAGTTTGGTTTCATTCCATCTCTGCAAAGTACCCTCAACTTGGATGCTCCTCACCTTCTTCACGTCAATTTTAATTCTTTCAACTGCTTTTTGTTTTTTCATTTTAAACACTATTTTTCATCTCTAGAAGTTCAATTTGGGTCTTGATATTTCCCCCATTTCTTCTTTTTATTCTTATGCTTTCTGCTACCTTCTTGAACATATGCAGTACATTTATAATAGCTCTATTAATGTCCTTGTCTACCATTTATATTCATCTGTGTTATTTCTGGGTCTGTTTTTACTGTTTTTTTTGGGGGGGGTGTTATATTTTCCTGATGCTTTCTTTGTCTGGTAATTTTTGACTGAGTATAAGACATTGTGAGTTTTACATTGTTTTGAGCTGGATTTTTTTGTATTCCTTTAAGTGTTTGTGAGCTTTGTTCTAAAATTTATATAAGTTACTTGAAAATTGTTTGATCCCATTAAGACTTGCTTCAAAAAGCTTTGTTAGCTTGTATCAGACTAGTCTTTAGAGCTAGTTTGGTTTTATTAGGGAGGCAATCCCTTTCTGAGTACTCTCCCTGATGCACTATGTAGTATAAGGCTTCTCCATTCTGGCTGTTGGGAATGCGAATCATTCCAAACTCTTTTTGAGGTCTAGCAATTGTTCTGCCTGCTCATGTCCAGTGGATCTTTCCCCAGCCTTGAACAGCCCCCTCACATGCGTATGCAGTTCAGTACTCTGCAGAACAGTAGAGGGGGAATCACCGGCGTCCTCTTTCTGTGCAGATCTCTCTTCTGTGGTACTCTGCCCTGCAAACTCTAGCTCCCTTGCCTTCTCCAAACTTCCAGTTCTATCTCTTCAACTCAGAGAGACCAATGAGCTCTGCCTAAAATGGTCTTCCCTGCACTGCAGCCTGAAAACCCTTTCTAGGCAATAAGCTGACAGAATTGAAGGGCTCACTTCATTTGTTTCTTTATCAGGAATCTTGCATTGCCTGTAGTCCAATGTCTGAAAATTGTTGTTCCACATTTAAAAAATTTTTTATTGTGGTAAAATATACATATACAGAAAATTTCCATAAATAGCATAAAATTTACTTTTTTAACCATTTTTAAGTATATAGTTCAGTGATATTAAATACATTTATAATGCTATGGAACCATCACCACATCCTGTGTCCATAATGATTTTCACCTTGGAAAACTGAAATTCTGTACCTGTTAAATACTGCTCTCCCATTTCTCTCACAACCCAGCCCCTGGCACTATGGTTCTACTTTCTGTTCCTATGAATTTGACTACTCTAACTACCTCATATAAGTGGAATTATACAGTACTTGTCTTTTTGTGACTGGCTTATTTCACTTAGCATAATGTCCTGAAGCTTCAGCCATGTTATAGCATGTCAGAATTTCCTTTCTTTTAAAGATGGGCGATATTCCATAAGAATATATATATTCTTAGATGAATATATAAGCAAAAATACATTTTGCTTATCCAGTCATGTTGAGGGACACTTGGGTTGCTTCCATATTTTAGCTATTGTAAATAATGATATTGTGAACAAGGGCATATAAATTGTTCCATATATTTTGTCTGGTTTCTTAGTTGTTTAAGATGGGAAGATGAATCTGTTACTTTATCTTGGTCAGAAGTTAAGGTGCCTCATGTCAATTTATATAATGATTTTCTCTCATTCAAAAATATATTGCTTTTAACAATTCAAATCACTTTTTGTTTCTGTTTGTTTGTTTGTTTGTTGTTTGCCTGCTTGCTTTTACAACAGTCAGCTGGCTTCAGTGGAACAGATATTAATATCCCCCTGCTTTTTTTTTTTTTGAGTTAGAGCCTCACTGTGTCATGCAGGCTGGAGTGCATTGATGTGGTGTCAACTCACTGCAACCTCTGTCTCCTGGCTTCAAACAATTCTCTTGCCTCAGCCTCCGGAGTAGCTGGAACTACAGGCATGTGTTATCATGCCTGACTAATTTTTGCATTTTTAGTAGGGACAGGGTTTCACGATGTTGGCTAGGCTGGTCTCGAACTCTTGATCTCAAGTAATCTGCCTGTTTTGGCCTCCCAAAGTGCTGGGATTACAGGCAGAAGCCACTGTACCTGGCCAATTAATATCCCAATTGTAAAAGTAGAAGAACTGAGGGTTCTAGATGCCTACCCAACAAGATCATGCAGCTGGTGAGTTGTAGTGCCAGAAGCCCAACCCAAGCCACATGCCATGTTCTTGCCCCACTAAACCACTGTGCGTGTCTTTACTTCCTCAGGTCTCACCACTCAGCTCCTCAGAGTTCCATCCCTGCCTACCCAGATAACCAGTGCATTAGTCATTCTTGCGATTTTTGAGATTAAAAATATTTTCCCAATTCTTTCACAGGGGCTCAACAAATATTTGTCGAATGAGCAGAAAAGACAAGTTCCCAGGAACAAAACCTCTTTGATCTAGGGTTCAAGACAGGGTTTTCTTGGATACATGAGCTGGCCTTCATGCTGCCCTATTTGTGCCATTAGGACTCATTCAGTCCAGAAAACCCAACTCAAATTGGGTTAAGCAAAAAAGAGTATTGTCTTACCAAGTTACGTCAGCTTCAGGCATGGCTAGCTCCAGCCACTCAAATGCTCCTTGATCATATCCTAATTCTGCTCTCCTCCATATTGGCCTCACCCTGAGACAGGTTGTCCTTATGAGGTACCAAATTGTCTGCAGGCAGCCATGGGCCCATGTCTGTAAAGATAGCTTCTAGTCCCAATAGTTCCATCTAAGTTTCAAATCTTTCCCTTATTGGACCAGCTGGGATCACTTCTTTACCCCTGAACCAATCACCGTGGCCAGGAAGATGGAATGTGAAGATTGGGTAAGCCCAGGTTAAGTGCTCACCTGTGGAATAAGTGGGGATAGGTGTCAGCCACACCCTAACCACACAGAGGAAGAGTAAGGTCCTTCTTCAGAGGACAGCTGAGTAGCCATTGCTAGAACAAGAGAAAAATGAGTTTGGGCAAGCAGAAACAACAGTTATCCACTGAGTTACCTTAGATTGTGTGTGTGTTTGGGTGAGGATGTGGGTGGATAGCCATTACCTAAGACTTCCTCTGATAAGGACTTCCTTCCAAGTACTTCTAGAGTCATGTGGCCAAGTGGAGACTCTTGAGGCTCTCAGAAGGGAAACCACCTAGAGGAGAAAGCACATCCCCAGAGGGCCTGCTGTCCATTTCTGGGCACCTGGTTGCCCACAGATAGGAATGAGTCAGATGACCCATGGACCAGCCAAGATTTCATGTGTCTTATCACCAGTCATAGAGGCTATAGTTCAGGGTTAAGTGAGGCTACAGTATGCTCAAGGAGTTCATTTATTCATCATGCATGTGCTGAGAGTCTACCACATGCCAGGCACCATGCTAAGGGCTGTGCTGGATAGGACCTGTTCAAGCTGGACAGTGAAGCCGTCTGGAGAACAGGATTGAGCAGGTGGCTTAGGGAGCACATCTCCATGAGGCTTGAAGTTCTGGCTCAGAGAGGGAATGGCAGGCTGCCACTTCCTTCCACTTCAGGATTTTGAGGACAAGACATGAGCCTTTTCAGGCCCCAGGACCAAACTGTAGACCTAGCAGCAAGTCCAAGATATGCAATAATGTGGTTCAGACCTTGGGTTTTTGGGAGTTTGGGTAGCTCCCTTGCTTCTGTGAGATGGCCGATGCTAAATCCCACGTGGTTAGAAAAGCAGAAATGACTCTGGTTCTAGTCTCAATGTCTTCTGGCCTTGTAGCTCTGAGAATGTCCTCCCCACCACCTGTCTATACTTACAGGTCCAGCTCATGGCACCTAGTCCAGAATGCTTCTTGGGACCCCCCAGTTATGTTCTCTTCTCCTTATTCCCAAGGAACTCTGGCTTCCTTCATGGCTTATTCTGAAGTCCTCGCTGTAGTATTGGTGATAATGACAGTACTAATGACTGATGATGATGACGATGGTGATGATTATGATAAAAATGATACAGATAGCTTTTACCAAGTATGCACTATCTGCCAGGAATTTTACACCTGTTATCCCATTCAATCCTCACCGCACCACTGAGATAGGCACTGTTGTTATTCTCACTTCAGCGAGAAGAAAACTGAGACACAGAAACAGAGTCTTTGTTGTTTGCTAAAGAAATGTGGCTGATGTCTATGTCTGGTTCCTGGCTGCTCATAGGTTGGGCCAATCTGGGATTCTGAACCTAAACTTTCTGATTCCAGAACCTTGTTTTTAACCTCACTGTGCTACATCTATTGTTGGTGCCCATCCTCCCAAACAGCCCATGTTCCTGAGGGAAAGACTCAAGTCTTGCTTATCTCTCTCCATTCCCACAGTGCCTAGGATGCTGTTCACACCTAGTAGATATTTGGCAAACTATCCCAGAAATGAGTGCCAAGAGCAGGAAACTCTACCCTGAGATAGAGATGGAGTTGTTTACATCAAATCTTCTTCTCTGCCAGGCTCATCTTTTTTTCGCATAGACACTAATAGCTCATGTAAACAATATTAATCTTTTGGAACAGCCAGCTGCCTCAGCGGAAGGACTGCAAGGATCTTAGTGCAGGATGTATGTGTATGTGAGAGTTGGATGCCGCATCTTGCCTTGGCTTGGCCCTTCTGTAGTCTCATCCATTTATCATCCGTGGAACTGATGGTTTGTCTCTGTTAGAAACATGTCTCTATTTTCAGTATCATGGCCATGGCGAAGGTATTGGAAGGTTTTTGCTGGGACCAACTGGTCCATGCTGTGTGCTGAGGATGTCAGTGTAAGTTCACAGGCCTGCTTCATGAAAGGTTAGGCCATGGGTTAGTGACAGAAACCCAGTGCAAGCTGGCTCAAGTGCACAGGATGCACTGTCTTATGTAACTGGAGACCATGGCCTCCAGAGGCTCAGGTGAGGTTGCTTTCTTCCTCGTTTCTCTCTCTCATTTCATGGATTTTCTTCATATTGGCCTCCATTGCTTCTACCACTGATGGACTCTGTCCCTGCAGTGAAGGGAGAGTGGGCATTACCTTGCCCAGATCCAGGCTTGCATCATCTAACTCAGCAACATCAAAAGAAAGAGTGTTTCTCCAGCCACATGGGAGGCAAAAATCCACGATGGACTCTGATTGATCCAGCTCTGGTCTTTAGGCCAATCCTGGGCCAGAGATTGCTGCCTACAGGGAGGCAGACTATGATTAGCCAAGCCCGTGTTTATGTCCTTTCCTTGCCCCACTGGGCAGGGCAGTGGGATTGGCAGCCACTCCACAAACATGTGGCATGGGAAGGGTGAATTCACCAGCAGAAGCAGTTTGCTCTTGCAGGATGGAAGGGTTGTTAAGCAGATAAAAACAACTGCTATCCTTTGCACACTAAAAGGGCCAGCGAAGAATCTGGAGGGGCCACAATGCTGGTGGTCCTAGCAGATGGGACATCAGAACTGGGGTCTGGGCCTGGGTTGCTGGAGCCTTCAGGTGGGGATGATTTTACAGCTGCCCTAGGTACCCTATTGCCTTTTTAGCAGGAGGACTTCTGGTCTTCCCAATCCCACACATCCTCTCTGGCCTACCATTCAATTTATAGAAGACCCTGCCAGTCTCTCACCAGGCCTTCAGTATGAGTAGAAAGCTACTGAATTTAAGTTTTTTTTTTTTAATCAAAATGATTATTGAGGTAATTGTAGATTGACATGCATTTGTCAGAAATAATTCAGAGTGATTACTTATACACTTCACCCAGTGTCTCCCAATGAAAACATTTTGCAAAATTATAACATAATATCACAAGGAGGATATTGGCATTTATACAAAAATAAAATGAAAGTTCCAGAAGTTTGCCTGCCTTGAGGAAAGGGTCAAAGCCCTGGTGTTGACTTTCACTTGCAAATTTCTTACCATGGCCTTGAGCTCTTTAATAAGCTGATCCCCACCTAGATTCTCCACATTGGAATTTGGCTCATTTTTAACTTTGAATTGAGTTTCCCAGTAATGTTTATGTCTTGGTCATCATGGTGAAATCACTTCGCCTTTAGGTTCTTATTTCTCATATGGAGAGGAGGTTAAAAAAGCATGCTTGGAAAAAGGGCGAACAGGGCCAAGTCCTCACTGGATTAACCTACCCTGACATCCCAGTTGTCCTTCCACCCATAGGTGACATTCAAAATATGTAACAACCTATATGGCAAAAGGCACCATGGAATTAGAACAAGTGCCAGTTATATAACCCAGGCCCTGCTCTGCCAGGTGTGAACCCTTCAATTTTTAAGCTGTAGGGAGATCTGAGACTCTCAGAAGATGGCCCAAGGCAGTGGAGGTTGCAGAGGAGTTTTTGGGGGAGCTCAAGGTAGTAGCTATTTTAAAAAGAGTCTGGACTTATTTTGGTATCTTAACAACCAATACAGCTCCACTAGTGAATGCCAACTAAATGCCTGTGCTTCTTCCCTTACCCCAGCATTCTTGATTGCTGAATTATCACATCGTTCATGTCAGGGGCCATGTGTCTGTCTTGGTTACTACTGTACCTAGTGTCTAGCACCATGAGTAGGTGCTCAGTAAATATTTATTGAATTGGTATATGCATGGTAAGTCCTGCCTATGTCCGGAAAACTGTAATACCTCTGATCACTTCAAGCAATAATGATTTTTCTCCTTTCTCTGACTTCTTATGTAGGCTAGACAAATGCACAAAAAATAAGGAAAAACAAAGACTAGGATACAGCGACGTTTTAGTGCTGGAAGGCCAGCCTTCCCTCCCCTCCCCTCCTCTCCCCTCCCCCTCTTCTCCCCTCCCCTCCCTCCCTGCCTCCCTTCATTCCTTCCTCCCTTCTTTCCTTCCTTCCTTTTCCTTTCTCATCTTTCCTCATCTTAGAAAACATGCATTGTTCTAAGCAGTGGAGATGGAGTAGTAGACTAGACAGAGAGGATAACAGCTCATGTGGAGCTTCCACTCTGGAAAAATAGAGCAAACGAGAATGAGCAGGAGCTACCAGGAAGGCTGCATGGATGAAGTAGGCTTACAAAATGAGTGGGGTTTGGGTATCAAGAACAAAGTCTAAGGGGGCAAGCAAGTAGAGGCAATAATAGGAGGAGTAGGATGGAGTTAGGAGCAAACGTGTGGGAGGAAGACCTTGAAGTCAGCTGAACTGGCTGGGAGCAGTTTGCCTTGGGAAGCAGTGAGCCATTGAAGAGAGAGAGAGATACATGCATGAAACCATGGTCCTGGATTGTCAAGAGTCACAGCGCCCGGAGGAGATAGGCATGTGAGCAATTGTCAGGTGGTTCAATCTGTACTCTAGCAGGACTGAGCACATGGGAATGCTGATGCGGGTGTGTGGCAGAGGAGGAGCAGAGCCACAGAGCTGGAAGGGGAGGGTGCTCTCTGATCGCCATGTACCCTAGATGCCCTGAGGAGGAAGCAAATAATCCCTCAAAGGTTTGTGAGCAGGGAAGTGGCAAGACCAAGGTGGTGCCTCACAAAGAGAATTTGCGGGGTTGTGTACGGAATGACTGGGGAGGGCATAGTCATTGGACAAAGCGATCACACCCAAGATGATAGAGGTCATTCAGGTAAGAGATGGGGACAGCCAGTGACTGATGGGTGAAGAGGTGGGGCCTGTTACAGAGGCAGTCAGAAGCCACAACAGGTTGTTCATTGTATGCAGGAGATGGGCAAGGGGAGAAGTTTGAAATGAGTGCAGTTTCCGGCTTGAGGGATGAAGCGAATCAGGATGCCATAAACCGGGATTGAGGACATTGCATGCTCTGCCCGTGTTGCACAGTGCAAGCATGGCAAGGGGTGGCATGGAGAGGAGGAAGAGGAGAGCTGCGTTTCAGACACATGGATTTAGAAGTGCCCTGCAGACCTCCTGGTGGAAGGTTCCAGAATATCTGCTAACTGGACGAAACAGACAGACAGTACAGGGCATTCACAGCCACAGAATGAATGCAGGAAGGAGAACCACAGATTCTTCCCTTCTGGACGCCAAGAGGTGAAGTGGGGAAGGTGCCATCCAAGCAGTTTTAGAGCGTGGTGATGGGTTTCACCAATATTCTGCTTTGCAATGCTATGACCTCTACCTGGGGTCCTGGAGTGAAGTCTTCCTCCTAGAGACTGTCTCCAGAAATACATGCATTTTATATCTGCCTCTTCCTGACATCCCCAACCTCCTGGCACCAACTAATGTATCAGTGGGCCTCAGAAATTTTCACCCAAGATGTTGCTTCTGCTGGGAACATCTGGCAACATCTTTAATTTCATTTGGTTTCTTCCTTTTTTTTCTTGAGGAACATCCTGAAGGGAGCAGATGGCAATGTGAAAGGGCAGATCAGTGCTGAGGAAAGTGGCTCTGTTTGCCCTTGGATTCTCAGAGGCGCATTCTCTGTTCCTGAGAGTGGCTGTTAGAAGCAAGCCCTTTTTTTTTTTTTTTGTTTGGACAAAGTTTCATTCTTGTTGCCCAGGCTGGAATGCAGTGATGTGATCTCGGCTCACTGCAACCTCTGCCTCCTGGGTTCAAGAAATTCTCCTGCCTCAGCCTCCCAAGTAGCTGGGATTACAAGTGTCCGTCACCACGCCCAGCTAATTTTTTGTATTTTTAATAGATACGGGGTTTCAGCATGTTGGCTAGGCTTGTCTCAAACTTCTGACCTCAGGTAATCCACCCACCTCGGCTTCCCAAAGTGCTGGGATTACAAGTGTGAGCCACCACACCAGGCCAAAATGGAATCTTATAATGTAACATAATCATGGGAATAATGTCTACCACCTTTCCCATATTCTACTGATTAGAAGCAAGTCACAGGTCCCACATGAACTTCAAGGGGAGGGAATTACACAAAACCATGGGGACCAGGAGGCAGAGATCATTAGGAGCCACCTTAACGTCTCTTCACTGTAGCCATGGAATAGTTGCACTCTGACATCTTTTTTTGTTTGTTTGTTTTGTTTTTCCAGTTCTTAAGCTCTTAAGGCTAATTGTTTGTGTGTCCCAAATATCTCTGGGGAGTCAGTGCTTGTTTGACTTGTTTACAGCTATATTTCCAGACTTTCGTGCAGAGCCAGGCCCACTGCAGATGCTCCAGAAATGCATACATTTATGCAGCAAATATTTATTGAATGACAACCATTTCTAGGCACTGTTCTGGGCACTGGTTATTTAACAGCAAACAAAATGAACAAAAATGTGTGCCCTCACACAGCCCATATTCTAGTCATTTTGTTGATTGGTTGGTTGACAATCAAATTTTCTATTGCTGCCATATGCCAAGCAGTGTTTTAGGTGCTGGGGATATAATACAGTGGTGAGCAGTCCAACATGCTCCTGACTCCAGGGTCTTGCATTTCAATGGTGATACAACATCTCATCAGATCTGCCCAACAGTTAGGAGTCTTTGTTTACAAGCTACAGAAATGGGCACAGGTTACTTTGGGCAAAGAGTAACTTATTAATATTAGAAGACTACTAGGGTGGCTGGGCGTGGTGGCCCATGCCTGTAATCCTGGCAGTTTGGGAGGGCGAGGCAGTTGCATCACCTGAGCGTGATATAGATATAGTTTTGCTTTTCATATTTATAGAATCATAGGGTGTGCAGCAACCTTTGTCTGTGGCTTTTTTTACTCAGCCTTTGAGATTCATGAATCATGAGATTCATTCAGCCAGGAGTTCAAGACCAGCCTGGCTGACATGGTGAAACCCCATCTTTACAAAAATACAAAAATCAGCTTGATGGCAGGTGCATGTAATCCCAGCTACTCAGGAGTATCAGGGGATCCTGCCCCCAATATTTCAACATAGGTTCTTTCTATTTGCCCTAGGTGTCAGCTGGTCTGAGAAATAAAGAGAAAGAGTACAAAGAGGAATTTTACAGCTGGGCTGCTGGGGGTGACATCACATATCAGTAGATCCGTGATGCCCACCTGAGCTGCAAAACCAGCAAGTTTTTATTAGGGATTTCAAAAGGGGAGGGGCTGTATGAACAGGGAGTAGGTCACAAAGTCACATGCTTCAGAGGGCAAAAGGCAGAGCAAAGATCACATGCTTCTGAGGAAATAGGGCAAGGACAAAATCAAAGATCACAAGGCAAAGGGCAAAATTAGCATTACTGATGAGGGTCTATGTTCAGCTGTGCATGTATCGTCTTGATAAACATCTTAAACAACAGAAAACAGGGTTTGAGAGCAGAGAACTGGTCTGACCTCAAATTTACCAGGGTGGGATTTTTTTCCCCACCCTAATAAGCCTGAGGGTACTGCAGGAGACCAGGTCGTATTTCAGTCCTTATCTCAACCACACAGGACAGATACTCCCAGAGCGGCCATTCATAGACCTCCCCCCAGGAATGCAATTCTTTTCCTAGGGTCTTAATATTTAATATTCCTTGCTAGGAGAAGAATTTAGTGATATCTCTCCTACTTGCACATCTGTTTATAGGCTCTCTGCAAAAAGAAAAATATGGCTGTATTCTGCCTGACCCCACAGGCAGCCAGACTTTAAAGTTGTCTTCCCTTGTTCCCTGAAAATCGCTGTTGTTCTGTTCTTTTTCAAGGTGCCCTGATTTCATGTTGTTCAAACACACATGTTTTACAATCAATTTATACAATAGTGGTCCTGAGGTGACATACATTCTCAGCTTACGAAGATAACAAGATTAAGAGATTAAAGTAAAGACAGGCATAAGAAATTATAAGAGCATTATTTGGGAACTGATAAATGTCCATGAAATCTTCACAATTTATGTTCCTCTGCTGTGGCTCCAGCCAGTCCCTCCATTCAGGGTCCCTGACTTCCTGCAACACAGGAGGCTGAGGCAGGAGAATTGCTTGAACCTGGGAGGCAGAGGGTGCAGTCAGTCAAGATGGCGCCACTGTACTCCAGCCTAGGCAAGAGAGCGAGACTCCCTCTCAAAAATAAAGAAGACTATTAGGGTATAGTGGCAGAGGGGAGAGAATTCAGGAGACACTGTTTGTTGTCTAATGCCTAAACCATCTCCCTCATTGCCTTTTTCCTTGATAGTAAAGCCCTGATTATATGCATGTGTTCATAGAATTAATCAACCTTTATACTACTAAACCTTTGAGCTTCCAGTCCTGTGAGATAATACAATCTCCATATTATTTTCAGAAAGCTGTTATTTGCAACCGCACACAGCCTAACTGATGAGAAGTGTTGGCATGAGGTTTAGAAATAGGCAGAGACCATGAAAGTTTGGGATGACTGAGGTGCAGGATGCAGAAAGCACAGCATTCTTAATGACCCAAATTAGTTACTCTTCCACACAGAACACCCGAAATGGGAAAGCAAGGTTTTTGTAATTAAAAATACAGTTATAATTAAGAGAGAAAATTGCTTCTGGGAGACAAAATTGAACAGCTATGCATTATACTCTGTAAAGTAAAGTTGTGATGGACCAGCACTTGCTAAGAGTGACACCTGGCCTCTTTGGAGACTGTGTAAGTGTGGTGGGAAGAAGCCTGGATCAAGAGGCTTAATTTTTTTTTAATTATGGATAGTAAAATAGATCACCTTTATGGGGGTGTACAATGGTATGAGTTTTAACACATAGACGTGAGTGACTACAGTCAAGATGCAGAACAGTTATATCACCCCAGAAAATCCCTCATGCATACCTTCATAGTGAAACCCTCTCCCTGTCCTGATCCTTAGCAACCACCAATCTGTTCTCTGTCCTTATAGTTTTGCTTTTCACATGCATAGAATCATAGAGAGTGCAGCAACCTTTGTCTCTGGCTTTTTTCACTCAGCCTTTGAGATTCATGTTGCTGTGTGCATCAGTAGTTTGTTCCTTTTTATTGCTGAGTAGTTTTCCATTGTATAGGTGTACCATGTTTTTTAATCCATTGAAGAATATTTAAGTTTTTTCCAATTTTGAGTGGTTATGGAGAAGACTCCTATAAACATTCATATGCAGGGTTTTGTCCGAAGACAAGTTTCTATTTCTGTAAATACCTAGGAGTGAGATAACTGGATAATATATTAAGTGTATGCTTAACTTTGTAAGAAGCTACCACAGTTGCTTTCCAGAGTGATGTGCTATTTTGCCTTCCAACCAGCAATGAGTAAGAAAGAGTTCATTACTACATCCTCAGCAGCACTTGCTATCATCAGGTTGTTTTTTCCTTTTTTTTTTTTAAGTTATTCTAATAGGTATATAGTAGTGTCACATTGTGGCCCTAATTTGCATTTCCCTAATGACTAATGATGTTGATCATCTTTTCATCTAAGTATTTGCCATCCACATGTTTTCTTTGTGAATCTTGTTCAAATATTTGCCCACTTTTTAATTGAGTTGTTTTCCTTATTGTTGAGTTTTGAGTTATTTAAATATTCTGGGTACAAGTAGTTATGTAATTTGTAAATAACTTCTCCTTTTCTGTAGTTTGTTTTTTCATTCTCTTACCTGTCTTTTGCAGAGCAAAATCTTTTAAGTGAAGTCCAGTTAATTACCTTTTTTCTTTAATCGTTTTTTTTCTTTGGTATAAAAAATGTCTAAGATCTCTTTACCTCACCTAAGGTCACAAAGTTTTTCACCATATGTAGTCTTTTAAAAATTTTATAGTTTTATGTTTAAGATCTGTGGTCTATTTTGAGAAGATTACAGTGACTGATTTTCAAATGTTGAACAAGCTTTGCATTCCTGGGATAAACTGCATCTGGCCATGATACATTATCCTTTTAATATATTACTGGACTGGATTTGCTAATATTTTGGTGAAAATTTTTGTGTCTATATTCGTGAGAGATATTGGTCTGTAGGTTTCTTGTATTGTCATTTTCCGGTTTGGGGATCAAGGTAGTTCTGGCCTCTTAAAATAAGTTAGAAGTGTTTCCTCTTCTATGTTTTTGGAACAACATGTGTAGAAAATTTTCTTTAAATGTTTGGTATAATTCACAGAGAGACAATCTGAGTCTGCAGTTTTCATTTTCAGAAGATTTTAAGCTATAATTTCAATTTCTTTGTGGATAATGGGCTACTTAGATTGCCTGTTCTGGATGAGTTTGGTAATTTGTGGTTTCAAGGACTTGAGCAATTTTATCTAAGCTGTCAAATTTGTATGTATATGGCTGTTCATAGTATTTTCTCATTAAACTTTTAACATCTGTGTAATCTGTAGTGAAATTTTCTCTTTAATCCCAAATAATAGTAATTTGTGTTGTTTCTATTTCTTTGAGACTCTGGCTAGACTTTTATCATTTTTATTAATTTTTTCAAACAACCAACTTTTGTTTTTTTATTTCTCTATTTTTCTGTTTTTTAAATTTCATTGATTTCCACTCTTATTAGTATCTCCCTTTTCTTCTGCTTGCTTTGGATTTTTTATCTCATTCAGTTTTTTTAAAAGATAAATACTGGGTTGTTAATATGAAACCTTTACTTTATTAAATATAAGTGTTTAATGTTGTACCTTTCTCTTTAAACATTGCTTTAGCTGCATCCCATAAATTTGACATGCTGTGTTTTATATTTGTTCAATTATTTGTTCAAACTATTCTTTAATTCTCCCTGAGATTTCCTTCTGACCTACAGATTATTTAGAAGTATGTTGTTTATTTAATATCTATATATTTGAATATTTTTTTCCAGATATCTTTGTTACTGATTTCTTGTTTAATTCCAAGAGGCCTGCATTTTGAGTCTCATATCCTATAGCTGGAGGTAGAAATTGGGGCTAGCTTTGGGAATAGGTACAGCAAATTCTTTAGAAATGTTTATACCCTTTGACTCAACATTTCCACCTCTTTGCCCATATCCTAAGGAAATATTTATTAATGTAGACATAAATTTGAGTAATTCCCTCAAATCTGAAACAAACCCAGATGCCAAACAGTAGGAGACTAAATTATGATAATCCAAAGAGTGGAATACTATGCAGCCATTAAAACTTATGCCTCTAATCCCAGTGCTTTGGGAGCCTGAGGCAGGAGGATTGCTTGAACCTAGGAGTTCAAGACCAGCTTGGGAAACAGGACAAGACCTTGTCTCTACAAAAAATAGAAAAATTACCTGGGCATGGTAGTGCACACCTGTAATCCCAGTTACTTGGGAGTCTGAGGCAGGAGGATCCCTTGAGCCCAGAAAGTTGAGGCTGCAATGAGCTATAATTGCACCACTGTGCTACAGCCTGGGCAATAGAGGGAGGTCCCTACTCTTAAAAAAAAAAAAAAGACTCATCCTGAGGTCAATGTGGAGCATCATGGGAAGGAGCCAATGATCTATTAAGTACTTGGTTTTAGGTCAACTCCCGTTAATCTCAATGAAATAACAAACTTTGCCTCTCTTGTTTATTGGTCTTTCTTTAGTGCCTAGAACATAGCACATACTCAGAAATATTTTAGTAAATAAATAAGGAGGATGAAAGTATATTTCTCCACCTCATTATTGAGATATACATGTGTGTACACCTGGTTCTGCTTTTATTTTATTTTATTTTATTTATTTATTTTTTTTTTGAGATGGAGTCTCACTCTGTTACCCAGGCTGGAGTGCAGTGGTGTGATCCTGGCTCACTGCAACCTCTGCCTCCTGGGTTCAAGCGATTCTCCTGCCTCAGCCTCCCAAGTAGCTGGGATGACAGGCGCCTGCCACCATGCCTGGCTAATTTTGTATTTTTAGTATAGCTGAGGTTTCACCATGTTGGCCAGGCTGGTCTCGAACTCCCGCCCTCAGGTGATCTGCTCACCTCGGCCTCCCAAAGTGCTGGGATTACAGGAGTGAGCCACCGCACCTGGCTGTTCTGCTCTTTTTATGTGAGTTGCATTCTTGTTCCTCACACTGGCTGTATGTGATAAGCAAGTTTTCCCTTCTTTTCCCTGTGACTCATTCCAGATCCATTTCAGCTGACACCGTGACACTTCTCCACATTTGCGGAGTGAGTCCTATTTGGGAGGTATTCACAGTCATCATCTTTGATCACTAATTACATACAACATCCTTACAACTAGCAGGTATAAGTAACCTCATTTTTCTGAAGGACAAATGCAGACAAACGTCACTGCCTAAAGGTCTGCAGTGAGTGAATGGCAGAGAAGCGTCTTGGGCCAGGATGTCCTGCTTCCAGCCCAGTGTCCTTCCCTTCACTCCCCATCCCAGCAGCCCTGGCCTACCAGAGACAAGGGCTCTGGGGCGTCTGGGACCCCGATTTCAGCAGAGGTGTCTAGCTTACCAGCGCCATGTGAAATGCCACAGTGGCTCTACAATCTTGCTGGTTCCTATGTTTCCCAAATACCAAAAGGGCACAGTCTTGCATAGCAACTAACAGTCTGAAAATGTAATGACTTTTTAAAAATCTTGGGCAACTGGGCCACTTGTGCTTTGCTGCTCTCTAGCTTATATAAAACCACATAAAATACTGCAAGTGCACTCAGAAACCCTCAGCAGGCTCCAGTGAAAATAAAATGGGCTTGAGGGTGAACTGATCAAAAATTTTGGCCCTGTCACTGGGTGAACTCAGGAATATTACTGAATCTCTCTGAAAGTCACTCGCCTCATCTGATAAATGTGATAAGTGGGCATTAAAGATGGTACTACAGTGAAACGATGAATGTCTTGTGCCTGGAAAATAGTAAGGGCTCAGTAAAGCGGATTTGCGCTATAACTGTCCTAGACGGCAATGATGCTGTAAATTCCTAAGTGTCCGACTTTTAAGGGAGGAGTACTCCAGTGGAACTGGAGTGAGCTCTGCCTGTTCTGGACCTGCTTTGCCTGTTTGACTTACTTCCTTCTTGTCTTTTCTTCCTTCCCCGAGATCTTGCACAGTCTCAACAAGAGTCCCTGATGGTAGGTGAGATCTTGCGGCTTCACCAGCCTAACTTCTGAGATAAGAGACGTGAGTGGAGGTTTTCACCTGCTCCAGATCTGCTCTGAATGGTCTTTGTTAAGTGTGTGAATTGATACTAGAAACTGTTGAGAGACACTTACATTTAGGGAACTTTTTCTGAGGCTGAGAAACTGGAAGACTCCTTGGCTCTGAAGGAGAATTTCAGAGCTGGTTGTCCTTGCTCACCACAGGCCAAGGCCCCATGGGGGAAGGACAGTATGGATACTGGAGGCCCAACTCCCTTGCCTAGCACCGTCTCCTGCCCTTGTGTTTCCCCAGCATCTGAGACCTTCCTCCGTTGCAACAGCACTCCCCCACTGGTAGCATAAGCACTTGGATTTATTTCCACTCTCCCAGCAGACTAGGAGCATCCTGAGAGTAAGGGCTGTGGCTCACTCATCTCTCTATGCCCAGCACAGAGTTTGGTGACTCTTCCCTGAAAGAAGGAATGAAAGATGAGTTCGTTTGAATCCTGAACTGCAGGCCACTGGGTGTAAAAGGAAAGCAAAGCTCTCGTCCACCCACCCACACCTGAAAATGTGGATCCTTCAAACAAGTTTAGCAAACAGGCTTTGTTCTCAGGTACAGAGACAGCGTGACATTGTGTGAGTTGCTCTTCCTCTCCCTCTGCCTCTTTAGTGTCTGAGCAAAATGTTCTGCTTTTCATTGTCGCACTTCAAACAGCATGTTATTGTCATGCTTCTGCTTCCTTTTAATAAAGAGGAATGAGGAGGGTTTTCTTGTACATGCAAAATTAACACAAATCAAAACTGCTGCTGTTCTTTGATCCGTCCTGGACTCTGATTCGTGTCAGCCTTTTCATTTTCCCACTGAGAGTGTACAGCTCAGGAAAGATTACACGGGGAGGAAAACCGCTTACCACTTCCCATTTGATTAACACAATTTAATGCAGCAATAATGCCAGGGAAGTTCATTACCAGGGAAAAGCTCTGATGCAGGCTGCCCACGGTGTCTGGGGATGGGGTCTTTTTATTTAAAATGCAATCAAGCCCCTGTAGTGAGTGGATCCATGAAATCCTTCCTAAGCTGGGGAAGGTGGAATTGCCATTTAATGTAGACAGACAAAAATCCCTCCTGTTTGTGCAGCTTTTGACAATTTATTCATGCTGTCTACGAACATTTAGTGTGGCTTGTTATGCTCAAAACCTTGGGATTAGGAAAACTGAAAAGGACTGTACCTCATTGTGCTTACAGCCTAGAAGGGGAAGTGGACATTTTTCAAAGAGGAGCACATTGCTGACAGGTCAGGATGTCATGAAGGGGTCACACCAGGAGTGTGGGAGCAGGTGGTGCAGCACCTGTCTGGGAAATCAGGGAAGACCATCCTGAGGAGGTGACCTACAGGCCAAGCTCAGAAGCATGAGTAAGAGTTGATGTGGAATAAACACAAAGGGGAGAGGTAGAGCTCTTGAGGTTGAGAAACTCCTGTGTGAGTTGCGAGGCAGCAGGAGCCTGGCCTGCTAGCAACACTGTCAGGTTGTCCATGTGCCTGGGGCAGATGGGGCAGGGGACAGATGGGGATGGCACTGGAGAAGAGTCCTGACGTGCCCCAGGCCCCAGGCTGCCTCCCTCTTGCTCTGTGGCAGCCTGGTGTGAACAACGTAGAGTCTCCCTCATGGCCAAGGAAAGATCAGGAATGTGTGACCGCTCAGCCTGGGCGAGATGGCGAAACCCCATCTCTATAAAAAATACAAAAATTAGCCGGGTGTGGTGGCGCACCCCTGTGGTCCCAGCTACTCAGGAGGCTGATGTGGGAGGAGTGCTTGGGCCTGGAAGTTGGAGGCTGCAGTGAGCTGTGTTCAAACCACTGCACTCTAGCCTGGGTGACAGAGTGAGATCCTGTTTCAAGAAAAAAAAAAGAAAGGAAGAAAGAAAGAAGGAGAGAGACAGAGAGAGGGAGAGGAAGGAAGGAAGGAAAGGAAGGAAGGAAGGAAGGAAGGAAAAGAAAGAAAGAAAGAAAGAAAGACGAAGGAAGAAAGAAAGAAAAGGAAGAAAGAAAGAAAGAAAGGAAGGAAGGAAGAAAGAAAGAAGGAAGAAAGAAAGAAGATAGAAAGAAAGAAAGGAAGGAAGGAAGAAAGAAGAAAGAAAGAAAAAGAAAGAAAGAGAAAGAAAAAGAAAGAAAGAAAGAAAGAAGAAAGAAAGGAAGAAAAGAAATTTGTGGCCTGCAACTCAGAACACCCCCTGCTTCTCAGCCCCACAGGGACCCTCCTCAACTCCTAGGATGGGAAGATGACGGCCTAGAAGTTCCAGGCTGGAAGCCCATCCTGAGTCATCTGGTTCACTTGTGTCTCAGTTCCTGCCTCTGCAAAATGAGCTCACTGAGGTCACTCTTTGCTTGCCCTGTGGCACTATTGGATGGACAACCTAAGATAGGAGACTCAAGCAGTTTCACAGAGTTCTGGAGAAATATCAGGGCTAATCAATGGTAACCACTGGCAGAACCTGCAGGGTGGGAACCAGATCGGCACTAGCCGGGCATGAGGAAGGTGCCTTGAACTACGTGGAGATTGGGAAGATTTCTGCCTGACTTCCAGGAATAAATTTGAGTCTCATGAGGAACTGGGGCTCTGAAATCGTCCTTGTGTCACCATAGGCTAAGATATGTTGCAGTAAAAACAAACCTCAAGTCTCTTAGTGCCACAGAAGCTTATTTCTTGTTCACATGAAACTGGCTTCAGGTCTGGGCAACCATCCAGGGCCACCGTCCTCGATACCACGGGTCGGCTGTCCAGGGGAGGGAGGCTGTGGCTGACTGCCATGGGTCATCAGAGTCTCACCCCACCTGGAAGCGACACGGCTCTTCCACACTCATTGCAGCAGCCAAAGTGGGTCACATGGCCACACTCATGCTCAGGGGGCAGAGGCACGCCATGGTCCTGCGTGGCTGAAAGAAGAGGAAGGCGGAAAGTTTGGGAGAGCAGCGCTCACAGCTACTGTCCTCCTCTTGGGCCTCCTCAGCTGTGTTCACAGGACTTCAGACACAGTCTATTCCCAGCCTTCCCTCCACTCAGGACAAAAGCCAGACCCTGCTGTAATGAAGGAGCTTTCCAGTTGGGCCCCCACTGTGTGTCCAGCCCACTCTCCCGGAAGCACCAGCGCCAGCCAGACTCAACTGCTTTAAGTGCCCTCCCCCTGCTTCCTTTCCTCCGTGGCTGTCAGCCAGCTGCTTCCACTTTTGGAACCCATTCCTTGACTTCACAGAATAACCCCTACTGAGGGCAGGCATGCCTGCTTTGCAAACCTGCCCCGCCCCGCCCCTGCCCTTCCTCTCTCCACCCCCAGCCTGGGCCAGCTGCTTTTCCTCCAGTCCTGACAGCGTTCAGGCCACTCTGCCACCTGTCCCCGCAGCCCTGACCATGGGCATCCTGCCTCCTTAGCCCACATGCCTCCTTTGACCCCATAACATTTATCACCTTTTAACACGCTACATATTTGTTTCTTATGCATGCTGTTTGTTTCCTGTCTTCTGTTCTGGAATCTGGACTCCACAAGGCAGGGATCTTGCTCTCTTTCATTCACAAATGCATCCCACATGCCTAGCATGGGGCCCGGCACTTATTAGGTGCTCAAGAAATATGTGCTGAGTGTCCCCAGGGAATGACCAGCCATGCCTTGGCTCCCCCAGGTGTCTAGTCCCAGAGGATGGAAGCCTCTCTTTCCAGATCATCTTGCTTGCATTTAGAGGCAACTAAAACCCCTCTGAAAATGAAGGATCTCCTGGTCAGCATGTCTGCCTGTCAGGATGTTAATAGTAAATGACAATGCCTCACTGAGGCCCAGTGAGAGGAAGGGAATTGTTGAAGGATGTTGCCACCAGGGCTGCCTGCCTCTGGCCAGGGAAGTCAAAGGAAAGGCGCGGAGAGGCCTGATGAGCAGCCCAGTGGGAGGGAAGCCCAGGAGAACAGGGTCTCCAATCCCTGAATAATCCTTAAAAGGAGAGAAGGACCAGCTCTTTCTTATTTCCCCTGAATGGCAATGGCAGAGGCTGTCTTGAGGAAGTACAGATTGCTATGATTACCAGATTTGAACCAGAAAACTAAAGTAGAGGCTAGAGATATAAAGAAAAAGACACACAGGCCAGGGGCGATGGCTCACACCTATTATCCCAGTGCTTTGGGAGGCCAAGGCAGGAAGATTGCTTGAGGCCAGGAGTTCGAGACCAGCCTGGGCAATGTAGCAAACCCCTTTTCTACAAAAAAGTTTAAAAATTAGCCAGAGGTGGTGGCACACACCTATAGTCTCAGCTACTTGGGAGGCTGAGGTGGGAGGATTGCTTGAGCCCAGGAATTCAAGGCTGCAATGAACTTGGGCTTGACTTTGTAGTCTCGGGTGGAGGGGATCAGACTGGACGGCTTGTTGAAGTTTTCTTGCTATTTCCTATCGGTGTGAATTCAGCTTTCTCATCCTGTACATAACTGTCACATGCAATCTTAGGAACGCACTTTACTTCCCTCTTGCAGGCAGAAGACACATCTGTAATTAGCCTCCTCTGTTGGAGAGAAAATACCTGCATGAGCGAAGCGAATTGAATAGGGGGAAGAGAGCCTCTTTTTGCCGGCTGAGAGCCTGAGCCTGGCTCTGTGGAGCCACTTGGGCCTTGCATGGTGACAGGAACTCTTTGCTGACAAGCCCTTAGTCTGTGGGAAAGTTTATCTGCCAGCACTTTAATAAACTCTTCATTATAGCAGCTCACACCTGGTGACCTTTACCCTCTGTGGGGGCCTCTATGTGTCATGCACTATTTATTCACTGCCTTGAGACTTCCAGGCAGGAAGGTCGAGACCTGCTGTAATTTGATAAGCATTTGGGATGTCAAAGTACAGAATCCAGCTTCTTTTCCCCTTTGGACAACAGAAATAGTGTGCTGATGTTCGGTGTTTCTTCCTCTCCCATTCCTCTGCAGTAGTGATTATACTCTCATGGCTTTCTTTCTTTTGGTTTGTCACATCTGTGGATGAAAGGGAGGGATGGGCTTGGGTTTGGCCTCTGGAAGCAAGTGAAGAGTTAGTCCTAACGTTGTGTCTTCTGTTTGCGTGATGCTCTGACCTTCCCAAGGGCCTCCACGTCTCTGTTTTGTCCTTACAGCTTCCCAGCCAGGAAAAGCAGGACAAGGCGTGTTCTATTTGCAGACGGAGCTGTTTAGGCTCAGAGAGGAGCTGTGATCTGCCTTAGCGTCCAGAATGAGCTAAAGACAGACTTAGTGAGAACCCAGCTTGCCTGGATTCTGTTTACCAAAGTGTCTGGCAAATATTTAGTGACTTGTTACCCTATGCCAGGCATTTTTCTAGGGGCTGGAGAGAAGCTGATGTAAAAACAGACAAGGTCTGTGCTCGAGTAGAGTATCCATCTGAAAGTAGAGGTAGTTTTAGGATATTTTCGTGCTTTTCTGCCAAATGGTTGTGTTTTCCTAATTTAACTTTAAAACAAGGCTTAGGATATAGCACTGTCACTTGGAGTCTCTCTTTCTTTCTCTGTTTTTCCTTTTCTGCCCCTTTTCTCCTTTTTTTCCTGTTTCTCTTCCTTTTTCTTTTCTATTAGGACCTGCTGCGTGGTGGGGGGGTGGGGTGTACAAATTTATTGCCACAGCTGTCTACTTCTTTTCTTTCTTTCCTTCCTCATGATTTCAATAATTTTTGATACAATGCACCAAAGGCTTTTCTTGCACGGGAACAAAAGGTGAAATGTTAATATGATTTTATTTGGGCTCAGATTGGATAAGGAAGACCTTTTGTTTCTTACCTTTCATCTTCAAGTCAGCACTCGTTAATTAAATCAAGCATCTGGAAAGTGACCTTTGGGGGATGGAGACTCCTGAGAATAGAATATTTTAATCAAAAACGGGCAATAAATAAATAAGCAAGACAACAGCAGTTAAACAAGAAACACTCTGAAAACTTTCAGATGAGGGCTCTTGAAGGAAAGGTAATTTGCTTTTTGGGGGGGTGGTGAAAGTTCATACTTAGGTTATGAGCCACGACGGTCCTGCAAATGGGGCCACTTGAACAAAATCATTCACCATTTCCTTCCATACATCCTAGAACAGGGAAGAGGCCCCTGCTAATTTTACACCCCCAAGACGACCATGGTGCTTTTCTTGCAGTCGGATTGCAGAAGGGGCAGCCCCATTTCTCTGAGCCCTTTCCTTACCTGGCCACAAGGGGGCGGAAAAGAGACTTTTTTTTTTTTCCCCTCTGCGTGCGGAGGTAACCTGTGAGGCTGCTCGCCTCTGGGCCAGGTGTGGCTGATGGATGAGTCGGTCCGCTGGGCCTGGGGGGACTAAAAGGGCTCTGGACATCTGCCTGCTCATGGGAGTCAACCTCACCCCAAATCTGAAAATTCATTATGCTAGGGCAAGACAGGCGTCGCTGTACAGGAAATAAACGGATGGGAGCACTGTGGCGGGTAACAGTGTGGGCTTTGGAGGCTCTGGGACTTATTTGCTGTGTGATTTTAAGTGCACTAGTTAGCTTTTTTGAGTCTCAATTTCGTAAACTATAAAATGGGGATAATAATCTCACTTTATAAGGTTCTTGAGAGGAGTCCATGAAATTATAAATATAATAAGTTGGCATGAAAGTGACGGGTGCTCAATGCAGAATGGTCATTATGATGGCTCTGTCCCTCTGCAGCCCCATCCTGCCCACAAAATGTGCTGCCTGCAGCGAATCCAGGCATATCCCACTGCCTCTATTTTTCATATTTTAACAGAAAGTTATACTTAAATATACAGTAAGTCTTCTAATGGAAGTTGTCTTTTTTTTTTTTTTTTTTTTTTTGAGACCGGGTTTCACTCTGTCACCCAGGCTGGAGCACAGTGGCACAATCACGGCTCACTCCAGCCTCTACTTCCCGGCCTCAGGCAATCCTCCCATCTCAGCCTCCCAAGTAGCTGGGACCACAGGCACATGAAACCACTCCTAGCTAATTTTTCTATTTTTTTTTTCTTTTTGGAGAGATGGGGTTCCTCCATATTGCCCAGGCTGGTCTCAAACCCTTGGGCTCAAGTGATCTGCCTCCCCTGGCCTCCCAAAGTATTGTAGTTACAGGCATGAACCACTGCACCTGGCCAGAAGCGGTCTTTGAATCTAAATATATACATATGTGTGTGTATATATATTTATTCATGCATGCATTAACTATTGAGCGCCTAGCATTTGCCAGGTACTCTGGATGCGCTGGGCATAAAATAGAGAGCAAAGAGCAAGCCCAGTGCCTGCCCTCATGGAGCTCCCAGTCTAGGCCAGTAATGTTCAATAGAATGTTCTCTGGTGATAGAAATACTTATCTGTGATGTCCAATATGGTAGCCACTAGCCACATGTGGCTACTGAACACTTGAACTGTGGTAGTGACAGGAAGTGTATTTTCATTTTAAATAGTCACACATGACTAATGGTTACTCTATTGGATGGTAGAGGTCTAGAGGAGAAACATGAAAATGTTTAGCACAGAGCCTGGCATACAGTCAGTACTCATTAAGTGCACCTTTCCTTTCCCTCCCTCCACTATGTGGCACCTGGTACCATGTTCGTTAACTCCTCTGCTGCTGTTACATGTCCTTAAGGATGAGTAAGGTCATCTCAAATAGACTCTAGAAAGATAAGCCTCAGTGTGGATTATTTATATGTGCCTTCCAGGATTTTGCACACAGTAAGTGCTCTTTAAATGCCTATTAAAGAGACAATATGGTGTAAGAAAGGGAACATGCTTTGGCTCTAAGAAGAAATGAATTTACATCTTGGCTCCATCACTCAGCAGCTGCACAACCTGAACAAGTTACTCAACCTGTCTGGGTCTCAGCTTTCTCTCTGTTCAACGGGGTGATGATTGGCTACTCTGTGGGGGTAGTTGTGAAAACAGATGAACTCATGCACAAAAAGAACCCAACATGGATCCTTACACAAAGCTGCTCTCCAAACAGGAGAAAGCCAACCAGAAGACAAATGATGATGCTTCTTTGGATGTTCCCAGCCTCACAGATGTGGGCCCTGTAACCATATTCAATGAGTGTGACTGTTGTCCTAGCTGTGATGACTTGCTGAGGTGATGACTTATCTGAGCTGATTCCAGATAAACAAATCGTATTACTTACCTGTTTGTTGTTGTTATTTATTTATTTATTTTTACAGTAGATCTAAGGGGAGAAGTTCATCTCTTCTCTGCTGGTCCCAACCACAAGAACTTCTCATTACCAAGTTACTCCTTAGGTGGAGGAAGCTGGTCTGCAGTAAGAAATAATAAAATCAACAACACAAGCAAAAGAAACTGAAATACATAGTGGGAAAAGGCATGTGAGTCCTGGAAATGTTCATACCCTGACCCCTGACCCCTGACCCAGCCTGCAGACCCAGCAGAAGCCCTCCCAGGTCACAGGAAGTTCCTTACCCATCCTTCACAGACATTCTCCTTTCTGCCTGAGCAGATTTGAGCTGGGTTTCTCTCACTTGCAATGAAATGATTTCTAATCAAAACAGCAATCATCCAGACATGCTGTCTGTCTTCTGTTCATCTGCATCCCATCCGAACTTTGCCTTCTTTTCCCACACTTGCTGTGGCATAACTCAGAACCTGGAGTGGTTTTGGGGCTGGGGAGAGTGCTGTGTCCCTGGGAGTTAATTAGTGCAGTTGGAGTCATTTTCTGTAATATTTATGTGATATTGCCTCAGGACAATTTAGTAGCAAAAGAGCAAATGCAGGTGTCTCTGCAGTGCCCCTCGGAGAGGCAGCCCCATGTGTGCAGCAGAGAGCAGGCTGAATCAGGAGACAGGAACACAGGTACAACGTCCCTGTCTGAATGCTCACCAGTATGAACTTGGACAAGTCATGGCCTGGGCCTCAGTTTCCTTGCTGGCAAAATGGAGGTGATAATATATCATGCCTGTCTCATGGCAAGTGCTGTGTGTTTAGATAGAATTCATAAATTCAACACACCTTTATGGAGAGGCTGCCCTGAGCCTGGCACTGTGTGTCCATGCAGAGCATTTTGAGAACTGTAGGCTCTCATCCATCTTCATCCCCCCTCCCTTAAAGAAGAACTGAAAGGTACATCTGGGGAGGACAATCTTTACCTGTCCTTTCTCAGATATCAGATGAATCGAGGAGGCAGTGGTCTCGTAGCAGTCTCTTAACTTACGTGGCAACCAAAGAGCTTCCCCCTGAGACCAGCTCACATCTTGGGCTCACCTTTCCCTGAGATGATCACCCCAGCAGGCGCCACCCACTCTGTTCCCTGCTGCTGAAGTGTGGAGACCTCCTTGCCTTTCTGGAGATCCAGAAACGAGAGGCTTGCTTCTCCCACAGTCCTATAATTTCTTGCCCCTGCCTTCGCTTTCTCAACTGGCCAAAGCCAAGATCATTGTTGCCTTGGGCCCTGTTGCGTCTTGACCTTACACAGTCATGGTTTCTGGTTCCTTCTTTGAGTATTCCCAGCTGCAACTGGCTGGCTCTAGGCATGAGCAAAGCCACACAAACTGAGAGCTGGCAGCCCTGCCTGGGTCCTGGTCCTGGCTTTGCTCTCAGACCTTGGGCATGTCATATCTCACACTGCCTGCTCCTCAGAGTCCTCATCTATAAAACAAGGATAAAAATACCTGCCCTTCTGACCTCACAGATAGGAAATTAGATTAGAGCTGTGAGATGCAGCAAAGCACTATGTGACTGCAAGGTGCCAGTATTATTTTTTATATAACCTTAAAAATCTTATTACAAAAGAGATATATGCTTATAGGAGAAAACTTAGAAAATGCAGATAAAAGAATGATGAAAATAAAAATGGTCTGCCATCCCATCATCAACAGAGGAATGTGTAAATAATTCAGTGGATATCATTCTAAGATCTACACCTATTTACCTGAAATAGGATCATACTCTTTGTGCTATATTTGCAATTTGATTTTTCACATAATAGCAGGTAATCACTGGAGGTATGCGCTGCCAGAAATTAAATGTGTAGGATTTCCTTCCTCAATTCGGAGCCAGAAAATCACCCTGGAATTGTTGAAAGTCATCTTCCCCATCCTCCAAAGAGTAGATGTTCCACGTCTACTTGATTCACTTGGGACCCTCATTCTGGAGGAAGGGCTGTGGCGCAGTGTCTGGGGAAAGAGGGTTATATAGTCAGACCCTTGGTGCTTTGAGGGTAAAGAAGGAAACCTGCTTGCTCTCTAGAGGAGGGTCCCGGGAGGTAGGGGTTGGTGGCCCTAGTATAGAGAGGAGGTAAGAAATGGATCCAGGGCTGACCCTGCATCCCTGGAGCTGCCTAAATCTCTTAAGGTAGTGGGGGACCAGGAAGAAGAAAAATGATCTGCACTCCTGCATGTAAAACTCTAGAGACCCCTGGGCCAAGCTTGGCACTGAAGGAGTGATATTGCTGTCTCTCCCTCAAGAACAAGATGGCCTCTACAGTGATTTAGACTAGGAAGAGATAGTAGCAGCAGCTGACCAACACTCAGCCCAACACGGTGTTGGATGGCCCACAGCAGTGGTCCTCAGATCCTTCCCAGAGTTTTCTCCATGTGGAGAGCTGGATAGATCCTCTGTTTCCTCTGGACTGCATTAAGTCCCCAGGAATCCTGGACAATTCATGATTGGTAGGGACCTTAAGAGGGACAGAGTAACTCTTCTACCAATTACAAAGGTGAAGCATTGAACAACTAGTTAGAAAAGTGTAAGAGACGTCATTACTTGTAGTGGGTTGAATGGTAGCTCCCAAAAGATATGTTCACCTAGAAGCTATGAATATTTCCTTATTTGAAAAAAGGGTCTTTTGCAGATGCAATCAAGTGAAGATCTCGAGATGATGTCATCCTAGATTTGTGATGGGCCTGAAATCCAATGACAGGTAACCTTAAGCAAAACAGAAGGACATTTAAGACAAGGCAGGGGGAATGGGTGGGGGTCATCAGAGGGGTATGGCTTGGAACATCCCAGTCCCTAAATTGGAGAGCAGAGTGAGAAGGGTGTATTTGGAGCTAAGATTCAGCAGGTGTGGTATCTGGCACAAGAGCCAATGGTTCTGTCTATATCCACTCCTGGTTTTACAGTGTTCTGTGGACCCTGAAAGTGTCTTTTAGGCTTCCAATAGATCCATTTTTGTCAAGGCAGCCAGGGTTGATTTTTATTGCTTACAACCAAAAAATCTACCAGGTACAGATGTTAGCTTATGGGGTCCTGGCACAACTCCATGAAGAAAGTAGATAGTGTGATTCCCCTTTTACAGATGAGTAAACTGAGGCTTGAAGAGGCTAAGTCCACTCAAGCCTTGATATGGTTTGGTTCTGTGTCTCCACCCAAATTTCAAGTTGAATTGTAATCCCCACAAGTTGGAGGAGGGGCCTTGTGGGAGGTGATTGAATCATCGGGGTGGACTTCTTCCTTGCTGTTTGAACCATAGTGAGTTATCACACGATCTGGTTGTTTGAAAGTGTGTAACACTTCCCCCTAATTCTCTGTTCCTCCTACTCCCACCATGTAAGACGTGCTGGCTTCCCCTTTGTCTTCCTTCATCATTGTAAGTTTCTGAGGCCTCCCTAGCCATGCTTCCTGTACAGCCTGCAGAACTATGAGTCAATTAAACCTCTTTTCTTTATAAATTACCCAGTATCAGGTAGTTCTTTATAGCAGTGTAAGAACGAACTAATACAAGCATGGTCAGTGATGGGGTTAGGGCTAGATCCAGTTCTTCATCTAAGATCTTTCCTCTCTATTTGCTTCTTACCTGACCTAAGAGGACCAGAAAACAGAAGAAGCTCCTGAACTTCTTCAGGATTGATGATGAGCTCCAATTTTTGCAAAAAGTCTGTGTATATTCTTTGCAGTCAACTGTTGCAATGAGGCTGTTTAAGCCAAGTGTCGGTCTGCCCATTACCTTGATGGAAGAGAAGTGAGTGTAGTAAATTTAAGTTGTTGAAGCAACAACAACTTAAGGCAGTTGAATTTGAGATAAGAGGCCTTTAAATTTATTCCCAGAATGACTTTGAGATGAGTCTGAGAGACAGGGAATGTTGCTTTCCTTCCAAACCCTCTCCTGCCTCATTTCTCCAGTAATCTCTCAAGTGTCATGAAAAAAAAAAACCTGGGAAAGTTTGTTCCCTATGAGGGCTCTTCCCTGTGGATTCAGGGTGAAGCAAGGGTTTTCAGTCCCTAAAATGAATCTCTTTAGGCATTCTTGAAAGTTGGTCATAAAGACACATTGTAGGGTAAGGTGTCTGCGAATACTCTGAAATGGAATAAAATCTCTTCATGGTTTAGAAAATAAAAAATGACTGAGACACCTTCTATTGATTTTCTTCCTCTCATCTCGCACCACTAGGTGAATAAATTATTCTTAGAGGTTTTGTACAAATTACTCAGTAAAGTCACAAGCAATGTGTCTGGTAAATGTGGTCTGATTTGATTCCAAGTTTGTAAGGCAGGAACTGCTGTTAGAAAAGACCTTATGGGTCATGGAATCCAACTCTCACTGCACAGGTATGAACAATGGGAACAGACATTGGGAGACTTACCTGGGAGTCACAGAGCAATTTGGTGACAGAGCTATTAGCACTCAGAATAGTGGGCTGCACCACAGCATCTCCACATTTGCAGGTATGTGAGGTAAGAAGGAGTCTTGGGGGGGTCTCTGTGGTGGTTGGTTTTATGTGTCAGCTTGACTGTGGATCCCCAGACGCCTGGTCAAACAGTATTCTGAGTATGTCTGTGAGGGTGTTTATGGATAAGATTAACATCACAATCAGTAGACTTGGCAAAGCAAACTGCCTTCCCTATATGTGTGGGCCTCATCCAGGTAATTAAAGACCTAGATAAAACAAAGGCTGAGTAAGAGGGAAATCCTTCTACTTCACTGCTTAGAGCTGGGACATTGGTCTTTTCCCACCTTAAGGCTCGAAATGAGACATCAGTGCTTCTCTTTTACTTTGTTTGAAACAGGGTCTCAAGACAGAGTCTTGCTCTGTCTCTCAGGCTGGAGTGTAGTGGTACAATCATGGCTCATTGCAACCTCTGTCTCTCTGGCTTAAGCAATCCTCCTACCTCAGCCTCCCAAGTAGCTGGGACTACAAGTACACACCACCACACTTGGTTGTGCTAATTTTTAAATTTTTGGTATATATAAGGTCTCACTGATATTGCCCAGACTGGTCTTGAACCTCTAGGCTCATGTGATCCCCCTGCGTCAGCCTCCCAAAGTGCTAGGGTTAGAGGTGTGAGCCACTGTGTCTAGACATTTAAAAAAATACTTATTTTTCCTTTTTATTTTTTAAGAGATGGGGTCTCACTATGTTGCCCAGGTCAATCTCAAACTCTTGGCCTCAAGAGATCCTCCTGCCTCGGCCTCCCAAAGTGCTAGGATTATAGACATGAGCCACTGCACACAACCTCAGCTCTTCTTACTTCTTGATCCCAGTCACTTTCATATTAGAACTAGACATTGGCTCTCTGAGTCTCTAGCTTGCTGGCTGCTGATCTTGGGACTTCTCGGGCTCCATAATTACATGAGCCAATTTCTAATAATAAATTTCTTTATGTGTGTGTGTGTATCTCCTGTTGGTTCTATTTCCCTGGTGAACTCTGACTAATACAGTTCCCCAAAAATGGGAGGAAAAAGTGATGATTTACCCAAAATCTTGACTTCTGAAGAAGGTGAAAAAGATATTCAAGAAATATTCAATATTCTTACCTGAAACATGAATCCTGAAGGGATCCTGAAGGGATCCATGTTTCTTCATGGATTTCTTGTTTCACTTGTTTTGTTTAATATAGAGCAACTTTAGCCAATAAAATTGCTATGCCATTTCTTCAACTACATCTATAGATATGATTTATAGCAGAGGTTGCAAATGATAGCTTTGGGTTGGTGTTGCCCTAAAGATGTGTTCTGTTTGGCCCACATTATAGGCTTTCTTTCCATCCCTACACACACTGTATTTTTGCAGTTGCTTTTAACATGCTGTGTCTAAAGCATTGTTAAATTTACATTTAAAAAGGCAAGAGATTGCACATAAAAATCCTATGTTTTTGCTTTAAAAACAAAGATCTGGTAACACTTGGCTCCTAAATGGACACAATCAGTGAAGGCTAAGTAGCAGCTGTCTTTTCCATTCCTATATCTGTTGTCAGTTCACTTTAGTCCCTACCCTTCCCAAATGTCTCCCTGATGCTGGAGCTGAGGGTCAGTGCCATTTGTTATCAGGGTTTTGCTGCCCAGATCGATTATCGAATAATTCAGAATATCTGGGAATGAAGACATTGGTTCAATCTATTATCATTTCTTAGCTACTAACTGTAATCCTGGAACAATGTTAGGAGGTAGCAATGCAAAGACAAATTTGACATGGCTTTTACCCACAATGAAATGCAGTCACAGAGAAGTGGTTTCTGTATTCCTGTCTCAATCCATATTTTTGTAGCCTCATCAGGTACACAGGTTGCTAGTTTGGCTGGAGCAGGTGTGTATTGGAGAGAAGTGAGGGTCAGGTAGAGAGGTAGGGCAGTGTGAGGGCCATATCTGTGGATGTGGGGATGTTGTGGAATAGTTTCTGAGTGGGAGTATTGCATGATAACAACAACAAAATAACTGTGGCAGAGACCAGTTGTCCACGAGCCACTTCTCTTCTTCCTGAGCACTCAGCTGGACTATGTTTCCCAGCATTCTCTGCAGTCAGGCAAGACCATGTGACTGAGTTCCCACTAAAGGAACAGTGGGTGGGAGTGATATGCTCTTCCAGACCTGGCTCCTCCAACTCTCCCATGTGAGAGCTTCCATCTTCTTTCTCCTCTCAACAGTTGAATAAATAGATCCTGAGGCTGTAGGTGTATCATGGGAAGAGCCTCGATCCCTGAATCATTGTGTGCAGGAGACACCTGCTGTGGACTGTGATGTGAGCAAGAAACAAACTTTACTTTGTTCAGCCACTGAGATTCTGGGATTTATTTATTACAGTAGATATCATTTTCTTAACTAAAAGCAGTAACAACAACAAGAATGTATTAAGTGCTTACTCTTTGTTAGGCACTGTTGTAAGTGCTTTTCATATATTATCAAATTAAATCATCACAATTCTATGATGTAGGTATTATTATTATTATTGCTACTTAATAGTGAGGGAACTGAGGTACAGAGAGGTGAAGTCATTTGCCCAAGGTCACACAACTGCTAATTAGAATCTATGCTTTATGGCAGGATTATTCTGGAGCGGAAGAGAAGCATGGAGGGAGAACAATTAAAGGAGGCAGAGAACCATCTGAGCACAAAGTAAAATGACTTACAATTCCATGTGGCTCTCCTGAGACTAATTCTGAGCCAGCAGTGATTCAGAAACTCAGGACATGATGAGAACATTACATGCCCCCATGTTTCTCACACCCATGCTGGGCAGGACAGGACCTTGCTGTGCGGGAGGATAGTTGGGGGCTGAAACTGCATCCTTAGCCTTGAGGACTCTTTAGCATCACCAGAGAGCCCTTGTTTCTCTCTGGCTTCTAAGGCAGTGAGTACACAATTTTGATAGAAAGCCTTAGAGGAGGAAGTGTCCCCAGGGCCCAGAGATGGCATTTAGGTGGGAACTTCAATCCGGGGCCTGAAAAACCACTCTGCTGGTGCCTGCCCAGACCAAAGAAGAGGGGCTCTGGGGCTCAGGCAGCGGCCCTGGCCCTTGGTGGGGTTCATTCCCCGAGTTCCGGGAATCCTGCAGGAATCTCTATGAAGAGTGGTGACTCAGTGATAACTCCCATCAGAAGAGACTTCGCCTGCAGAGGCGTTTCTTCTCCTCATTCCCAGGTCACACTGACCCAGACTTTGAGCTCCGTCATCAGAGAAAGCAGGAAGGAGCGGTGGAGGCAGCTGTCTTCCCTCTCAGCTTCCTCTCTGCAGCCAGATCCAGAGCTCTCCTGGGGGGCGAGGGGTGGGGGTTGCTGCACTGGATCGTGGGGGGGGTGCAAATCCCCCACCTTGCCTGCTGTCCTCTGTTCCCGAGTGCCTCACACAGTCAGCCAACGCTCATCGAGCACGGACTTTGTGCCAAGCACTGTGCCAGGTGCTGGGGAGAGCACTCTCAGCCCACAGGTGAACGAGAATCTTCCTCTCCCTCCAGAGCTCCCATTCTTTGGAGGGGAGACTGCTGGAAAGCAAGGAAATGGATGGAGGAGATCTTTTCAGAGCTAAGGAACATGGTGGCCCTGTGGTGGGGAGGGGGGCACTGTAGCCGGGGAGTGGTGTCAGGGAAGCCCTCTGAGGAGCTGACAGATGTAGAGAATGAGATGCAGACCAGCCCATGAGCACTGGGGCAAGTACCCCTGGAGGGGACAGCGAGGACAGAGGCCCTGTGCTGGGAGGAGCTGCTGCGAATGGCATAGAGTCCAAGCTACAGCAAGGTGGCCCGGGGGCTGGAGTAGGGTGAACGGAGAAAGAGAGTAGAGGTTGGTGGGGGTAGAGGGGCCTGGTCACGTGGGCTGTGTGGCCACAGGGAGAAAGGAGCACCAGCCTCCACTTTCTCTCCTTTGGGGACTCTGGGGAATGAGATGCCTAGTAGATGGCCCAGTGCCCGTTCTCTGGAGAAACTTGCTCCACCGCGAGTTTCAGGGAGTTAGGTGAGGTCTATGTGGGAGCATTCCCTGGGGTTGGGGGAGACAGTATAATGAGATAGTGACGGTTGGGGAATCTGAGAATCTTAAAGTCAGATGACCAATCCTCAAAGCTCCAACATTCAAAATTCTAACAGTGTGGTCTTGAGTATCTTACATAACTTGGGTTCTACTTTTTTGTCATCAGTGTAAAAGGAATAATAGTATACCTACCCTTTGGGGCTGTTGTGAGGGTTCAATGCAATGGCGAATTCTAAAAGTAAGCACGGTGTCATGCTCCATAAATAGTAGCCATGGTTGTTATGGTTAATGCAATATGTCAACTATTAGGACGGTTTGTTGAGGAAGTTAAGTTCTTAATCTCCGTCCTTTTGGAATAATGGTTCTATTAGGCCATTCTTGCATTGCTATAAAGGAATACCTGAGACTGGGTAATTTATAAGGAAAATAAGTTTAATTGACTCACGATTCTGCAGGCTATACAAGCATGGCACCAATATCTGCTCAGCTTCTAGGGAGGCCTCAGGGAGCTTTTACTCATGGCAGGAGGCAAAGTGGCAGCAGGCGTGTCACATGGCCAGAGCAGGAGCGAGAGAGAGAGAGAGAGAGAGAGAGAGTTAAGGGGAGGGGCTGCACACTTTAAACAACCAGACCACTCTGGGGGGCTGTGAAATTCCAAGGGGTCACTGGGCTGAAGAGATGGCTGGCAGATATTGGTTTTAACTCACACCTGACTGAGTAAATAATGTTTACTCAGGAGGCATTCCTGAGGACAGGAATGTCATGAGGACAGCACCAAGCCATGAGAGATCCCACCCCATGAGCCCAAACTCCTCCAACCAGGCCCCAGCTCCAACATTCCATGAGATTTGGAGGGGACATCCAAACTCTATCAATGGTGACAGTGGTGAAAACATTGTACTATGTCCCAGACTCTGTGCTTGCTGATCTCATTAAATCCTCAGGATCCCAGGAAGAAAGAACTCTTTTAATCCCATTTTTCAGATGAAAACAGCAATGCCCAGAGAAGTCAGTTGACTTTATAACCATCCCATGGCTGCTGCATGGCAAAGCCCAAACTGGACACACAAGTGTGTCTAACTGGAACCCAAGACCATGGCCACCTTGCTAAATGGACTCTGTAAGAGTTATCCCCTCCCTCTCTGAGTTCCTCAGCTTTACCCCACATGGCACATCCCTCCCCACCTCCACATGTGAGATGCTACTCAGACATGTGTATTTCCTGCTTCTCTCCTTGAAGATATGTAGTAAATCCACCATTTCTAAAGCACCCTGCAGTTTTTCAAGGCCATGCACATCTATCTTCTTTCTTAACCATCACTGTAACCCCCATCCCATCCCCAGGCATGTCAGCCAAGGCTCTGAGAGACTGAAGCACAGCTTTTCCAATGGCAAGGCTGGGACCAGTCCCCAGTGCCCTGATTTCAGTTCATCTCTTCTGATGGACAGCATGCTGTTTCCTGGCACCTGGGGCTACAGCAGACACTCTCAAAGTCATTGCTGAGTTTGATTGAACTGAATTGGGAGGGAAATGGGTTCCAAAACCGAAAGCAGGGGAATGCAGCATCCTGGATGCTCAGTCCCAGAATTGTCCTTATCTGCAGGCTTCAGCTCACCAGCTGATGGCCTTGATGTCATGACCGGGCCTGGGTTGAGCCAGGCCTCCGGGAAAACCCAGCCAGGAGCCACAGTGTGGGAATCCACTGCACAGACACAAGCCATGACAGCATCTCTTGCCTGCCGGCCAAGCTTTCCTCCCTCCCCCTGCTGACGGACGCCTCCACCCCAACCCTCACCTCAAGCACCAGCAGGAGCTCTCACTCTCCTCCTGCCCCCACCCTGCTGCCATCTGTCAGGCTGTGCACTGGCCTAGCTGTGCCCAGGACTGGGCACCAAGCCATGGCAGCACACGGGCCTGCAGGCTGGGCGGCCGGGTGAGCATGTGTGAACCCTGCATGTGCTATGAGGCTGCAGCGCAGCCGGGCTCCTTGTTCGGGGGGAGGTGGCCATGTGGCATGATTGGCAGGAAGGGTGGGGATGGAGGCCTGGGAGGGAATGCAGGCAGGGGGCACACTTCTGCAGCTGCCCCAGTTGGACCCCCAACCTGCAATGGGACTGGAGGAGTGGGTCGAGGAGAAGTGGAGCAGCTGAGCTGAGCTAACAGTGCAGCATCCGGCGTTGCTGCTGAGTCAGCTCTGGACAGACTTGGAGGGGCTTAGAGTCCTCTGCCTTTTTGCAAAAACCTTGTTTTAGCAACAAAAGAGTGGCTCCCATTCATTGAGCACTTATTGCACGCTAGGCATTATGTCAAGCAATACCCTTAATGGTACCAAATCCTCACCACAATCCCATGAGGGAGAGGCTACTACCATCCCCATTCCATGACAGAGGAAATGAAGATTAGGGTTGCTAAAAGTTATCCCACCGGTAAGCGTGAAAGCTGGAACTCAACACCAAGGCTACTCGGGTCCAAATGCCACGTTTGCCTCCTGATGGTGTTGTCCCCAGCATCCGAGTCCTCCACACTCAGGAGGCTCCTGCCGGCTCCCTGTGACCTGTGTTTTCTTAAGTGGCATTTATGGAACACTTACAGTTTACTCGAATGTGTTGGATATTAGTGGGAAGCACATAATAGAGATGGCCTTCCAGCCACGTATTATCTCACTGAGAGAGTAAAAAATGAGCTGGCAACCAAGCAAAACCAGCTGGCAACTAAGCAAAACAGCTAGACCAGAGCCTTAAACCCTACTAACAATGAGACCCACCAGGAAAGCTTAAAAAATACCAATGCCCAGGATCCACCCTGGCTCCCTGAGTCCAAGTCTGTAGGAGAGGGTGCTAGGATCTGGACTATTAGAAGGTTCCAGGGCAGTTCCAGTGACATATCAGCGCAGAGATTCTCTGCAATGGAGAGTTCATGGAACCAAAGCTCAGAGGAAGAAATCATTCCTGGAGGTTGATGTGGTCAAGGAAGGCTTCCTGGAGGAAGAGAAACTCAAGCGTGTGTGTGTGTGTGTGAGCACGTGCGTGTGTGTGTGTTGAGGGGTGGAATGGGGAGAAGAGAGGGTATTTCACATGGCAGATGGAGTAGGGACAATAGGCGTGAAGCCTCGGGCAGGCAGGAGCAGCACGTGTTTGTGGATGGAAGGAAGCCCATTCAGTCAGGGCACAAGGACAAGAAGTGAAGTCCTCGGGGAAGAGGACAGAAAACAAGAGGCCAGTTATCACTGAAGGCTCAGATGCCAGCCTGAAGAATTCCATTTATTCAAGTCCACAAACATTTATTGAGCACCTACTATGTGTTGGGCACTATTTCAGCCCCTGGGGATTCATCAGTGATTAGACAGATTGGAAGTGTCATGTTAGCTGTGGAAAAATAAGTGAGCATGTAGTGAGTGAGAAGATGATGCTATACAGGGTGCTGGGTGTGTGCTCCTTAGAGAATGAGTGGGGGCTTGGATGATGTGAGGGGAGGACGCTGTCTGGAGGAAAAACACTGCAGGCAGAGGCAACAGCAGGAGCACAGGCTCTACCCCGGGGCAAGACGTGCTGGGAGTGCCCAGGGAACGTCTCTAAGTTCAGTGTGGCCGGAGCAGAGTGGGCAACGGAGAGGGTGGCGGGCTGCGCTGGACTCTGTCGGGCCCGGCAGAGCAGGGCAAGGCGTTTAGATGGAATGTGAAGACCTCGTGCCTTTCCCACTTTGGGATCAGGCCCTATTTGTAGACTGACTTGAGGTTGTGTGGCTGGAGATGTGAGGCTTGTGTGGGGCGGAGGAGCCTGGGTGGGGAAGAAGCTCCTGGTGCACTCTTCCCCTGAGATTCCTAAGGATCTTCTCTCTCCCGCCCTCTGACAGCACTCTCTGCAACCCCACCTTTGCTGAAGCTCCCACACCTGCCTTTGTCCCAGTGATTAGCTTCACAAGCCACCTTGCCACCTAGCCCTGCGCAGAGGAGCCCACCCTGCCCACACAGCGAGTCGGCCAAGCTACCGCCCCAGCTGTGTGATGGGCTGTCCTCAGGATACACAGCTCGGCGCCGAGTTCCCTTCCCCACCCCCTCAGCAGCCCTTCGCTTGATGCCTGGAGTTCCCAAGAAGACAGAAGAACTGACTTTAATGGTGGCTTTGTTCCGTGGGCAGGCAAATTTGAGTGATTTGTCTCCTTCGCACTTACGATTTACGGTACAATTGGCCCAATGCAGCAGCATTAAGAAATTTAATGTTTTTAAGTAAAAGTTAATTGATTGAAATTAGGCAGAAGGCAACAGCTGCGGTATGGCAAAAAAAAAAAAAAAAAAAAAAAGCACTCATTTAACTGATGAAGCTCAAGTTAAACTGGGTCTAGCCATGCAACCACTCAGCTTGGAATGATGTGAGCTGTGTGTGAGTGCACACACATCCCTGTGCCTGCAGTGTGTGTGTGTGTGTGTTCATATACTGTGAGCATGTATGGTGTGCGTGTAGTGTGTGGTGTGTGTGGTGTGCATGTGTGTGGTAACTGTGTATGATGTATGTGTGCACATGTGTGCATGTATGTGGTATGTGTATGTGGTGTATAATGTGTATGTGTGGCATGCATGTGTGTGCATGTGTGTGTGGTTTGTGTGTGGGTATGTATGAAGTGTGCATGTGGTGCATGTGTGTGGTGTGTGGGTGTAGGTGTGTGTTGCAGGTATGTGTGTGGGGTGTATGTGGTATGTGTGCATATGTAGTGCATGTATGGTGCATGTATGTGGTGTGTGTGTGCATGTGTGTGTGGTGTGTGTATGTATGGTATGTGTGATGTGTAGCTATGTGTGCATGGGTGTGTATGGTGTATGTACCCCTGTGTGTGGTGTGCACTTGGTGCATGTGTGTGATGTGTAGTGTGTGTATGTGTGGTGTATGTGATGCACAGGTATGTGTGCATGGGTGTATATGGTGTGTGTGTCCATGTGTGTAGTGTGCACTTGGTGCATGTGCATGCCTGTGTGTGGTGTGCGTGTGTTGTATGTGTGTCTGTGCATGTGTGTGTGATGTGTGTGTGTGGTGGGAGAAGTGGGAATCAGATTACTCTCAGAATCTAGAGGTTCATCTGGCACAACTGCCCAAGCATGGTCTCACTTGTTCCCTTCCTTAACCCAGGGATATGCAGAAAACCTTTTTGACAAACTTTTTTATTACAAAAATTCTTTCTCAGGCATCCTGCCAAAGCAGCAAGGTCAGGGAGGGGGACACGCAGGGAAGAGGGCCAGGACCGGTGTCATCACCAAGAGCATTAATGCCAAGCTCCCCTCCTTGGGAACTGACATTTTGACCAAATCTATTTTGACTTTATTTTGGCGAAGCCACCTAAGAGCCAAGGCAGAGCTTAATGTAATCAGTACATGGGGCTCTGGCTGCAGAGAGCCAGCGTGTCCACTGTGCTGAGGGGGAACAACTCATTAAAGACATGCAAGAAGGCATGCACGATCTGCGCCTGGGGGTGCTGGAGACCCCGCCTGGTCCCAGGCTCTGCAAAAGAAATAGACTCATTAGGGCTGGTAGATAATAATGCCCAACACTGATTCAGCGTTTCTGCATACTTCAATACATTCCCTCCCTTTGTCCCTACATATTGAAAAAAATCACAAAAGGTATTTACATAGTGAATCCCTTTTCAAATATTTTCCTTCAATCGAACCAAGGCCAGTTCCACAGATATTGAATTAATCACATGTAGGTTCTTATAAACTCAAGCTCTCATGATCCATTTTTCAGGATCTTTCTTCTCTTTTCCAGTCAATTCCTCCCCTCCCTTCACAAGTCCTACATTCCAGCCACACTGACCTTTCTGCCCTTAAAGCTCTGAGCCCATCTTTGACTGAGTCCTACTTCTGTTTTGACTTTGCAATATTTAGTGTTAGCTGATATTCTGATTTCAGCTCAAATTTTAACTCCTCTCAGAGTCACAGCCACCTTAACTAAATTGGTAACTTCACACTCATGATTGTGTCACAACACACTGCGTCAATTGTCCTGTGTCATGGCCATGATCCAAAATTGTCACATTTCTATTGATTCTGTACCTATTGTTACTCTTGAACAAGGATCCACAAACCATGACCCATGGGTCAAATTGAACAAATCCAGTCCACTGCCTATTTTTGTATGGCCCAATAGGTAAGAATGCTTTTTATGTTTAAATGTTAAAAAAAGAAAAGGTCATATTTCATGACGTGGAAATGATAGGCTATTCAGATTTCAGTGTTCAAAAACAGTTTTCCTGGAGCACAGCCATGCTCATGTGTTTCTGGATTGTCTATGGCTGCTTTCACACACCCACAGTAGCAGAGTTGAGTGTTGTGACAGAGACCGTATGGGCCGCAAACCTCAAATATTTACCACCTGACCCTTTCTAGAAAAATTTGCAGGCCCTTGGCCTAAATAAGAATTGTAAGCAGCAGAGATTTATCTGCCTTGCTCTTCATTTTTACTATTTGCTGAATGAATTTGCATTTTCCTTGGTCAACTCTTTTTTTTTTTTTTGGCAGGGTTTCGCTCTGTCACACGGGCTAGAGTGCAGTGGCATGATCACAGCTCACTGCAGCCTTGACTCTCCTGACTCATGTCATCCTCCTGCCTCAACCTCCCAAGTAGCTGGGACTCCACGTGCCACCAAGCCCAGCTAATTTTTTGTACTTTCTGTAGAGCCGGGGTTTCACCATGTTGTTCAGGCTGGTCTCGAACACCTGGACTCAGGCAATCTGCCCGCCTTGGCTTCCCAAGAATTGGAATGACAGGCATGAGCCACCACGCCCAGCCTCCTAGTTGACCATTAACTTGGCCTTCAGGACTCAGCTGAGATCCTGCTCTGACAGCCCTCACTGATCGCATCCCCAAAGCTGGGCTGAGTCTTTCTCCCTGTGAGCCCAGGGATCCTGGGCTGCTGCTCTCACAGACTTGGTAGTAACAGCAGCTGCCATTTGTTGAGTCTTTGCCCTGGGTGGGTCGTGGCTCTGTGTTACTTACTTTGCCTGCATTTTCTCTGTCCTCACCACATCCCAGGGAGATAGTGACTATGAAGATGCCCATTTTACAGATTAGGGAGCTGAGGCACAAAGGTTACCACCCCAAGGTCACACAGCTTTTAGGTGACAGACAGGAGTGTAAACTCAAGCAGTCTGACCCCAGAGCCACACTGGTCACCACCACAGGGAAATTTGGTAGTTTTATTCTCTTATTTGTCTCCCCACTCAGAGGAGCTCCTTGGGGGTAGTGCTCATGCCTTATTCACTTCTGCATCTCAAGCTTGATGGAGTAGGAGCTCAAAAATAATTCAGTGAATCCATTTCTGCTGTGCCAGCAAATTTGGGCTTGTCCACCATTTACATCTGCATTCTTATCACCCATTCATACAGACAGGATTCGTCCAAACATTTCTTCCCCATGAGGATACTTAGGACTATGCCAACACCCTCATTGGATACATGAGGAAATTGAGGCTCGGCAGAGTTAAGAGACTTGCCAAAGGCCAGTGAATGGCCACTTCAGGATAAAAACGCAGTCCCACCTTGACGTTTCACCAGACCCAGCTCTTTGATCTATGGACAGAGAAACAATCTTATTGACAGGCAGACCAAGGGGTGTGTAGTCATGCCACGTTCTTTGTTATCAAGGATTAAAACATGACCAGCTCCCCCCACCCCAGGCAATTTACCCAACACACCCTTGATGGTGATTTTGCCTGACAGGTACTGCCCAGGCACACACTACAATAAAGGGCTGGCCTGCTCCCCATTCTGCCCTCTCCCTCCCTCTTTCCGCACACAGGCTCCTGCCTCCAAGGGCACTGGCTTCCTGATCAGCCAGCCATGCTCTAAAGCGCAAACAGGGTAGGAAATGAAAACTCCGGGAAGAGCAGATGATGCGGGCGGGAGGTGGAGGTACCTCCACTCAGTGCGATCTGTCGGCTCCCCAGGCTGGCAAGAAAAACTTAAACATTATTTACTCAGCCATGTGCGAGTTAAAACCAATATCTGCCGGCCATCTGTTCAGCCCAGTGACCCCTTGGAATTCCACGCCCCCCCGTGACGTCAGCATCATTCCTTCTCATCTTTCTCTCTGCTCCCTGGCTCTGCTCCCTTCCCCAGGGCCCAGATGGGAAGGGAAGGGAAAGGTCGGTGGTGACCAGGGCAGCACCGCAGAGCTCCTTCCAAACGCACAGCCATCGAGGTTATTGTTAAACTTCCCGCACTTGGCATTCAGGGTTACTTGTGCCTTATGAGGTTTCTATCATATTCAGTGGGGTTCAGTGGGAGCCCTAGATCCTACCATTCACTTCCAGTGGCCCTGACTCTGAATGGTGTGACCTTAAGCAAGTTGCTTCCTAGCAGTGCTGGGTCTTGGCTCCTGATGGAGGAAACAGACCAGCTCTTCTTTAACATCCCCTTGAGCTGTAATGTCTCCCTAACCCCTCTTTCTTGGGTTTTATACCCCATTTCTGACTCAGAACCCTCATACCAGACATTGCCACGTTCTCCTCCTCCAGGGAGGCTCCACTCCCTGCTGCGCCCATTTATCCATATCTGCCAAGGAAGGCTCCCCACCACGATGCCTTCCTGTTACCTGGCAACCATCATCACCACACAGGGCTGCTAGCCTGCCGCCCCGCCTTCCACGTGTGCACACACTTATATACACAGGGCCCGGCCAAGGAGACTGTGAGGCACAAAAGCGAGCTGTGGCGTCTGAGCGGGAACAAGCAGGGAACGTTCAGGGAAAAGCTCCCGGCACAAAAAGCGCTGGGTAGCGAAGGAGAGTGGCGCTCCAGCTGCGGTGCTGAGGTCCACTGCTGTGCGCCCTTGAGTAAACTCTTTCTGACTCTCAGCTGCAGTTTCCCATTTGTGCAGCCAGGGTGATGAATTCAATTAATCCTTACCAGCTCCCCGGGACAATTATTTTCCATAAGAAAATACCTGGGTAATCTTGGACGATATCTGCAGTTGGGCATAGTTCTTATAGCCATGGCCCTGCTGCATTTCTCTACTTGCAGACAGGAGTTAAGGTAGTGACCGAGGTCAATCAGGTGTGACTCCCAACTAATGGTGTGCTAGAGACCCTTCCCAACTGGGTGTTCAGTGAAGTTGTGTCGGAAGCTTGGACACTACATTGGCTATAGTGGGTGTATTTACTTCATGAAAATTGGCAAGTGCTACAAATCAAGGATTTTTTTTTTTTTGAGAGCCAGTTGTTACACATTTATCAGCACACTTACTGTCCTCAGCCCCTTTAGACAGCCTCCAGGAAGACTTCCCACCAAGGGAACTTCCTTCCTTCCTGAGTTTCCCCCAATGATTTCCAGACCTATGTGCTTTAGGGAAGGCATTCCATTGCCCACTGCCAGCTTTCTTGCCTGGCTTTCCCCCGGTGGGCTTCCACGAATGCAGATACAGAGTGGGGAGAAAGAAGGGAAACAGGCACTTGCTTTTAAGGACTACCTGTTCGTGGCAGGCCAGGAAAAATTGCACAAAGGCTAGATTACTTATGTACCATTAGGAAGATCATTAATATCAGGGTGTTAAAATATGTAAATAGCATAAATATGCCCCACATCCTAATTACTGTTTTGCATGATCAAGTCATTTACTCTTTATGACATTTTATGATTGTTCAGCTGTCAGCAAACACTTAGCACAACCTCCTACCATGGATGATGAAGCTATGGAGTTTTCCCAGTTTCCTGGCCAGGAACAGTGGGGTGGGGGTGGGGGCGGCATCAAGGCAAAACAAAGCCTCCCTGTCCCTATTCCAGGTGCCTCCACTGTGGAGGAAGACACCCATCGTTGGAGATTCTTTTTGTGTGAACAACATATGTTCCTGCTTCCTGGCATTTTCCCCAATGTTCTGTAATCCCGATTCTGGTGGAGGCAGATTTATATGCAGGCTAATGAGAGCTGACATTTCTTGTGCTGGTTGCTACACTTGCTGTGTTGATTTAACGCAGTGCAGGTTCATCCAACTGCAAAGCAAGTTTCCCTGAACCTTTCTGTAAAGCAACTTAACGGTCACGATTGGAGAAGCTGCCTGCTACGTGAAGAACGGTGACTTTCGGGATATCCAAAAGGCAGGATCCCGGAACGGAATTCTGCCTGCTCTTTGGGCTTTCTGCTCAGCTTCAAAAGAAGCTTCTCGCTGGCATGGAAGTGTTTGAATTTGATGGCCACTTTGCTTTTTTTTGAAGAGTTAGTTTAAACCAGAAGTCTCACCTGGGTGGCATAAAAACCAGTTACTGTTCATAGGCATATTTTGTTTGGCTCTCACAGTGTTAAAAATGATTTTACTTGCCAATTTTAAAAAATTGGGACATTTCACGTAAAATTTAGATTTCTGCCTTCTCTGAAAAAATACAAAGGTCTGGAATGATTGCCTGACATTACCATGAGGCAACCTCCAACTGGGGGCGTAGGAGTGCATATAGCAGAGTGGGCAGGATATAGCTTTGGACTTCATTCAGATGGCCTGGGTTTAAATCCAAGCTCCACAGCTTAATTGCTGTGTGACTTTGGGCCATTTACTTAGCTTCTCTGTGCTTCAGTCTCTTCATCTATAAAAAAGGAGATAGCCCCCATGGCACTCAGTTATAAGCACTTAGAACAGTGTCTGGCACTTATTAAGAGCTGTTTAAGATTTATTCATTATGATGAACAGCTACTGCCTTTAGATGGGGTTTATGCACTGTGTGAAACCCTGGAACTTTCCTGAGTTAAGACACAAGATGTGAAGCAGAGACTACCTTATGGTGAGTCTCATGAAGCTTCCAGCCATCAGTAATATTGAGGGTGCGGGGTTTGGGGTCCTTCTGCACAGCCGGAGAGGAAGCAGGAGGAAAAGGGAACATCCTAGGGTTCTCCTTGCATTTTTACCATCAGCATTTACAGCAGTCAAGGTCCAATGTATTCCCCCAAATGACAGGTTCACAGAGCGCACAACTGCATACTGGAGATTATTAAAAATCGGGTGTTGCTGGCAGGAAGAAGGGAACGGAGAGGTGAATGGAAACAATTTCCATTAAAATGGAGTTTGGAGACAAAAGGCACATGGAGAACTATTTTGAGCCTAAGGCAGGTGACACTGGATTCAAAATTTAATGAGCCTTAAATGCCATTGGATGAATATAGCCGGAGACGCATGGTTACATCAGAAAGGGCCCACACAGTTGCATGCTTTCCCACAATACTCCATTTTTTTAAAGGCTCCTTAGAACTAACAAGCTAAACCTCAGTCAAATGAGGGAGTCATAGTCATTTGCAGCTAAGTGATCTTTCAGCTGCACAGAGAGAGGTACCCTACCTGGCTGCTGGAGAGCCGGCGGTGACTCAACCTGGGCATGGGGACACAGACTTCCATGCTTGCCGGAAGGTCCCCTGGCAGATCGACCATCTGCAAGTGCCCTCCATGTTTCCTGGCTTTCCAGGTCTTATGCCTCCTCTCCCCCAAGCCCTCACTGGGACGTACCCTTGGCTTCGCGGCGGGGTGGGTTTGTCTGCTGTCTGGACAGTTGTGTTTTCCTGCAGGGTGCTGCTCAGTGGCTGGGCTCAGGTAAAGAGCTTGCACTTGTCCAATGCATAAACAGGGGGAAGCAAATTCATTTCACAGCCGAGGTTGCCAGCCTCTGACAAGAACAGGGAACTTGGAAAAAAATGAAGCCCCCTGCTGCCTGTGAAATGCCTGTAGAATCAGATGCAAGAGCCCCCACGATAGCATAAGTTCCTAAGGGTCTTTCTGGCCTCCCCTGCAAGCCTGGGCAGCTTTCCACATGGACTGTAGCCATGGGAAACAGACATCAGGGGTCAGGTTTTCCTGGATCAGTTATGGAGAAGGAGTAACAGAGGTGTCAGGGCAGACTAGAACTCTCTCCTGCCCCCTTCATGCTTGCTGACTCACACCCTTGCACCACTCCATTCTGCCAATTTCCTGCAGATCAATGCTGCACACACTTGCTCATGAAAATACTCATCTCCAAAGCTTCTGCTGTTCTCACCCCACTGTGCTGATTTTTGCCACACCCCTCCTGTCAGTATTTACTTAGTGTAGGACATTTTAACACCTATGCTAGCCTCAGCATCAGCCATAAAGCCTGTAAAATCACAGGTTTGAGGTGCCAGCTTTATTGTTTGCTACTATACATTAAAATCAATCCTAACCACGTGACAAATGTTTCTCTGCATACCACCTAACATGATCCTGTGAACCACCGGTGCTGGAGGTATGATACTTCTGGGACACCATGCTAGAGGAAGTGGGATGAACTTGTTGCTGCAGAAAATCCCAGAGGGGATGTGGCACAAGATTTGTGGCTGAAGAGGACTTGAATTCAGACCCAAAGAGTGAGAAAAGCAATCTCTCGAGGTGTGATTGGGAGATGCATTCCACCCCCACTTCGCCAAAAGACTTGACTGGTCTTTCAAGTTAAAGATAGCAAGCATTTTAGGCTTAGAAATCCAGACATGAAAATGGAAGCATAAAGAGAGAGGGGTGGGCTGAGAGACGGGCACTGGCTTTCATTTGGGAAGGAGGAAGGGGCATGTTTCGCAAAGTAGCTCCTGGGAGCTGGCAGGAGGGAAGGTTCATGCTGCCTTTGGAGCTGTTCTTCCTGGACCTCAGGGCCACAGAACAAAAGGTCTTAAGGCCTGAATTAGTGTGCTTTGGCTGGCATAACAAAGGACCACAGGTCGGGTGGCTTAAACAACAGGACTTCATCTTCTCATAGTTCTGGAGGCTGGGAGGCTGAGATCAAGCTGTCGGCAGGGCTGGCTTCTCCGAGGCCTCTCAGGTCGGCTTGTAGCTGGCCACCTTCTTACCGTGTCCTCATACGGTCTTCCTTTTGTACAGTCTACGTCCCAGTTTCCTCTTCTTACGTGGGCCCTGGTGAGGGTGGATGAGGGCCCACCCGAATGACCTCATTTAACCTTAATTACTTCTTTAAAGACTCTATATCAATCAGATCACATTCTGAGGTGCCTGGGGTTAGGGCTTCAACATATAAATTTGGTGGAGTTGGGGAGTAGGGGCAGGGAGAAAAGTCAACTCATAACAAGGCCTTTAGAATCAAAAAAGAAACTGATGTGTTAGAACTCCATCTGCTGCCACAAGTGATGGGAATTCTGGCTCAGCCTCGGGAGTTCAAGGAGAACAGGAACCTCCTGGCATCCAGGAGAGGCTTGTGTTTAGCCCTGTGGGGTCCAGCGGGCTTCAGGGACTGGGGTCCTGGCTCCTCCTCCACAATAGGGGTTGGTGATACAGAGGGAAAATATCCAGAAGAATTAATGAGGGATCCCCTCTGGTATTTCCTATTATCTTACAACCCTCCCCACTGGGGCAGGAGACCACGGACCCTCCAATCTTCAAGAGAGAGGTGTCACATCAGCATCTGAGGGCAAAGAAATCAGACTCATAACCCAAGGTTAAGGCTGAAGACAAAGACTTGGAAGCACACGTGACAGTTTCAGGCAGGTTTTGCTGCCCCAGAGGAAAATTCTCTAGTCTTGGACAGGAAGAGAAAAATTGGACAGGAATATAAAGAGCGACAAGGCCTGTGGTTTTCAGAAGGCCATGAGGCAGCCTCCCAGCACTTCTTGGGATTCCAGATGAAGGTTGGAGGGCAGCCATTCCACCCCTGCCCGCTGCATGTGAGAAGAGCAGGCAAGTCACTGACAGCAGGAGCCAGGCTGGGAGAGGCCCAAAGGTCACGAGTGAAGGGCGCTGCAGACACAACCCGCGTGTTGTGACAGCGAAGAATCAGATGCACAATGCACTACTTTCAAGGACACCGGCATGGACACGTCACAACTGAGGACCAGACACTCCCACCCCCATCTCCCGCTGCCTGTGAATCCTGCCCTCAGAATTTAGCAACGACCTTGGGGGAAGGGGAAATCTCAACTTGACTGAGAGTAAGTTTCCATTATCTGGTGGGATACAGACAAACGATCATTGAAGTTTAATGTATCAGTTTTTTATCACTGCCGTAACAAATTCCACAAACTTAGTGTCTCGAAACAATACACATTTATTATCTTACAGTTCTGGGGGTTAGAAGTCTGACATGGCTGCTCCCCAGGGCTAACATCAAGGTGTCAGCAGGGATGTATTTCTTCTGGAGAGTTTAGGAGGGAATCTGTTTTCTTGCCATTTCCGGCTTCCTCCGGCCTCCCACATTCCTGGGCTTGTGGGCCCTTTCTCCAACTTCAAAGCTGGCAATGGCAGGTTGAGTCCTTCTCACATTGCATCACCTGAGCATCCTACAAGGTCACATCTCTTTTTCTACCTCTCTTTTTCACTTTAAGAACCCTTGTCATAGGGCCCACCTGAATAATATTAAAGTAAGCTGATTAGAAACGTTAATTTCATTTGCAACCTTAAGTCGCCTTTGCTATGTGGTCCTGATCCTGGGAACGAGGACATGGACATCATTCAGGGACCATTATTCTGCTTGACACATTTAGTGAATACACAAATAGACATATTCCTTGCCTGGCTGAAGTGGTGGTCTGAGATTTGTGGTTATGAACTGATGTGTCTGTTACAGGGACAAATTCTGGTTTTGAGGTTCAAGATGGGGGTCTGAGTTTTCATCCCTGTAGGATGCTGCTCTGAGAAGCATCGTTAGACCAACCACCGGGCCCAATCTTGGGAGTGAGACTCTGAACTCAGAAGTCACAGATTCTACAATCTTAGAACTGTAGAATCCATAACACCTCAGGGTGGAAGTGGTCAGGGAAGGCCGCTGATCCAACCTGTCTCACCTGGGACAGGAATCCGTCTGTATTCTTATACTTCCATCTTCACCTCTACCATCAGCTCCAAGAGTTTATCATTTCACTCCAAGACTGGCCTCCCAAGTCAGCTGCCTGCCTCTGTTGTTCCCCTGCTGGTCATATGACCACACACTTGCCAGAGAGATCTTCTACAGGGGCAAATCAGATTGTATCACTCCCTCACTCAGACCCCCCAAGGTTCCCCTTCCTGTTAGGTTGAAATCTACTCTGTACCGTGGCCCCAGTGGCCCACCTGATGACTCACCTGTCTCCCTGACCTCATCTTCCACCACACTTCCCTTCTGTACGTTCTAGCAAACTTGGTTTTCCCTCTGTTCTTAGTCCATGTCAAGCTGGCTCTCATCTCCTGATTCAGGGCTTGCTGTTCCCCATACCTGAAAATGTTCTCTTCTAGTTATTTCCGTGGTTCCCTTCCTTCTATGGATCTCTGTTCCTTTGATGGGCCTTCCTCAGCCACCATCTACTCCCTTGTTAGTGTCGTTCATTGCCTGTACCGCCAGCTTTCAACACGACACGTGTTTCCTCTTTGTTCTCTGTTTCCTTCTCTAGAGTATACACTTCCTGAATGCCAGGACTCTGACAACTTTATTTATCACTATATCCACTGTATCCATCACATTGCCTGGCACATAAGAGATGCTAAGTAAAGAATTGTTGAATGCATGAGTGAGTGACTGCCTCAGTGGGCCCCGGGGCATTTAAGAAGCTCCTGTTGCCTGGGACTACTGCACTAAGCTATTAATCAATGAGACCTTTACTTCATTCAAAATTAGAGTAACCGCTGAATGCATTTCCATCATTAGAGAGAACTGTTCAAAATCAGTGGGCAGTGAGGACTTCCCAGAATAGGTAACTGGGAGATATCCGGCCTCCGTGAGTTTAGACAAGGCTCGCAGCATGAACACTAATCACATGTCAGGATCATTGTCGGTACACAGAGGATAACAAAGACGGACAAGAGACAGCCCCTTCCCTCAAGGAAATTATAGACTGGTAGGAGAAGATAGACACATACACACATTTTTCTGTGTTTCTGACACAGGAAGAGTAGCATAAAAACATGAAATATGGATAAACCTCAGAAGAAGCAAACAAACTTTGGCATCTTCGCTGCCTCTGCAATGGTGACCTGTGTCTCCTGTCAGCTGGCTTCAATAGGAGGACTTTAATTATATTGCTTAATTACACCAGAGCACACCAGGATTTTTAATTTTTTTTAACATTAATTCCCCTCTGGGTTCCTGATATTTGCCTTACGTTATTGCCAAGCACTGGAGAGGAGCGACAAACACAAGAAGGGTCTTAATATTTGGAATTCTCAGCCCTGCAGTGTGTTATTTGCCTTTCCATTTGGAGCTCGAGGATGCAAACCCTTCATCTGTTCATGGTGACCTCTGAGCAGAGCTCCAGGAACCAGGGAGGGCTGGGACCTCATGGCAAAGCATCCAGAAGCTGCCCTAGACTTTGTGAAACACTGAAAGCTTTCTCATTTGACCTTTTCAACAACTACATGGAGGAGATCTCAGCTCCACTGTTTTACAAATGAGGAAACTGAGGCATAGATTGGTGAATTGGTTTGTTTGCCTATAAATAAATCTAGTCAGAGCAAAAGATGGAACTGAAATTTATATCTTTAAACTCCAAGACACTAGCGTTTGCCACGAAACATGAGCTTTTTGCCAAGATATTTTCATCTGTGCCAAATCATATGACAATACGCTGGGTAACTTATTCTTTACAAATATTTATTTTTTGCCTTTTGGCAGCTTCAGGTTAGCATATGTGTTTAATTAACATTTCTAATTAAAATCACAATGTGTAAAAATCAAATATTGTCCATGAGTTACATTCCCCCATATCTGTAGATGGTGCCAATTTGCACATGGTAGGTAAACTATTTTAACTTTTCTAGTAAGAACTTCTGGTAAAATTTTATAAAATAAAATCAGTGGGAAGAAGTTAAAAACTCTTAGCCAGCTCCCCACCAAGGCTGAGATCATGAAGCAGGAGCTGCACTATGGGCATTGCTTACTGCAGCTGGAATGGGTAAGCATGTTCACTAGGTACAATAAGCTAAATCTCTGTGTCCCCCAAAGTTCATATGTTGAAACCCTAATTGCAGTGTGACAGTATTTGGAGGTGAGGCCTTTGGGAGGTAATTAGATCATGAAGGTGGCCCTCTCATGAATGGGATTAGTGCCTTTATAGAAACAAGCCAGAGAGCTCTCAGTTTCTTTCTGCCATGTGAGGATACAATGAAAAGCCAGTGCAGTCTGCAACCTGGAGAAGAGTCCTCACCAGAATCTCACCATGCTGGCACCCTGATCTCACACTTCCAGCCTCCAGATCTATGAGAAATAGATTTCTGCTGTTTATAAGCCACCCAGTCTATGAGACTTTGTTGTAGCAACCTGAATGAACTAAGACCCCTGGGCAACATGCATCTTCTCCTTAAGAAATTCATTTGGGGTAGGGTTCCAAGATGGCCGAATAGGAACAGCTCCAGTCTACAGCTCCCAGCGTGAGCGACACAGAAGATGGGTGATTTCTGCATTTCCAACTGAGGTACTGGGTTCATCTCACTGGGGCTTGTCGGACAGTAGGGGCAGGACAGTGGATACAGTCCACCGAGCATGAGCCATAACAAGGCAAGGCATCACCTCACCCAGGAAGCGCAAGGGGTCAGGAAATTCCCTTTCCTAGCCAAGGGAAGCGGTGACGGACAGCACCTGGAAAATTTGGTCACTCCCACCCTAATACTGCACTTTTCCAATGGTCTTAGCAAATGGCACACCAGGCATATCCCACGCCTGGCTTGGAGGGTCCCACACCCATGGAGCCTCACTCATTGCTAGCACAGCAGTTAGAGATTGAACTGCAAGGCAGCAGCCAGGCTGGGGGAGGGGCGCCCGCCATTGCTGAGGCTTAAGTAGGTAAACAAAGCATCCAGGAAGCTTGAACTGGGTGGAGCCCACTGCAGCTCAAGGAGGCCTGCCTGCCTCTGTAGGCTCCACCTCTGGGGGCAGGGCAAAGCCAAACAAAAGGCAGCAGAAACCTCTGCAGACTTAAATGTCCCTGTCTGACAGCTTTGAAGAGAGCAGTGGTTCTCCCAGCACAGAGTTTAAAATCTGAGAATGGACAGAATGCCTCCTCAAGTGGGTCCCTGACCCTCCAGTAGCCTAACTGGGAGGCACCCTCCAGTAGGGGCAGACTGACACCTCACACAGCCGAGTACCCCTCTGAGACAAAACTTCCAGAAGAACGATAAGGCAGCAACATTTGCTGTTCAGCAATATTCGCTGTTCTGCAGCCTCCACTGCTGATAACCAGGCAAACAGGGTCTGAAGTGGACCTCCAGCAAATTCCAACAGACCTGCAGCTGAGGGTCCTGACCGTTAGAAGGAAAGCTAACAAACAGAAAGGACATCCACACCAAAATCCCATCTGCACATCACCATCATCAAAGACCAAAGGTAGAAAAAAACCACAAAGATGGTGAAAAAACAGAGGAGAAAAGCTGAAAATTCTAAAAATCGGAGTGCCCCTCCCCCTCCAAAGGAACGCAGCTCCTCTCCAGCAACAAAACAAAGCTGGACAGAGAATGACTTTGACGAGTTGAGAGAAGAAGGCTTCAGACGATGAAATTTCTCTGAGCTAAAGGAGGAAGTTTGAACCCAATGCAAAGAAGCTAAAAACCTTGAAAAAAATTAGACGAATGGCTAACTAGAATAACCAGCGTAGAGAAATCCTTAAATGACCTGAGGGAGCTGAAAACCTTGGCACAAGAACTACTTGACAAATGCACAAGCTTCAGTAGCCAATTCGATCAACTGGAAGAAAGGGTATCAGTTATTGAAGATCAAATGAATGAAATGAAGCAAGAAGAGAAGTTTAGAGAAAAAAGAGTGAAAAGAAATGAACAAAGCCTCCAAGAAATATGGGACTATGTGAAAAGACCAAATCTACGTCTGATTGGTGTACCTGAAAGTGACGGGGAGAATGGAACCAAGTTGGAAAACACTCTGCAGGATATTATCCAGGGGAACTTCCCCAACCTGGCAAGGCAGGCCAACATTCAAATTCAGGAAATACAGAGAATGCCACAAAGATACTTCTTGAGAAGAGGAACCCCAAGACACATAATTATCAAATTCATCAAGGTTGAAATGGAGGAAAAAATGTTAAGGGCAGCCAGAGAGAAAGGTCAGGTAACCCCCAAAGGGAAACCCATCAGACTAACAGTGGATCACTCAGCAGAAACTCTACAAGCCAGAAGAGAGTGGGGGCCAATATTCAACATTCTTAAAGAGAAGAATTTTCAACCCAGAATTTCATATCCAGCCAAACTAAGCTTCATAAGTGAAGAAGAAATAAAATCCTTTACAGACCAGCAAATGCTGAGAGATTTTGTCACCACTAGGCCTGCCCTACAAGAGGTCCTAAAGGAAGCACTAAACATGGAAAGGAACAACCAGTACCAGCCACCGCAAAAACATGCCAAATTATAAAGACCATCAATGCTAGGAAGAAACTGCATCAACTAACGAGCAAAATAACCAGCTAAAATCATAATGACAGGATCAAATTCACACATAACAATATTAACCTTAAGTGTAAATGGGCTAATTGCTCCAATTAAAAGACACAGACTGGCAAATTGGATAAAGAGTCAAGACCAATCAGTGTGCTGTATTCAGGAGACCCATCTCACATGCAGAGACACATAGGCTCAAAATAAAGGGATGGAGGAAGATCTACCAAGCAAATGGAAAACAAAAAAAAAGCAGGTGTTGCAATCCTAGTCTCTGATAAAACAGACTTTAAACCAACAAAGGTCAAAAGAGACAAAGAAGGCCATTACATAATGGTAAAGGGATCAATTCAACAAGAAGAGCTAACTATCATAAATATATATACACCCAATACAGGAGCATCCATATTCATAAAGCAAGTCCTTAGAGACCTTCAAAGAGACTTAGACTCCCACACAATAATAATGGGAGACTTTAACACCCCACTGTCAACATTAGACAGATCAACGAGACAGAAAATTAACAAGGATATGCAGGAATGGAACTCAGCTCTGCACCAAGCGGACCTAATAGACATCTACAGAATTCTCCACCCCAAATCAACTGAATATAGGTTCTTCTCAGCACCACATCGCACTTATTCCAAAATTGACCACGTAATTGGCAGTAAAGCACTCCTCAGCAAATGTAAAAGAACAGAAATTATAACAAACTGTCTCTCAGACCACAGTGTAATCAAACTAGAATTCAGGATTAAGAAACTCACTCAAACCACTCAACTACATGGTTGAAACTCACTCAAACTGCTCAGCTACATGCTCCTGAATGACTACTGGATACACAAAGAAATGAAGGCAGAAATCAAGATGTTCTTTGAAACCAGTGAGAACAAAGACACAACATACCAGAATCTCTGGGACACATTTAAAGCAGTGTGTAGAGGGAAATTTATAGCACTAAATGCCCACAAGAGAAAGCAGGAAAGATCTAAAATGGACACCCTAACATCACAATTAAAAGAACTAGAGAAGCAAGAGCAAACACATTCAAAAGCTAGCAGAAGGCAAGAAATCACTAAGATCAGAGCAGAACTGAAGGAGATAGAGACACAAAAAAACCCTTCAAAAAATCAATGAATCCAGGAGCTGGTTTTTTGAAAAGATCAACAAAATTGATAGACTGCTGGCAAGACTAATAAAGAAGAAAATAGAGAAGAATCAAATAGATGCAATAAAAAATGATAAAGGGGATATCACCACTGATCCCACAGAAATACAAACTACCATCAGAGAATACTGTAAACACCTCTACACAAATAAACTAGAAAATCTAGAAGAAATGGATAAATTCCTGGACACATACACCCTCCCAAGACTAAACCAGGAAGAAGTTGAATCTCTGAATAGACCAATAACAGGCTCTGAAATCGAGGCAATAATTAACAGCCTACCAACCAAAAAAAGTCCAGGACCAGACGGATTCACAGCTGAATTCTACCAGAGATACAAGGAGGAGCTGGTACTATTCCTTCTGAAACTATTCCAATCAGTAGAAAAAGAGGGAATCCTCCCTAACTGATTTTATGAGGCCAGCATCATCCTGACACCAAAGCCTGGCAGAGACACAACAAAAAAAGAGAATTTTAGACCAATATCCCTGATGAACATTGATGCAAAAATCCTCAACAAAATGCTGGCAAACAGAATCCAGCAACACATCAAAAAGTTTATCCACCATGATCAAGTGGGCTTCATCCCTGGGATGCAAGGCTTGTTCAACATATGCAAACCAATAAACATAATCCAGCATATAAACAGAATCAAAGACAAAAACCACACGATTGTCTCAATAGATGCAGAAAAGGCCTTTGACAAAATTCAACAGCCCTTCATGCTAAAAACTCTCAATAAATTAGGTACTGATGGGACGTATCTCAAAATAATAAGAGCTATTGATGACAAACCCACAGCCAATATCATACTGAATGGGCAAAAACTGGAAGCATTCCCTTTGAAAAGAGGCACAAGACAGGGATGCCCTCTCTCAGCACTCCTATTCAACATAGGTTAGAAATTCTGGCTGAGGCAATCAGGCAGGAGAAGGAAATAAAGGGTATTCAATTAGGAAAAGAGGAAGTCAAATTGTACCTATTTGCAGATGACATGATTGTATATTTAGAAAACCCCATCGTCTCAGCCCAAAATCTCCTTAAGCTCATAAGCAACATCAGTAAAGTCTCAGAATACAAAAATCAATGTGCAAAAATCACAAGCATTCTTATACACCAATAACAGACAAAGAGCCAAATCATGAGTGAGCTCCAATTCACAATGGCTTCAAAGAGAATAAAATACCTAGGAATCCAACTTACAAGGGATGAGAAGGACCTATTCAAGGAGAACTGCAAACCACTGCTCAATGAAATAAAAGAGGACACAAACAAATGGAAGAACATTCCATGCTCATGGATAGGAAGAATCAATATCATGAAAATGGCCATACTGCCCAAGGTAATTTATAGATTCAATGCCATCCCCATCAAGCTTTCTTCACAGAATTGGACAAAACTACTTTAAAGTTCATATGGAACCAAAAAAGAGCCCGCATTGCCAAGACAATCCTAAGCCAAAAGAACAAAGCTAGAGGCATCACGCTACCTGACTTCAAACTATACTACAAGGCTACAGTAACCAAAACAGCATGGTACTGGTACCAAAACAGCATGGTACTGGTACCAAAACAGAGATACAGACCAATGGAACAGAACAGAGGCCTAAGGAATAACATCACACGTCTATAACCATGTGATCTTTGACAAACCTGACTAATATAAGAAATGGGGAAAGGATTCCCTATTTAATAAATGGTGCTGGGAAAACAAGTCAGCCATATGTAGAAAGCTGAAACTGGATCCCTTCCTTACCCCTTATACAAAAATTAATTCAAGATGGATTAAAGACTTACATATTAGACCTAAAACCATAAAAACCCTAGAAGAAAACCTAGGCAATACCATTCAGGACATAGGCATGGGCAAGGACTTCATGTCTAAAACACCAAAAGCAATGGCAATGAGAGCCAAAGTTGACAAATGGGATCTAATTAAACTAAAGAGCTTCTGCACAGCAAAGGAAACTACGATCAGAGTTAACAGGCAACCTACAGAATGGGAGAAAATTTTTGCAATCTACTCATCTGACAAAGGGTTAATATCCAGAATCTACAAAGAACTCAAACAAATTTACAAGAAAAAATCAAACAACCCCATCAAAAAGTGGGCGAAGGATATGAACAGATACTTCTCAAAAGAAGACATTTATGCAGCCGAAAAACACATGAAGAAATGCTCATCATCACTGGCCATCAAAGAAATGCAAATGAAAACCACAGTGAGATACCATCTCACACCAGTTAGAATGGCGATCATTAAAAAGCCAGGAAACAACAGATGCTGGAGAGGATGTGGAGAAATAGGAACACTTTTACACTGTTGGTGGGACTGTAAACTAGTTCAACCATTGTGGAAGACAGTGTGGTGATTCCTCAAGGATCTAGGAATAGAAATACCATTTGACCCAGCCATCCCATTACTGGGTATATACTCAAAGGATTATAAATCATGCTGCTATAAAGACACATGCACACGTATGTTTATTGCGGCACTCTTCACAATAGCAAAGACTTGGAACCAACCCAAATGTCCATCAATGATAGACTGGATTAAGAAAATGTGGCACATATACATCATGGAATACTATGCAGCCATAAAAAAGGATGAGTTCATGTCCTTTGTAGGGACATGGATGAAGCTGGAAACCATCATTCTCAGCAAACTATCGCACGGACAAAAAACCAAACACTGCATGTCCTCACTCATAGGTGGGAATTGAACAATGAGAACACTTGGACACAGGAAGGGGAACATCACACACTGGGGCCTGTCGTGGGGTGCGGGGAGGGGAGAGAGATAGCATTAGGAGATATACCTAATGCTAAATGATGAGCTAATGGGTGCAGCACACCAACATGGCACATGTATACATATTTAACAAACCTGCACGCTGTGCACATTTACCCTAGAACTTAAAGTATAATAAAAAATAAAATAAAATAAAAAAATTAAAAAAAAGAAATTCATTTCAGGGAGGCAGGTGGTTGGATGGTGTGGGATGTAGAAAAGGACTTTGCTGCCACACGGCAAAGAGAAAACAAATCTATAAAGCTATGGCTGCAAAGTGAAGGGGATTTTAAATGAGAATTACTTTGATTTTTGACTCTATTTCTACATGGCCCCAGAGAGGATTAAAAACAAGTTATAACATTTACCTACCAACACACACAGTGTATTGCTCTTCTCTGCAACAGGATTTCCCAAACCTTAATCATTGCTCAATAATTTTTGTCACATCTTGGAGCTACTTTTTCACCTAATAATTTTACTTTAAATTGCTTCATTCAACTTAAATAAAATTTTTACAAAGAAACTTTCACATCACTATCATAAGTGAAAAACTGGTGTAAATAATATGTATGTCTATATACATATGCATATTAAAATAAACAACCACTAAGAAATGTCTGTGGGCCTCCAATAACCATCTCACTGCTGTTGATGGCCTGTGTATCATGCTCTGGAATGCACTGGACTACATTCTACTGGGGCATCTTCACAGAGAATTGATAATGTTTTGGAAATGTATAATAACTTGGTGACAGTAGTCTTAAATTCGTAACTGAATTAGTAGACAATTCATGGCTGAAAAAGAATAGCGACAAATGAAGGAGCCTTTAAAAAACAAAGCAGTAATGAAACAAAAGCAAAACAAAATATGTGACCTAACCATGCCTTTCCTGCAATTGTCCCCTTGGGGAGGCAGATATACCTCTATCTTCCCTTTCCCATCCCTCTTCCCTCTACCCCAGTATTTTGGCTGTACAAAGTGCCAAGACATTACAAAGCCCCTTGAATCTCAAGCACTGGAGGGTTTCTGTAGGGGAGTCCATCATTCCAGCCCTCATGGTCCCTGGAGCTGGTTCTCTGTCCCTTCCCTCCCAAGCCTGGGATGCATGGCCCTCACTCTTTGCTGAGGCTGGGATGGGAGCCTCTGCACTTCCTCCCCGTTACCCTAAAGACACTTCTCTGACCTGCTTCTTTCACAACAAAACTAGGTAGCCCTTTAAACTAAAATCCAGGAACATCAGCAATTAAATTTTTTACAATATGTGTGAAGGTGGGTATTGCTGTCTCCTTGAGCGCAAATTGGGCATGATCTGACTCAAGGTGAGAGTCTAGTGTAGCCTCTTCTTCCACTGCAGCAGGAAGACAAGGAAGGAAACAGAGTTAACTTTCTAGAGTAAAACCAGCTGATTGTTCACGTATTGTTGGTATCATCACAACACAATTTGGTTTTGACTGAGGGATATTAAGTGTCAGGCATCTCATCTCAGTTTGTCCACACCACAGCCAGGAGAGAGGCACTGCTGTTATCCCTGCTTTAACACAGATGAGAACATTGAGGCACAGAGAAGCTGAGCAATGAGCCCAAGACCACCCAGTTGGGTAATAAGTGATCAAGTCAGGTCCTACATTTGGACCTCAGCCTGGTCACCTGGTTACCACTTTGCTCAAGGGCTGCAAGGCTCACTGGTTGGTTTTTGCATCAGAAGCATCTTGCAAACCACGAATACCAACATGAATACCAGACATTATTGTTATTCCAAGGGCCACTATAATTATTCTCCTTACTTGCAGATAAGGATGATGAAGGAGGGACATGAGGAACTCTGTTCCCATTGAATCTTGGCCCAGTGGTGCCTATCTTGGCTATTGGTGCCCAAGCTAAAAAAGAAAACAAAGAGTACATTGGAAAGGCTTAATTATTTTCTAATTATAAAGGGATATGTGGTGAAAAATTAGTATTGATAATAAAAGTGATAACAAAACAGTTTGGGACATTTTTTCTGGAGGGAAGGGTGGTAGAATTATTACAGTTTTGAATACCATGTAGCCTGTGACCTAGCACTGCTGTTTCTAGATAACTCTCCTCAGAAGATCCTTGCCCAGGTACCCAAAGAGGCACAACTAATGAAGTTTGTCTGTAGAGCAAAAATTTAGAAATGATGGACATTTTATCCAAGGGGATACGTGCAGCGTGTCCATGCTGTGGAGTTCCATGCAGCAGCTAAAAAGTGGGGGCTAGATCTCTGTGAGGACACTGAGAACTCTCCACAATGCATAATTAAGAGGAAGAAAAATAATTTGCAGAGTAATAGGCATATTGTGGTTCATGTATTATTTGTGCTTTTAAAAAGTGCGAAAAGAAAACCTACATTTTTCTAAGTGTGCGTGGACCTCAGTAAATCAATAACAAATGGTCTGCTAAGACATGAACCACACTGGTGAAACTGATATGTAACTGGTCAGCTGGCAGGTGAAACATGAAAGGGAATTTTCTTTCTTTGTCTGTACTGTTTGATTTCTTTTTTTATACTGAGGATATTCATGTTTCCTGTGTAACTCAAAAACAGAAATTAATAATGTTCACTTAGTCCTATGCTTAGTACCCAGGTGATGAAATAATCTGTATACCAAACCCCTGAGTTTACCTATATAACAAACACGCACATGTAACCATGAAGCTAAAAATAAAAGTTAAAATATTTTTTAAAACATAAAACAAATTAAAATTTTAAAATAATGTTCACTTAGATCATTTTAAAATACAGATATGTAGGTAAGCTATAAGGAAGATAACATAAATTAACACCAGGAGACAATCACCATTAACATTTTCACATGTTCCTTTTGATCTTTTTTTCTTGGTTACACACACTCTCATTCACTTCTTTTATGTAATTGGGAACTGATACATCTATAATTTTGTATCCTAATTTTTTAAAATAAGGTATTTCCTGTGTCTACACAGAAAAGAGAGTTTTCTTTTAAATTTATCTACTAGTAAAGTAACACTTTTCATACTTTTATACACTATTTTAAAAAATGTTTAATGAGATAAAACTCACAGAGCATGAAGTTCAACAGTTGAACCATTTTAAAGTGGTAATTCAGTTGGTTTTAGTATGTTTTGCAACCATCACGACTACTTAAATTTCAGAACATTTTCATCACCTAAGAAAGAAACCCCATATCCATTAAATAGTCCCTTCCCATTTTTTCCTGTCCCAGCTCCTGGCAACCACTATCTACTTTCTGTTTCTAAGAATGTGTCTTTTCTGGGCATTTCATATAAATGAAATCATACAGTGTGTGCGCTTTTGTGACTGGCTTCTTTCATTTAGCATAATGTTTTTGAGATTCATCTATGTTGTAGGATGTAACAGAACTTCAATTTCATTATATTGTGAAATGCTATTTCATTGTATGGATATACCACATTTTATTTAGGCATTCATCAGTTGATGAATATTTGGATCATTTCCATTTTTTGGTTATTATGAATAAAGCTGCTATGAGCATCTGTATACAAATTTTTGTGTGGACACATGTTTTTAATTCTCTTGGGTACATACACAGAAGTGGAACTGCTGGGTCATATGGTAACTATGTTCAACTTTTTGAGAAACTGCCAAACTTTTTTTCAAGACAGGTGCACCATTTAACATTCCCGTGAGCAATGTATGAGAGCTCCAATTTTTCCACATTCTTTGCAACACTTGTTATTTTCCATTTATGTGAGTATAGCCATCCTATTTATGAATTGGTATCTCACTGTAGTTTTGATTTGCATTTCCCTAATTACTAATGATGCTAAGCACATTTTCATGTGTTTGTTGGCCACTTATAAAGCTTTAGAGAAATGTCTATTCAAGTACTATGCTCATTTTCCAACTGAAATTTTTTGTCCTTTAACAAAAATTATGAGTTTATCATATATTCCAAATACTACCTTATTATCAATGTAGTAAACAATTTGCAAATATTTTCTTCCATTCTGTGAAATGTTCTTTCACTTTTTTGATTGTGTCTTTTGATGCATAGAAGTTTTAATTTTGATGAAGTCCAAATTATTTGTTTTTTTCTTTGGTTGTTTGTGCTTTTGGTGTCATATTTAAGAAATCTTTGCCTAATCCAAGTTCACAAAGATTTACACCATTTTTCTGTCTAAGGGTTTTATATGTTTAGCTCTTCACTTGATCTTAGCCAAAAGGTCGAGAAGTGATATTGAGCTCTTAAATTCAGATCTTATCCATTTTTGAGTTAATTTGTATATATGGTACAAAGTAAGAGCCCAAATTCACTCTTTTGCATGAGGATATATGAGGATATCCAGTTTTCCCAACAGCATTTGTTGAAAAGACTGTCTTTTCTCCATGAATGGTCTTGGCACTCTTGTAGAAAAATCAACTAACTATAGATGTATGGTTTATTTCTGGGCTTTTGATCTCTTCCATTGACATATATGTCTACCCTTATTTCAGTACCACACTATTTTTCTTACTGTAGCTTTGTAGTAAATTTTGAAATCAATCATGAAGTGTGAGTCCTCCATCTTTGTTCTCCTTTGCAAGATTGTTTCAAGTATACTGTGCTCCTTGCATTGCCTTGTCAATTTTAAAATCAGCTTGTCCACTTTTGCAAAAACAGTGTTTGGAAATGTTATAAGGATTGCATTAAATCTGTAAATTAATTTGGGGAGTATTGCTATTTGACAGTATTAAGTTTTTCAGTCTATGAATGTCTTTACATTCATTTAGGCCATCTTTTAATTTTTTCCAACAGCATTTTGTAGCTTTCAGTGTACAAAACTTATACTTCCATGGTTAAATTTACTCCTAAGTATTTTATTCTCTTTTTTACATTATTGTAGATGGAATTGTATTCTTAATTTTATTTTCAGATTGTTCATTGCTCATGTGTTGGATTATAACATATTTTTGTGTATTGATCTTGTGTCCTGCAACATTGCCAAACTCAATTACTAGCTCTCATAATTTTGTTGTTGTCTTTGGGATTATGTATATATAAGATTATGTCATCTGTAAGTAGAGATAGTTATACTTATTCCTTTCAAGTTTAGATGCTTTTTATTTGTTTTACTTGCCTATGTGCCCTGGCTAGAACTTTCAGTGCAATTTGAATAATCACATTGAGAGCAGACATTCTTGTCCTATTCCTGACCTTAGGAAGAAAGTTTTCCATCTGTTCCCATTGATCTATTGTTAGCTGTGGGTTTTTCATAGGTGCCCTTCATGAAGTTGAAAAGGCTCTCTTCAATTCCCAGTTTGTTCAGTTTTTGTTTTTAATCAGGAAAGAGTGTTGGATTTTGTCAAATGCTTTTTCTGCATCAATTAAGATGTTCCTGTGAGTTTTTTTTAATTCCTTAATAATGTGTTCTATTGCATTGATTGACTTTCTTATGTTGAACCTTTGCATTCCTGGGATAAATTCAACTTGGTCATGGTGAATAATCCTAATGTGCCGCCGGATTTGGCTTGCTAATATTTTGTTGAGGATTTTAAAATATAATTTTGATAACATTTTATGGAGGATTTTTGTTGATGATATATGCATAAAGATCTGTATTTTCTTTTCTTGTGATGACATTTTCTAGATTTGGTATCAGGATAAATAAAACTGCTTTCATGGAATGAGTTAGGCTGTGTTCTTTCCGCTTCAATTTTTGAAAGAAGTTGAAGACTGATGTTGATTCTGCTGGAAACATCTGGTACTGGGCTTTTCTTTGTTGAAAGTTTTTTAAAATTAATCAGTCAACTGCTTTATCTGTTGTAGATCTATTCAGATTTTCTATTTCTTGTTGAGTCAGTTTTGGTAATGTGTGTTTCCTGGAATTTGTTCATTTCAGCTAGGTTATCTAATTTATTGGCATACAATTGTTCCTAGCATTTTCTTATAATCTCTTTTTTTTTAGTATCTGCAAGGGCAATAGCAATATCTCCACTTCCATTCCTGATTTTAGCAATTTGAGTTTCTTTATTTTTTTCTTTGTCAGCCTAGCTAAAGAATTGTCTATTGTATTGATCTTTCTGTTTTCAGCATCAAACATTTATTGTCCACCATGTTCAGCATTTTAAATGTATCTCATTTGACTCCCAAACACCTCGATGAAGTATATACTCTGATTGCTTCCATTTGAAAGATGAAACAGAAACTCAGAGTGACTTAAGTGAAGTATCTAGGGTCACAGAGATGGGATCTAATGCGACCTGGATCAGAACACAGATCTATCTGCCAGCAGCTGTTAGGCCAGCCCCAGCCCTCCTCCACTGCATTATAAGGACCATGTGGGGAGACAGCTCTGGTTGCTGGGTCTCCAGCCACTCAGCCCTTGAGTGAGGAGGCCCTGTGCCTGAAGGCTGTAACCTTGAGTAAGAAACAATGTCATTTCTCTTCTCCTCCGGCACCTGCTCCTACAATGAGGTTACCAGAACTCCACGCCCATCCCTGGAGCTTGTTTCTGTTGCTTTGGCAGAAATGGGCCTCTCAGTTCAGGTAACTAGACCTGTTCAAAGGACTCAAGACCCTGAAACAGGCAGAGCTCTCCCTTCCTGAACTCCTTCCCAGAATAGTGAGGGGAAGGAGGAAGAAAGACACTTTCCTATGGACAGCAGAGGCCCAGGGAGGAAGGCCTGCTACATTGTGCATGTGTGATGGAGCTGGCCAACCCCCAGGTCCCAGTGCCACCTCTGCCTGCCAGCCCTGGATGGGCCTCTACTGGCTGGAATTCAACGTGGCAGTACTTCCTCTGGTGAAGGGCGTCATTCATTCCCTCAGGAATTCACTTACACCTCACTTGCTCTAAAAAAACCTTTCCTGAACCCGCAGATCAGGAAGGCCTCGCTTTAGAGTCACCACGCTGGTTGTGTGTCTACCTCCCAGAACGTAAGCGCCCTGACTGTGTGTCTTGTCCTCAGCTGTCTCTCCAGAGCCTCGCTCAGGGCCAAGCACGAAGGAGGTGCTTCAATAACTGCAGAATTAATAAGTGAATCAGCTCCCTGCGCTTCAGCTTGTTCATCTGTAAAACAGGAATAATAAAATAGCTACTTCGTGGACTTTGTTTTAAAAATTTAATAATCTTTTTAAAGAACAAATTTTTGTTTTTATTTTCTCTATTTTTTACACTCAATTTTATTTATATCTACCCTAATCTTAATGATTTCCTTCTTTCTGCTTGCTCATGTTTAGTTACTTTTATTTTTCTACTTTCTTAAGGTTGAAGGTTAAGATATTTACTTAATGTCTTTTTATTTAATGAAGGCATTTGAAAATTATTTAAAAAATTTTTATTGACGAAAACAATTGAGGAATTGAGTATATTTATGAGGTACAATTTTTTTTGTTTTTTTTGAGACGGAGTCTCACTCTGCCACCCAGACTAGAGGGCATTGGCACAGTCTCAGCTCACTGTGACCTCTGCCTCCCAGGTTGAAGCAATCCTTCTGCCTCAGCCTCCTGAGTAGCTGGGATTACAGACGGCACACGCCACCACACCCAGCTAATTTTTTTGTATTTTTAGTAGAGATGGGGTTTCACCATGTTGGCTGGGCTGGTCTCAAACTCTTGACCTCAGATAATCCACCAGCCTTGGCCTCCCAAAATACTGGGATTACAAGCATGAGCCACTGCACCTGGCCACAGTGTGATTTTTTACATATGTTTACATTGAGAGATGATTAAATAAACCTAAGTAAAAAATCTAACAACTCACATAATTATCATTTGATGATAAAAACATTTAAAATCTACTCTATTGGCAATTTTCAAATGCGCAATGCATTATAATTTCTTAAAGCAATTTACTGCTATAAATTTCCCTCCAGCACTGCTTTTGTAGCATCTTATAAATTTGATTGTGTTGCCTTTTCATTTTTGTTAATCTCAAGGTTTTTTCTAATTTCCCTTGTGGCTCCTATTTTGACCTATTGGTTATTTAGAAATGTGTTTAATTTCCACATATTGGTGAATTTTCCAGTTTACCCTCTATTATTGATTTTCAACTAAATTCCACTGTAGTCACAAGATATTTTGTATGCTTTAACTCTTTCAAAATTTATTAAGACTGGTTTTGTGGTATAACGTATACTGGAGAATGTTTCATGTGCATCTGACAAAAATGTATGTTCTGCTGTTGGGTAGAATGTTCTGTAGATGTCTACTAAGTCCAGTTGGCTTACAGTGTTGTTTCAGTCTTCTGTGTAATTGATAATCTTCTGTCTACTTTTTATATCTATTATTACAGGAATTATCAATGCCTTCAACTATGTTACAGCTGGACTGTCTATTTCTTCCATCAGTTCTGGCAGTTTTTTCTTCACATATTTTGGAGATTGATTTTAGATGTATATGCACTTACAATTGTTATATCTTCTTGTTGGATTAACCCTTTTATTGTTGTGTAATGTCTGTCTCTGTCCCTTGTAACTTTTTTTTATCTGAAGGACTATTTTGTCTGATATTAAAATAGCCACTCCAGCTCTCTTTGATTTCTCTTTACATGATATATCTTTTTCCGTTATTTTACTTTCAACCAGTTTGTGTCTTTGACTCTAGCCTAAGTGTCCTACAGACAGCTTATAGTTGGATGATTTTTTTATTTTTTTTTTAAATGCATTCTGTCAGTGTCTGCCTTTTGACTGGAGTAAGTCCAATGTTTGGACTTCATCAGGGATAATTTCTATTGATTACTTTTATTTTTCTGTATGGGTAATACTTTCTTTTTTTTATTTTTTATTTTTTATTATTATACTTTAGGTTTTAGGGTACATGTGCACAATGTGCAGGTTTGTTACATATGTATCCATGTGCCATGTTGATTTCCTGCACCCATTAACTCGTCATTTAGCATTAGGCATATCTCCTAATGCTGTCCCTCCCCCCTCCCCCCACCCCACAACAGTCCCTGGAATGTGATGTTCCCCTTCCTGTGTCCATGAGTTCTCATTGTTCAGTTCCCATCTATGAGTGAGAACATGCAGTGTTTGGTTTTTTGTCCTTGCGATAGTTTACTGAGAATGATGTTTTCCAGTTTCATCCATGTCCCTACAAAGGACACGAACTCATCATTTTTTATGGCTGCATAGTATTCCATGGTGTATATGTGCCACATTTTCTTAATCCATTCTATTGTTGTTGGACATTTGGGTTGGTTCCAACTCTTTGCTATTGTGAATAGTGCCGCAATAAACATACGTGTGCATGTGTCTTTATAGCAGCATGATTTATAGTCCTTTGGGTATATACCCAGTAATGGGATGGCTGGGTCAAATGGTATTTCTAGTTCTAGATCCCTGAGGAATCGCCACACTGACTTCCACAATGGTTGAACTAGTTTACAGTCCCACCAACAGTGTAAAAGTGTTCCTATTTCTCCACATCCTCTCCAGCACCTGTTGTTTCCTGTTTTTTTAATGATGGCCATTCTAACTGGTGTGAGATGGTATCTCACTGTGGTTTTCATTTGCATTTCTCTGATGGCCAGTGATGACGAGCATTTCTTCATGTGTTTTTTGGGTAATACTTTCTTGATTCTCTGCCAGCTTCGTAGTTTTTAGTCAATAACCTGACATTTTGCATATTATAATGTGGTTTTCTGTTGCTGCTTGCTGTAGTTGTTTGTTTGGTGACTTTTCTGAACTGATTTTGTAAAGTCTGTATTCTTTGTAATGTGTGACCACTGACATCTCTGTTTCACCAGCTTAATAGTCAGCTAATAAATGGACAGAGATTTCATTAATGCCTAGAACCAAAATGTCTTCCAGTCTTTGAAGATGTACGGTGTGTATTATGGGATATGCCTTCAACAATCAGCCAGGCAGTTTACAAAGGTGCATTAGCCTTCACTTCTATTTGCACAGAATTTCAGCATCAGCCAGAGGTGAGATCTTAGGGCTTTCTTAGTTCTCTCCTGAGCAGATGCACAGCCTTGGGAATGCACATGGCCTTCTAGATTCCCAGGAATAGGTTGAAGCTTTTCAAAGCCCTTATTCTCCAAAGCATTTCAGTCCTCAGTCTTCCCTCCAAAGCTTTTTGGCTAGTCTATTGCTTGCATCAACTGTTATCCATTGCCTCAGGTATTAGCAGCTGAAACATTTACCCATATGTGTTTCTGACAAATGCCCCATGTAGCTGTTGTAGTACCTGGTGGGCACAGTTAGGTGAGGTAAGGACAAGCCTTTGAGCTGGTCTTCCAGAGAACCGCCAGTGGGTACTCAGCTAGTAATTACCATTCTCCAGGCTTATCCTGCTCCTCTTATGCTGGAAATGAGAATATGGGGTATTATTTTTAAGGCTACTACATTGAGGAGTGGTTAGTTTTTCTTAGTTTGATTGTCAGACATTGATTGCGACCATTTTTGCCAGTTTGTTTCACTGATACAGCAGTGGACTTTTTTTTCTTTTCTTTTTTTTTTTGAGATAGAGCCTCACTCTGTTGCCCAGGCTGGAGTGCAGTGGCATGATCTCGACTCACTGCAACCGCCACCTCCCAGGTTCAAGCAATTCTCTGCCTCAGCCTCCCAAGTGGCTGGGATTACAGGTGCCTGCCACCACGTCCAGCTCTTTTTTGTATTTTTAGTAGAGACGGGGTTTCCCCATCTTGGCCAGGCTGGTCTTGAACTCCTGACCTCATGATCCACCCGCTTTGGCCTCTCAAAGTGCTAGTATTACAGTCATGAGCCACCGTGCCTGGCCTCAGTGGTAGACTTTTAGACTCCCTTAATTCACTATTTTCACTGACATCACTCCATGACAGAGACTTTTTTAAAACACTCTATTTAATGGTTGCATTATATTTACTACAATATCCCTAACTATTGTTATGTTGATGGACATTCATCTGTTGTTTTCATTACATCGTTGATGGACATTCATCAGTTGTTTTCATTACATTGTATTTAGTGCTGCAACACTCACACATTCATCTTTGCCCACATCTCTGATTATTTCCTTGGTCTAGATTTCTAAATGTGAACACATGGGTGAAAGGATATAAATTTTCAAGGCTCATGATATATGTTATGTAAATAATTTCCAAAACGATGCTTTTCATTTACATTTCCACCAGCTGCGTTGGAAAGTGCTGCCTTGCCACAGTCTTATCTTCCATGAGTATTATCACTCAAGACATTTACTAAGCAGGTAGGCAAAAAATAGTATCTCATTATTATCAACTAGTCCAAAATATTTATGGCATTTATTTGATATTGCCATTTCCTCTTCTCTGAATTCTTATAAGTGCTCTTTGTTGTGAGGTATCTACCTTTGTATTTATTTATTTGTTTTTAATTTTTAATTTTTTTAATTTTATTATTATTATATTTTAAGTTTGAGGGTAGATGTGCACAATGTGCAGGTTTGTTACATAGGTATACATGTGCCATGTTGGTGTGCTGCACTCATTAACTCATCATTTAGCATTAGTTATATCTCCTAATGCTATGCCTCCCCCGTCCCCCCACCCCACAACAGTCCCTGGTGTGTGATGTTCCTCTTCCTGTGTCCAAGTGTTCTCATTGTTCAGTTCCCACCTATGAGTGAGAATATGCAGTGTTTGGTTTTTTGTCCTTGCAATAGTTTGCTGAGAATGATGGTTTCCAGCTTCGTCCATGTCCGTACAAAGGACATGAACTCATCCTTTTTTATGGCTGCATAGTATTCCATGGTGTATATAAGAGCTACTTACAAAGGATAATAACCCTTAGTGGTAATAATTGTCAATATTTAAAATACAGGGCTCTATCCCAGCACTTTGGGAGGCTGAGGCAGGCAGATCAATTGAGGTCAGGAGTTCAAGACCAACCTGGCCAACATGGTGAAACCCCAGCTTTACCAAAAATGCAAAAATTAGCTGGGCGTCGTGGTATGCACCTGTGACCCCAGTTACTCAGGCGGCTGAGGCAGAAGAGTCGCTTGAACCTGGGAGGCAGAGGGTGCAGTGAGCTGAGCTCACACCACTGCACTCCAGCCTGGGTGATAGAGTGAGACTCCATCTCAAAACAAATAAATAATAATAAATAAAAACACAGGGCTCTAAAAGTACTTTTTATTTCACATACCCAGCAAGTTTTCTTTGGTAGCTCTTAGTCATTGTATTAGTGTCCTATTGCTGCTGTAAGAAATTACCACAAATTTGGTGGCTTGAAACAACACAGATGTATTATTTTATAGGCCTGGGGTTCAGAAGGCCTGAAGTCAAGGTGTGGGTAAGACTGGCTTCTTCTTGAGGCTCTGAGTGGAGAATTTGTCTCCTTGCCTGTTGTAGCTTCTAGAAGCTGCCAGGATTCCTTTGGCCGTGGCCTCCTTTTTTCCATATGCAGATCACATCTCCAGCCTTGGCTCCTATCATCACAACACATTCTCTGATTCTGACTTCCTCTGCAGTTCCTTTATAAGGACCCTTGTGATTACACTGGGCCCACCCAGATCATCCAGGATAATCTCCCCAACTCAAGACCCTGAATGTTATCACATCTCCAGAGAAACAGAATCAATTAGATAGATAGGTAGATAATAGCAATGATAGATGATAGACAATGATAGATAATAGATAGATGATAGATGATAGATAGGCAGATAGATAGATTAGATAGATAAATATAGACAGACTTTTATTTTAAAGAGTTGGCTCACATGATTATGGAGGCTGACAGATCTAAACTCTGCAGGGCAGGCTAGCAGGCTGGAGACTCAGGAAAGGGTTGATGTTGCAGTTCTGAGTCTGAAGGAAGTCTGGAGGTAGAATTCTCTTTTTCGGGGAAGCTTATTATCTTCTCTTAAGGCCATGATTGATTGGATATGACCCACCTATATTATGGGGGGTAACTCACATTACTCAAAGTCTACTTATTTAAATGTGAATCACATCTAAAAATTACCCTCACTGTAATAGGTAGATTGGTGTTTGATCAAAAAACTTGGTACCAGCTGGGTGCCCTGGCTCATACCTGTAATCTCAACACTTTGGGAGGCCGAGGCTGGTGGATCACTTGAACCCAGGAGTTCAAGACCAGCCTGGGCAACATAGTGAGACCTTACCTCTAAAAAAAAGTTTTAAAAAAACTGGGTACCATAGCATAGCCAAGTGGACAAATACAATTAATCACCACACCACATAAGGTAATGTTCACGGGTTCCAGTGATGAGGACGTGGACATATTTGGGGGTCATTATTTAGTCTACCTCAAGTGCCTGAGGATATCTCTTTAAACGAAAAGAGACCATCTTCTTTTGAGAAAAAGTAGATACTAATTCAGACTAACTAACTAAAACACTTCTAAACTCTCCCATGCTCATCAGAACTTTACAGCAACAGAAGGGAATTTTCCCATGATTCATTTTACCTTCATTATGTGTAGTTTTGAGGAGAATTTCATATCATATTATCCTCAGTAATAAAAAGAAAGATCTGCTTCTCTGATTAAAAGCCTTTTTTCCATACTTTTGAAGAAGAAAATCTCTCTCTCTCTCTCTCTCTCTCTTTTTCTCTTGAATTGCTATTCTTGGCAGGAAATATTTTATCAGCTCAAGCTCCTAATTGGATAGGAACATGGCTATTGTGGTGCTTTTCTGTTGCAGACAGGAGACCTTTAGGTTTGGGAGACTGGAGACATATTTAAGCAGGAATCTTTTCTCTCACACTATTTGAAAATGACTGTGAAGTGGGGGGAATAGGAGGAATCCCAGAGAATGCTTCCAAATTGCCAGAACTTCATTTCTGAGCTGCCTGCTTCCTCCAAAGACAAAAGAAACTGAGATTCAAGGAAGAATATACTTTTAAAAAGACCTTATGTGAAAAACATAAAATAACATGCATTGATGTTATCTTAATTATTACTTCTGCTTCATACTCTTTGCTGCCACAAATCTTTTACTTCTTTACCAAAGGAATTTTAATTGCATTGGAAATCTTTGTTCTATTTTAACATAGCATTTCCTCAAGCCTCGAGCTATGAGAGACTGGGTTACACACCCACATGGCTGGGGACTAGGTTTGGTCTCTCCTTTCCCAGTTACATGGACAAAGACAGTCTGATCTCTGGATCAGGTGGACAGTTCCCCACGTGGCTGCATGGGCAGAATAATCAAAATAGCAACTGCTGTCCCTTGAGGACTTAAATTTTCCCAATTCACATGTTGAATGTATTGTAGACATTATTTTAGCTTGCCTTAAAATATTCCTCTCAGGGATGGCCTCTTCCTATTCACATTTTGCAGATGAGGAGACTGAGGTCTCGTAATGTTGAAGGGTTCTTCTAAGTAAGGTCCCACATGGTTGGAATTCAGGACTGTGTGACAGCAGAGCCATATTTAGCTCTGTTATGGGTTTAACTTGTGTCCCCTCCCAAGATTCATATGTGATCTCACTTGGAAATAGGGTCATTGCAGATGCAGTGGGTTAAGATGAGGTCATCCCAGAGCAGTGTAGACCCCTCATCCAATATGAATGGTGTGTTTATAAAAGGAGAAATTTGGACACAGGGACAGATATTTGTAGAGGGAAGATGACATGAAGGAGCACAGAGAGAAGGCAGCCATCCACAAGCCAAGGAGAGAGGCCTGGAACAGACACTTCCTCAAAAGGAACAACCCCACCGACACCGGGACACTGGGTTTTCAGCCTCCAGAACTGTGAAGCAACCCACTGCTGTTGTTTAAGATGCCTAGCTTGTGGCACTTCATTATTGCAGCCCCAGAAAATGCATATGGCCCCTAAACTATACTGCTTTCAATACTCTTTCATGTCCCCATGAGTGAAATTCCTGGCTGGCCTCTGCCTCCAAATGTGACTCACCCTTAGAAGAACAATGGGCTCTGTGATGAGTGCCTGAAACGCGTCACCTCATTTCCACGCTAGCATCCTCCAGATCTTTGCATGGCACTGTTATCCCAACCTCTTATTTTCATGCAACCCTGAATGCTCAGAACTGAGGCCCAGAGAGGCTGTGGCTCATTGAAAGTAGGCTTTCTCTCTTTGCAGTGTTCCCTCATGTGAGTAGAGCAGGTACTCTCCCAAAGGATGTGAGGAGCCCATCACAGATGTTTCCCTCACTGACCTGTGGGGCTGCTAAACTCCTACCAGTATCAAGAGTCGCAACACAGGGGTTCCTGGAGGGGAGACACATTAGGGGTCTAAGTCACCAGCATGGACTGCTGCAACCGATCAACTGCTTCCACATGTATGAATAAAATCCGAGAAAAATGGAAGGAGTTTTGAGGGAGTGAGAGAGAGACAGAAGCTGCCAAATTGGAATGCAGCATGCTAACCTTGGAAGGTGCAGGAGTCACTGGTTGAAGGTGAAGAAAGTTGAGCAGAGGAACCTTAAAAGCACCAAGACAAACTCACCAACTTCCCATTTTGCCAGAGTAGGTCCTGGCATGGGGTTAATTGCCCTCTTTCCCCACACTGGGCCTGGAAACCTTCCCAGGCTGCACATCTGTCGAGGCTGGGCAGCGCCCCCTCTGGAGGAGAAATCTGAAGGAGGCAGGAGGTGGACAAGTGGACCCTTCCCTCACACACCTATGCTGCCACAACAAACACCTGGGCTGCCATCCCCCGGCCCCCTACCTCCCAAGCCATCTGGCCCAGGACCATCTGCCGGGATAGTGGAGTGCTCTGAAATAGCTCCACAACCCCTTTGTCAGTTTGTATGTTTAACTGTCTACTTGGCACAGCTAATAGGCTCCCAAAGAGCCAGGGCTTCCCCATGGAGGCAGGAGGAGCTGGCTCACATTTCCCAGGATGAAGGATTTAGAAAAAGAAGCAGCTCGTTTAAGCAGTGTCTGCTCCATTTTCTACAGTGATCTGGGTGTTTTCATAATATGTTATCTCACTTAACTCTCAGAATAGTCTAGCAAGGAAATTATACCCATTTTATGGATGAGTAAACTGAGGCTCTGAAAGTCTCCATGACTTGGTACTTAAAGGTCTAAAGTTCAAAGTGAAAACCTGAGGTCAGTCAGCTTGCCCAGCTCCTCCCCTGATGTCTCAGTGAAGAGCTGGAGGGAAGTTCCAACAGGAAAAAGATGCCCTCACATGCCTGACTCAATGCCCCTTTCTTTGAAGCTGTGCTAAGTACCAGCTGAGGGGCAGGGGCCCCTCAGAAAATCAGTGCCCTGCCATGAAGGCAGTGTCATTGCAGCAGAGTCAACACACATAGACCCTGCCCATCACGGTGTTTTACAATGAGGGCTATCATCTGGAGTTTTAAAAATGTTGGTTTGTACCCAAATCACGTAATTGCATATATGTTTTTAAAAATCCAGAGCATTAATACATACTTTTTTTTTTAAGCCTAGGGCATTTCTTTTTTTGAGACGGAGTCTCGCTCTGTTGCCCAGGCTAGAGTGCAGTGGCATGATCTCAGCTCACTGCAACCTCCGCCTCCTGGGCTCAGGTGATTCTCCTGCCTCAGCCTCCCGAGTAGCTGGGATTACAGGCGTGCACCACTGCGTTCGGCTAATTTCTGTATTTTTAGTAGAGACGGGGTTTCACCATGTTGCCTAGGCTGGTCTCGGACTCCTGACCTCAAGTGATCTCCCAACCTCGGCCTCCCAAAGTGCTAGGATTACTGACGTGAGCCACTGTGTCTGGCTTAAACCTAGGGCATTTAAAAAATATCTACAGCCACCAAAATATAATCAGTGGTATCACTATGATTTTGCTCCAACAAGTTCTGAGAGGTGGAAAGCTTTTCTTTTTCTCATTTTTCACAGCAACACTCGAGACATGAACCTTGGTATTTGCTTCCTTTACTTATCTGGTGAGCTCCCTGGTGGACACACCATGTGCCAGGAACAAGATAACAAGAAGTAGGAGCATGACCGGCTCCTGCTGATGCTATCATAGTATTTGATTCCAAAGAAGCACTGGAAAGAGGGTGGAGCACAGTGCATGGAGCACCCTGGGATGGAAACGTAGCCACATCCCTCCAGAACTACTGAGTGCCTGGCCTGAGTGTTCCTTGTACATATCACCTCATTTCATTCCTCAGTAACACAGTCATGTCAGGACCCTCACTGTCCTTCACACAGTTCAGGGAAGAGGCTTGCAGAATCTTTTTTAAACCTTCACCTAAGAGGTCACACTGTCTGCATAGACTTTCAAAACAGAACTTGGGCCCAGGCAATCTGACTACAGAGCCTGGGCACAAAATCACTGCACTGACAAAGACAGTCTGGTGGCCGGGAGGCCTCTACAGCCCAGAGTGTGATGAATGCTCATGAGAGGAGATCACATTGCTTCCCATAAACCAAGCTTTTAACCTGTGGTTCTCAGCTGTGGTTGTGCACCAGAATGACCTGGAAAGATGTTTTTAAATGTTCCAAGCCTGGCTCTGACCTCGGGGTTTCTGATTTTCTCATTCTATCCATGTGTACCATTCCAGGGGTTGAGACCCACAATTCTAAAGGAGAGGAGCAGGCGGGGGAGCTATTCATCTCCTGAGTAAGGGGTGGGTCCTGCCTCACCCATCCAAGTGTTGAATTTCCCCATGTTTTAGTGATTTATGTATGTGGCTTAACCCTCCGGCTTGACTGTGGCCAGGAGTGAGGGGTGGCTATTGGGTAGGGTCGGTGTGTGGAGAGGACTGAGTACAAGAGGGAAGGGGTGACCAACATGAGATTGGGTCGAGGCATGGGGCTGAAATTTGAGAGTTAATGAGTTAATACAGTGGCGGCCGCATCCAAGCCCTCAGACCTGCTGAGGGAAGGAGAGCGACCTCATGTTGATTTGCTGTTGGTGCAGAGAACAGATGTTGAGGTTTTAATGGCTTCTGCGCGGGGAGCAGCTGCCAGGTGACTTGGCTGAGTTATGGGCCCAGACTGCCCCTTCCCCGGCCTGGCCTGGCCTTGCCAGGAAGCCAGTTTTGGAGAAGGATGTGAGCCCCAAGGGCCTGGGGTGGAAACTGGAGTCAGCAGGGGGAGATAGGTGGGTGGGGTGGCCCAGGTCCAAGCCTGAGATTCCTGGCTCTGCTCATTTCCCCTGTAAGTTTGGACAATATCTTGCACTTTCTAGCTTCATCCACAAAATGGCCAGAGGAGCTCTCCTGTCATTTTCAGCTCTGAATTCCTAGGACTCTCAAGGTGAAGTTGGAGGGTGATATTGGACTTCTGTGACTGAGGCTGCAAGAATAGGCAAGGATTGGGATCGGCAGAGAGAAGGGAGAAGCAATTGCCATCATCATTCATAGAAAGGCATTTACTGAGCATCTCTTATGTGCCAGGTCCTGTGCTGATAGCAGAACAGCTTTAATTCATTTATTCTTTATCCTTAGCATCTTTACTCCTATTTTACAGATGAGAAAACTGAGGCTCAGTGAGGGCATAAGTGTCAGAACTCTGACTCAAAACCAAGGTTGTTGGCCTCTCAGGGGTAAGCTCTTGGCCCCCACGCTGGCTGCCTGCCATGGTCAGAGGCTTGCTTGCACAGTGGTTTAGAGCCTGGACTGGCCACTCAGCCAACGCTCAAATTTTGTGTCTGGCACTTTCTGGCTGATTCACATTTGGGGGAAATCACTTGGCTTTCTGTGCCTTAGTTTCTAAGTGTGTAAAATGGGATGATAGGAGTTGTACCAATACCAGGGCTGCTGTGAGAAACAAATGCCTTCGCATATGCTGAGCACTTAGGATAGCACCTGGTGTACAGGGGCCAGGGAAATGAGCTGCCACTACTCTACATCCTCATTGGGCATTCTCCCATTCAACCTTGTGGTCCTCAAGCTAAATTTGGAAAACATAAGTAATTAATGCTTAGTCCCTGGTAATGAAGCTGTTGGTTTTGTGTCTCCTGAGCCATTCTTCATCTTTGGGCAGGGCCAAGTGTGGTCCTTTAGTTCACATGTCCCCAGCGGTGACCACAGACAATTTGATGGGCAGAGAAGAATGGTGAGAGGGCTTTTGCTGCTGCAGCCAGAGAAGCTGTGGGCGGGAGGGCAGTGGTCAGTGGCCCCAGGTGTGTGGAGAATGAAGATCTGGCTGTCATGGGAGCACACCATGCCGGCATTTCTTTGTGCCCCTAAAGCAGGCCCTTGCCCCGAGGGTGTCCAGCCTTGTGTTTGTTTGCTAGAAGCACATCCCGGCTTCCCAGAGGGGAGCTGTTGTGGCCCAAGAATGAGTCGATCTGGGGGTGTAATGGTCTGCAGTTAGCTAATACGAAAATAGATCTGTTTCCCAGCCCTTTTATTCCACACACAATGAGATCACCTGGCCATTCTTTCTTTCTCTTTCCAACAACAATGATGCCATCAATACCCTCCTAGGGACATCTTTATTTGAAAGCTGGGAGGTATGAATTTTATCATTGCAGATAATCCTACTAGTTACAAAATATTCTAACCAAAGTGAGCAACTCCAATTGCTCACGGAGGCTGGTTTTCTGGAATCAAGTGGACTTTTATTTGCCGAGTTCGCCTCCTGCCCAAGCCCCCAGCCCTTCTTCACCCATCTTAATGACCTTTGCCAATGGAAGAAGGCTTTCCAGAAAGTCTTGAAACTTGATTTCAGCCGAGGAATGAGCCTTCTGTGGAAACAATGATGTGTTTGAACTGCTCTTAGAGGACACATTCTCAATTTCAGTGTGCAGCAGTTTGGTGGATGTAATATCGTTCGCCAGGAATTGAGTCAGAGAATCTGAGACTTGGAAGGACCCAAGAGATCATCTGGTAACTAAATTCTAGTCTAAACTTGCATCTCAGGTAGGAAAACTGAGGCCCATTGAAAAGAAGTGACAGGCCAGGTGCAGTGGCTCAAGCCTGTAATCCCAACACTTTAAGAGGCCGAGGAGGGCAGATCACCTGAGGTCAGGACTTTGAGACCAGCCTGGTCAACATGGCGAAACCCCATCTCTACTAAAAATACAATATTAGCCCGGCATGGTGGCATGCACCTGTAATCTTAGCTACTTAGGAGGCTGAGGCATGAGAACTGCTTGAACCCAGGGGCGGAGGTTGCAGGGAGCCAAGATCATGCCCACTGCACTCCAGCCTGGAGGACAGAGTGAGACTCTGTCACCAAAAATAAAAATAAGTGACTTGCCTAAAGTCACAGAGTGGGTGGGTGGCACAGATGAGACTTGAAGACCTGCTCCATTGTCCCCACCCCAGTGTCTCCCAGGGTCCATGATATCAAATGCCATTAAGAACATTGATTCATTTAGAGAGACAATAATTCCCTTTTCAGCTTTATTCTTCTTTGGCTCTTGATGACATCAGGAAGAAAGGCTTGACTTACTGCTAATCTGGCCTTCACACCTCTGTAACGTTATCTGTCTCCCTTTGCAACAAACACAGGGCAGCCCTCTGGTTGAGACTAGGGAACAATATCTGGTTTGAATTTAATAACATTGTTTTGTTTTCATTGTGTTTATAGTTAATGTTACCACCTAATATTACTCATTTTCCACTTATAGTTTTTTAATGACTAAAAATAACTGTATTTTTCATAAATTTAAAATAATTGTATTTTAAGGTTTTTTTAAAGTGAGTTCATTTAAAGATAAAGTGTTAAGTAATTAACAGTACAGGGGGTCTGTGGGCATGAGAGAACTCATGAGTGTGGCAACAGGAATGCCAGGAGATTAGAAATTACTGCTTTGCATCTAGTGCTTCTTATAAGTAGTTTCAGAGTTAAATTAAGTCTGTTGGAGAAAATATCCAGAAAAAAAGACGCTGAACCTGAACTCATTGTGTGTGTTTTGTGTGCCTGCATAGGTCTCACCCTTCTTGACGTATGCATTCTATCAGACATTCACTTACTGTTTTTATTTTGCTCTAACAGAAGCAGGATGATGCCCATTGTAGGTGCACACATGGAGTGTTTCTTGGGTACCGTGCTGGCCTAAGGGTCCCAGCTCAGCCCCTCCCTGGCTGTCCCACTGCAGACAGATGACTGGCTACTTGTAGCTGACTCTGGCTTCAACTACACATAAGAAAGCTTGTGATGAATGAAATAAGTGCATCTTTAAATTTTTTTAACTATGATATTGTATAGTGTAATGGGTGTTCCAGAGTCAGTCTGGATGGATTCAAATCCTCTTTCTACTCCTTCTTAGCTATGTGCCTAACCTGTCTTGGCTTGGTGTCCATATCTACAATTAAGGGATTGTGACATGGAAGCTGAGGCCCTTATGTCATTCAGTTTTGCACCGTGGAATGCTATGCACATCTCAGATTCACAAAATTCCAGCATCCTGAGGGCATCTGATGAGCTAGTTGGGCAAGTGGGAGAGCCAGAGGAGGCTGGCAATGTCATCTGCACACAGGCTTCTGCTGCCACAGCCACCATTAATAATCTTCCCTGAGGTTGGGCCCCCTCAGCACCCAACACATTGCCAAGAACCCAGTGTGCATTGATTGAACTGAATTAACAGAATTGAATGGGTTTAAATGGGATCGTATTGGACCGAGTGGTTCTAATCATTTATTGATTCAACAAATTCTTTTTGAACATTTACTGTGTGACAGCATGGTGTCCTAAGAGGGCCAGCTCTGACGTAAGCCCCACTGAATAGGCTCATGAATCTGCTGCTTCCTATGTGACCTTGAACAAGTTACTGAATGTCAGCTTTCCCACTGCCTTATGTATAAAAACGGATCTAATGATAATGCTTACCTCATAGGGCTACGAGGAAAGGAGGAGGTAAAGCAGGGTCATTCCTTAGAAAAGTATCAGCACAGAGTGAGGTACCCATACATTTCACTCTAGCCATGGCGACTGTGCACTAGGGCTGGGATGGAGCAGTGAGCAGTGGGTGAACGCATGCGGCCCTGCCCTCGTGGTGCATACAGTCTAGCAGGGGAGGCAGACAAAAACAAGCAAAAATGTGCAGTTAGAAATTGCAGGACATGCCATGCAGGAAATGAACAGGGTGTTATGAGAGAGAATGATGGTAGGGGCCACATTTTTAGATTTTGGCATCAGCTCCAACCCCTCTGGGAAGATAATATTCCCAGGTGAATATTAGAAGGTGAGTCTAGAAGGGTGAGAATGGACAGGCACTGCAAAGCAATAAGGGGTGGAAAGGAAGGCCTGTGTGCCTGGGGCTGGAAGAGAGGCATGAGCTGGAGAACAGCAGGGGTCTCTCCCTGGAGCATTCCAAGGAAGGAAAATCTCCTAAGGCCAAAAGGGATGCCGCTGTCTTAGCTGAACTGACTCTATGACATCAACCCAGGAGCGGCCTAAAAGCAACTCTCTGGGAAGGGTTCATGTATTCGGCTTTGTTGCGCCCTGTCATTGTCTGTCAAGCGTGATGCTAGAGAGAGCCTTCTTCCACCTGGCAACACTTAGCTTCCTAATTCTGCCATTTTGCTCAAGTCAGGAAACAGACCGTGTGGGGAAGATGTTGCTGTATGAAAAGTGCTGGTCCCTGGGGATGTCAGGGTTCTAGGGACCCTGCAGAGGGTGAGGCCGCAGCCAGGCTGAACAAGGCAGTCTGCCCAGTGATTCAGGCGCCACAGAGCAACTCTGGCACCAGGGCTGTGGAAGGAGATTTATGGCTTGAATTTACATCTTTATATGTCAACCTGAGAACAAGTCTCTTGTTTAAAAAATGCTTTGTTATAAGCAGCCCACTCTATCCCATTTAAATCATAAAATCTGGGTGGCTGTTGTCTCTTGGCCTCCAGTGTCTATGGTTCGAGTTTTGAGCAGTTGCCCTGGAATTATTCTTCTGGGTCGAGGTCCGGCAGAGACGTAGTTCCATTTGTGCATTAAGCAACAATTAAGAACAGCAGAGACTGATCAGTGCCTGGGACTCCACCAGAGTGTGTCTCCTGTTTAGTTCTTCCAGCACTGTGAGGCACATGTTATAATTCTCTCCATGTTAAACAGGGGCATCTGTGGCACAGGAAGGTTGAGTAACTTGCCCAGGACCCCACAGGCGGCCAGTGGCAAAGGCAGGACACAAACCTACACAGATTGGACTCCAGAGCTCAGCATGTCACAGCAGGGCTATGCTGCCCTCATACTAGTGCAGTCCTACCTGTGTATTATTAATAGGAAGGACTTCAACAACAGCCTTTCATTTGGGGTAGAACTTACCATGCACGTAGAGCATTTCAAAAATGTTCTAAAGTCTGTGCTGACTGCTCAGCTGCTCCCCCAAAATTAAGAGTGTGAACAAGATATCAGGCACCCTGACCAACTCGCTTCATAAAATAAGGGTGGGGGTAAAGCCTCACTTCTCTGCGTTGGTAACAGTGCATGTACATGTCTTTTATGGTAACATGGACCCTTGCTATTTAAAGTAGGGCACCAGGACCAGCCGTGGGGACCTCACCTGGAAACTTGTTAGAAATACAAATCCCGGGAATCAGAATCTGCATTTTAACAAGGTCCCCCAATGAGTCTATGCACCTAAATGTTTGAGATGCCCTGGTGTAGACCATTACTGATTCACTGATTCATTTATTACAAGTATTATGCGGTGCTTAGTACCTGTGCTAGGAGACCAGAGATGACATAGAAGATGAGACGGGAGATGAGAATCAACAGTGGATGAGACATTGTGGCCTCTGCCCTCCTGGGACTGCATGGGAAGCAAGCCAGGTGCAGGAAGGGCTAAAGTGGAGGCTGATTCTACATACCTGGTGCTCTGAGAATGCCAACAGAGATGTTGAGATAGTCTAGGGCAGGGTAGGACATCAGATAGGGCTGCCTACAGGAAGTGGCATTTGCTAGTCAGGTGGGAAGGAAGAGACTGGGGTTCCACAGGCAAATGGAAGTTGATTTAGAAGCTTGTTAGTGCAGATGAGAAGGCCCTACCTTTGTCTGGCCCTGGGCATAGGTTCAGATAAGCCTTCCACCCTTACTAGCTATAAAAATGTATTATCTGTGAATTTATGTTTAATTTTAAATGTTACCACTGTGACCTGTCAGGAATGCAGTCTGGCTTTCTCTATGTGAACCCCAATGCTATACTCAATGGCCACCCACTCCCCAGTCCGCCCAGTGCCCACTGAAACTGTCCTGTGTGGACCTCTCTCAGTAGAGCCTGCCCAGGGGCAGGGGACGTACAGTTTCCCATAAGGGTCGCTCCCATGAGCCACCCAGCTGGGAGCACAAGCAGCTCCCTTTGGCTGCTCCTAATTTCATCATCTGTTTCAATGGCAATGATGCTAATGCAGTAATGATTCCTGCGTATTTCCACAAGCCTGTCAGTTGTTAAATTGTGCAGAACCATAGGCCAGATCTGTAAAGATTTGTTTTCCTCCTCTGGTGCTTTCTATGGAAATGGCACAGGGCACAATGGGAGTCTTCCTAGAGGTGGCTTGCAGGGAGCCTTGTCTCAAATGAGAAGGCTGGGCCTGCAGGACACAGGAAAAGCGCTCTGGGGGCTTGTCTTAAGTTTTGAAAAGAAGCTATTACATGCTTCTCCTGAGCCTTCTAAGAGTCCTGTAATTGCTGGCAACTGGTCAGGTTTTGATAGAATCATTTGTTTAAGATTGTGATTTTCATGCTTCTACCTGCTCCCCATGCCTATTTTTTTTTTTTTTTTTAAGACACAAGGTCTTTCTCTGTAGCTCGGGCTGGGGTGCAGCGGTGTGATCATGGCTTACTGCAGACTTGAACTCTTGGGCTCAAGCTATCCTCCCAACCCACGTAGCTGGAACTACAGGCGGCACCATCACACCTGGCTATTTTTTTTCTTTTTTTTTTTTTTGGTAGAGAAGAAGTCTTTCTCTATTACGCTGGCAGGTTTCAAACTCCTGGCCTCAAGCAATCCTACCTCAGCCTCCCAAAGTCCTGGGATTACAGGCATGAGCCACTGTGCCCAGTCCCTTCTACCACTTTCTAATGCAACCCCAATTCTTGCCATCAGACACTTTGGTGAAAGTGTTTCTGCATTTTTCATCTCTGAAAAAGCACCAGACAAAACCATCCTAGATTTTAATTTTTTTATGATTGGATTTTCCATCACCAGTTCCTTTTCCCAAGATGGTTGAGTTATGGGAACACCTGATACTTAGCAGAGAGGAAGTAAATCGCACTTCCTAAGTGGTTCGATACCATCTTTGGGGTACCTGGAACCAGGCATGAGAACCATCAGACTAGTTTCATACAACTTCTCATTTAAACATTTGTTGAATAAGATAATTTATTTGACAAATATTTACTGAGCACCTACTATGTGCCAAGCACTACTCTAGCCACTGGCATAAAGTGAATATCCTAGTGGGGCACACAGGCCACAAACTTTTTTTTTAAATGAATTGATAAGATTATTTCTGAAAGTAAAGGATGCCATGAAGAAAATGAGATGAGATATTTCTTATGTGAAAGCTTTGGCTGTATAGTTTGACCTACAGTAAATGCCCAACTTGGGCTGAATAAAATCAAACTTTTCCATTCAAATGGCCGTCATTTGGCATATAGAAAAGAGACTGGAATTCAGAGTTAAATGGCTATGAATTGTATTCTAGCTCTCTCAGTGCCTGTGTGTCCTTGAACAAGTTACTTAACTTCTCTGTGCCTTGGGGTCCCTATCCAGAGCTGGAACTAGAGTGTGGCAAGAGGCACTTAAGGAGCAAAGTTTAAGGAGGCTGTCATGTCAGGGTCATGCAAATGAAGAGTTGACACTGATAGGACCCTGAAAAGTGAGTGCTTCCTTAAATCTTGCAGCCTGGGTGCTTCTTTTGCTTTGCTCTAGCCCCAGTCCTATTAAAATAGGAGAAATAATTGCACCTACCTCCTAAGGTTGTCATGAAGTAAGGATCTACTGAGATGTGAAAGGAGAAATGAGAGAATGTCTTGCAAACTGGCAGCTCTTTGTGACTATTTGGAGAAGCGAGTTGCCAGATCAGGCTGTGCCAAGGTATCAGGCTGGGATTCAAACCCAGCTCCTTTGTGCCATTTTTCCAGTGCTAGAGAGAAAGTGGAGAAAGTGGGAGAGCTTCCACGTGCTGTGAGCTCTATTAGCACCAGATCCACACTCGCTGTTGGGCTAATCGTGTGCTGAGTGCATTTTGCCATCATGGCCAGGGCAAAGCTGAATGTATGTCTCTGGACACACACTCACATTCACACTGGATGCAGCCAAGACTGAAAGATTCTTGTTTTTTTAATTTCAATTTGTATTTTAGATACAGGAGGTACATGTGCAGATTTGTTACATGGGAATATTGTGTGATGCTGAGGTTTGGAATACAGATCCCATCACCCTGGTAATGAGTATAGGATCCGATAGGTAGTTTTTTTACTCACTACCCCTCCCTCCACCCTCTAGTAGTCCACAGTATCTATTGTTTCCTTAATTATTTTCATATGTACTCAATGTTTGGCTCCCACTTATAAGTGAAAAATATGGTATTTGGTTTTCTGTCACTGCATTAATTTGCTTAGGATAACAGCCTTCGGTTCTATCTGCGTTACTGCAAAGGACATGATTTCATTTTTTATGGCTGCATAGTATTTCATGGCACATATGTATCATATTTTCTTTATCCAATCCAGCCATTGATGGGCACCTGGGTTGATTCCATGTCTTTGCTATTGTGAATAGCACAGTGATGAACATATCCAAAAGAAAATAAATCGTACCAAAAAGACACATACACTCACATTTTTTTATTATTAATATTTTTTTGCAGGCTCACCTCCTAGCTTTAGAATCAGGATTTTAGCCTTCCTCTGAAAAGACTGGGTAAACCACACAGGGTAGACTTCCAGAAAGTCTGCCCCTGTCCCTCCCCAGCCTGGGCACTGGAATCCCCCATGAAGTGACCCTGCCATGTATGACCCAGCATGGGGTTCCTAAGGGAAAATGGCCAGGCTATTAAAGCTTTGCAAATTAAGGGTCCTTTCATTTATTACCATGCTCTGCTAAGGATGAGCATTAATTTTTTTCTCAAAGCAAATTCACTGGAAACAGACAGTTTAGAATTTATGCTTGTAATGATGGCTACATGGGCCATTAAGACCACCTCTAACTGAGCTTAATTTGTAGCAGATAAATGTATATGTCTACATATTTTTCAACATAGTTTATGGTGCATCTTGCACAGCTGCGCCCAACTGATTAAATCCTCACAAAATTTAAATAGGAAACCCATTACGTAGACAGTATTATAGCCATTCATCATGGAAGCTGTTTCAGGTTAACTCTTTCAGTGCCAGGCTGAGAGAAGTGCCAAGACTTTTTCTGGGGTGTGGGGCAGGTCAAGAATGCAGGGGCTCCCTGTTCCCTTTCCCTTTTTGTTTCTACATTCCTGGGGGTGCAGGGAGCTCTTAGTACAGGGAACTTTTGAGCACAGGGAGAATAGACTCCAGGCTCACAGAGGCAGTTGGATCCTTGCTGTCTAGTAGTGGAGGTCTTCACAGCACCTGTGCATACTCCAGGTTGTTCACACAGCACTGGTCAGAGCGTCCAGACCAGAGCAAATCCATCTCAGCAGTTCCCTGCCAGCTACTGAACCTGCTTAAATCTCAGCAGAGCACAAGAAGCAGCAGAGTGGAGTAGTGATGGAAGAGTTATCAGAGCATGTGCTCTGGCTTCAGTAGCCATGGGTATAAGGTTCCGCTCTGCTGCCTGCTGGCAGAGTGCAATCCTGGGCAAGTTATCAGAGTGCAGTCCTGCCAAGTGCTTAGTCCTGTGTCTGGAACATCGTCCATGTTCAATGATTGAAACCTCGTTATTATCATTGTTACTATTTCTAATGGACACTGTCACTGCCCCACCCACAGCTCCCTGGTATTTGCCATTCCAATGCTCACCAACTGCAAACACCCAAAGATTTTTGCTTGAGGAAATTTATGCAAGTAAATGATCAGAGTGTATTGGGATGGACCCCAGGTTCTCCAGATTCAAGCTCTTTCCGTGACTCCAATTTCAAGGGAGTTTTGTTATGGAAGAGGTTATACAGGTGGTGTTCCTTTGTTATTTTTATTTTTTAAATTTTATTTTAGCTTCAAGGGTACATGTGCAGATTTGTTATATAGGTAGATTGCATGTCACAGGGGTTTGGTGTACAGATTATTTCATCACCCAGGTAATAAGCACAGTGCCTGATAGGTAGGTTTTTGATGCTTTCCTTCTTCCCACCCTCCCCACTCAAGCACACATGGTATAGTCATTTAATACAAAAATATATGTTTGAGCATTTTCATTAGGATCCTTTAGAGTCTTTTTCTAAACGTATCTTCAGGATATGGGGAAGTGGCAATTTAAAAAGGAAATGAGTGCCTGATGAACATTCAATGAAGAAATCAATATTTCTTGAGCACCTCTTCCCTGTCAAGTCTTTCAGATCTGAGTTCAAGTCTGTCTCTGACACTGCCTGTGTGATCTTGGACAATCTACTTAACCTCTCTGAGTCTAAGTTTCCATCTCTATAAAATTGAGAAAGGAATGTCCCTACTTAACATGAACATTGTGATGGCAAAGTGGAATTGTCCACCTGAAGCCTACTGTGCTTGGCACTGGGGTTTTATGACTCAAGGACACTGACGTCAACTTGTTCCCAGTTTGAAATAGAGATCGGAATTGAATACCGAGAATTTTAATTCAATGAGATGCATTCAACAATTGAAATATATTCATGTCATTTCAAGAGAAACTGTTTCTGTGAGAGATGACTGTCAGAGAAGGCTTCCTGTAGGTAGTGATGTCAGAGCTGAGCATCAGAGGAGGGGAAAGGATGAAGTTTTCCAAGCCAGCAAGGAAAGGAGGGCATGCTGGGATGGAAGTGATATGTGCATGGCAGGGCAGAACCGTGAGTCCTTTACAGCCACCACTGCTTTGGTCTTGCTAAAGCCTCTACCTTACAGCAACAAGGAGGGAGCAGGAAGGCAAGTCGGGGGCTGGAGGCAAGTGGCGTCAGTATCTTGATGGGCCCTGCCTGCCATTATCTGAAGCTGAGACTTGATCCCGATGTTAACAAGGAAACTTTGGACAGTTTTAATCAGGAGCATGATGAAACTGAATTTGCATTTTAGAAGGATCTCCTTTGCAGCCACATGGAGAATAGCTTGAAAGGGAGTAGAATAGCATCAGGGGGAGCAGTTAGGAGACAATGGCAGGTGTCTCATTAGTGGTGGAGGTGAGGGTCTGGGGCAGTGGGAATATGGGTGGAGAGACTCTTTGGAAGCAGAATCATCAGATTTGGGGAGTGAGGGTGGGGGCAAAGAGGACACTAACTCTACAGCTTGGAGGCAGCCAAGGCAGAAGGGTGGCTGGCTGGGAGGGAGGAGGGCAAGGACATGGGACCACTTGGGACCTGTTGCGTTTCAGATGCCTTTGGTGGTAAATTTGTATTTTTATCTTTTGGTCTCAATCTAGCAAGGATCCCTTGGCCTGAAACAATACCTCCCAGAACAAAAAAAAAGAAGAAATTGATGGATGGGTAATTTACTCTAAAACCCCAGCAGATGACTGTTGGCACCCAGCAAATCTCCTTCCTGTAAACTGTGTTTTGATACAGTGAAGGCTCTGACTGGCTGTTTATTAACTCCGGGGTCACAAGTAAACAGCGTGCTTCAAAATGTGGCCAATTAAGGACAAAGCGGAGGTGTGGGCCGCCTCGCTCTCTGTTTGAAAGGAATCAAGTGAAATGTTCTAAGTGTTCAATTTCACCTGTCAGAGATACTGAGCCATCACTACTGGGTGCCCAGTTCTCAGAGTCTGTGCAGTTTATTAGCACATCATCCTTCTTCTAAAGAACTGTGCAATTCACTCCATGGACATCAGTCAAGGGAGCAGAGGGGAGGCTTCCTCTTCTTCTGTGACCCTTATAAAACATTCTTTCCTCTATCTTGAATGAACAGGCACAGGAAGCAGCCTTAAGAAAAGGGAAACTAACACAGAAATACCTGGTATGTGGCAGGCATCATGCTTATAACTTAATTACACTCATGACTGAATGGTGAGGGGGGTGGCATTCACCACCGCTTACTCGGGACTTATCCCTGGCCAGCACTGTGCTAAGTCCTCTACATGCATTATCCCATCTAATACTTTCAACAACTCTAAAACTCTGCAGATCCTGTGGTTATCCCCATTGTGCAGATAAGAAAAACGAGGCTGGATCGATTAAATAACACAATCACCATTATAGTCAGTCAGCGGCAGAGCTGGGTTGCTATACCATGATTGTGGGCTCTATATAAACGTGTGGCTGCCTGAGCCACATGGGCTGATGTCCCCGCATTCTTCTTATTGTCCCCAGTGGGCACTGAGCAGCTACGGACTGCACAGAGTAGGTGCTCATGAAATGTTTGCAAATTGGGATACCCCAGGTTCCCTCTACCTCTGTGCTTACACAGCTATTCCTCCTCCTGCCTGGAAGGTCACCTCGTTCACTGTATGTCTTTCCCTTTTTTCAAGTTTAGCCCAGTTTCACCTTCTCCAGGAAGTCCCACCTGGTTAGCTTCTTTGTCTGGTCTCTCCAGGGACATCAATCAAGACTGCTTCTGCTACCACATCCATCTATGCTGGTCTAACTTGGGTTCTTCAGTGCCTGTGTGTGAGTGTGTGTCTATGCATGTGTGTTTTAGTGTGAGTTTACCTGTGTGTGTGTGTGTGTGTGTGTGTGTGTGTATCTGTCCTTGAATAGATCCCCTGATCTTCTAGTCCAGGGATCACTTTCAACAGTTCCTCCTTGGATAAAATTCATCTCTGTGACTGGCAACCCAGGCATCTATTATCTGGCTATTTTCAATCAAAACTTATCTGTTTTTTGCCACTTTCTGTGTAATATTGGACAGGATTAATTTAACTCTGTGACTAATATTCTCATCTGTAAAAATGGGGGTAATATTAGCACCCACCTTCAAGGATTATTTTGAATATTAAATAAAATAATATGTAGACAGCTTTTAGTACATCACCTGATACTAAGTAGGTGCTTAATAAATGGTAGCTACTATCATCATGGGGTCAACAAAGTGCTATAGAACAGCTTACATGTTAGTAAGAACAGTCCCTTACATGTGCAAAGCACTTCACAGGTTTTGAGGAGTTTCTCCATTCATTGCCTCCTTTGATTCATATAACATTGACAGAGAGAGAGGGAGAAACAGAAGAGTTTATCATCTCCTTGTGCAGTTGTTATTTCTGGAAAGAACCTCACAGCTGTCCTGTGGTTTGTCAATGGTCTCTAGAAGATTTCTGAACCGCTAAAATTAAACGTGCATTAGTTACGCATGCATGTTTATGATATTATTCTGAAGAGAGGACCCCATTGCTGCCTTAGATTCTCAAAGGCCCCTCAGATCTCAAAAGGCCAAGAACCATTGGTCTAAGCCAACTGTCCTTATTTTATAAGTGGAGCTACTGTGGCCCAGAGAGAGAAAGGGACATGTTATAATGCTCACAAGTTAAGCAGAGCAGGGCCTGGGGCCTGGTGTTTTGAGCCCCAGGACAAGGTTCCATCTACCCTGACTCAGCCTAGCCTAGGTGGGTATGTGGTGAGGACAGCCACCAGCCGGGGCCTGCCAGGGCCTGAATGAGGGCAGCCTGGCTGAGGACCATCACAGCATCAGGAGAAGAGAACTTCAGGGCAGGGACCTGGAAGCCCCTAGCGCCTGCTTTTTGTGTGAGGTGGACACTAATTCCACTGGCAGGGAGTCATTGGCCACTGGGGCTGCTGTGATGAGCTCACTGGAAAAGCTCTGGAGTTGTGGTGACTTAGGGAGAGCAGGGCAAGAGGGCCAACATGGGAACAGGACCTGTCAGCCAAGTGAAGGATAACTCCAGGCTTTTATGCATTGTTTCTTTATTTTCTCATTAAGGAGGAAATGGGGGGCATAGATTAAAAACCTTGCCTACTCCACACATGCATACATATGTGCACACACCTGCCTGGGCACGCACACACATGCACACGCACATACTCACACCAGCATTTGCATGTTAAAGAATTGGGCTTCTTTCTAAGAAGAGCCTTCCACCTGCTCTTTTTTCTACCCAAAATAGTCGGGAGTGAAGGAAATGGGTTTCAGCTACTGGCAGAGAGAAAGGAGTTTTCAGGAAGCCCTTGGAAGGGTTTCCAACCCGGTAGACATGATGGCAATGGCCATGGCAAAAGTAATGATCTTTCGATGCAGAAAATACATTTCCAAAGTTCTTTCATATACATATTCCCACTTGAGTCTCAAACAACCCAGAGAGAATATGACGCATGTTTAATATTTACACCACTTTTGTTTATTTAGTTTGAATTATTCACCATTTAGTGTGGTTTCATTGTCACATACATAGGAACTAAAAACAACCATAGAAGCAGAATTTTAAAATTTCATTTGTAGGCACCAAAGGTGTTAAAGTTTATTAACTGGGGCACGGTGGCACGTGCCTATAATCCCAGCACTTTGGGAGGCCGAAGCGGGCGGATTACCTGAGGTCAGGAGCTCGAGACCAGCCTGGCCAACATGGTGAAACTCCATCTCTATTAAAAATACAAAAATTAGCCAGGTGTGGTGGCTGGCACCTCTAATCTCAGCTACTCAGGAGGCTGAGGCAGGAGAATTGCTTGAATCCGGGAGACGGAGGTTGCAGTGAGCCAAGATCGCGCCACTGCACTCCAGCCTGGGCGATAGAGAGAGACTCTATCTCAAAAAAAAAAAAAAAATATTAATTGGCGAAATGTCTGTACATATTTAGAAAACCAAATGAGAGAGAGCGTGAAATGTATATTTAAGGTTATGAGTATTTATAATAAATATTGATAGTATTATGCCTTCTAGGCGTAATAGGGATGCTATAAGGTGGGATCGATAGACTAATATTCCCAGCAGTGATATGGTGTGTATGTTAATATAATAGTGTTATAAATAGAGGGTATTTGGTAAATATGGTCTATCATGTGTGTGGTGTGTTGTGTTTAAATTTACACACAGCATAAAGTTTAAAGAGTAAAGAAGCATATCAAATAAACATTAAAGATCTGTTCTCCAACTTCCCAAGACCCATTACTCAGAGGTAACCAAAGGAAGGTATCGTAAGCCCCCTCTTTATAGTCTCAGAGAGGGTAATCGGTTAGCTCAAAGTCACACAGTTGGGCTGGAGAGCACTGAACCCCTGTTCTTCACCGCAGGTGTAGCCTGCTGTCGCAGGCTTATTTTAGCAGATTTTCTTAGCCTGGCATCCAGGAATCGGCATGAACCAATTGAAATAATATACTCTGGACTCAACGACAGCAAAATGCAAGTAAAATTCTGTGTGCACCCGTCCACATGAACTTTTCTGTGGCAAGGACTCATACAATTTTAAAAATCAGATTTCCAAAGGGTATTTTAAAACAAACAAGATTAAAAGCCGTAGCATTAGAGGAAGCCACTTGGGAAGTTTAGTCATTGTCAGTGTTACAGTTTCGCTCTAAATCAAAGACGTAATGAGAACCAAAAAAAGCTGTGTAGTTCAGGTTTGGAGACTATGTTACTGCTCCTAGATAATTTTAGGAGAGGGATTCTAAGTATGATCCTGGACCAGCATCATCAGCATCACTTGGGAATGCTTTAGAAATGCAAATTCTCAGGCCTCGCCGGACACCTACTGGTTTGGAAGCTCTGGGGATGGGGCAGGAGAGTGGCATCTGTGTTCTAACAAGTCCTCCAGTTGCACCTGATGTCCCTTAATGTTTAAAACCACTGACCAAGTCACTAATTTAAATATATATATGCATATATATATGTATATATAAGTTTCTGCTTTGAAATTGTTCACTGGTGTTTTAAAATGATCTATTTAGGTTAGGTTTATAATTCAATTTCTAAAGTAGATTTTCATGGAGGGTTTAACAACTTAGTGCAGCTAGTTTGAATTTGGGTTCAGTGTTCAGACTGGCTCTGGTCCTGCCCCTTCAACTCCCCATCCACTCCTATACCTGCAAAATCACCTCCAAAGCAAGCTTCTCCATCAGCAGCTTGCTGGGAGGTCAGCCAGGGACACTCAGAAAGCAGGCTAATAATAAATGGTTCATACACTTCCACCAGGACAGGGGAGGTGAGCAGAGGGAACAAACATCCTGAAGCCACCACTTAGAGAGCCCTGTGTGACTGTGTGGACTGAGTACTGCTAAGTGGTGAGCTGTTGAGTGCCTGACTGACAGCAGGGCTGAGAAGAACCCCCATCTTTTTTCACAGTTGTCATCAGCAAGCCTTTATTCCATCTGTCCCCATAGATAACTATGTAATGGACCAATGGGCTGGTATGACTGCTGTGCAGTAACGGACAATTACACTGAGACAGCAGAGTTTGCTGCAGAGAAAAAGTTTAATGATCACAGGGTGCTGAATGAGGAGATGGGAGGAGACCCTCAAATCCATCTCTCAGAGGATTCTGGGCTGGGGTTTTTAAGGGGATGGTGGAGGGTGAAGGGGCTGAAAAATTGGGTTGTTGATTGGTTGGGGAAAGGGGGAAGAAGTCATTAGGATGTGGAAACTGTATTCTTCAGTGAGTCAGCTTCTTGTGGGGTCCATGAGACCAGCTGAGTCAGCAGTTTCATCAGTATATAGGACCTGAAGGGATCTTTTGAAGGGAAAACTTAACATTTCATAATGTTCAAATTGTTACCTATAGCTCACTTAAGAAGATCGATAATCCTATAACGGGGTCTATGGGATTCTAGGACAACAGGCACCAAACAACCCTGAGCAAGCAGCTCAGAGAGCTGCTGACCTCGTGATGAATGCTGGGTGTGCAGCAAGCTGGGCTTGTTTCCTTTATCCCCCTCCCTTCTTCCCTAATTAATTTTATAAAGCTTATAGGGACAATTTCAACTACTAACACAAAGCATAATATGGCTCAAACCAGGCTTCCCTCCAGAGTCTTTCTCTTCTCATCTGAATCTTCCCTTCAGCTTAGTTCTGTTTTCCTCTTATTTATCTGTCAGCATCTGAACCATTTTTAGAGACCCAGTTCAGAGTTCACCTCCTCCAGGAAGCCTTCCCAGACTTCTCCAGCCCATCTTCTTCTCCAAGCACCTGTTCACATCAATAGTATCTCATGATTTGGAGCATACATGCTTTGTTTCAACTGTGATCTGGGTTCATTGATTTCCTTCCAGTTCACTCATACATTCCAATTCAACCATTCAATAAAACATTTTTATAAATGTATCTGGGCATTGTACTTGAGGCTAGGAATGATTCAGAACCAATTTGGCCTTCCAGGATCCCATAGATTGATAAAAAATGACAGCAGCCGCCACCGCAATAACCTTGCTAAACATGCTAAAGACATTATCTGATCATATCTACAATCTGAAATGATCTTGTTTCCTTTGTTTATATCTCTATTCACTGCCTATTCCATTAGCAATTAGGTTAACTTTGGAAAAGATTCGTTGGGTCGTAGAGTAGTTGTATAGTTAATTTTATAAGAGACTGTCAAAGAATCTTCCAAAGTGCTTGTAACCTTTTACACTCGCACCAGCAAAGTATGAAAGTTTTCATTGCTTCACATTGTTTTCAACACTTAGTGATGACAAGTTTTTTAATGTTAACCATTTTAGTGGGTGTGAAGTAGGATCTCATTATAATCTCATTTGAATTTCTCTGATGACAAATGATGATAAATATCTTTTCATAAGACTGTTGGTCATTTATATATCTTTTTTTGTAAGATGAGTTTTCAAGTCTTTTATTCATTTTTTTGGAAGGTGTTATACTTGTTTAAATTATTATATGAATTATATATATACTGCAAGTCCTTTGTCAGATATATGTCAGATATATAAATACTCTTTGCTCAGTGAATTGTTCACCTTTCCTTTTCTTTTCTTTCTTTCTCTCTCTCTTTCTTTCTTTCTCCTTCCTTCCTTCCTTCCCTCCCTCCCTCCCTCCCTCCCTCCTTTCTTTCTTTCTTTCTTTCTTTCTTTCTTTCTTTCTTTCTTTCTTTCTTTCTTTCTTCCTTTCTTTCTTTCTCTTTCTTTCTTTCTCTTTCTTTCTTTCTTCTTTCTTTTTCTTTCTTTATTTCTTTCTTTCTCTCTTTATTTCTTTCTTTCTCTCTCTCTTTCTTTCTTTCCCCTTCCCTCCTTCCTTCCTTCCTTCCTTCCTTCCTTCCTTCCTTCCTTCCCTCCCTCCCTCCCTCCTTCTTTATTTCCTTCCTTCTTTCTTTCTCTTTCTTTCTTTCTTCCTTTCTTTCTTTCTCTTTCTTTCTTTTTCTTTCTTTCCTCTTTCTCTTTCTTTTTTTTCTTTCTTTGTTTCTTCTTTTTTTGACACAGTCTTGCTCTGTCACCCAGTCTGGAGTGCAGTGGCATCATCATGGCTCACTGCAGCATCAACTTCCCAGGCTCAAGTGATTCTTCCACTTCAGCCTCTCGAATAGCTGGAACCACAGGTGCACACCACCACACCCAGATTTATTTTTTTTTTGTATTTTTTGTAGAAATGGGGTTTCACTTTGTTGCCAGGCTTGTCTCAAACATCTGAGTTCAAGTGATCCATCCACCTCCACTTCCCAAAGTACTGGGGCTACAGGCATGAGCCATCATGCCTGGCCCTTTTCTTTTTCTTAATGGTGTCTCTTGTTAAGGAGATATTTTAAATTTAGAAGTTTAATTTACCTTTTTTTTATAATTTGTGCTTTTAAGGCCCACTCTAAAAAATTTTTGCCTACCTCAAAGCCATGATGATTTTCAAAGATGTTTTCTTCTAGAAGCTTTAGAGCCTAAGCATTTACATTTAGGTCTATGATCTAGTACAAATTGAACTTTTGCATGGTATGATACAGGGGTGGAGGTTAGAATTTTTCCCATACAGTTATCTAGTTGTTCTAGTACCATTTGTTGAAGACTTTCTGTTCCCCCTTTGAACTGCCTTGATACATTATTGCAAATAAACTAACTGTAGATGTGTAAATCTATCTTAGGCTTTAAATTTTATTTCATCGTTCCATATGTCTATCCTTATGACAATATTACACTGTCTTGATTTTTGTTGCTTATTAGCAAATCTTTAAGTCAGGTAGTGTGACTCCTCCAACTTTTTTATTTTTTAAAATTGCTGTAACATTCTAGGTCCTTTGCATTGTTGTACATTTTACAATTAAGTTATTCATTTCTTTAAAAATGCCCATTGGTGTTTCAATGGGGTTTGCATTTAATACATACACCAATTTGACAAGAATTACATGTTAAGAATATTGAGTATTCTAATCCATAGTATTGTATAGTTCTGCATTTATTTAAATCTTCTTTTAAATTCATCCCAGCAATGTTCGCTGGTTTTCAATGCAAAGGCCTTGAACATATTTTGCTATATTTATGTCTAAGCATGTATGGTTTTACATTTTGCAAGTGGAATTGTTTTTAAACTATGTTTTCCTGTTGTGCACTGCTACTATAGAGTTTATTTTTGTATACTGACTTTGTGTCTATTGACATTGTTATCTTCACTTCTCTCCTGTCACATGTTCCGTGTGTCTGTCAACTGACCTGCATCTTAATATTTAAAGAGCATGTCTTAGACAGCATATAGTTGTGTCTAGCATTTTTATCTATTCAGACAGTTTCTGTCTTTTAACAGGAATGTTTAGTCCATTTACATTTAATGTAGATATTGACATAGCTAAGTTTGTTATCTTACTATTTTATGAGCTTTTTGTTTCTTCTTTCTTGCCTTGTTTCACACTAATGAAATATTTTGTAGTGTTGTAGTTTATTTTCTCAGTTGGCTTTTGGCTATACTTTTGTATATTTTATTTGTGGTTGCCCCAGATAGAAAAATCTGTATCTTTAATTTTCCATAGTCAATTTAGAAGTAATATGGTGCCACTTTTCATAAAATGTAAAACCGAAACAGTATAATTCTTTTTACCACTCCCCCAATCTTTGTGCTATTACTGACACATGTTTTACTAATACATAAGCTACAAATTCTACAATTCAATGCTATTATTTTTTGCTTTAAATGGTCAAGTGTGTTTTAAAACATTTAAGAAATAAAACTGAGTCTTTTATTTTTATACATATATTTACTATTTATTAGTAAAGCTCTCCATTTCTTTTCTTACAATAGATTGGATTTCCCATTTGTTGCTAGTTCCCTTCAGTTTGAGAACTTTATTTAGCATTTCCTATAACACATACTCCCTGTTGGCACACGGCTTCAGCTTTTGCTTATCTGAACGTCTTTCTATCCCTCTCGTTTTTGAAGAATATCTTGTTTTGTTTGTGCTTTGCTTTGGGGGAGTATAGGACATAGAATGTTGCACTGGTGTTGTTCCCCAAGCATTTTAAAGATACCATTCTTCTGTCTTCTGGGCTCAATTTTTTTTTCCTGGTGAGAAATCAGCTATTATTTAATTAATCATTCCTTCATACACGATGTGACTTTTTTCCTCTGGCTGCTTTAAAGATTTTCTCTTTATTTTTGTTTCTTAGCAGTTTGACCATGATGCATCTAGATACTGTCTTCTTTGTAGTTATCCATCTTGAAGTTCTTTAGAATTCTTGGATCTGTACATTGACGTTTTCCACCAATTTGGGAGATATTTTGGAAATTATTTATTCCCGCATTTATTTCTCCATTCTTTCTTTTTCCTCTTCAGGAAATTCAATTGCACATATGTTTGACAACTTGATTTTGACCCACTAGTTACTGAGTTTCTGTTCATCTACTTTCTAATATTTTATTATGAAATTTTTCAAACATATAAGAAATTGAAGAAATTATAGACCCATATTCTCACCACTAAGATTCCATAATTAACATTTTGTTTTATCACATATCTAACCATCTGTTCATTTACTAGCCATCCATCAATCCATCCAATTTTAGGATGGCTTTCAAAGTAAGTTGTGGGCATCAATACAGTTTGTCCTCAAATCCATGTAATAGCATAGACACTATTACAAGAGTTTAATATTTGTTTATGGTTTCTTTTCAAAGGTAAGATTTATATCTAGATATAAGTATATATGTATAAACCTTATGCCTATAGTTTGTCAAAACTCATCAATGATACACTTAAAATTTTAAGTGTGCCGCGTGATGAATTTTGACAAATGCATACACTTGCATAACACAAACTTCTATCAAGATGTAGAACACTATCATCACTCCAGAAAGTTCTCTCATGCTCTTTCCTAGTCAATTTCCTCCCCGGAGACAACCACTGTTGTAATTATTTTTCACCAGTTTAATTAATTTTACATTAACCTATGGAAAATTGAAGTTATTATTAAAGTTTCCCATAAAACTTTATATAGGCCTAGCATGGTGGCTTATGCCTGTAATCCCAGCACTTTGGGAGGCCGAGGCAGGTGGATCATCTGAGGTCAGGAATTCAAGACCAGCCTGAACGACATGGTGGAAACCCTGTCTCTACTAAAAATAAAAAAAATTAAAAATTAAAAAATAAATTAGCCAGGTGTGGTGGGCATGCCTATAATTCCAGCTACTTGGGAGGCTGAGGCAGGAAAATCACTTGAACTCAGGAGGCAGAAGTTGCAGTGAGCCGAAATCATGCCATTGTACTCCAGCCTGGGTGACAAGAGTGAAATCTGTCAAAAAAAAGTTATATAAATAAAATAATGCAGTATGTACTCTTTTTTGTAAGTTTGTTTTGTTTGCTTAATGATTTTTTGAGAGTCATGTTGCTGCATGTAACAGGAGTTTGTTCGTTTTTGCTTCTGAGTAGGATTCCACAATGTGAAGTTGCCACAGTTTGGTTAGCCAGTCTACTATTAATGACACCTGGGCTGTTTTCTGCTTTTAGATATTATGAATAAAGCTGCTAAGAATCTTCTTGAACAAGTCTTTTACTGTGAATGTGTATTCCCCTTTTTCTTGGGTAAATACCTAGAAGTGGAATTGTTTGATCATACAGCAGGTGTTTATTTAATTTTACAAGGAACTGTTAGAACTTTTTTCAAACTGGTTGTACTTTTTTATATTTCTACCAACAGTTTAAGAGTGTCCTGATTGCTCCATATTCTTTCCAACACTGAATGTTTTCTGTCTTTTGAATTTTAGATATTTTGTTGGATGAATTTGTACAGATCATGGTTTTAATTTTCATTTTCCTGAAGACCAACAATGTTGAGAACTCTTCATGTGGTAATTGACTAATGATGGATCTCCTTTTGCGAAATGTCTGTTCAAATTTCTTTTGCTTATTTCAAAAACTGGGGATTTAGGCTGGGCACGGTGGCTCACGCCTATAATCTCAGCACTTTGGGAGGCCAAGCCGAGAGATCATTTGAGCCCAGGAGTTCCAGACCAGCTCAGCCCCTTGGGCAAATAAGGAGACTCATCTCTAAAAAAGACAAAAAAGAATTGAGCCAGGTGTTGTGGCATGTGCTTATAGTCCCAGCTACTCCGGAGGCTGAGGTGAGAGGATCATATGGGCCCGGGAGTTCAGGCTGCAGTGAGCTATGATCACGCCACTGCAGTCCAGCTTGGGCAACAGAATGAGACCCTCTCTCTAAAAAGTTGTATGCATTATTTTTATATTTTGGACACCAGTCCTTTGTGAAATATACGTTTTGGGAATATTTTCTCCCATCTGTGGCTTGCTTACTCATTTTCTTCATGGTGCATTTGAGAAACAAAAGGTTTTAATTTGATGGTATGCAATTTATCATATTTTTCTTTTACAGTTATTGTTGGTTGCTGTTTGTGTCCAACTTAAGAAACTTCGGCTTACCAAAATCATGTCCTCTTATGCTTTCTTTCAGTTTTTGTATGGTTTTAGACTTTACTTTTAAAATCTAAATCATCTTTGATTCATCTCAAGTTGATTTTTGTATACAGTGTGGGGTTCTTTTTTCCCAGGTCACTATCCAATTTCTTCTATACTATTAATATTTGCTGATAAGACTTTCTCCATTGAAAATCTTGACACATTAAAGTCAATAGCAATGGTTATTCATTTTTCTAAAAAAAAAAAAACTCTTTTTACTCTCTGTTCTTCAGATTGAATAATTTCTATTGATCTATCTTTACATTTCCTGACCCCTCATTTATAATAGCTATTGTAGTCTTTCTGTTAATTACAATACCTGTGCCATCTAAGTGTCTGTTTCTATTGACTACCAATTGCTTGATTATAGATCATATTTTTTTGACCCACTGTAGGTGGGATATTGTGGATGATACCTTGTAGGGAGATTGGATTATGTTGCTTTGCTTTAAATGTTATGAGTTTGGCTATTAATTTAGACATTTAAATACTGATGAATTCTCATGACCTATTACACTTTGTTTTCTTTTGTTGTTGTTTTGTTGTTGTTAGGACTAGTATATTTTCATTTCATGTAAATATGAAACTGCTGTTACACTAGGGCAGTTATTCTCAATTGAGAAAAATTTTGCTCCCCATTCCAGGGACATTTTACAATATCTGGAAACATTTTGATTTCTCATAAATGGGGGTGGGGTGCTATTGGCATTTAGTGGGTACAGGGCAGGGTTGCTGCTAAACATCCTATAATACACAAAACAATCCCCACAAAAAAGATGACCTGGGCTGAGCATGGTGGCTCATGCCTGTAATCCCGGCACTTTGGGAGGCCTAGGTGGGTGGATCACCTGAGGTCAGGAGTTCAAGGCCAGCCTGGCCGACATGGTGAAACCCCGTCTCTACTAGTAATACAAAAATTAGCCAGGCTTGGTGGTGGTACTTGGGAGGCTGAGGCAGGAGAATCGCTTGAACCTGGGTGGCAGAGGTTGCAGTGAGCTGAGGTCATACCATTGCACTCCAGCCTGGGCAACAAGAGTGAAACTCTGTCTCCGGAGGGGAAAATAAAAATGACCTATTTAAAATGCTAGTATTGCTGATACCAAGAAACTCTGTGCTAGGGTGTAGTCCGTCTCCTAGAAGCGTAGTCTTTATTCCTAATACATGGCCTTTATGCAGTCTCCACTGAGATGCACACCAGGGTTTCTCGGTTCTAGGGGGTTTCTATTTTAGAAATCCTTGGAAGATGCTGATTCAGTACCCATATTGGGACCACAGTGGGGCAGGATAGCCATGTTTCCTTGCTCTAGGTCCTCAGATGCCTTCCATGTGATCACACTGTAGATTTAATGGGGAGAGAGTTGCTTCCACACTCAGCACACTGTACATACTGTAGCCACAGAGGCTGAGAGAAGATGTTGTCTGAGGGTAAGGCGTCTTAACACTTCATTTCTCTGGGCCTCCCTGAAGGAAGAGATTCTAGGAGCTGCACTCACTTGCTCTGTGTTGGGGGACCATGGATCCTTTGAGGTTCTTCCCTGATGTCACTTCTGGATTCTCAGAGAAAGTCCCTTTCTGCAGCCACCAAACCTTCCCCGAGGGCTCCTGAGACCTGGATCTAAAATAGAAGAGATGTTTCCAGGTTCACTATGTGCTCACTTCACCATTAATGGTAATTTATGAGTTTTAATCATTCTGTCACACAGGGAAAATATGACCAGGAGTCATTGCAGTAAGGAAATCCATCTATTTTTATACCCCAGTCCTCATCTCTGCAGCATCCTCTCCAAATTATCTACTCCAAAAGCCTCATTAAATGTTTAGAGAGGAGAAGCTCACAGGCTTCCTTTCATCCCTACCTAAAACAGGCACCTCCGAAGCTGAGGTACAAATTATCCACAAACTCCAACCAGGCTAACCTTCTACAGCCCAGTATGCAGGACAACTTTACAGAATGAGCTGACAGGTGAATTCACTAGTAATGCATTAGATGGGGCCAGCCCAGGCTTTTATAAACACGTTTTACTCACATATTCATACTCAGTCATTCTTTGCTCATTCATCCCCTAGTGTATTCACTTATTTGTTAATGATGTACACATTCAAAACTATATTCACCCTTAGTCTATGCTCCGCAGTGTGCCTGGCTCTAAGAATGTGGACATTGATAAGCATTAATTCGCTTACTAATTTATTTCATATATGTATTTCACCACTGGGCCACTGATGCCATGCAGGGTACCTGGCACAGAGTAGGTTCTCAATATTGGAATCAGTGACCCAGTGGTGAAAAGACAGAAAATATGACTGTTCTTGTGGCTTATTTTTTAAAACTAGGGGGCAATGCAAACAAACAAATGAATAAGCGAGTAAGTGAGATCACTTTAGAAATAACAAGTGTGATAGATAAAATAAAACAGGTGAAAGGAATAGAGAATTGTCAGGGTGATCCAGGAGGACTTCCCTGTAGTGGTGACATTGAGCTGAGACCTCAATGACAAGAGGCAGCTGACTGTGCGAAGAATCAGAGGCAGAATGTTCCAGGCTAAGGCAATAGCAGATGCAAAGGCCCCCAGAAATGCACTGTGGCTGTAACACTGTGCATAAGGGGAAGAGTTGCAGGAGATGAAGCCAGAGATGCAGGAGGGGCAGATCAGGCTGGGCCTTGTAGGTTAGGGAAGAGCTGCTGGAATTTTTTTCTACATGGGCGATTTGTCTATTCTTCCCTATTTATGTATTTATTTAATCATGTTTTTATATCAGTTTGAACTTATGGATGTTTATTTTATACTTTGAGTTATAATCCAATATTATTTTTATTTCGTTGCTGAAATTGTTCCCTGTTTGTCCATTGGGAGCTTTTTTCAATTGGCTTCTATGTCCCTTTGACATATTCCCATAGTTGTGTTTTTTTTTTCTTTTTTCTTTTTCTTTCTTTCTTTTTTTTTTCTTCCTTCCTTTCTGGCACTATAAGATGCTTCATGCTAGGAACTTTGGAGAAGTACCTGGAAGCTACCAGAATGCAGTACGGTGACTTGAACAGGCTTGTAGGGAAACCCCAGAAGCCCTAGAAGTTAATATTAGTGACAAGGATATGAGTTCTCCCTGGTACCCAACAAAAAAGTGACTTTTCTATCAGCCATAATTCTGTTTGGCACTTATTCATTGAGTATCCCTGAGGGGAGAGAAGACGTAAAGAGATTTAAGACTTCTATGTCCAGGTACCTACAACTTACCCTTGAAGAACTGGGTGGATATGGTAAGAAAAAAAAAAAAAGGACTCACAATGCTTAACCTCTCCTTCCCCATCTTGAATAAACTGAGGCCTTAGGAGAAAAGGCCTGTCAATCATGGGGTGGTGTGGATGCTGGAAGTTTCCTTCTTTTTTTTTTTTTTTTCTAAAATGGCTAAAATCAAGCACAGGGTAATTTCTCAGTAGATCATCATGCTATGTTAAATTGTTAACATCATTCTACCGTAATACTATGAGGCCTTAGAATCTAACCACGACTCAACTCCTCCACCAACTTGTGCTATTTTAAGTAACATGCTGAATTTCTTAACCTCTCTGGGCTGGGGTTGTCTCATCTTTCATAGACTGTGATGTCACATTCATAGCCATGTGGCATGGACTGCCTGGACTTTGGGGGCCCACAGGGCAGTGAAAATATCCAAAGTGGTTATATGCTGCATGCATGGATATATTCCCAGCACCCAAGACACCCGGCATGTTGGAGGCCCTCAGTGAGTGTGTGTTGAATGAAAGAATTGTTAAAGCCCTAATGAACTTGGTGTCCAGCTCACGCCTATAATCCCAGCACTTTGGGAGGCCAAGGCAGGTGGATCACTTGAGGTCAGGAGTTCAAGACCAGACTGGCCAACATGGTGAAACTCCTTCTCTACTAAAAATACAAAAATAAGCCAGGCATGATGGTGCATGCCTGTAATCCCAGCCACTCAGGAGGCTGAGGCAGGAGAATCGCTTGAAGCCGGAGGCAAAGGTTGCAGTGAGCCAAGATAGCACGACTGCACTCCAGCCTAAGCAATAAAGCAAGACTCTATGCAAAAATAAAGAAATAAGTTAACTAATTAATACAATGAACTTGGTGTCCAAGAGAAGTCTGACAGATTTCGAAGGCCCTTGAGTGATAAGTACTAAAACAAGAATCTTCCTCTTCTTTCCCCCATCCAGGTCCAACAAAAATCCTAACAAGAAATGAGCCCACTCCACCAAACAGAACTGTAATAATTCCATCCCATGCTCCACAGCTTATCAACCGCTCTTGCACGCATTGATGTATCGTGTTACTCAGTCCACGTGAGATAATTGTGAATGGCACCATTTTACAGAGAAGGAAACTGAGGCCCAAAGAGACCTCAAGTCTCACTCAAAGTCCCATGGCACAGCCAGGACTAAGAGCTAGGCCATCTGGCCACATGTCTAGGCTGTGGCTCTTGATGTTCTGAGCTTCTGTGAAGACCCAGTGGACAGTGCTGTGGATGGAAGGAGGAGGTCTTCACTTAGAGGCCGATTGTGTCTCTTATTCTGCGTGGCATCTGACCCTCACTGCAGGAGCCACACACTCCTGGGCTGTGATGGGTACCTTTTTCTGTTTCTGGTAAGGATGACTGTCAGGTAGGAAGGTACAATAGCAGCCCCCATTAACTGAGCCTGCATGGTGTGCCTGGCACAATTCTAAGCACTGTTTAATCCTCCCAACCAGCCCCATGAAGAAGCTTCTGTAAATATCTCAATTTTTGGGGTAAAAAAATTGAGACTTGGTAAAGTCAAGAAACTTCCTTAAGATGATGTGGTCAGTGGTGGAGCCCGGGTGTAAACCCAGCTCTTCTGGATCCTGTACTCATCTTCTTAACCTGCCTTCTCCTCAGCCACCCTGAACTCCCCTGGACAACTTGATGCAGATGACCTTGTGTCAAGTCCAGGCACATAAGGAGCTCCCCATCGTCTTGTCCCTCATTCACAATCCAGTGGTCACTGCACTGCTATTGATGGGAGCCTGTGGCTGGAGCTGGAACCTGTCTCTCCTGGTTGCTTCAGTTCCTCATTTATATCTCATTGCCCATACTAGCAGAGGTCTTTTTTTAACTGGGAAGGGATTGCAAAAGCTCCTTGAATTGACCTGGTTCTGGGGTTCTTTCTCTAGGGCTCAGAGTTGCCCTCGGAGAGGCAACACTTATCCCTGTTGGTCCAGTCTTTGCAAAATTGCCACGTTCTCTAAGCTTTCCTTCTCCCAATATTCCAATTCACATCTGTTGTCCACTTTTTACTTGTGGATGTTTAAGCAGCATTGAGAAAAGATTTGGGGCTATATTTCTGATATTCTTTAAATCATGATGCATACTTAATAAAAATTCACTCTTATTCCTTGACTAAACTTATTCACAAAATAATATTCCATCTCAATTCCAACAGAGTAGGACTTTCCCTGCACCTTTATTGAATACCTACTGTGTACTAAGAAATGTTATTGGTGTAAAAATGCAGACACAAATAAGTTAAATAATCCCTGCTCTGGAGGAATTCCACAAACCCCAGCCTCAGTTCAGCATGAGAAATGTTCAGGAAAAAGCCAAGTTATGCACTATAGACAGGGAGAGGAGAGCCGCACACACTCTGCCAGGAGTATCACAGTGGGCATCAGGGAGGAGGCACAACTGCAGCTGAGTTCTCCAGGAAGACAGCAGAAGGGGAAGGGCATTCCAGGCAAAGGGAACAGCATGTGCAAAGAAGGTGTGAAGGGACATGTGGTATCTGGGGACAAGGATGGAATGAGTAAGAGATGAGGAAAGCACCCCATGACTGTGCCTAGAGGTGGGGGAAAGGAGACCCAAAGGTCGAGCAATTGTGCATGGATTTACCAGTGCCTGTATCTTTCATCTGTCGATGGGTCTTCCCCTTACTCCCAGAAGAGGAACCACAGGAAAGAGCAAGGCAATGAGTTGTTCTGAGGAGCTATACTGTGTGCTGCATAGATGGGTGGGCGCACACACACACACACACACGGGTGCGCGCATGTACTCCATTGTGCACAGAGGTCTGCAGAGTTCAGAACAGGGTGAGCCACCTCCAGCATCGGTGGGAATTCTGAAGGCCATGATGAAGTCATGCCAGTGTCTCACCACATCTTAGCTACTGGCAAGGAATCCCAACAGAACAATTAGAATTAATTGAAATCAGCCTGATTGATTGGTGTGTATGAACTTTCTTCGGAGCAGCCTCATGATGTGGGCAGAGGTAAACAGCTGAATCGGGTCTAACAGACCTTAGCTTGCAGGAGTAAATGCAAACCGAGGTCTGTTCTGGCCTCCAGTGAGGCAGATGCCAGAGTCAAGCTCCCAGCTCCCCACACTTGGTCATGGTTTGAGTCTCTAATGTTGTTGGAAAGGTCTGGGGGTTACGTGTGGAGGAATTTAGGTTAAGAAGGATCTTTTCTTCCTTGTAAAGGTAGTGTGGGTGTGGGATCTGCCTTTCTGGTCTCATCTACCACTGCCCCTGGCTGGCTCCCTGGCTAATCTAAGCTTCTTGTAATTCCCTGGAGAGGCCCAGATTTCTATCCTCCCTTCCTCTGCTCTGTTCACTCCTCCTAGACGAGCACTCTCACGTCTTATTGTGCCCATGAATCAGGCAGAGATTTTGTTACAATGCAGATTATGACTCAGCATATCTGGGAAGAGGCTTGCGATTGTGCATTTCTCATAAGCTCCCAGGTAATGGTGATGCTGGTCTGTGGACCACGCTCTGAATAGGAAGATCTGAGAACACTTCTTCCCTTTATTCATTTTCCTACCTCTCTTTCCATCTGCAGAATTCCTATTCAATCTTGGAAATCCAGGACAAATACGTCCCCCAAGAGACCTTTTCTGACACCCTTGCCCCCTCCTCTGTGCGGATGTGATAATTGGTTTCAGTATAGTACTTATCCTGCTAGATGGACTTTATCTTTGTTGGATTAATCTTTTTTCTCTCCCACTTTACTTGTGCCTTTTAAGGCCATCGACAGGCCTTTATTCACTCCCAGTGCCCAGAGCAGGGCCTGGCATGCAGCAGGCATCAATATATGTTTGTAGAACTGAATTAAATACAGCAATTCTAATTTTTTCATGTTCTTCCTCCTTTATCCTGCCTGAATTTGTCCTACATATCATAGGGGTAGGGTTGCATATGTGTAGGGTTAGGACAGGGGCCTCTGAGCCCAAACTAGATTCAGAGTTTGACTGTTTACAGAATGATAGGCAACTATTTTCCTGACTTGAAATGAGGCTTCTTTTATTTTGGCTAATAGAGAAGGAAGATGCTTTAAGTAGAGAGATTGATTCTGGAAGATTCAACAGGATACAGTGGGGACAGTGATATTTTTGTTTGTTTGTTTGTTTTTGTTTTGAGATGGAGTCTTGCTCTGTCACCCAGGCTGGAGTGCAGTGGCGTGATCTCGGCTCACTGCAACCTCTGTCCCCCAGATTCAAGTGATTCTCCTGCCTCAGCCTCCCGAGTAGCTGGGATTACAGGGGCCTGCCACCGCACACGGCTAATTTTTGTATTTTTAGTAGAGACGGGGTTTCACCATCTTGGCCGGGCTGGTCTTGAACTCCTGACCTTGTGATCCACCCGCATCAGCCTCCCAAAGTGCTGGGATTACAGGCGCAAGCCACCGCGCCTGGCCAATGGTGGTCTTTTAAGCTACCTGGCCCCTTGGGTGACCAGGCAGATAAAGTCCTAGACTATAATTTATATCTTAGGAGAGGCACTAGAGTTAGCATAGCTGCACTGGGACAGGCACAGGGTCAGGAAAGGGCCATTGTCTGTGCCTGAGTACAGAAGCCAGCCCCGCTTAGGCCCTGGAGGCTGGGTGGCTTTGGAGAGGTAGAGGAAGCACCATCAACACACACAGCCATTCCTTTGAATGCTCTACAAAGTTCCTTCCAAATGGACAGAGCTAGCTCTATTTCCTTCAAAGGCACAGGACCCAAGATTTGTTGGGAAAAAGACAGAAAAATAAAATCATATTGGAACGTAATTAGATACGAAAATGAACTATAAGATTATTGCTAACCTGGGTTAAGGTAAGGGTTAAATTACCCCCTAAGTCTGACATATGTTTAAAGCTTCTCCTTTGGGAAAAGCAAGAAACTGACCAGATACACTCACTTCTCTGGGATGGTACCTAAACATTTCTAAACATGTGAATAGAAATGGAATGAAATCCACAAGTTGTTTTCAAACGTCCAGATATTTGGATTTGTGTTGACCCTTCATTTGGCTACAGAATTAGTTTTTAATTGATTCATTATGTCTTCTAATTAATAAAATATAATAACCAGCATTTGTGAACACTTAGTAAAAACTAAATACCATGCTAAGCATCTTACGTATGTTTTCTCATTGAACCTCCTAACAACTCCATGAGGTAAATATGACTTTCATTTTACAGCAGTGGAAACTGAGACTTTAACAGGGTTTTAAATAAATTGTGCAAGGTCACACAGTAATAAATGATAGAGTCAGAATTCACTCCCAGACAATCTGAGACCAGCACTCACTCTTTTAACCAACATGTGCTTTTCCCCAGGACTCCTTGGATCCTTGGATGGCCCCCATGTAGTCTAAAATATGCTTTTATACTCTTTCTCTCAAAGCAAGAGAGTACATGGAGGGGAATATGGCCTTTGTGAAGTACTGAACCTTCCAGAAAATCATTTCTGTACTCACCTTGTATGTTTTACTTCTCTCATCCTGATTGTCAACCAATTTGGGCCATCTCTTTAATGACCTGGTCAAGATCGTCCTTCAAGTTATGTCTATCTCCCTTGGAGATAGAAGTACATCAAGACTATGTATTCTTTGGCTAATATTACTGTGAGCCACTTACTATATTAAGAATAATTCTAAACTCTTTATATGTATTTATTTACTTAATCCTCAGAACAGCCATAAAAAATAAAGATTAACACCCTCATTTTATAGATAAGGAAACGAAGGCACAAAGTGATTGCAGACCTTTCCTATCTTGGTGGAACTGTTTAATTAGTTGCTTTATTTAATATTCTTTCCTTCCTTTCTCAAGAACAGTCAATGGCTTCTGAAACTCCTTAGCCTGTCCCCAATCTGGCCTCAAATTACATTTTCAGAGTTATTTTCTGCCACTTGTTCCCTTCACATGTCCTCGTCTCTAACTAAAGTGTGTGTCACAGTTATCAGACACACCTCATGCTTTCTGGCCTGCACACCTTGTTATTGCTGATCTCTCTCCCTGTACCACCATCCAAGGTGTGGAGAGATTTATAGCAACTGATCTATAATTCTCATAATACCCTAGTAATCCTCTGCCATATGGCATAATTCTGTAGGGCTTTTTTATTTTTTTCCCAATTAGGCTGTAAGTTCCTTGGTGGGTGTGTTCATACCCCTTAATCTCTCTTACCAGCAAGCACCAGTGCCAACACATGGGTGTGAGGCAGATACTGCCAAGTGTTTGTATCTACCCATGTGCTTACATCATCTAGTCATGTGCTTACATCATCTACCCATGTGCTTACGTCATCTACCCAAGTGCTTACATCATCTACCTATGTGCTTACATCATCTAGTCATGTACTAACATCTAGTCATGTGCTCACATCATCTACCCATGTGCTTACATCATATACTCATGTGTTCACATCATCCACCCATGTGCTTGCATCTACCCATGTGCTTATATCATCTACCCATGTGCTTACATCTACCCATATGCTTACAGCATCTACCCATGTGCTTACATATACCCATGTGCTCTCCTACCTTTCTCAGACTCCCTCGCAGCTAGGCAGTGTCAGTTGACTGAATTCAAGCCCAGAGAATGTGAGTAAAAATAATGCAAGTCACTTCCAAGCTAACGCTTAAAATCATCCAATACAATTTTCCACTCCTCTCTTCCCTGCCACCACAGCCTTGGAAGTTCCTTGTTCTGAAGGCATAGCTATAAGATGGGAGTGGCCTGGATCCCTGCGTCACCACCTGCAGCATAACTATGCAGGGGAGACACCTAAGCTGCACAGGAATTTGTACAAGTGAGATATAATCCTTAATGTTATAAGTCACTGAGATATGAGAGGTTTCTTTTGCAGAAGTCAACATTCACTACTTTGACTTACAGAAGTGGTAGCTCATAACTGCTTATAACGCAAAACAGATAAATAATAGGCATATCAGACATGTTCCTGGCTAAGTGGTATTACTTTTGATAACATATCTTACCTCCATTCGTTTATCTCCAGAAAGAAGAGAAAATGTCAGGCAAAAAAAAAAAAAAAAAAAAGATCGGCTTTATGCCGCTATAATGAGTGCCTAACATCATTTACAAATACATGTGCTTCTTCCTTTAAAAAAATGGCTTAACTTTATTTGTAATCAAGAAAACTAACATGAGAAATGATGAAACCCATGAAACTGGCAAAATTACAAGGTCTTAGGACAAGAATAATAAATGCACACTCTACTTTTTAAGAAAAGAGGATTCCAGGTTTGGGTGACTGCCCAGGAATTCCATCCCAGATTGAACTCCTTACAGCCAGCATCTGTGAATGACTTCATGTCTCCGATGCACCTTTACACTTTATTGCTGTGCTCTTTGCAAATATTCATAGGATTAATCCAGAGTTAGGGCTGCAGACCAATGTGCGGCTGTGCAAATCCTCAGGACCCTGCTTAGCAAGTTTGTAAATTCACGGTTCTGCATTTCCCTTTGGTATGGGGGGAGAGTATATAATGTAATTTCTTTATAGGCTACACCAACTACCAAGAGGAAATCTCTGGGTGCTTAGAAATGAGGCTTTCCTCCTGGAATTACCCAAGCACATTTTCAGAGTGGTTATGGCTATCTTGCAATGGCCCACTACATATTTCCACATGCCAGGGAGCAGGCCTTATTTTAATAGCTTGTTAGTTTGGAAAGGAATCAGAAGGAGCAATTCCTGGGGGCTACCTTATTCTGGGCTTCTACTATCTGATCGGTTCTTAGCTCACAAATCTTTGAAGGACAGGGTTGGTCCATTAACAGCCCATCTGGAATCCAGGAAACAGCTAGGAGTGCTTTGAATCTGAGTTCCCTGAAAAAGCCCCCCTGGACATAGACAGCAAAGGGGGAGTGTTAAATGAATGAATAAACGAATGAATGAATGAATGAATGAATGACTAAAATAACATACCACATAAGTTTAATGTTTTACAGTTCATAAATGGCTTTGGGCTAATTATTTAATTTTCACAGCCACCACATTCACAGTAGAATAAAATTTAAACTTCTTGCCACAGTCCTCAGGAGCCCAAAAGTCTCACCCTGCCTACCTCTCTGATGTATCTCCTACAGCTCTTTCCTCACATGCTCATTGGTGTTTGTCACACACACTGAGCAGGTCCTGACACTGGGCCTTTGCATGTGCTCACCCCTCTGCCTGGAATGCCCCTTTCAGACGTCTACTTGCAGGGTTCACGCCCCCCTCCGGGTTCACTTCATGGCTCACAGAAAGTTCCCTCAGAGAGGCCTGTCCTGTCTACCCTTCCTAAAAGAACACTTTTTGCTTTTTTATCCCCACTCCAGCCTATGTTTAATCATCTGTAATAGGGATCATAACAGAGCAAAATGGTTGCAAGAATTAAATAATTGATGTAAAATGCTTACTTAACACAGGGCCAACCCATGATGAGTGTTCAATAAATATTTGATAGTGTTGATGTTGTTATTATTTTATTCTCTGTTTTTCCAACCACCCTTCTCCTGCGGCCTCTGCTCTGGCCAAACTTAATCCCCAGAAACTGATGTTAAATTTAAGCCGGGGAGTCCCTTTGCCCCAGCAGTGTTATAAAATGTGAATGAAGGAGGCAAGTAGCATTTGAAGGACCACACTGTATGCGTCAAGGACATGAAGATTTCCAGAGCTGTTCCAATGTGTCAGCAGATCCGTATTACAGCCTTACTTAGAGGGTGCTTCCATGGGGAAAATTATTGTTGCTTAGCAAATGACACAAATGAAACCTAGAGGGGCCAAATGTTTGGAGAAAGACTCCGCAGCCCAAGGAAGGAAGAGCAGAGGACTCAAACCTCCAGCAAAAAAGAGATCTGAGACCCCAAAGCACATTTTTCTAGAAGAATCAAATTCCTCTTGGCATGATCCTTACTCTGCTTCCCCGGGGCCTACGTCTAGGGCGGAGGAGAGGGTGAGTCCTCAGCCACGCTAGGGCATTGGCCAACGCTCAGCTTGAGTACCTTTCCCAAGGGCCACAGGTATGGGTGCCTGCACTCACACACATCTTGACCAACCTGGCTTCATGTCGATATAAATGTATTTAAAATTGGTAATTTCTTTTCTTCTGAAAATTGTGTTATTTACTAGCTATATTGATTGCAGTCATGTTTCTATTGGTGGAAAAGTAATTTATCTCATTGGAGTCATCTGTGTGGAGGTAGTGAGGGCCCAGCAGAAGCCAAGTTATTAGCTGGTTTTGCCAGCAGGCCCATCTTTATTAGCAACAACATCTCTCATCAAAAATCCTATTTCGGAGCAATATAAGCTATAACCCTGTGGCTCGTTGACCATGCAGAGACCAGCCACAGGGCTCTGAAGACACAGAGTTCAAACATTACCGAAAAGGCAACCACTCAAGAAGCATAAGGCAAGAGTGGAATGGAACCCGTACTTTAGACAAGGCTGGGAGGTAGAGTTCCTCATCACAGGGATGGCTCCAGCGGAACGCTGCCTTTTGAGTCATGGCATAGGGAGGAAGAGGGAAGAAAGTTGGGTCTCCATGATAATCCTTAATCCTGCAATTCTATGAAACTAAGAATCTACGTTTGTGATTCTAGGATTTGCACAAAGAGCAAAAGGACCAAACAACTAGTCAAACTTTCCTTATGGAAACTTTAATAAATACATAAAATATTACAGAATCCACTTTCAAAATTCACAGCTTGGCTCTAAGTCCGTTCTCCTTCTGAGACACTTCCTGCCTTCTTCATGCTCTCTGCATTGTCAGAGACCCGCCCTGCAGCAAAGAGAAATAGACTTACACCTGTCAGAAAGGCTATGATTAAAAAGACAAAAAATATCATATGTTGGCAAACATGTGGAGAAAAGGGAACACTCATACACTGCTGGTGGAAATGTAAATTAGTTCAATCTCTGTGGAAAACAGTATGGAGATTTCTCAAAGAACTAAAAAAAAAAACAACAGCAGCAACAAAAAACTACCATCAGACTTGGCAACCCCACTATGGATATCTACCCAAAGGAAAAAGAAATTATTGTATAAAAAGGATACCTGCACTCCTATATTTATCTCAGTACTATTCATAATAGCAAAGATATGAAATCAACCTAAGTGTCCATCAACAAATGATTGGATTAAAAATGTGGTATACATATGCCATGGAATACTATTCAGCCATAAAAAGAATAAAATCATTTCTTTTGCAGTGACATGGATGGAACTGGAGACTATTATTAAGTGAAACAGTCAGACACAGAAAGATAAATATTGTGTATTCTCACTTCCAGATGGGAGCTAAATAATGTGTACACATGGAAGTAGAGAATAAAATGTTAGACAATGGAGACTTGAAAGGGTAAGGGGTAGGAGGGAGTCAGAGGATGAGAAATAACTGATTGGGTACAATGTAGGCTATTTGGGTGATGGATACCCTAAAAGCCCTGACTTCATCACTACACAATCTATGCATGTAACAAAATTGCACATGTAGCCCATAAATTCACAAACACAGAGACTGCTTCCCTCCATCTAAAGGCCCACCACTTGGGTATTTGATGGCAGCAATCCCACTCCCCGGAGATGAGGAACCACTGCCTTGTCTCCCCTGGCCCCACTCCAATGTGTCTCATGCCTCTCATTACTGTGGGGAGTCCATACAGGGATACAATACTTATTTCCCATATACAGTTATTCATCAAAGACTTACTGAGCCTCCACTGTGTGTCCGGCACTATGCTAGGTATTGGGGATCTGCTGAGGAACAAAACAGAATCTCTTCCCTTGTGGGACTGCCAATTTAGTGGGGAAAGAGGACAACTAGAAAATTACCAAAATAAATACATTATTATGACGGCTAAATGCGCTGAAGTAAATAAAGCTTAAGGGTGTGTAGAATGTGTCACAGAAGGGCCTGCCTTGGTCTGGTGGACATGATGTCTGAGCTGAGATCCAGAGAGTGAATAGAAGTTACCCAGGCAACATGGGAGTGCAGGATAACATTCCTAATAAAGATAGCTTCAAGAGACAAGACTAGGACAACCAACAAAGGAAAACCAGGGCCAGTGTGGCTGCAGCAGAGGGTCCACCTTGTGCAGCTCAGAGGGGGACTTGCAGTAAATTAGTACAGACTATTTTGGGTCCAATGGACAAAACCCAATTCAAACTGCTCATGACTAAAAGAGACAGTGATTGCTCACACAACTGAGAGTCATGCAGAGCATCTAATTTGAGGCTCAACTAGATCTAGGTGTCTAAACTAGGCCAACTAGAGGATTGTCTTCCATCTCCTCTCTGCTCTTCTTCTTCATTGGCTTTGTTCTTAGGCAAGCTATGCCCATGTGGTACAAATAGGGCCACCAGCAACCCCATGCCCACTTCCTACCAGCTGAACTTCCCCAAAGGAAAGGGCACCTCTTTCCCAATTATTTATTTTAAAATCCCAGGGCTGATCTTCATTGACTTGAATCAGTCATGTGCCCACCCAAAGAAACTGCAATAGTCCAATTTGTCAGTGCTGGTACTGGGGGTTTAGGGGTCAGGGGTGTTGTCAACCCTACTGAAATCACAGCATTGAAAGTGGTCCCCAAGAGCAAGAGACAGCTGCTAAGACCACAGAGAGGATAGAGAGCAGGCAAAAGCACCATGACAGTCATCTTCTGTGTGCTACATATTATGCTTCTACTGTACAGGTGGAGATTATTTGGGCACCTCTAAATAATAGCCCTTTCTTGCCCTACCCCAGGATAAGCCTTCATCCCACTTCTGCTGAGTGGTAGCACATGCTGCGTCCTCAAATGCGTTAACTCCTAAGGGTTCTCATCAAATGTGAGACCAGACAGAAGGCTCTAAAGACACAGTTCAAGCATTACCCCAAAGGGACCCCACTCAGGAAGTGTAACAGAAGAGTGGAAAAGGACCTGCCTTTCAGAAAAGGCTGGGAGGTGGGAGTTCCTCATCACAGGGACTGCTCCAGCAGAACACCAACTCTTGATTCATGCCAGTGGGGGGGTGGGGGTGGGCAGGAAGTAGGGTTCTTATGATAATCCTTAACGCTGCAATTCCAGGAAACTAAGAATCTGTGTTTTTGATTCTTTGAACATAGAGCAAAAGGACCATACAAGCGGTTGAACTTTTCTTATGGAAACTTTGATAAATACACAAAATAGCATTACATAATATAAATACACAAATAGTAAATACAAAATCAAACTTCAAAATTCCCAGCTTAACTCTTAGCTAGCTCTTTCTCATACTGAGTCAGTGCCTGCCTCCTTGGTAGAATCTGCATTGTCTGAGACCCACCTTGCAGGAAAATAGAAACAAGACTGCCTTTCTCCAGCTGAATGCCCACTCTTTGGATATTTGATCACACCAAAGGAATTGTCTATCATGCTGGAGTTACATATATGGGGAGATGGAATGTGGGAATGCCACACTAATTGCCAGTCGCTGGCCTGGGAGTATGAGCTGAGCCTAACTAGCTGTCTTAGCTAAGGGAATTGCAGCGAGAGGCAGGATAAATGGCCCTAGGGATGGCAGTAGAGGACAAGTTGCCAGTTTGGAACAAGTGGAAATACTGATCCAGGTCAAGGTGAAATTAAAGCATGTGTTATTTAAAAGCCAGGCTTTCCCCACTGTCTTGAGAATGAGCTGAAGAAGGAATTAATAAATGAAGAGGCAAAGGCTCATATAAGGCAAAGAAGCTCTTTAGGGAGAATATCTTCCTGAAACACACCAGAAAGGGAGGCAAACAGGCAGGAAAAGAGCAGAGACTTTGCTATTGAAACCTATTTGTTTTCTCATTCTTTCTAGAAGAAACTTCATAATATCCTCTGCTCTTGAGTGGAGCAGAGAAGAGAAGCTTTAAGATCAGAAAAACCAAGAGTCAGACTTGGAAACTGCCCTCTGCAAACTTAGTGACTCAATAAAAACTGCTTATATCTCTTAAATCTCAGTTTTTCTATCTGTAAAGTAGGAATAATAACTCCTAGTTTTAAGAAAATATTTGGAAACTATGCATCCAACAAAGAACTAATATCCAGAATCTACAAGGAACTTACACAACTCAACAAGAAAAAAAACAACTCTATTAAAAAGTGGGCAAAGTACATGAACAAACACTTCTCAAAAGAAGACATACAAACAGCCAACAAACATATGAAAAGATGCTCAATATCACTGATCATCAGAGAAATGCAAATCAAAACCATGAGACACCATCTCACACCAGTAGGAATGGCTTCTATTAAAAAGTCAAAAAATAACAGATATTGGTGAGGTTGTGGAGAAAAGGGAATGTTTATACACTGTAGGTGAGAATGCAAATTAGTTCAGACCCTGCAGAAAGCAGTTTGGAGATTTCTCAAAGGACTAAAAACAGAACTACCATTTGACCCAGCAATCCCATTACTAGATACCAAAAAGACACCTGCACTCATATGTTCACTGCAGTACTATTCACAATAGTAAAGTCATGGAATCAACCTACATGCCTATCAACAGTGGGCTGAATAATGAAAATGTAGTACATTGTCATTACATATCCACCATGTACACTGTAGTGTACATCTACACCTTGGAATACTACACAGCCATACAAAAGAATATGTCCTTTGCAGCAACATGAATGCAGCTAGCAGTCATAATTTTAAGTAAATTAACGCAGGAATAGAAAGCCAAATACTGCATGTTTTTACTTACTAGTAGGGACAAATGTTTAGGTGCACATGGACATAAAGATGAGAACGATAGACACTGGGGACTCTGAAAGGAAGGAGTGAGGGAGGCAAGGGTTGAAAAACTGCCTATAGGGTACTATATTCACTACTTGGGTGACGGAATCAATATAAGACCAAACCTCAGCATCACACAATATAACCATGTAGTAAACCTGCATATGTATCCCCAAATCTAAATTTTAAAAAAACCTCCTGGTTTTAATAGTAGCAGTAGTGATGATTAGATAAAATTCTATATGTAAAATACTGAGCACAAAGTTGGTAAGCACTTGATCATTTCTGTCCCCTGTGGGTAGGGTAAATGGATAATAACTTACATTTGTAGCACTATTTGTGAGAAGGGGTAACAAGGCAAGCAAATCAGGAGATGACTGCCACTAAAGAGACAGCTCATTATTCATGGTTCCCAAGAGGAGGGGCATACCATGGCACAGGGGCCACACAGGGAGGCACCACGGTGGGTCAAGAGGCAGAGGCAGTAAGGAATGGCAGCAGCAGCCTTGATTGTGGTTTCCACTGGAAGGAAGTGGCAAAACAGGTTTGGCAGGTTTAGGATTGGCTAGTTTGAATAATTTCAGCAGGCTCTGGGGCACAGGACTGTGGGATGATTAAGGCAGAAGGATAGTGATCCAGAGTGTGAGAGCCCCATAAAGGAGGTGATTGCAGGTGTGGACTCTGGGTTGGTTGGTTTGTATATAAAGAGCACACCCTCAGGTGAACTGCTTGCAGTCTCTAGGAATTGGCTAACCCTGGGAGAGGTAGTCTCAGGGTCAGCTTCAGATGTCAAAGCATCAGCATACAGAAACTAAAAGCCATAATAATACATTCAGGTCTTTTCATTGACTCGTCACAGGAAGCTTGTGGGAGATGCATTGCTTTATTGTTATTATTATTTATATTTTATCATTTACCAACCTTATTTTACTATTAATTATTATTATTCTTTGGCAGTTACCATAGAGGTTAAGAGTGGATTCTGGAGCCAGACTGCTTGGGTTTGATTTGGATCATTTAGACCCAATTACTTAATTTGCTAGTGCTTCACTTTCTTCATCTTTAGATTGGAGATAACAGCAAATACCTCATAAAATTATTATCAGGATTCATGAAGTTTATAATATAAAGTAATAAGGCGGCATCTGACATGTAAGAGCTAGCTATTATTTATGCAATTTTGCAGATGAATAAAGTGAGGTTCGAAATGGATGTGCTTTGCTCTGCACAGCCCAGTGAGTGATGGGGTTAAGTTTAGAATGTTGATCTCCTGAGCCAGAAGCCACTTGCCCCTCCCCATCTCATCTCTAGGGCTTTTGTCTCCAGGGTCCCTTATGTGAATGTGGAGCCTCCTCATCCACAGAATGGCCCAACTCACCTGCCCCAGGAAACCAGAGAGAGGATCCAATGTTCTATATAACAAGTAGCCGTGTCTGCCGCTCTTAGCCACTCTGTTACCCTGCCCTGTGCATTGGGAAGCACAGTGGCTGAAGTAACAGAAGACCTTGACTCTACCTAAAGTCATTCAGGCATTAACTTTGCTGAGTACCCCTAGGAAAATGTCTGGCCCTCTTTAGGCCTCAGTTTCCCTAACAGGACTAGCAGCCCCTAAAAGGCCCTTCTGGCCCTTCATCTTAGGGTACTGTAAGCCAGCTAGCCAGCTGCTAGCACCATCCCTGTCTATATCCGAAGCCCTGTCTAAGGTCAAAAGTTAGATGTTTCCTTTTTTCTTCCGTGATGCCTCACTTTGTCAGCAGGGCTGAGAGCTGGACTTGCAGGTTCCATTGTCCTCAGGGCAGTTGGCCCATTTCTGAGCTGCTCTCTGACTTCAGCCACTTAAGCTGCAAAAGCCACAACACAGACATGAGTCTCAGAGGCCCCTAAAAAATAGCTGTGCTGTGTAGCTTAATAGAAGGTTTTCTAGGCATCAGGAATGATTGTGAAAGGCAAAAGCACTGAGATATCACGGCCCCCTCCCCTTTGGCCCATTAGGGAGCCAAATGGGTGTTTTTGGCAATGATTAGACTTAGCTTTGCTAGGTTTTATTGGTTCTCTTTGCTGTTTACCCCCAAATGGATCATAGTATTGGGTTCTCAGGAGTTTGCAACTCAGGCAAAAATGGATACGTGTCAAGTGCAAGAGGGAGGCCTAATAAATACTAAATTCATAAAAGGGCTTTACATAAACCCTCAGCGGATGTCTCAGAGAGAAATTGAGAAGGAAACTGCTGAACAGGAAAGTGTGAGCTCTCATTGGCTATAAGCTCAAACAATAGGCACTGACAAGACAACACAGCTGCTGACAACAGTGAGGACTTGCAGCTGCATCAATTGGGGTATCATGATCTATTCAAGGGAGGTGATAGCCCCACTGTTCTCTGATTGGTCTATCAGCTAGAATTCTTTTGATAGGAAATGTCAGAAAACCTGACCCATTGGCTTAAGCAGAAAAAGAGAAAATGTATTGATTCATTGAATTATTCAGAACTGGACTTTAGATTGTGCTTAATTCCTATGTACAAATGACACGCCTTCATTCTCTCTTTCTTCATTTCTCAGTTCTACTTACTGGAATGGTTGTCTATTCTTGAACAAGCTCTCTTTTCACAGTCCTTAGGAGCTTGAAGCTCCTAAGACTCCATATTTCAAGTTGAATTCAGTGACAGAGGATGACAATCTGAGCCCAGCATTCCCAGCTAGATACCCTTTCCCTCTCATTGATTCAGATTGGATCATGTGATCCTCGCTGGATCAATCACAGTGGGGGATGGAAGGCACTGACTGGCTTAGACTCAGGTCTTGCATTCTGTTTCTCAGCCAAGAATGGAGCCCACTCTACCTGATGCACATGAGCTAATAGTGGGGTGAAGGAAGCCTTCCCTAGGGCAGAGACTGGCTGAGAAATGGCAGCTCCCACACATGAAGTGTGTGGCTTCACACTGGGTTCTATGTTTAATGAAACATGGAGCCAGGAATGGGTGGTAAGGGTGATGAGGGAGATTTAAAATTGTGTCATGTGGAGAAGAGTTGGAAGAAATGGGACTGCTTTACCCAGAGAAGAGGAGATAATGGGGAATTGTAAACACTGTCACCAAGTGTTGGGAAAGGCTAGATTCACTCTGTCTTCATGGATGGTGACAGAAGCAGGGAGGGAAGAACTGATTTCTACAGACACAGATTTTGGCTCAATAGATCAGATGGGGGTCAAGGCACTATCATCTCTTGCTAGAACTGGCTCCAAAAGCCATAAAATTGGTTTCTGCTATTACCGACTTGTTCCCTTACAATTCAGTTCCCACCCTGCAGCCAGAGTAACCATTTGCAAGTGTAAATGAGCCTCTGTGGTTCCTCAGCTTAACAACCTTCACAGTTCCCACTGCAGCGTTTAGATCTCCCAAGGCAGGAGTATCTGGTCTATCCCTGCTCACTTCATGGGTTCATTCCAGAGCTTGCCTCTACTCATTCTTGAAGCTTCTACCATACTAACTAGCTTTCCCTCTGTTTCTCAAAAATGCCAAACACATTTCCACCTCAGGGCACTTGTGGTATGCTGTACCTGAAACAGTCTCTGGTCTAGCTTCTACATGGCTAGCTCCATCTCCCTAATCACATCTCAGCTCGACATCCACCCACAACCTCAGAAGTCAGTGCACACATCACCCCCACCATCCCACAACCGTTCTCTATTACCTTTCCCTGTTAGACACAATAACCAATGCTCCTCACTTTCTAAAATTGTCGTATTTAAATTGTTTAGTTATTAACTTACAGACTATCAACAGTCACAAGATTGAAGCTCCCTGAAAACAGTGGTATTATTTCTCTTGTTCACTGTGATATCCACAGTACCTGGGGAGTCTCTAGACAAATAGATATTTTGTCTCACGAATGCACAAATGGATAATTTCTACAGCTGTTTGGCTGGGTGAAGTGATAGACTTCTAACACAGAGTGTGTCATAGCTCAGACTGAGTAAGCATTTCTCAGAGATGGATTTCTGCAATGAGTGGGAGCGGGGCGCTTCCCAGGGCTCCCAGATGGAAGGAACCTGTGATGTACCTCACAACAAGTAAATGACAATCACCTTGGATGTAATTCCTCTGCTCCTGCCACATGCCAAATGACAATTTCTTCCTGGCCTATACTGCTAGTAGCAGGTATTTTTTAATTAAAGACACTCTTTGAGGAATTGTGCTAATCCTGCCAGGATTAACGAATTCCTCTTTTCCCTCTATGAAGGGAAGGCATATCGGCCACTCTGGCCCCAACTGAGTTGTTTTCCAAGAGAAGAACTTTCAATCCTTCCATGCACAATAATGAAATATGATACAAAACAGGCTCGTGTCAATAAATCTACAGGAGAAAGGTCAGGTTTACATTGCTGGACGGGATTGGCAAATACATTTGTTCCTGCAATGTCTGTGTTTTAAATGCCACCCTCCAGTGAACCTGGTGCTGAAACACACTTTGGAGTTTGATGAGATGTCAGTTTTGCTCAGCCCTGATCAAATAAGATGAATGAAAGTGAAACAAGAACAAAAGTATTACTTCTGTCATTTTTTAATGCATTACAGGAATTGGGTCAGTCGGGGAGATTTCTCTTAAACAAATACCAATCGCTGCACAATGTGACCCACTGCTCTGCCAGCCAGCAGACAGTGATGGGTTTGCATAGTAAAGGGCACACCACTGCAAGAGCAAGGACCAGGGCAGCACCTGTATCAGACCATCCACCCTTTCAAATCTTCAAATCCACCCATCTGCCTTCCATTCTCACTTCAAATAGTGCTGTATGAGAATATGGATTTCACCCTGTATTGAGCAAACATAGTTAAAGAACAAAGTGGAATTTCTCCTGCAAGGATGAATTATAATCACTAATATTCCATTTATCCAACTTAAAACATGTGGACTAAATTAAACAGAAACCCAGAGACCTCTCTGACTTAGCCTGAAGGACACTGGGGTTATGGCACGAGGTCAAAATAGATGATGAGATCTGACATGAGAAATAAATAGTTATTCAAAAGGAGCCAAAGACTAGGAATCAGGAAGGTGTATGAGGCAACAGGAGACAGTAGGCAGTTGGAGACACAAGGACCATGTAAGCCAGGGACTGCTGGAGATCATCTTCGCCCCAAGTGTGTAAAACCTGGAAACGAAGGCAGCACAGAGCCAAGCAGAGCCAAGAGAGAGATAGAGGCAAATTCCCAGTGACATCATTTGAATACCTGGATCCAGCCTTGGCTGCAGCCTGGTGCTCCAGACTTTTCAGTTATATAAGATAGTATTTTTTCTTTCATATTAAAAATTTAAATCAAAACATAAATGAAATAAAGACATGAGTACTTGCCTGCCTGATTCTGCCACAACGGATCTTAGAGCACCGCACAGGACCTAATAACTTGCGTGCTGGGAAGGCAGGCTGACTCTTCATAATCAAGGTCCCTGGATTATACAGGGAGAGGAAGAGCTTTGAGTGTTGTGTCTCTACTGTCATAGGTCCTCTGCCTTCCCAGGCTGGACCAATATAAAATTCAAGGGCCGATCTGAGAGGTATGTCCCAAAGTGACTATTTATTGGTGGGTTTATTCAGCTCTTTACAACTTTAAAGATTCACCAAGAGTCACTGTGGAAAGTACTTCCCACGTCTTGTGAACAGAAAGGTCCCTAAGCCTCTCAGGACACAGAGATGGACCATCCTAGCTCTGAAGCCACAGCTCTTGGCAGTATTCTTTCCAGATCAAGGCCACAGTTCACCTTGGTAACTCTGTGCTTGGTGTAGGATCTGGCAGAGTTCAAATATATATATCTTCTAAGTGAGCTTATCTGTGTCAGAAGTCCTCCTCCCAGTTTGGCTATTTCTCAAAGAACTAAAAATAGTATTACCATTCAACCCAGCAACCTCATTACTGGGTACATATCCAAAGGAAAATAAATCTTTTTACTAAGTAGACACCTGCATTTGTATGTTTATCCTGCACTACTCACAATATCAAAGACATGGAATCAACCCAGGGGCCCATCAAAGGTGAACTGGATAAAGAAGATGCAGTACATATACACCATGGAGTACTATACAGTCATAAAAATATTGAAATCATGTCCTTTGCAGCAACATGGATGCAGCTGAAGGCCATTATCCTAAGCGAATTAATGGAGAAACAGAAAACCAAATACCATGTGTTCTCACTTAGAAGTAAGATCTAAACATTGGGTACACAGGGACACAAAGATAGGAACAATAAACACTGGAGATTCCAAATAGGGGGAGGGAAGTAGGGGAGGGTAAGGGTTGAAAAACTACCTATTGAGTGGTATGTTCACTACTTGGGCAATGGGATTATTCATACCCCAAACCTCAGCATCATGCAATATACCCATGTAACAAAACTGCACATATACTATCTGAATCTAAAATTAAAATTTTATTAGATAGATTCTTTTTATTTTTTATTTCTTTGCATCTTCATAGCTTAGCGCCCACTTCTGAGTGAGAACATACAATGTTTGGTTTCTCATTCCTGAGCTACTTCACTTAGAAAAATAGTCTACAGTTCTATCCAGGTTGCTGCAAATGTCATTAATTCATTCCTTTTCATGGCTGAGTAGTAACCCATCATATATATATATATAAAATATATCACATATATACACACATATATATATATATCAAATATATACCACAATTTCTCTACCCACTTGTTGATTAATGGGCATTTGGGCTGGTTCCATATTTTTGTAATTGCAAATTTTGCTGCTAAAACATGCATGTGCAAGTATCTTTTTTGTATAATGACTTCTTTTCCTCTGGGTAGATACCCAGTAGTGGGATTGCCAGATAAAATGGTAGTTCTACTTTTAGTTCTTTAAGGAATCTCCACACCGTTTTCCATAGTGTTTGTACTAGTTTACATTCCCACCAGCAGTATAGAAGGGTTCCCATTTCACTGCATCCATGCCAACATCTATTTTTTTTTATTTTTTTATTATGGCCATTTTTGCAGGAGTGAGGTGGCATTGCATTGTGGTTTTGATTTGCATTTTCCTGATCATTAGTGATGTTGAGCATTTTTTCTTAGGTTTTTTGGCCATTTGTATGTCTTTTTTTGAGAATTGTCTATTCATGTCCTTAGCCCACTTTCTGATGAGATGGTTTTTTTCTTGCTAATTTGTTTGAGTTCATTGTAGATTCTGGATATTAGTTATTTGTCAGATGTATAGATTTTGAAGATTTTCTCCCACTCTGTGGGTTGTCTGTTTACTCTGCTGACTGTCCCTTTTGCTGTGCAGAAGCTCTTTAGCTTAATTAAGTCCCACCTATTTATCTTCATTTTTGTTGCATTTGCTTTTGGGTTCTTGATCATGAAGTCTTTGCCTAAGCCAATGTCTAAAAAGGTTTTTCTGATGTTATCTTCTGAAGTTTTTATAGTTTCAGGTCTTAGATTTAAGTCCTTGATCCATCTTGAGTTGATTTTTGTGTAAGGTGAGAGATGAGTTTATTCTCCTACATGTTTGCCAATTTTATAAAAGTTTAATTTAATTTAATTTAATTCAAAGAAGAATCCCCTGCTTCCCCACAGAGGAAACTCTGGCTTAAAAAAAACAAAATCATTATCTGAGCCATGAAGCTCAAATTAGAAATGTTTGAAGATACTGGGTATCTTGCAATCAGAACTGTGCTGGAGAAGGATTCTGGACTACGATGAATCAAAGCATTGTTGGTCACCAATTCTTCTCTATTACCACCATGGATTTCAGAATTCACTAATTTTTGCCAGAGCTTCTGAATAATAATACTAATATACAATTCATTTTTTGCACCTAGAAAATTTGCCTTTCACTTTTCCCCAGCCAATATGTTAGATTTATGGATTTTTCTATTATTTTTTTCAACTAATATTAGACCTGAGGGAAAGAAGCCAAGAGATACCCTTGGTGCCAAGATTTTTAGGAACGTCTGCATTTTCTAGGCTTGTGAGTGGAGTCTTGTGACTTCTTGTGGGCCCATAAGAAGAGAACAGAAGGGGCCATTCACAACAGTGTAGGAAAAATGTCATGGGGGGCAGTTCTCAAGTCTCCCCTGATAATGTGACTCCCACTCCCTGGCTTACAAAATGGATTTCACAGAACTGAATAATGGATGAGACTGTCTTAGGTCTGGTTCCCTTGCTAGTAAGCTATAAGACAGAGATATGCATGCAAGAAGTTGATCAGGGAGTGACCTAGGGATCAACATCTGTAGAAGAATAAAGACAGCAAGATTGGGGCTGCTATATCCCCATTAACATGTCACTGAATGCAGGCTGCACCCCTCCTTTTCCAGGTGGTATGTGATATAGGGTAAGGTGCCTCTCTTTGGCTAAGGGTGAGTCCTGGAAAGGGACTCAGCTGATATCCATTAGCCTCCAAAACTCTCAGCAGTAGAGAACGCATGCCTTCATCTTGAAGGGGAAATCTGAGCCAAACACCACAGAACCACAAAAGATCATTTCTTGCACCATTCAGATTTACTTTCTTTACATAATAAGTTCTAGGAACAGTTTCTCCAAGATTCCAATTGGTCTGTTTTGCTCACACCTGATACTCATTACTTCCCTTCTCTACCCATTCTAGATTCCCCTTATCCTTGGATTAGCACTTCTGCTGGTCTAGGTGACTTACCTGGTTGGTGACCCAGACCCTTGTCCTTGAGAGGTCCCGTATCCTAACCAAATTAGAATGTTGTAGTTGTTCACTTACAATCAAAAATTGAGAAAGGAGGTACCAAGAGACATAAATCACCTGGATGCCAAACATATTATTTTCTGCCTTCATACTGACATTAGCATGACCCCCACCTGATGATCTGGGTCGACATCCCTGCCAGAATGGTCTCCTTTGCTTGACTTATTGTCTCTCAGCTTGAGGAGCTCAAAGTGACTAAGTTGCAGCTTTAGAGTTGGATGGGCTTAGACCACATGCTGTGTCACCTAGTGGAAACATTTATCTCACTTCTCAGAACGAGAACCTCTAGCCCCACAGAGCCCAGAGTCATGGGGCAAGAAGCGCAAATTCCCCAGTAGGGCCACTGAGGGCCATGGCAAGGAGGACCACCTCGGCTTCCAGCCCTTAGTTCTCAAATCCAGGGGTTCCACCTACTAGAGACAGAGCATTACATAATGGCCATTAATTTGGGGTTTCTATTGTGACCTAGAGGATAATGCCCCATCTTCTCAGGGGTGAAGGGACTGCCTCAATTGTGCTTTCAAAAAACCCTCGTATGACTTCCTGGTGGAAACTTCTGACAGGTCTAGTGAATCCCATGGTCATGGATCCATTCCCATACTTCTTTGCTATAAAGCGGAGCCGTGTTTAGAGGTGGTATTATGTAGGGTCCCATGTCAATGGATCAAGCCTCAGATAGTGATACTGGCTGAGACCTTGAGAGGAGGAATGGCAAACTGCTACCCAGATATGTGTCATGTCCAGTCAGGACAAATCACTGTTCCTTCTGGGGAGACGAGGTCGAAGGTAATCAACTAGACTATGGTGGATGATTGGTCTCCTTAGGAGATGGTGCCACATGGGGGGCTCAGTATCAATCATTGTTGCTGGCAAGTTGACACTTGGCGGTGGCAGTAGCAAGATCAGCCTTGGTGAGTGACAGCCCATGCATAGCCTCAGTCCTGTTGGGCCCACGCATAGCCTCAGCCCCTGCCATGTGGTTCCTCCATTAGTGTGCCAGCACTTTGGCAGCTGATGGCAGGTCTGGGTTTTCTTTTTATAGTTGGATGACATGTCCTTCTGTTTATTTGGTTATTTAATAGCCTGTTCGTGGTGGATGCCCTCTCATGAGCATTCACATGATGCACAAAGACCGTCAAACTTCATATTTATTTATTTATAGCAACATGCCTCTTTCTTCAACCCCTTTGACTCTGATCTTCCTGTTTTTCTCCCTCCAGATCCCTAAGTCAGATATTTGCCACCCTGCATGAGTCCATATATACACACCCTCTTATTTCAGGCCACTTCTCTTTCCATTTAAACCTAGCGCAATGTTCAACATTCCACCAATTGGGAGAATTTCCGTATTACAAAGACACCCCTACATGAGGCTGTAGTTAAGTGGCAATCCATTTTTGACTCACAGTGTCCTGATGAGTGAGTACATCCATGAACCAAGCTCAGCCTTTTCCTCCTCTGTCCCTGGTTATAAAAACCTTCCCATGGGGCCATATGTATAAACAAAGGGAGATGTGTCAGTGCAACAGTTTTAATAATGTGGGGGTCTGGGTCACACTTATGCAGTCTACTTGTACCTCTATCCCTGATAATGTCTGAAAGTGCCACTTCAATTATACACTGGATTGCTCCTGGGTCTGTTCCACCTTATAGCTAGGTGGGTCTGACAATCCAGTTCACAATAACCAGTCCTGGCCATAGGCTCACTTTGTATCCCATGTTCAGGAGCTTCATCCCTGCCAGAGGTCTGCAGCACACCAGAAGTATTTTTTTTTGGATGGTGTATAATTCTTTGCTGCAGATGTCATGGTTTTTTTCTAAAACTCTAAGGGTTGATAAACTTGACACAAACTCCAAGTGAAATCCTGAGAGCCACTACTGCTACCTCTAATACCGTAGGGTCGGCTGAGTCATATGGCCCAAGTGGCAGAGCTACTTACACTACAGCCTGTACTTGCTGAAGAGCCCTTTTCTGCTCTCGGCTCTACCCGGAGTTAGCAGCCTTTCATGTTACCTGATAAATGGGCGGTAGCATTTATCAGTGTTTAAGTATGGAATATGCTGCCTCCAGGTCCCAAAGTGGCCAACTGGGATTTGTGCTTTCGTCATTGTAAGAAGAGGAAGATGCAATATTTCTTTTTATAGTTGGATGAGATGTCCCAGCATATTTCAAACCTCTGGACCCCTAAAATTTTCACTAATATTGTAGGACCTGAAACTTTGAGGGATTTATTTTCCACCCTTTTGAGTGCCTGTGCCTCCAATGGATTTGCCAGTTCTTGCTCACCTAGTATGATCAATATGTGTCATCAATTTGGTGAACCAATATGATGTTCTGTTAATGTCAAAATGATCTATATCCTTTCGGACACTCAATTACAACAGAAGGTGGGAGAGTTAACATAGCCCTGGGGCATGACTGTAAATGAATACTATTTCCTGCCCCAACTGAGTGAAAACTTACAGGAATGAAGAAGAGTACACTCACTCACCAAACACATGGGACCATGCTATGTATCAGAGACTAGGTTAATCTACTTTGGCAAATATACCACATCTGGCATAACAGCTACAACTGGGATTACTATCTGGTTGAGTTTCCATAGTATATTTTCATTTTCCAAGATCTGTCTGGCTTTTCTTAGGAGCCAGACCTATGAGCCAGAATATTATGGGGGCCACCACACCTGCGTCATTTAGATTTTAAGGGTAGCACTTATTTACGCCGATCATCTGGTTTATGATATTGTTTGATTTACTATATTGGGGGACAGTTTCAGTGGCCTCCACTTGGCTTTTCCACAAGCATAGGAACCAGTATGGTGGCTCTATTATTTACCAAATATGTCAGTTGGCATTATATATTTGTGAAGTGGGGAAATGACCCTTGGGTGAAACTGGACCCAGTTAACCCAATATGATCTACAACTGGGTTAGACTGCATTTAATACCTGGTTCCTAGCTACTCTCACTTAATAGAAGGATTATAATGTTGCTTTGAGTTCCTGGTGCAATGTCAACTCCAACCCTGTTTCTAACTCCAATGTTTGACATTCTCTTTTCTTTAGTGTGACTGTTAAATGGTCATAGGTCCCTTTTTAAAAGAGCTGTGTGAATCATTTCCATATATACCTGCCATTGTATTACAGAATACTTCTTCCTGGAGCCCTGGCCTCCCCTTAAGTCAGTTACAGGTCTAAAAACTAGTGAGATGCAAATCTGTTCTGTGGACTATAATTTTTTGTTGTGACAATTGCTCTCAGACTCCTGATCATTCATTCTTCATTTCTTTTGATTGTATAGGTTGAGCAATGCAGTTGTTGGCTGTCCATCTGTCTCATCAATAGGAATGCTGGGTTCTATTAACCATCTTCATATCTCTCAGAGGGTCAAGGCCCTGACCTTGTCACTTACTACAATAATTGCATCTTCCTTGCTTCTGATGGCTGAGTTCTGCCATCTCACCTCTGCTGACTGGAGATTCTGTCGGCATCAACCCTACTGCTATCAAGGAAATATGATAGGCTAATGACAGCATTTCTTACCATTACCCTGGACTATAGAAGTCAGCCGTCACTGGACTTCTCAACAATGTTCATGCCCCTCTCACCAGTGCATTCTTTTTCATTTTGTAAATAGAGTGCCTTCTGGTCCCACCTGCAGAGCATAGTTGACTGATGGATTTTTGGGTTTAGGTAATATATCAGTTCCAGCTTGCCAACTTCCTTAAGCTTTTTGATCCCTTCATTCAGAATTATCCTAGAAGTTCTATCATTTTTATGTAGCTTGGACCATGATTTTGTCCATGCTTCCAAGAGCAGCACATGAGTGTGTTACAGTCTTTTGTGTTCCCATATTGATAAGTTCTCCCTTATTCAACTGTCCCTTTGACCCGGGACCCTCAGTATCCAGTCTCGTTCATACTCTTCTATCTCCTGCTGGGATACGTTTGCCAGGTCCTGTGGCTCCTTCAAGATATATGCCTGTCCTCTCTTAGCAGGCCCAGGGTTTCCTCTGCTGACTTTTTTTCATTTGTAACTTAACCCTAGTAATTTGTCTGGTGACAAGGAGATGAGGTGAGGGTAGATCCTGAGGTAGGGGGAGGCAGTGTATGTTTTCATGCAAAGTAGGGGCTTCTACATAATCATCAAGCAAGGAGACTTCTATGGACTGAATTGTGTACCTGCCCCCCACCCCAAATTCATGCATTGAAGCCTTAACCCTGAATGTAACCGTATCTGAAGATAGAGCTCTTAGGCAGTAATTAAGGTTAAATGATGTCATTAGAGTAGGACCCTAATCTGATAATATTGGTGGCCTTATAAAAAGAGGAAGATAATCTCCTCCCTCTCTCTCTCTCTCTTTCTCCATCACATGAAGACACGGTGTGAAGGCAGCTGTCTGCAAGCCAGGAAGAGAGCCCTCCCCAGAACCTGACTATGCTGGCACCCTGATCTCAGGCTGTAGGAAAAGAAATTTCTGTTGTTTAAACCACCCAACCTATGGTATTTTGTTATGGAAGTCCAAGCTGACTAAGACAGATTTTGGTACCAAGGAGGTGCTAGTCTTTAATGGGGAGGAGTGGACCCCTTCTTTCAGCTCAGTGTATTAAGAAGGATCTGTGGATTCAAGACTTTTGAATGCCTCAACCAGACGTTCCCACATCCCTTATCTTAGTGTCCCATTCCTTCCTAAACTTGACCCTTGTAGAGCAGATTTGTCAAGGTTGAGAGTTCAACCACCACTAGTCCTTGATGCTCTATTAATTAAATACGGGGCTTGATCCTTAGCTTTTTATGTCATTTGGTCACAAAGGATGGAAGCCTCTTTTACATGCAGCCAAAGATGCCATATGACTTTCAACTTTGCCTTTACAAACTCTGCCAGCCATTCATTGTTTTTTCTTAATGCATGGACTATCACAAAAACTATCTTATTCTAGGCAGGGCATGGCGGCTCACACCTGTAATCCCAACAATTTGGGATGCCAAGGCTAGAAGAGTGCCTGAGCGCAGGAGTTCAAGACCAGCCTGGGCAATATGGTGAAACCCTATCTCTACTAAAAATACCCCAAATTAGCAGAGTGTTGTTGTGCATGCCTGTAGTCCCAGCTAGTCAGGAGGCTAAGGCACAAGAATCGCTTGAACCTGGGAGGCGGATGTTGTGGTGAGCCAATATTGGGCCACTGCCACCTCAGCCTGGGAGACGGAGTGAGACTCTGTCTACATAGATACACACACACACACACACACACACACACACACACACACAATCATCTAATTCCACAGTCCTTATAATCATGACTTCCTTTACACTTTTCAAAAGCCTGAGACTATGCCCCTTCCAGGAGATTCTCTTCCACTACTATCCCACTTTGTTCAGCACTGGGGAGTTTTAATAACTGCATTGCTCCAGCATTATCCATGCTTCACCCCTCAGCCAGTGGCGGTGTTCTCACTGTCAGGTGGTTAACAGGGGATCCAGCTCCAAAACTCCATTTTGGGGTCTGCTTCTTTAAACCACTCTTGACACCAATTGTCTTAGGCTCAGTTTCTAAGGAAACTGACTCTGAAATAGAGTTTCCCCAGAGGAAGCTGATTGAGGAGGATCTTCAGGACCACATCTGTTGGGGAGGGGAAGAAGTAGGATTGTTCAAAAGGATAGGTTAGGCTGTGATGCAGCCACAGTTAGCATCAATTAGCTTCAGTTAACCCCACAGGAGTTCTGGGGCTGGGAGCACCCTCTTTGTCTCACTTTGAGGCAAGGGGATTGGGTCTTTATATCCCACATAATGGAGTCATTGTCTGGAAGTTGTTCCTGTGAAGAGGTCATAACCTTGGGTGAGACAGCTCTCTTCATCTGAGGACAACTTCTGGAGAGCATCTCAGCTGACATCTGTCAGCCAACGACACTCCAGCAACGGGGGATGAGCACCTTTGTCCGATAGGAACCTGGGTGGCGCGTCCCAGCATCCACTAGAGAGGGGATTATCAAAGGCTTCACTGGGATGAAGTCTTGTTTTCCTCTCTCTCATGAATTATGTCTTCTTCAAGGTATCCATGTGGAGGCTGAGCCAAAGACATTGATTGCCCTGGTTCCTGGGCAGTCCAGACAGGGGACATGAAATCAATAAAATCATCAAAAATTTTGTAAGCCAGAAAAATGGTTATTTTATAAATGTGGCAATGACTTCTATTTGTTCAACAAAACCCATTTCCTCCTGAGCACACACCTAGATTGCATTCCCCATCTCTTTTGTAGTTATGTAGTCATGACTGAATTCTGGCCAAGGAAATGTGCATAAAGTGAATGTGTCTGTCCTAGTGGCCCATAAAAACCTTTCCATATGCAATTTTCTCTCTCTTCTCTTCTCTTCCAGCTGAATTTAAAGGATGCAGCAGGCCACTCTAGGGCCACAGAGGATGCTAAAGTTATAAGATAGAAGGACTCTGTGTCCCTGGATCAGCACGTGAAGATCAACAACCAAACACCTATAGTGCATTACATGAGCAAGAAATAAACTTCCACTTTGCTAGGCCACTGAAATTTTAAGGCTGTTTATTACAATCATCTGCTTGGACAAAGACAGTAATTTATCCCAGATGCCAGAGCTTTTTAGAGAAGAGTCGTTGTATTAATAACAGAAAACCTAATGGAAAATAGAAAGAGTTAATCCAAACACAGCACACTCTGAACATTTAGCTCCCATTGTCTGCATCTTCAAGGTCCTTATTCAAGGTCCATATTCTCTGACCACATTAGGCAACAGTAGGGTACAGCCCTGGATTCACACTGTGAGTTCAGATCCTGGCTCTGCCAATCATTTGTTGTATGACCTTGGGAAAATCATTAAATTTCTGTAAGCCTGAGTTTTCTCATTTGCACAATGTGCATAACAACATGGCCTACCTCATAGGGATCTTGTGAAGCTTCAATGAGGAAAGGTAGGCAAGATGCTAAACACTGCAGCTGACACATCAATGAACACAAAATGTCATTCTTTACTACTATTACTGGCCACCTTTGAGCCTCAGGAAATCCCAAGAGGTAGGAAGGTATCTTTATTTCTATTTTACAGGCTGGGAACTTGGAGCTGTAGACTTTTCCAAGGTCCCTATCAGCAAGCAGTAGCCCACCCCGGACTTTGGATTTTGCAACTCCTGATTTCCTGCTATTCCATACACTATGGCCACTTTCCCTCTACATCTCAGTCATGACACTCACAGCCATCTCAGAGGTGGTTTCACTGTTTCCTGTTAAGATGCCTTTTCTGATGAAGGCTGCTGTGGCACAGCTGATGCCTAAGCTGACAGCTCTCACTGCTAAGGTGCCATGTCATTGCCAGGCATGCAGGAAAGTCTTCTCATTCCTGCCTGTAGGCACTCTCTGGCCTCTGCTCCCCATCATCCTTCCTCCTCCCCACAGCCAGGTCTGCATGAGGGCCAGCGCACCTCATTAGCATCTCCCACAGGCACAGGTGCTAGACTTTCATAGGAGGACTCTCCCTAGGGAGATACACTCAAGTATTTAGTGGTTACTGTACCATAGTATTTTCTCAAAGGACAACATTTAAGAGGCAGGGTGGTATATCAGAAGAGGAAAGGATTTATATTTTATATTAGTTAGGATTCATTCGAGTACAAATAAATGACATCAACCCAAGACAGCATAAGCTATTTCTATCTATTGATCTATCTATCTATAATCTAACAATCTATCTATCTATCTGCCTATCTATCTGTCTATCTATCTATCTATCCATCTTTATCTATCATCTATCGATCTATATACTATCTATCTTTCTATCATCTATATATTTATCCATCTATCCATCTCTACTTATCTATCATCTATCTATCGATCTATTATCTATTTAGCCATTTATCCATCTCTTTCTGTCTACCTCTATCATCTATTCATCCATCTATCCATCTGTACCTATCTATCATCTATCTATTGACCTATCTATAATCTACCTTTCTATTATCTATCTATCCATCTATCCATCTCTATCTATCTACCTATCTATCATCTATCTACCTATCTATCATCTATCTATCCATCTCTATCTATCTACCTACCTATCATCTATCTACCTAACATCTATCTGTCTATCTATCTGTCTGTCTGTGTATCTAGCTATCATCTATCTACCTATCTACTATCTGTCACCTCTCTATCTATTATCTATCTATCTATCTATCTATCTATCTATCTATCTATCTATCTACCTATCTATCTACCTATCTATCAGTTCCTCCCTCTTTCTAGTAGTATGACTGATTTCAAGCTCTGCTGGATCTAGAAGCTTAAATAATTGTATCAGGACCTGACCTCACACTGTCTCTCAGTTCCAGTTTTCCTTGTCTTATGTCCATTCTCAAATAGAATTTTTTTGGTGGCTCCCAGACAATCCCTTTAGAATGGGAGATTTTCTGTTATCAAGAATTTCAACAAAAGTCCTGGAACCAAACCTTGCTGACTCCACTTGGACTGTGTGCTTCTTCCTGAGCCTGTCACTGTCATGGTGCTCTGGCTGGCTAGGCCTGGGACACCTGCTCCACCTGCTTCTCTCTGGAGCTGGAGGGAGTCAGCTGCATTTGAAACACATGGACTGAAAATGGGAGAATTGTGATTCTATAAAGAAAGTTAAGAGGTGATGTTGCTATCGAAGGGAAAAAGGAAACTGGTCAGGCAGAAAGAAATAAATGCCAGTACATCTAGGATTTTAGCAGCATGGAGTCTTGTTACTGGCCCTAGCTTTTGTCATTTCTAGGGACTCAAGCAAGTCATCTTTTTCTTTGCTGCAGTTTCTTTGTTGTGGAGATTTGTCTCTTGAATCCTAATTTTCTGTACATTTATTTGGATACTTCCCAGGGTACTCACTATAGTATCCACTGCAGAGTTCAGAACTGACTTGTGTTTGCATTGAGGTGCAACGAATGGTTATATTTTTATTGTACGGTAGAAAAATCACCTAATCAATTTTTCAAATTACCTCACATTAAGTGACACATCAGTGACATGTTACACTTCTCCTTGATCTCAGGAGATGCCTACTTCTTAAATATCAGCAGCTGGTGTTCGGTTTTAAATTTCTTCTATGTAGCTGTCCCCATAGGGTCTCAGTTGGGTTCCGATTTTTGAACTGGTAACATTGCTTTAGAAAGCAGGATCTTTATGATAATAAACATTCTGTGTGCTTCTAAAATTCAGATAAACTGCTTAGATAACAGAAGGGTTATTAAAAGGTACAAGTTCTCATTGTTAATATTTTTAGTATATAATAATAATTATTATTTATCATTTATTGAACACTCCTAGGTGCCAAGAACTGTACTAAATATTTTACATACACAATCTCACTTAATCCTCTCAAAATGCTCCCAAGTCCTCTCTCCAGTCTGAGTATTGGAGGTTCTTGTGTTTTCTTCTTTCCCTTTTCACTATCCACACCATCCTATTCTTTGTAAGCCGTGTTTTCTAATATATAACTCACCTTCTTCTCTGGCTCCTCTGTTTGTTTTTGCTTCCAGATTTATTCATTGCTTCTGTTAGGGTCACAAGTGGCCAGGTGATACCCAGGTAACACATACTCCTTTTGAATGCAGGAGGCAGGGAAGAAGCATCAAACCCACAGCTCCTTAGGCCAGAAGTGGCTCCCCTCCAACACCAAAAGCCATGCTCACTTGCAGAGGCAGAGCAGAAAATCCAACACACAGACCCTGTCAGTGTTGCTGAATGAGGGTGGCAATGCTGTGTAAGTTAGGGGAGGCTATGGTAACCCCTGGGAGTAACCTTTTCCATGCCGTGTGTCCACAGAGCAGGGCAAGGCCAGCCCTGGAGCTAAAGAGATCCACACTGGTGGGAGAACAGACGTTCCAAGGAATGCCAGAGGGGCCTCGTGGGCTTAAAACTAACAAATGAACAAAGTCGGTTTGAGACAAATAATTAGGTAGGAGTCCTCAGTGCCCGGCATTAATATGTTTGTATTTGTACACCAGCAAGCCCTTAATAAATATGTTCTCTCCTGTCCCATAGAAATAGTCTGTAAATAAATAACAGGACATCTCACTTTTGCTGACAAATCATTTTTCCTTTCTATCTGGGTGCCAGTTGCACTTTATAAATGACTTTAATTTACAGTGCATTATGTTTCCTTGTATTTCTTGCCTCTAAATCCCCATGCAATATTTTGTATCCATTCCCGTGATAGTTTAACCATCTTTAACCTTTTCAGTGAGGGGTGTGTGTGTATGAGTATAAATATGTGTGTTTGTGTGTAAGTATTTGTGTGTGTCTGGGTGTATCTGTGTGTGTTTGATAACATCATATATTTCATTCCATCATTTCTAAATGGATCAACTCAACGTTGTCATTTTTGCCATGTGTTTTATAATCATTGTCTTTCCATTAACATCAGTTGTGTTTGCTTTGTGTAAATCTGGTCCCTGGATGGCTGCAGCCAGAGCAAGCTGATCACCTTTGGTGTGAATATGAACACAGACATTGAGTTGGGCTGGGGGAGTTCATTGTGGAAGTCAAAGCGGATGTCACCGACCAGACTTGTCATCCATTTCAAGTGAAATTCTCTAAAAACTCACCTGAAGCTTTCCCCCAGAAAACACTAAGGTGCAGTATTCAACAAAAGGCAAACTAATAAGAACTACTATTTATTAGGCACCTACTGTGTGCAAAGTCTTCTACTTGTACAGTTTCATTAATCTTCATGAAGATTCCCTAGGAGGTGGGCATTAACATCATCATCTCCACTTGAGAGCTTGAAACTGAAGCTCAGAGAAAATGAAGTTAGTAAGAAGCTCAGCTGCATTTGAATCTGTCACCAAAGCCTGCCTCATAATCTCTGACTGATGTAGCCAGAGTCTGACTCACTCTCACTACTACAGGGTGCAGGGATAAGGACTTTGCATACAGAGTCAGGTTATTTTGCCAGTGTTGTGTGCTCTTTCCTTGTAGCTTGGTCCTGGGCTGCCCATGAGTTTGCCAAAGGTGTACCGTAGCCCACTCGGAGGCAGGTCAGGGCAGGGCACTGAGGTTGTGCTGTTGAATGCAACTGACCCTGGTGCCTGAGATTCTTACAATCTAATGAACCCCTAGACAAGCCAACAGACACCCCCACCCCATTGCAAAGTAGAGACCCATCCATCCATCCATCCATCCATTCACTCATTCATACAGCAAATATTTCTTCAACTCCATGCTAGGCACTGTTGTAAGCACTGGGGTTACAAGATAGACAATAGTTCTGAGCTCACACTAAACAAACTAGCAACATAACAGCCAATAATTAAGAGAGTACTGTCTTAGTTTTCTAGTGCCGCCACAGCACACTGCCATGAATCTAACAGCTTAAAACAACAAACATGTATTATCTCACAGTTCTTTAGGTCAGAAGTCCAGGTAGGCACATGTGAGCTCTCTGCTCCAAGTCTCACTAGGCCAACATCAAAGTGTCAGCCATCTGGACTCCGATCAGGAGGCTCTGGAAAGAATCTTCCAGGCTCGTTCCGATTGCTGGCAGAATCCACTTCCCTGTGGCTGCAGAACAGAGGTCCCTGCTTCCTTGCTGGCTGTCAGCCTGGGGCCACTCTGTCAGCCCCTGGAGACTGCTCGCCTTCCTTCTCATCTGATGGACCCTAAGCCTCTTCTCATCAGCTACTGCGCATGCTTGGAATCTGGCTGGTTTCCTTTTCTGCCCCTACTGTCTGCATTTAAGGGCTCATATGCTTGTATTGAATCTACATGGATAATCCACAATTATTAATATCTCCCTATCTTAAGGTCAACTGATAAGTAACATTTATTACATCTGCCGAGTTTCTTTTTTCCCCATAAAATTACACTTTCATATGTATACCAAGAGGCAAGGAGGGCCAAAATGCAGAAAAAAATAATGTGATCATCATTTATTCAACAAATACTTATTGAGCACCAAGCACTGTTCTAAGTGCTGGTTATGCAACAATGAACAAAACAGACAGAAATGCCTAGCCTCCTGGAGGCTACCTTTTAGTGAGAAAAAGACACCAAAAAACAAGAATAAATGGGTAGAAATATATGCTGTGTTTGGCGTTGATAAATGCTATGGAGAAAGATATATTGAGACAAGTCTAGGGAGGCATTGGGAATGTGGTTATACTTTGAAATAGAGTAGTCAGGGAAGGGCTCACTGAGAAATTCAAAGAAGAGAGACAGCATGCCATGCATGTAACTGGGAAAGAATTTTCTGGAAAGAAAGAACAGTAGGTGCAAAAGTGGTGAGGTGGGGGCATGCCCCACATGTTCAAGGAGCAGCAAGGGAAGCAGTAAAGTACTAAAGCAGGAACGAGAAGGACCCTCGGAGAGAGAAACAGCCAGGTCATGTGAGGCTGGGGCATGGCATGATGGTAACAGGAGGTGCAGGGTGGAGAGGGATGTGCTGATTTAATTTTTGTGGTCAGAGAAGGTGTGTATTGGTTAGCTATTTTTGTGCAACATTAGCAATTCAAAACCACAAATGTTTGTTTTCTCAGTTTTTAAGGGTCAGGAATCTGGAAGTGGCTTACCTGGAGTGGGTCTGGCTAGGGGTCTCTCACAAAGCTGTAATCAAGTTGTCAGCTGGGAGTTCAGTCATCTGAGGCTTGACTGAAGCTGGTGGATTTGCCCCCACATGCAGCTGTTGGCCTGCAGCTTCTGCTCCTTGCCAAGCACGTCTCTGCACGGGACAGCTGGAATAGCTTTCCCCAGAGCAAATGATCTGCAGGAGAGGAATATGCCACACTGCCTTTTATGACAGTTTCTGAAACACACACACTCATGCACACACACATACACACACACCTTATTTTGTTCTTTAGACCCAAGTCACTAGATCCAGCCCTCACTCAACAGGAAGTATCTACACAAGATTGTGAATACCAAGAGGTAGGTGTCACTGGGGCCACCTCGAAGGCTGGCTGCCACAGAAGGCTTCTCAAAGGATGGGATATTTGATCTGAGGGCTCAATGATGAGAACAGTCCAGCCAGCTCTTCCAGGGCAGCTGGCTCTTTCAGATAATGAGCCTGAAAGAAGCTGCACCTGCTCCTCGGACAGAGCAAAGGAGATATTCGCACAGACTGTGGTTCTCTTCGTTCTCACCAAGTCCAGGCTCATCATGCCTCTTCCACCTCTTCAAATGCTTCCCTTCTTCCCCCTCCACTTTCCTTTCCCATCAGGCCACTGGAGTTTGTAGTCGAAACCGCATGCCCCGGGTGTTCCTGACCCCCTGCTCTTTGCTTAGGCTATTCTCCTACCCAGCACGCCACCACCTCTTCCCTACTTCCCTAAACATGGACGATACTTAGACCCAACCCAAGCCACCACCTCCTCTCAGAAGCCTCCCCTGATGTTGCAGCCCACATTGATCCTTTTTCTGAATCAAGGACGTCTCATAGCAGCCTTGGATTAACAGAAAGTCTGGTCCCATTTCTATCTGTGTTTCATGTCTCCAACTCCATTGTAAGCTCCTGGGTACAAGGACTGTGTTGTACTCACACCTGACATTCCTAAAGACCCCTGCCACGGTTGGAGTCCTGGTGGTCAAGAAATGGCTCACCCAGATGGGGTTATTTTCAGAGTATTTTATTAATACTCCAAAACAAGACTTGTTTACAAAGTTTAGAGAAACTAATAAAGGATAGTATGGTATCCAGGACTAGCCAAAGCAGAGAGCCGATACCCCCACCCGCATCCCCCCATCAGAGGCCTGGAGGAGCAAAGGGAGCTGGCAGTTTCCCAAACTGGAGAGAATAATGTAAAGGAAGAGCCACCTGATGGGAGATGTGTCCTGCGGGGCCAAGCCGCAATGACCTGGCAGGAGAGAATGAGGAATAAAGCCCTCGCCTCTTGCTCCTCCCATCTTCCTATCCTCATTGGCAGCTTTCATCAGCCAAATGCAAGCAGAAGCCAGAAGGCAGGGGAGTCAGATCATGTAGTTCACATAGGTCAGCCCCTGAGGTACAGCAGAGTGGAGAAGAGCAGAGAAGGAATCTGGAGAAGTCAAAAGACTCCACAGTGTAAGACTGAGAGCTGGAAGCCTGCTTGGTTCTCTAGTGCCTCCTCCCAGCCTGGTGCCCAAATCCATGCTGACAAGACATCTGCCCCATCTGCATTCCCTTCTCCCATATGGTTAATGTGGCTCCATAGCTGTCTAAAAAGTGCATCTCTGAACCAGTGACTTTGTGATGTAAATATCCCAAGAAAGCAAATCGTATTTGTGCTGGGGTTGACCCTTTTTATGTTCATGGTAAGCTGACAATGAAAGTAGGATCCTTACTCCCTGAGGAGAGCAGGTGCCTCCATGATTAAGGAGCATGTTGGAAAGGGTGGGAACATTGGGCTCTATGATAATTGGCCCATTCTTCCATCTGGTCCCTTTACAATGCTTGGAATTTATAAAGCCACTGCTGGAGTTTATGCAAAATCTCTTGCTTCTAATTAAGTGGCCTAGTTTCAGTAAATAGTGTGACAGGGACGAATCTATCAGTAGGGACTGATGTTATGAGCAAAAGAGCTGCCAGGCCCGGTGGAAATGCAGTCTCCACATGGAGAGACTTGGAGGGAGCTGCTCTGGCAGGACGCTGCCATTTCAGTGATCACAGACCAAACAGAAGCCTCTAGACGCAATTCTGGAGTGAAATGAAGCCAAGACTGTCTGCTTCCTAGGAGAATAGTTGCAGACCCCAGACCGCCCTGTGGACGCCGCAAGCCCAGAACTCACACAGCTGAAAGGGGCTTATGGACCATCTTCCCAGCTGCTGGGCCCAAGGACAAAGATGGGGCTGGATCCGTGGTGCAGTTTTCACCACAGTCCAAAGAGAAGTGAGAAAAATGACAACAAAGTCAGCTCTTTAAAACTAATGTAAAATTTGGCCGGGCAAGGTGGCTTACGCCTGTAAGCCTAGCACTTTGGGAAGCCAAGGCGGTTGGATCACTTGAGGTCAGGAGTTCAAGACCAGCCTGACCAACATGGTGAAACCCCATTTCTACTAAAAATAAAAGAAATTAGCTGGGCATGGTGGTGCACACCTGTAATCTCAGCTACCTGGGAGGCTGAGGCAGGAGAATTGCTTGAACCAAGGAGGCGGAGGTTGCAGTGAGCCAAGATGGCACCATTGCACTCTAATCTGGGCAACAAGAGCGAAACTCTGTCTCAAAAACAAAACAAAACAAAACACAAACAAACAAACAAAAAAACAAAAAAACACCACTAATGTAAATTCCATTTAAAGAGTTATTTTTAATTTTGTATTCTTATACATTGTATTATTCCTTCTTTCTTTACCTGATGTGAAATTATCTTTTGTTTAACAAGAGATTTTAAAAGTAGACAGTCAGATTTTTAAAAAATGTATAGTTTCCCAACTTGAGCTCCATCCCCCGCACCACACACATACACATTAAAAAATATGAGTGGTCCATGAAATCCCAAGCACTGGCCACTCATGGTCTAACGATGTGTCAAGATGCCCACGTTCAGATGGGGAAGCTGAGATTCTGAGACTTAAAACAGGTCCAGGAAGGCGGATGGAAAACTGTCATCCCACAGCCTTGCTGCTTTTCCCCAGCCCCCACAACACTGTGGTGACTTAACAGTGGGGGGAGGAGGCAGGGAGCCTGGAAGGACACCCCAGATCTCTGCCGTGTCATGCCTTCTCCAAGTGAGTCACCCCTGCCTGGCATTCTGGGAGCAGCACAACAGAAATGCCTTCACCCATGTTAGAATCAGGCTGTGGCCCCTCCAGCTCCCTTCTTCCTTGACTTCCATGGGATTCAGATGGCATCCACATCTTCAGCTCACATTTTTAAGGTTCATGCTTTACTGCCCAAGAAGATGGACCAGAGATTTAAAGTTAAGCAGTGGCTTAACTGCTTAAAATTAAGCAGTTAAGCCTGGCCACTTAACCAGCAGAATCTTTTCCTCGGTGAGTTTCCTAACCTCTCTGATTCCCCAGTGCCTGATCATTTATTTGCTCTACACTCCACTAAAACTCCAGGTGGGCAGGGACTGGGCCAATCTCGTTTACAGATCTATCTGTAGCACCTAACACAGGGCCAGGCTCATAGCTAGCACCTAGAAAATACACGTAAAAAAAAAAAAAAAACTCATTCTATAAAGGTTTCAAGACTACAAGCCCGCATCTGTGGAATGGATGTGATAATGATACCTTTCTCTTAGGTTTCTAGGAAAGCTTTGCAAAATTATGAAAATTATGGCCACAGATACTCTTGCAAATTGCCAAGTTCCCTACCACCCAGACACCAAGGACAGTAGCAGGGAGTGTCAACATGACCAAGGAACAAGATTTCCCATGATCCAGTCCTGGGAGACATCAGCTGTGTAGCAGAATTCACGGAAATCCAGCAAGGTCCAGAGCTGGCCCTACAGAGGCTCCCAGAGCAGCTCCCCAAGAAAACAAATCAAAGGGAGGCTTTGAGCACATCCCCGCTCTCCACTAGACCCAGGCTGCCTTACTCAGGTGTCTTTCCTACCAGGAGACACTTTCACAAAGATGGTATTTGTGTCACACAGGGAGATTGTAAAATGCTGTATTTGGAAACATGAATGTGTAATGTCTCCCTGGAAATCTACACCTTCTCAGTGAAAGATACAAGTGCAGTCCAAGACAGACATGTTTAATTAGTGGGTAAACTCGACATTTCCAGTGTTTGGACTAGACAGAGGGAAAGCCAAGAGCAAACCGAGGTCTTTTCTTCATCCCCTCCCCCCAGCTTGCTGACAGAGAATAATTTATTGGGTTTAAAGAAAAATGAATGTCTTTACAATAACAGGAGAGAAAACGCCAGGAGATCCAAGGGTGGTTATTAAATAATTGTCACCACTAAACATGCGTCTCCCTCATCTTCTCCATGCCTGCCCTTCTTGGGCCCCTGCTTGATCAAATGCATATGCTCATGCTGGCGTTTCTGTCCACCCAGAAGGGTATACTGAGGTATGACTAAATGCCAGATTAAATATTTGGGCTTCATCTCAAGGCAACCATAGGCATTATTGACTCCGAGAGCTTGGGTGCTGGGCCTCAGAGGTGCTCTTGTGTCACCCACATCTGAGATCTGCAATACTAATTTTTTGATATGTAAGATATCTGAGTCCTCCTTATCTTTCTCAGGCTCATGATTACTTGCAGTAACTTTCTCTTTCTTTCTTTCTTTCTTTCTTTCTTTCTTTCTTTCTTTCTTTCTTTCTTTCTTCTTTCTTTCTTTCTTTTTCTTTCTTCTTTCTTCTTTCTTCTTTCTCTCTTTTTCTTTCTTTCTTTGAGACTGTGTTTCACTCTGTGGCTCAGGCTGGAGTGCAGTGGTGTGATTCATAGCTCGCCATAACCTCAAACTCCTGGACTCAAGTGATCCTCCTATCTCAGCCTCCTGAATAGCTGGGACTACAGGTGTGTGCCACCATGCGCATCTAATTTTAAAAATTTCTGTAGAGACAGGGGTCTCATTATGTTTCCTAGGCTGGTCACAAACTTCTGGGCTCAAGCAATCATCCCACCTCAGCCTCCCAAAGCACTGGGAGTACAGGCATAAGACACTGTACCCAGCCAGCTTGCAGTCACTTATTAACTGGTCCCCACCCCTCCTGCTCTCCCACCACTCTGAGTTTACACATTTCTGCCAGAACAAGTTTTGCAGAGCATGGCTCTGTTTGTGTCTCTTCCCTTCACCAAGCTTTTCAGTAGTTCTTTACTTATTAAACAAGATTAATTGAGTACCTTTCATGGCAAAGACTTGGGAGTCAATGATGCCTACAGTTGCCTTGAGATGAAGCCCAAATATTTAATCTGGCATTTAGTCATACCTCAATATACCCTTCTGGGTTTATTCCTCCCAACTCTCTCCAATCTTGCACTTCTTATTTATTTATTTACTTATTTATTTAGAGACAGGGTTTTACCTCTTGCCGATGCTGAGTGCAATGATTTGATCATGGCTCACTGCAGCCTCAGCCTTTAGGGCTCAAGTAATCCTCCTACCTCAGCCTCCCAAATAGCTGGGACCACAGGTTTGTGCCACCATGCCTGTCTACTTTTTTTATTTTTGGTAGAAATGAGATTTCGCTATGCTCCCAGGCTGGTCTTAAACTCCTGGACTCAGGCAATCCTCCTGCTTCAAAATGTTGCATTTTAGACACATCCACAATGCGTTGGTTCTCTGATACTCCCTACATATCTCCATCCTCAAACGCACCTTCACTGAAGAACTTCTTCAGTTTGCGGTCTTGAAGACTTTTCATCTATTTTTTTATTCATTACTTGACATTATTTACAAGACCAGGATTCTTACTGCTCATGCCTTTGCTTACACAGGTCCCTTCACCCAAATGCTCCTCTCTCCTCCAGCTCCCTCATTCAGCTTGGCCTCATTAATGGCCAAGCTAAATGTCACACCTGATGCTCCTGGTGGTATTATCATCACCCACCTTCATGTTGCCATAGAACCTTCCTTGAAGTCCCCTTACACTACCTGCCACACTTTACCCTATAGATCATGGAATAACTCAGAAATTGATAACTAAAAGAACATAACAGTCAGAGTTCAATCAAAAGAAAGGAATCATATGATAAATGTTTGAGGTGATGAATATCTTAATTACCCTGATTTGATCACTATCCATTGTATGCATTTAACAGAATATCACGTGTACCCCTAAAATATGTACAATCATTATGTATCAATTAAAAAGGAAACCACTCTGATATGTCAAACAGAGGGAACGTAATTGGTTACACAAGTAATGGAAAAAAACAGAAAAATTAAGCAAAGGATGCAAGTTAGCCAAAGATTGGTGATGGTAAGAAGCTGCTACCACCACAAGACTGGTGGGCGGGCAGGAACAGGGAGGAAGTGGGGTTACCAGAGCCTGGGTTTCACGTCATCCAGCAGAAGTTGGAAATGTGGTAGGTCATTTAGTGAGGGCTAGAGCCTCAGAGGAGATGTAACCTCTCGCAGAGTTGTTGCTGCAGGCCATGGAGGGAGATGCCTTGACTTCTCTCTTCTTTCCACCATCTGAACCCAGACGAGGGTGAGCTGGCATGGGAACCTGAGGCTCCTGGCTTCATGATATAGAGCAGGGCAGGGCAGGAGGGGGGAATTGCACAGCTCACATGCAAACCTCATGCTTCTAAAACTAGAACACTTCATTAAAGTAACAGCATGTTTCATTAACTCATCTCCAGCATGAAACCTTACATAACACTTTTAAGGAAATGCAAACTCTTCAGTGTAGCTTATTTCCCTTACTCACCCTCCATTCCTAGCAATTCTTCACTTTGCTCCAGCTACCCTGAGCCTGACACCGAGGAGAACCACCGTGATCTTTCCCTGGGCTGACGCTCATGACTCATTTCCCACCAAGCTCAGCTCTTGGTTTGTGGAGTCACTTCATTTGCCCTAAGGAGACTTCAGTGGGTTATTCTCTACTAACACTCATGACCCAAAAGGCTTACACTTGCCCCATTGGTCTCTTCCAGGATGCCATGTTCTCCTGCCATGGCAAGGCTAAGGGAAATGCTCCACCAGGGGACAGCAGAAAGTAAGATGAAGGCTGTGGACTCAAATCTCAGGGTTTGAACTTCAAACACACACCCCGTTCTCTTGGCTACTGACTTTGGGCATTGACTTGATCTCTCCAGAGTTACAGCTTGCAGTGGGAGCATCTACCTCGTAGGGTTACTGTGAGGATTAAGTAAAATGATACATGTAAAACAGTTGGCCCAGTTCCAAGTACGTAATGCATTTAGTAGCTGTGAACTATCATCATTTTTCCTTTACAATCAGCACAGCCAAAACATCATGAAAGCCTGTGGGTTGTGTGGATGTAGCAGCCAGGTCCACATTCTCCAACAACTTTGTTTTTAATCAGGCAAACATTCTTTTCATAAATACTTTTTATGTCACTAAGTCCAACTAATTTCCAATGTTTCAGAATCAGTCTTGGAATGTTACAGCTGGTAAAGAGCTTAAAGATTGTCTGGTTTAGTTCTCTCTCACTACATAAAGAGGGACAAAAACACAGGGTAAATTCTTCTTCTGTATATATGTGTATATATATATATACACACACACATATATACATATATATACATGCACATATATAGATATAGATATAGATATATCCACACATACAGTCATGCACCACATGGCATTTCGATCGATGACGGACTGCATATATAACAGTGTTCCTGTAAGATTATAATATCACATTTTTATTGTTCTTTTCTATGTTTAAATATGTTTAAGTACACAATGTGTTGCAATTGCCTACAGTATTCGTCATAGCAACATGCTGTCCAGATTTATAGCTTTGGAGCAATAGACTGTAACACATAGCCTAGGTATGTAGTCAGCTATACTATCTAGGTTTGTATAAGTACATTCCATGATGTTCACACAAATGATGAAATTACTTAATGGTGGATTACTCAAAACATATTTCCTTCATTAAGCAACATATGAGTGTGTATATCACAGCAAAAAGAAACAAGAAGAAAACATACACGCATTTATGAACTTACCACTTAGAGATAAGTTGCCATTTTCTATATAACCATTTAGTCTTTCTTATAAATATTTTTAAATAAAGATGAAATTGTAGCATACTTACTCTTTTAAAAAGTAACTTTTTTATCCAGATAACACCATTTCTTCATCGTCTTTCCATGTCATTACATATCATTTTTAAGAGCTTCACTTCTCTATTTTATTTAATAAATCCCACTTTTTGAAAAATTGGAAACATTTAAGATGGTTCCAATTTTTCACCATTATAAACAATGGCTCCAAAATGCTTCTGAAGGGGACAAAATACAACCTTTTCCTCCCAGCACTTTTAAGTCATTTGGGCTACAAAAAGCTGTTGAGTTTTCAAGCAAACTGCCTGGTTTCTTCAAGCTGCCTCCTCCAGCAAGGAGATTTCTCGCCTGTTGTTATATGAACCTATTCTTGCAGCATGTTCATGAGATCAGCCCTTGCAGAACTGCAATGAGTGAGTCTGAGGAACAGATCTCATCTTGGCTGGCTTCCTTGGCCTCTTGCCAGATACAATCTATCCAAATGTTTTCCTCAGGTGTGGGCCCACATTAGAGGCACAGGGGCTTTTTGTGAAGCTCCACAAATACTTTCTTAAAGATGATGCGTGATATCACAAGCTGACTCTATGATGTGTTTTCCCATCCTCTGCCTTTTCGGGACCTGCAGGGCAGGCTTTGTGTGATATAGGAAGCTTCTGAACTGAGAGCAGCCTCTGGGAGCGTCAATCAGACTCCCCAGACTAGAAAGAATTTAGAAGCAGTGGCCAATGCTCTTGGGATGTGGCCAATGATGTTGCAGTCTTTTGTGTAGTCATAAGAGGCTGGTGTCCTGGAGATAATTATGGGGCACTGGGAACAATCCCTTGCCCCAAAACTTATTCTCCAACAACCTGTGACAGTGCCTCAAGCTCTGCCCTAACAAGATAGTAAGGTAATAGATACGAAGGCTTTCATAAATTCCTCTGATAAAATCCACAAATCTCAGGGAGAAGCAAGGTACTAGTCCACGACCAGCCCCTGGCCCTCCCCTAGGATTCCCTTGTGAGAGGGAATCAGTATTCGTTTGCTTGGACTGCCATTACAAAGCATCAGACTGGATGACGAACAACAGAAGTTTATTTCCCACAGTTCTTCAGGCTGGAAGTTTGAAATCAAGGTGTTGATAGGGTTGGTTCCTTCCTTCTGAAGGCTGTGAGGGAAGGATCTGTGCCTGGCCTCTCTCCTTGGATTATAGATGTTACCACCTTCTCCCTGCGTCTTCACACAACCTTCCCTCCGTAGGGGTCTATGTCCAAGTCTCCTCTTCTTATAAGGACATCAGTCATAATGGACTAGGGCCCGCCTTTGTGACTTTATTTAAACTTAATTGCCTCTTTTAAGCCCTATCTCCAACTACAGTCACAATCTGCAGTACTGGGGGTAGGATTTCAACACATGAATTTGAGTGTGTGAACAATTCAGCCTGAAATGAAGTCTAAGTACATGAATTAACAAAGAAAGATCTCCAAACAATTGCAGACAGAAAGAAAAAGCAAGTTGAAGAATGATATTCTATACACTATCATTTATGAAACAGTTTGAAAACATAAAAGTTTATATCCTACATTTGTCTATTAATTCGTAAGTGATAGAGACATGGACAGAAAGGATAAACATGACTTTCATAATAGTTCCTTCTGAGGAGGAAAAGAAAGATGGAATTTTGAAGATTTCAAAGGGTAAACTTTGCTGTGTCTATCATGCATTTTTTAAGCTGGGGCATGTATATTAAACCATCAGTACTTGTTCCATCTGGAGGTGATTGCGTATGTGTTATGTAGAATACTCTGTATTCTTCTCTGTTTCTGACATTTTCCATGATTTGGACAATGGAGAAAAGAGGCCAGGGCTCATAGAAGAAACCCTGGGTCTGCCTGGCTTTTCTGATACTCTGGGGAGTGACGGGATTGACTCATTTTACCTCTTAGAGTCAGTGGGAGGGCCGTGAGAGATGAGAATGTGCATGATTCAGAAAAAAGGCTCTCAGCACTAACGGCCCTGCCCAGGCTCCTCAGGACATGACCCTGGAAGCCTCTGAGATAGAAGCATAAAAGCCACAGGATGGAGCCTGCCCTTATCCCAGTAAGAGGGGTGAGGGTTCTCCACAGCCTTTTCACTTTCCTTGTGCAGCAACCTTCCCAATGTTCCCCAGCACTCCCACCTCTGCCACCTTCTTCTCCAAAGGCACCAAGTGCCTGTGAAGTGTTTACCAGCCTCTATGGAAAGAAGGAGCCCCATGGTGACCTCATTAGGGCGCAGTGAAGCAGCTTATGTCCAGGTCTGTTTTATGCCAAGCACGGAGACCAGCCAAGAAGGGTGATCTACCAACTCCGTGAAAGCAGGAAACTCACCAGGAGGTGTGCCAGCCAATTAAAGGGCACCTGAAGCTCTTTTAAATTCTTTTAATTTTTATTTTAATTTATTTTTAATTTTTGAGGATGGAGAACATGCCTTTTTGTCTTTACATTTATTCTCTCCCAAACATCCAGTCGGAGCGCACCTAGTACATGTCTTACACAATATTTTTGGTAAACTGTTCTGTGGAAAGTATACAAAAACAGCAGAGTGAGAATAGAAAACCAAAGTATGAATGAAGAAGCACAAACATCAACATCATTTACAGTCTTTCTGGCTTTTTGGCATTTGTAATATCATTTGATTCTCACAATAAACTATGGGCCAGTTGGGATAGAGAGAAACAGACCAGCTTGCAGTCACGAGGCCCAGAGGCCAGAGGTGACTTGTCCACTCTCCTACCTACCCAGCAGCGCCCTCTTCCCTCAATTCACCTAGACCCCATCACACCCGCCGTTGTCTGCCCCATTCCTTTCACACCCACCCCCCCTTCTCTGCCTTGCTTTCTACTTCAGTCTGATCCCTTCAATTAGGTTAAAGTGTGAGAGCACAATTCAAACGCTACCCTCAGATGTTCAAACGTGGCATTTTTTACATTCTGTAGCTGAGTTAAATTTCCTATGAATCCCTTACTACTGACTGGTAATGGAGCATACAGAATTTAGGCTTTCCAATCAACATCTCAGTATCAAATGGTTGCTAACATTGTTGAGTAAACATTTAGGAAATTCAGGTTTAGTCCAGGCTGTCTCTGCTCCACCTTTTCTGGCTTTGTATTTTAATGATGCTGAATTCCAGGGGATTTTGTGTGGCAACCTAGTGATGATGAGGTAGGAGCTGCAGAACCAAGTGCTGTTATTTTGTTTGTGGGGAGGGAATTCTGGCCCGTTTGTTTCTGGGGTGGCCATGTTCTGACACATACCACTAAAGTCATGGTAGTAAAATGTATAGTGCCCCCAAAGAACCAAGCCTTCCTTGGTCCCAGCAGACACAGTCCCTCCCAAGCTGTAGGGATCCCTGCAGTGCAACTCAACTGCCAGCCTCACTCCCTTTGAAAGGCTATGAGATCTCGATGCTTCTTCCATGGCTCAATAGAGTCAGGGTGATTGAGAGACACCAATGTCAACCCTCTCACTTCCTACATCATCGCTGCAGCTGGTCCCAACTACAGCCTGTGTGGGATCATGCTATTCCAGCTCCATGTTAAACATGAGAGTTTTTCTCAGAGGCTTGCAATATTTTTCAGATTGATCCTCATGAAATAAGAAGCAAATTCCCTAATCCAGAAGTTTTCCAAACCTATGGGAGTTTTTCTAACTTTGCCTAGGTCTCCACAACTCCTCCTCTCAAGGGGGTGGCCCAGAACCCCAACTTGTGATCTCTTGCCTTCCTTCCACCAATTATTTTCTCCCAAGAACATCTCTTTCTCTTCCTTCCTGGTGAAACACACCTCCTGGTGAGTTTTCCACTTGCACAGAGTTGGTAGATCACCCTTCCTGGCTGATCTCTGTGCTTGGCATAAAACAGACCTGGACACAAGCTGCTCCACTGCTCCCATATGAGGTCACCGTGGGGCTCCTTCTTCCCATGGAGGCTGGTGAACACTTCACAGGCACTTGGTGCCCTTGGAGAAGAAGATGGCAGAGCTGGGAACACTCTCTTTATTTTAGCTGCTGAATTTTCTCTGCCTGTGGTTACTAGTGAAGCTGTAGGGTCCAAAGTAGCTAGGCCTGGTTATTGATTTATAAATAAGGCAGCTCTTGAAACTCAACCTGACTGTGGTCTTAAAAAGTCAGCTTTGAGATTCAAAACTGACTAGGAAAACAGGATGTTCAGGTAATGAATATACATCAAAGACTGCAATCTGGTAGTGTAACCATAAGCATCTTGGATGGTAGGGAACCACCACAAACCTGAGTGAAGAGTATCATATCAACCTTTGTTAAATTGGGGAAAGAAGGTATAAAAGATGCTCCTTTCCACCCTTCTCACTCCTGCTCTGCCACACCAAAATGTCTCCAGAGTTACACCGGATGGCTGAAGCATCATTCCTACATTCTATTTTGCCATTTTGTGCAATGTAAATATATTCTCTCAGGTTCTTTTCTTCACTCATTTATCCCTTCCCCCTCACTCATCTAATAGAAAACTGGGCAGCCGCTTTGAAATGTCACACCTGAAGTTAGCTCAGCTTGAAAAGTTTAAAAATAGTCAACACAAGGAACAAAGGTGTTTACCAGAAACAAATACTGTTAACAGCTCCTCCTAGACACACTTCAGGTTCCCACAGGGTGACAGAATTGATGTGTGAACAAGGACCCTCCTGCTTCTGCTAGGCTATGACTTTCGAAGTCCTTTCTCCATGGGCAAGCCAGGCCTGCCCCAGCCCCAGAAAGCTGAGCACAAGGGAGATGCCTCTTCCCACATCTGAATCCTTGGACCTTTGTCACAGTCTGATTACTCTAGTGTCTTTCAATATCAGTGGCATAAAAAACACAAGTTTTATCTCAGTACATATCATTCTATATTATAATCATTCAGTTTATTTGTTTGTAGAAAGGCAATGTAGTGATTAAGGGTATAGGTTTTGGAGCAAGATTGCATGAGCTCAAATTTCTGGCTCTACCACCTGCTAGATGTGTGACTTGAGCCAAGCAATTAGCCTTTCTCTTCCTCTGTTTCCTCATCTGCAAACTAGGATAATAATAGTTCTTACCTCATAGAGTTGTAGTAAGAATTAAATGACTCAATATTGTTAAAGTCTTACACTAGAGCTTGGCAGAAAGCACACTTTATTGTGAGTGTTTGCTATTACTAATATATACCTGGACCCCTTTCCTCCACTAGGTGGTAAGCTCCCTCATGGCAAGGACTCCATGGTTTGAGGGCTTCAGGACCATGGACAGGACCAACACCCCATAAAGGTTTTCATTCTTTTTTTTTTAATTCCCCCTTAGTCATATTTCTAAGAACATTTTTAAAATTTCACTACAAGATAAACATATATTATTGGTAGAAATGGATATTTGTTGAAAAATTGGATTAATGAATGAATAAAACAGCTCTACCTGTTCAGGGTCATCTCTGCACCCTGCACTCCTACCAGTCCGTCCTTTAGTGGGTTTTTTCTCTGTTCATCCTTTCTATCGCTATTCTTGGTACCAGTCAGGTGCACATCCCGGCCATTGTTTTGAGTTTATCAGAAAGGATGGTGTGAGATGGGGCAGGGCAGGGGCATTTTCAAAGTCTGGAGATGCTGATACCTGTATATGCTCAGAAGTTCTCTTTTCATGGGGACTTCCCAAATCGCCCTATCTAAAATTGCACCTTCACTTTTTTTCTTATTCCTCTTCCCTGCTTTAGACTTTCTCCTTAGCATTTATTGATATCTACCTTCTTATTTATTTCACATATCTTGCTTGTTTTCTATATCCCTCATAGAATGTAAGCTCATGTAAGCTCCCTGAGAACTGGAATATTTATTTTTTGTTTTTCCTTGTATCCTTAGATTCTTGAATAGTGCTTGATGAATTGTAAGGTCTTGATAAATATTTTTGAATGAATGCATAATATACATGCGTACACACTTTAAATAAAATAAGCTATACAAATCTCCAAGCTAAAAATTTGAGTTTGTGTTAACACATGAGCCTGATTAAACTCCCCTCCTCCAAGTGCTAGCATGCAGTCTGCAAGTGAATCAAGACTGCCAAGCCCTTCTCTCTGGGGTCACAGAGAGATGATCTTGGTGAGGTCTGAAAGAAGGAGGAAAACATTCACTTGACATTTAACAGTTCATTGAAATAGCAAACCTGATGTAGAGAACCAGTGCATTTTCAGCAGCTGTCTGCTTCCTTTCCAGTAAATGTCTTGGTTCTGTGTCTGACATAACTCTGCAACAGAATCTGGCAGACTTAGAGGGAAAAACATTTGTTATCTAGAGCTAAGTGCCACCCACACTTCTATCAAGATATCTGAGAGACAGCTGTGAGACTGCAACTGGCTAGCAAAGGATAACTCGTACTTGTTAAGCCACTACCACATTCCAGGTGCTCTAGTAGGAGCTTTATTTAGAAGATCTCACTTAATCCTGGGTACCATTTTGTATCCATAAAAATGATAACTCTGGGATGTTACTTGCCCAATGCCCCACAACAGGTTAGTTAGAGCCAGGATTTTCTTCAAGCCCCAGCTTCCACATCATGTCAGTTTCCTGCACCATCTGAAGAGTATGAGATACAAACAGGCTGCCAGTTTTGTCTCATGGGGCCAAGGATCATAAAGGATCAGTTTCTCAGTATCCTTGCCCCAGCTTCATCACTTCCACTTACAGCTCATTGGTCTGAATAAGCCACCAAGCCCCACCCAAGCACAATGGACTCAGGGAAGTGAAGTCATGCCATGGTCCAGAAAGAGAAAAGGGAGCAGAATTGTTGACAATCAGCGCTGACAACTACCTCAGTGAGTAAAGCACCAGCAGATCAACCAACTCTGGAGTGTGGGGATATCTCCTGCCCTGGCCGAGACTGAATTCCCCACTGACCTGGCGGGACGAGAGCTCAGAGTTCAAAGCAAATAAAGGATGACATAATTTCTGCTTTCAGGCTTCTGTGGACTGAGGTTTACCCCTGCTAAATGTCTTTGAATTGTAGCAAATGCATTTGAATTTCATACCAGGGATTCAGGCATAGTCAACATTCCACAAATGAATAATTATAATAAAGTGCAGCCTGTGTTATAAGCTAACAAAAGGTCATTCTTCATAGCAAAAGAATGAGTCCTGTTCTATTCATTGTTCTTCCCATGTGTCTCTATTTACTGGTAACACCAACGTCCAAAAATGAACAGGAAAGAGGCTTGGGACAGTCGTCTGCTTTTGAGCTGATTAAAACCACACTGTTTAGGATCAAGAGAGTCCCTGCTTCAGTTCTAAAGCCAATAATTGACTGCCTAAAATGAATGAAAGTGATCTGGCATGGGGCCACAGAATGGAGACTATGTGTAGATGCAAGTGTCATGTATCAAATTTCTTCTGTAATAATTCAGCAAAGAATCATTGCAAATATGCTTTGCGTATTAATACTAGAAACACACAGCTCATGAGGACAAGAGACAGAGACTGAATGACAGGGAGAGACACAGAGAGAGGCACTAGGGGTTAGCCTCACAAGGCAGTATTCAACATTTATTGAGCACTCTGTCAGGTGCTGCCACATATGATCTCATTTAGTCCTCATCACAATTTTGTGGAATGAGCATATAATTATCTCTACATTAGGAATGAGGAAACTGAGGGTCAGAGAGGCTAAGTGACTTTCCTAGGGTGTCATCATTAATAATAAGACAAAACTGGGACTGGAATCCAAGTTCTTTTTCACTTCAAAGCATTCCCACCCACGACTCCCCCGACTTTTGATTTTTTTTTTTTTAGAGACAAAGTCTTGCTGTGTCACCCAGGCTGGAGTGCACTGGCATGATCACAGCTTACTGCAGCCTGGAGCTCCTGGGCTCAAGCAATCCTCCCATCTCAGCCTCCTGAGTAGCTGAGAATACAGGTGCGTGCTACCATGCCCAGCTAATTAAAAAAAAAAATAGAGACAGGGTCTTGCTACATTGTCAAGGCTGGTCTCCAACTCCTGGCCTCAAGTGATCTTTCCACCTCAGCTTCCTAAGTGGCTGGGAACCATGCTCAGCCAAATTATGTAGGTTTAGGCACAACTGTGGTAGCCTGCCTCTTGGCAGATAAATCTGCTCATATTACTAGAGCCAAAAGTTGGAGACAGGCTGGTCAATTAAATAAAGGGAAGAGCCAACAAGATTAAAACAGGGTCTGGAGCCTGGCCTAACCCAGGACAGATCTGGCCACATCTTTGGGCTCCCAGTTAGGGTGACACTCCTTCCCAATTTTGCGTGTTAACATCAGCATAATATAACGTCCCTTTGCATTCTGAAAGCTGCTTTTGTTTGTACTATGAATTCTATGGTCAACCTAACTTGGGCCCAGATTGGGATGGGACTCCTTGCTGGAGCTAACCCCTGCTCCCTGGTTTTCATTCGTGACTTAGCAGCTTGCTTTGGAGAAACAACTTTGAAGCAGAAAGATGTGACTAAGAAGCAGGACTGGGGTCAGTAACACTCCCCAGGATATGGTGAGTGAGCAACTGTTTGTCCAGGGAGTCTGGGTAGTTGAAAGGATTGCTGAGCAGCCCAGCCAGGAGAACTTGGTTGCTGGCTCACGGAAAGAAGGGCTTGGAGACCCCTCGCTTTCCTCATCCTAAGCTCCAGTTGGGCAGGAGTGGGGGCTGTTCTCACATTCTCTCTGACATTTTGAGCATGAGCTCTGTTCCACACTGCTAGCCTGTGGCAACCAGGCAGCAAGATGAAACTCTGCTGCGTCCCCCAGCCCGTAAAGCCTGTCCCTGCTGCACAGTGAAAATTACAGGCTGATATTACAGGGTGTATGATAGGGAAGTAGCCGGAGGTTCCTGATACAATCAGAGTTCAGGTAGCTTTATTGAGAATTGTGAAATGAAACTGCATTACCCATGTGCCCAGATTTGAACAAGAAAACTCCCCATCCCACGAAAAAACAAAAACAATAACTGAAGCTATGTTTTTTTTCTTCTTCTTCTTGGTAGAAATATTGTAGCAAGCTACATCTAGGAGTCCAGTATCTTTTTCCCACTTAAAGAGGAAGCAGCTGGGTGCGGTGGCTCATGCCTATAATCCCAGCACTTTGGGAGACTAAGGCGGGTGGATCACGAGTTCAGGAGGTCGAGACCATCCTGGCTAAAATAGTGAAACCCCATCTTTACTAAAAATACAAAATGAAATTAGCTGGTTGTGGTGGCATACACCTGTAGCCCCAGCTACGCTGGAGGCTGAAGCAGGAGAATCGCTGAACCCTGGAGGCGGAGGTTGCAGTGAGTGGAGATCGCACCACTGCACTCCAGTCTGGGGGAAAGAGTGAGACTCTGTCTCAAAAAAAAAAAAAGAGGGAGAGAGAAAGCAAGTCTCTCAAGAATAAAGCAACACTCTAAGGACCAAAGAATATAAGACCATCTTTGCTGCAGTAGCCCCCAGGGCCACAGTTTCACATGGAGTTCCTTGGAGCACTAGGGGATAAAACAGACACCTCGAGGGGTTTGGGGAACAACATGGAGACCCAGGGCCCAGGACTCTGAATTCACACACAGCCGTAACTGCAGCATCTCCACATTAGTCATTGGAAATACTGATAATCTGAATATGAGTTTGCTAGAAAACCATTTTTCATTTTACTGCTTTTTAAAGGCTGTTTTTATTAGGGCAAAACTCAACTATGGTAGAAAACATAAGAAAATTGGATCTGAGGCATAGAGGCAGAGATAGTCTGGGAAGGGGTATGAGAGAACCTTCTGGAGTGAGTAAATGCTCTGCAGCTTAAGAGGGTTTGGGTATATGCATTTGTCAAAATTAGTTCAATGGTACACTTAAAATTGGTGCATTTTACTCTATATAAATTTAATCTTAAAAGAAAAATAACTGTAAACCTAAAGACTGAACTCCAGTTAATAATATGCATGCTGCAGTATTTAGGGTAAAGTGTACTGATGCCTGCAATTTACACTGAAATGCCCTAAAACAAAGACATTCTGGTGGATCTGTACAGAGAGAAATGGATAGATGGATAGATACGTAATAAACAAGTACCTTCAAATGTCAGTGGTAGAACCTAAGCTGTGGAAATACTCATGTTCACTTTAAACGTTTTGCATTTTTCTGTATGTTTGAAATTTTTCGTAATAAAATATTGAGAGAAAATGTTACATTTATTAGATCAGTACTTCCCAAGCTTTGCCGATTAGAATCTCCTGCAATATTTGTTTTAAAAATACAAATTCTAGGACCTCTTCTTGCAGATTCAGGTTCAGTAGAGCTGGGGCAGGCTATCTGCATTTTTATTGAGCCTTCCCCAGGGAATATGAGGATGAGGAAGGTCTGGAAACACTGGGTTACGTTAACCTGCCCCCAGAGAAACTGATGTTGGATGGAAGGAAGAAATACAACTCAGTGAACGCTGAGAGTGGGAACAGCTTCACGTACAGATCAGACTCAGGTGTGGCACCAGGAACCTCAGGTTGAACAAACTCCTTGCATGACTATGAAGTACAGGAAGTTGTGAGAATCATCAATTTTGGAAACATCTGCCCCAAGAGAGAAAATCTCAGCCCAACTCTGGCTGGTCATGTTCCTAAGATTCCCCAAAATGTGTAAGCCATAAGTAAGGGGGGAGAATGCACCAGTGAGTCCACAGTCCTCTTTGTGCAGGTTTGGTGCTGGCTGTTGCAAGGCGGTGTCTTTTGCTTCCTCTTGGGCCCTCCTAAGGCCTAGAACTTACAGTACAAATTACCCAAGACTGGGTGAGGGAGACAATTTACCCCTCATGCCTTCACTGCCCACAACCCACTGAATGAGATAACTTAGCAACTCTCACTCAAATCCGGTATTGTGCTGTGGGGTGGGGTAGGAGAGAGGAGTTGCAAAGACAGATGAGTCTCAGTGGCTGCCCTCAGAGACAAATGAGCCCAGTGGCAGGCAGGGCAGGACAGCCAGTACCGAGTGGGTCCAGACAAGAGGGGAGCTAGGGCACCCATGGGAACTCCTGAAAGACTGCAGACTCCAAATGGGCTCAGAGAGTCAGGACAGATCTCTTCACAGTAGAGCAAAGAAAAGTAGCAATAATGCCAGCCACAAAGGGGCATGTGATGCCTGGTATCATTATACAAACCCAAGCACACATAAAACAGTAATCTATGTCAGCATTAATGAGTGAAGTATAAAAATATGCAAGGGAGAAACATTAATGAGTGAAGTATAAAAATATGCAAGGGAGAACAACGTCAACAAAAAGTGCCTCTGCGGAGGAAGGGGGCACTGGGTGGAAGGCCGCAAAGGAAAGGGCCCTTGGCTGTATCTGTGCCAATTTATTTCCCAGGAGACGGAAGACAAAAAGAGTCAGAGAGGTGATGTGACCCTGATCTTTGCATTTTATTCTCCCCTTGAGACACTTGATGGGTAATTTCCACATCCCTGATTTTGGTAAACCCTGAAAAAATAGAAAACTGAAGCACAACTCTGTAATCCCACAGCCAACCTCATGGCCTGCTAAATGAATTCTCGGCTCCCAGTGCCCTAATGGAACCTCTGCTCCCTCCTTTCTGACTCAAGCATGTCTTTGCTATCACAAGGGATGCAAGATGCAGGGGTGCTACAGGTATGTTTGCATCAGCTCTAAATAATAATAATAATAATAAAAGAAGTCTAAACTTACCTTCTATTGAGCTTAGACAGGGTTGGGTTCTCTCACTAGATGTTGGGTTCTAGAGACTAAGGTAAAAATCAAGTTAAGTCCAAATAACTCTTGAATATAGCTTAAATCACCCATTAAATCCAAGGTTCAACGTCATGTGGGATTAGGCACAAAATAGAGAGTGGCACTTCTCAGCTGGTGTTTCAGACAATGTGTAGTTTGGAGGTGGAATCCCACTCCTAGTGGCAAGAAGCATTTTGAAATGCTGGCGACTGAGGAGCACCCCAGGCATGCCCCTCGTTTCATGCTCATTCACTCCTGAGCAGAATCACAGAAACCATTCAAATTGCTCTTTTCTTCTTTTGTAATTTTTTCTATATAAAGTGTAGATAGTTTTCTTACTATAGAGGGGATGCATGTGGAATGCAGCTCCACTGAACTTGGTATAAATGGCTGGGAAGCTGCTGGAAATTATGGCAATACCCCCTCCCCCAACCACCAGCATGATTTATAATGTGAGTTTCTGTGTTGCATTTAACATTCATGATGGGGGCTGTGCCTGTATCCAGTGCCAGTGTAGGGGGCAACTGCTAGGCACAGATATTCTAGTCAAGGGTCCTGCTGTAAGAAGGAGTGTGAGTAGTTTCTGCTGCAATCAGAGGGACAGCCTGGGGAAGTAGGGAGAGCACTCTGATTTAGAGAAAATCCCACCCATCCAGATAGATTTGTTTTCATTATCAGCCTGTCTCTGATGGCCGGGTGAAGGGGACACTACCAGCAACCTTGATGGCAGAAAGTTAGCATGTGGGAAAAAAAAAAAGTGGTTCTGGATATATCCACTTTGAAGTCTGCCCCCAATAAAATACAGGGCCATTTCCTGAAGAGGACACCAGTGTTCTTGGTTGTGAAGTTTTCTTCTAATGAAATTTGAGCAGAAATCTCACTTCCAGATGCACTCCGCTTGGCAGAGAAAACTGACAAGAGCACACTCATATCCCAAATAGGCAAAGGAGGCAGGTGGCTCCCACCACCCATCTCTTGCCTTCCCTTCTAGTCCTACATCTTCCTGTGAGTGGGTTTTTGGTGGGGAGGGGAGTTTAGGACCTGAGGCAGAGGGAGGCGAAGATTAGTAAAAGGTAATTGTTGAACAAGAGCATTTGTGAATAATTTAGCAACTACCTAGTTCTCCTTTCTTCCATATCTACCTATAATTTTTAACTTTCGCAGTAATTAGTAAGTGAGAATTGCTCTGCAAACAGCACAGCTCCAGATTCATTTTTGTAGAGACAGACAATGAAGAAACAGAGATTTGAAAAAGCACTTGCTTACCTAGTTTCTATCATAGCCCACTCCTCACTCATAGAGCACTCTGCACCTTCCAAATCACTTTCACATCTGCCTTGTTTATTTCTCAGACAGCTGGAGAGGATGGAGAGCTTTTACAGAGCTGGGGAAACTGAGGCCCAGATAAGCTCAGTGGCAGCGCAAAGAGCACACTGATGGTAAGCATCCCAGCTGAGACCTGGATTCAGGAAACTCTTTGTGGATGTCCTTTTTCCTTGAGGATTTCATGGCAAAAAAATTAACGAGGCTTGGTTGCCATGAGCCCTGGCGATGCCTTACTCACCTAGTGCCTGCACAGTGACAGGCTTTACCTGTGGCTGCAAACAGCCCCAGACAGGAATGAGTTCCAGCCCATAGGGGATGCCTAGAGAGTGCCTGAATGAGCTGTCACCACCCTCCTCCCTTGCATGCTGACAGGGCCTCCTGGCCCCTCCCTGCTGTGACATTTCTCAGCATCAGAACTCAAGCAGACAAGCTCCGCTGGGCCAAGACAGTTTGGGCTATCAAAGTCTGCAGCTGTGATGGAGGCCTGGCATTTGAGTCTATTGATCAATGACAGAAGGAAAACACGAGGCGAAATATGCACCGGGAGATCTTGTTGTCAGAACCAAATAGAGGCTTCTCCTCTCTGTTTTGAAGGCAGCTGAAAAAGCGAGAGAGAGGGAGGAGGAAAAGACAACCACAAAGCCAGGAGAATGTGGCACCTGAAGGTTTTTGTTGGTGTTTAAAAGTTTAAGGTAGGGGCTGCTGAGAGCAAAGGGGCACTCGATGAGGCTCACACGGGGACATGGCGGGAGGCAAGTTGGGTGAAGTTCTCAATTTTCAGATGGAGGCGAAGTCTGTTTGTGTTCCGCAGCCCAAATGCAAATGTTGTGGCTGTATGCTCGCAAGGTGAGAACTTTTTGCCCTAGGTGCAAGACAGGCCTCGTGCCTTCTTGAACTCTACTGATGTGATCCAGTTGTGGGCATTCTTTTCTGTCTCTGTAAATGCCAGCCTCAAAGAAAAGCTTAGGCTCAGCCCATCTTGCTTGAATGAGAAAAGATGCATCTGCCTGAAAAGGAGGGAAAAGAAGGACCAGAGGAAGTGAAGGGACCCTCAGCATAGGGGAGACCACATTGGATGGAGAAGCAAAGTACTTGGGCTGTTCTGTTATCTAGATCAAGTCAGTCATCTTCCCCAAGCCTCAGTTTCCTCATCTAAAATATAAGCAGATGAAGGTGATGTTTTTGAAGATTCCTTTTGCTCCCATGAAATGACTTCAGTAATTCATCAGCTTGCAGAGCTGGACTGGAGTGGAGCAGAGAGCCAGGCTGACCCTTTCAAGTGCAAGAAGATGCTGTGTGGGCAGAAGTAGTACCTTGGAGAAAGGAAGCCCAGGAGGCTGGGAGTCCTCAAACTTTAGTGAGCATCGAGGAATGCCCAATGAATCTTTGGAGATTCTGGCCCAGGGTGGAGCCTAAAAATCTGCATTTTTACAGTTTGGCTACTCCAGATAATTCAGATGCTGGGAACCTGTGGCCCACACACTCTGAGTGAAACTGGCATTTCTGTTAAAGACATGAGCTTTGGACTCAGAAAGCTAGGTCTACCTCTGTCACCTTCCAGCTATGTGTCCTAGCCTGGTTGCTGAATCTTTCTGAGCCTCAGTTTCTTCATATTGTAGGATGGGGATGACCATATCTGCCTTACGGTGTTGAGGGAATTAAATGAGCTAATGTGTGTAAAGTACTTAGTCAAATCTAGCATGTTATAAATGGTCAGTAAATAGTAGTTGATGCTATTATCATTATTGTCATAATTATGATATTGGAGGGGCTTCTGTAGTGAACAGTTCAGCTAGGAGAATTAGTATGAAGATTTACTCCAAGAAAAATAATTCCACAGCAGCCCATATTCATTTTTATCAACAAAAAAAGAGTGCTTGCTGATGCTTAAATTTCATATGTAACATTTTAAGATCATTCACTTTTATCTTTGTAACCTCATTACTAGCTTGTTCCTGAAAGTGGCCACACATTCTGGTTTAAGGTAAAGAATTCCATCAGCCAGAGGTAAAAATTCTCCACAACTTTCATCAGCAATTGTGCCTACTCACCCCCTGCATTAGTCCATTTGTGTGATCATAACAGGGATTTATAAATACCTGAGTCTGGGTATTTATTAAGAACAGAAGATTGTTTTCTCACAGAGGTTGGGAAGTCCAAGATCAAGGTGTCAGCAGATTTGGTGTCTGGTGTGGGCTGCACTCTGCTTCCAAGATTATGCCTTCTTGCTGCACCCTCTTCACATGGGGGAAAAGTGGAAAGGCAAAAAGGATGAACATCATGTTCTCACATGGCAGAAAAGATGGGAGGGCCAAGCTAGCCTCTCTTGTAAGATCATTAATCCCATTCACAAGTGCCAGGTCCTTATGCCTTAGTCACTTCCCAATGGCCCTAGTTCTTAATACCATCACCTTGGGGTTAAAGTTCCAACATATGAATTTTAAAAGGACACAAACCATATACCTCCAGATGCCCTGGTCAAACGTTGTCCTTCAGCCTTGAGCCGTAATTAGTTAACTCTCTTTCCTGGCATGAAACTGAGGGGTGGGGAGGAGAGAATATAAAGGAAACCCTGAGAACCACCATAGGCTTTAGAGGATCTCAAACTCTAAAACCTACAGGGGCCAGGTAGGAATTGCCAATGTATGAAGCAGCCCTAGTGGGTAGATACTGAGTGGCAAACTGAAAAGTGGGTACCCCATTTAAAGGGAGGCACCCCTGCTGAGTGCAACCACTTCTCATGGTGCAGAAGGGGGGTTCTGTGTTCCCCGATGTGATTTAAAAAAAAAAAGACTGCTATGATCAGAATGTCTGTTCCCTCCTCAAATTTTATGTTAAAATGCTAAGTGATGGTATTAGGAAGTGGTCCTTTGAGAGATGCTTAGGCCACAGAGGAAGATCCCTCATGAATGAGATTAGTGCCTTATAAAAGGGATCCCAGAGAGCTGCCTTGTAACTTTCCACCATGTGAGGACACAGCTAGAAGAACAGTGTCAGGAAGCAAACGCCCACTAGGCAGCACCAGTGGCTTGGTCTTGGACTTCTCAGCCCCCAGAACTGTGCAAAATAAACCTCTGTTGCTTATAAGTTACCCAGTGTAAAGTATTTTGTTATAGACGCCTGAATGGACTAAGACAAAGACATCAATCCATTTTTCTTGGTGAAACCTTTTCGTAAATGTCGATTGAATTATTTCTTTTTCAACACACACACAAAAGATCCAGAAATCCTCTGCCTCCTCCAGAAAGTCATCTTTTTCCTCTACCGCACCCTATCTTTCTCTCTTCCTTATCCTCCCTGTCCTCCCTCCCACCCCAGTGTTCTGTGTCTGACCCACCCTAGTTACCCACAACATCCTTCTTGTTCAGGTTGTTCATGTGCTTACTAAGAAGCATGGAGTTTGCCTTCAGACAGTCCTGGGTTTGAGCTCTATTCATCTATTAGTCCCAGCTCTATTAGTCAGTAGTCACGTGGATGTCTCTAAGCCTCAGTTACCTCACAATAAAATGGGGATCATTGTAGTGTCTAGCCACAGTGCTGGCATAAAAGTTGAAGCACCAGGCCTGACTATAGTAAATGCTGCACAGATGATTGCTCTTTGAGTCCAAGAACTGCATCTCCTTCATCTCCCCCACATTGCAGAGGACTAGGCATAAGGTAACATCAGTTTCTTTATTCATTTTTTAAACACAGATATTTTTAACTGAGAAATGTTGATTTTAAAGATTTTATACATGTTACCATGCAGGTCATGCACAAAAAAGGAAGAAGCACTGCTTTCTAACCAGGAATACTAGGAGTACAGGGATTTTGGGTTCCTATGATATTGACAACCTACAGCCACCAGCCCATCATGTGAGCTCAAGTTGACTTAGCATCTTTTGGAAAAAGTGAGAAGAGTCAAAAATGACCTCAAGATTATATGTTTGCATATTGTCTGTGTTTTGCTCACAAAACAGGAGAAGTTGGAAATCACAGTCCAACCAAGCTGAAAATGGATGCCCAGGACATTTCCTTCAAAGACAAATGTTGCTTCTACTTATGATTAGCTTATTCTGTGGCCTTTGATTCCAAAGGTATCAGAGACTCAGCTTCTTAAAGAAGTGTGTATATGTCAAACACACAGAGAAAGTTTGTTCGTTAGAGAGTGAAAACAAATATTTGGGTAAAACAGACCAGAGAAGGCAAACATATTTGGGATTTTGAATTTTGCAAGACTCCTTCCTTTAGTGACCTAATCAATGATGGGAAAAATAAGTGCCACTGGAAGAAAATAACGAGTGACTATTTTGGTCTAAGTGAAGTAGAGAATTACACCAAATAGGGTGTATAGATAATTCATATCTGCTATCATAGGGCTGGATTGGCAGATGAGAGTGGGAAAGAAACATAGCTTTAGGGACAAAGACACCAAAGTTCTGAAATCTAATACTGGAAAATCATGTCTTTTATCTGACAAGTGTTTACACACTAGACTCCCACAGGCTTGAGCTACTATTAGATAAACAGCACATAAATGTGCTTTCCACTGGAAACTATGGCTCAAACTAGAGTGTCTAGTCTGCTTTAATCCAAGCCTCGATTGTCACTCAAAATGCAGAGTTCAATTCAACAATCATTTAATACACATCTATTTGTTATTGCACACTCTGTCAAATACTGTTGAGAATAGACAGATGAACAAAGCAGATGTTCCCAAGTAGCCCTTAATAAAGGGGCGGAGATAAGCAAGGTTTACATATGAATGCCATATAATGTAGAATACACAAACACCTATAAACAAAGCATGAGCAGAGTGGTGTGAGTGTATGAGAAAAATACTATTTCAAACTGAGAAGTAAGAGGAAACTTTATGAAATGATTAGTCATGAAACAGAAATGAAGGATAGATAGAAATTTGATGAAAGGTGATTTAGAAGCACACTAAATAGAAAACCCCATGGGAAAGACTCAGAAGAGAAAAGGGCATTTTGGGGGAACCCAATAAGTTCTAAAAAAAAGGTTGTTAAAGGATGTAATTATCTATCAAACCATAATATTAGATTGAATAGTTTTTAATTCTCCAGGATTAATTATGTAGTTTTTTGTTATATGGTCCTAAGAAGATTGTAAACATCTTGATTTCATGGAATTCTCCTCTTTTCAATTTAATAGTGCACCCTTAATAGGAGTTTAGTAATACACATTTGACAATGAGTTAATCATACCCAACAGAGTGTAAGTTCCTCCACTGGCTTGCAAATGTATTGAAAAAGGGATTGTGAATTCAATAAAAAGTTTATTCACACCATTATATCCAGTTTTTAGCTAAGTTCTTTGTAATAGTTCGCCTGGAATAAATGTAGTTTTATTGTCTTAAGATTATGCGGGGTTTGTGATCAACTGCCCTTCTTTAGATCTCATCAATATCTGGCTTCTGATGTTACTTGCTCACACCTGGTTCCCGGTAAGAGATTTGCTTCTACAAAACATAACATGCTTCCTGGTCAGCAGAGCTTTTCTCTCTGTGTCCATTGTCCTTGGAAAAGTTGTTGGTCCAGTCTGCTAGACCCATCCTCTTCTCTGAGAACCGCCCACTCTACTCCTGCCAGGGTATGCCTCTGGCAGGTATGTTCCTAATTATATGACCCCGATCCCCTTAGGTACAGCTATTTGGATCAAGTGGATGCCAAATGTGCCAAATTCTCTCTCCTAGGAGATTCTGATTGTGAGATATAGAATAAGGGTGGTAAGCTGACTCAAGTCAGTGGCAACTTTCTAGAGGGGTGGCCTATATATTGATCAGGGTTCCTTTGTTGCCAGCAGAAGAGACTGACTTTGGTTGTTTATTGGAATGGGCATTTATGGTAATATAGGTACCTCATAGAATTGTTGGAAAAGCTGAAAGACTTGATAAGGCACAGAATCCAGGTGACCCTTTAATAAGTGGTAACTTTGGGAATAGTTTTATGGTAAGAACAAGCTGTTCCAGGCACTACAGCCCAAAGAGATAAATCCCAACTGTTTGGGGTCTCTTAAATTTCTGATTAGTGTTCAAATTTCAGGCTTGAACAGCCAATTGGACTATCTTGTGTGATGTGGCTTTTTCTTAACTAGGGCCTCTGTTTATAATTCTACCAGGCTGTGTTCAAAAGGGAAATAATACTTTCTCAAAAGGAAGGTTGGAATGGTGTTAGAAAGAAGAATGAATGTTGGGTAGCCTAAAATAACAATACTCAGGGTCACCAAAGAGGTCCTGCTCCAGCCTTTTCTAGAGATGTGATTTTTCTGTCTTTCTAGGGTTCCATGAGAGGCCTCACTCTCCTTCCAGAAAATTCCTTTTTCTGTTTAAGCTGGCTTGAGTTGGTTTATGTTACTTTCAATCAAACATTTATTAACCAAGACACCATTCATCAATTTCTACAAGAAATTAACCTCAACCTTGGCCCTCCCTTGAAACAGACCCAAGTATCGATTGGGTAGCCCATAAGAAATTAGTAACCTGTAAGATTAGAGTTGGTGTGCACCAAGTGAGCTGTGTGTGTTGGCCTTGGATAAGTGTCTCTAGTCTGTTCATTTCCATTCACAGAGACTCTTTATGTCCATCCATGCCCTCTTCTCCAGCTCCTGAGTGGATAATAGAATAATTTTTAAATACAACAAGGGGTCTAAGGTTGGAAATGCTCTCATAGCAAGCCAAACAAGCCCCTGGAGCCATGGTAACCGTGCAGATGTGTGCTCCATTACCTTGAATCCTAGAGGAGAGAGATATGCTCACTGAATCCCAGGGCTGCAGGGCCAGTCAAAGATAATTTTAGAGCAAGGATATTCTGCAGTCCATTTTCCTTGGATTAAGAAACAAAAGGAAATTCTCTGTTTAAGTGAGGGAATGGGCTGGGGCAGCAGCCTGAACCATATAAATTGGGTAAGGTGTGTGTAAAGGCTTGGGAGTCTTTTTCCTTAGAAATGTTCCTACTTGAAAGTGTAATATTATTATAACAGTAGCAACATGAGTAATAACAAGAGCTCAACTGTTTCAAGTAGTTGCTACATTTCTAGCTCTGTATTAAGTGCTTAAGATTAAGTGATTAAGATTGGTCATTTATGTTAATGGATTGGTCATTTATGCCCTTAAGAAGAACAATAGTCATGTAATGTAGCTAGATTCTCCCATACATACACTTTTAAAGGCCCTTGTTTGCACCTCTTTTTGGACATGTAGCATTTTCTGTGTGTTTTGTGGTTTTCTAGCTCAATCAATCATCTCTTTACTAGCCGTGGTGTTGTGTGGAGTTTGGGAAGTTGAAATTGGGGAATGGCACAAAAGAGTAATTAGACATGTGCCTGCCCTCAGGGAGCTCACAGCTGAATGGAAAAGACCAAAACCAAAAGAAGCAAAAAAATACTAATAGCCAAATAATAATATCCTGTGGGTACCCACTGATGTATTTTCCATTCCTATGGCAATGGAGAACAGACCAAAATGAGAGAATGTTTCCTTCTGGAGTAGGAAAGGGCACGGAAGAATAAAACACCAAATCCATCCCTGAAGGCTGAAAAGGTCTACAAGGTGAGTGAGATGCTTCTTATTTCCCTTGATATGTCATGAAGATTTGAAACATTTAATTCAACTTTGAACTCTCTTTCATGTTCACCAATCTTAGGTCCTGGGAGAGGACATTGCACCTAGTAGTTGCAATGATAAATGTTTCTCTAACTGGCTCAAAGGACACGAAGTCTTGAAGTCAGACTTGCTTGTTTTAAAAATAAAATTCAACAAGTTGTGTTTTGTTGTGAAAGATATAGACTGGCATATTTAAGTTGAAGTGTAAATCATTCTAAGTTTGGACTGTGTTAAAGACTCTTGAGATTCCTTCTTTTTTCGGAAGAGGAAGAAGGGGAGGATATATATAGACAGATGCAATTAATGATGGAATTTTCCAAAGCGAGGGTAAACTTAATATATTACAGACAGCCTCCCCTGCTCATACTCTAGGTGTGTGGGCTTCCAAAGGGAAAATCCTACATTTGTTAGACATTCCAACTTGATATCAGCTCCTACCACTCTTTTTCTGCTCTCCATACAGCCACAGAGGCCTTGCAGATGCTCCTCACACAGGATACGCCTTCCCCATCTGTATTTGCTACCATCAACATGCAATGTCTCTGAAAAGCGAAGGACACTAAGAATCCTAATGCTTCCCATTACTGATTGAGTGATCTCAGACAATGACATCCTTGGACTAAAGCTCATTCTCCTCACTGGAAAAATAAAGAGGATTGGTGATGCCCACATCCTTTATAGAGCTGTCAAAAGGATTAACAGAGATACTATGGAGAGGGTGTTTTGAAATCATTTCCAAGGGCTCTACATTTTAATGAATTATTGTTCTAACATTGCCTCATGTGAATTAATGGATAAGGTTACAAGTCCCTTAGGAGGTAAGGTGGAGGACTGGGAGGTTTCAACAGGGGAGCATGAGAAGAGAGATTCAAGAGGAGCTGGAAAGAGACTATGAGTTCTGTACCTAGAACACTTAACCTGAGCAAAAGAGTTCACAACTGGATTCCAGAGTCTTAAAACTGTACACAAAGCATACAGAAATGTAGAGTTGTGCATTTTTCCTGAGGGACAAAGTCTTTGCTTTCCTCAGTTTCTCAAGGAGTTCCATTGTTTAGGATGCTGATGAGGCATTGACCTGTGGTGGTGGGAGCCATGCAAGAGCATAACTCCCTGCATGGGATCAGGAAGCCAGGAGCAACTTTGGGGTTAGTTTGGAGGGAGGGGTGCAGAGGAGCTGGAAGGATGATCAAATCAAACTGACTCTGCCATCATTTTGCCTGGTGCCCAACTACTCCACCAACACACCTAGCACAACCAGCTTTGTATTTTATCCCTGGATTAATTTGCTCCTGCTGTGTAACAAAACATCCCAGAACCTAATGATTTAAACAATAGCATTTATTTACTATATGATTCTATGGGTCAGCAATTTGGACTAGACTAAGCTGAGTGATTCTTTGGTCCCAGCTGGGCTGGGGTGCACTGGTGAATCTACAGTTAGCTGTCAAGTTGTCTGTGGGCTGGCTGATCTGGGCTGGCCTCAAATGGGGCAGCTCATTGTTTGTTCATAGGATAGCTGGGCAGAAATCTAAGATAGCAAGAGAAAGCTTCTGGGGGCCTAGGCTCAGAATTGGCACACCATCACTTCTATGGCACTGTCATGGGCTATTCCATATTCAAGGGAAAGAGGAACCGATTCCACCTCTTGGGCTGGGCGTGGTGGTTCACTCCTGCAATCCCAGCAATTTGGGAGGCCATGGCAGGAGGATCACTTAAGGTCAGGAGTTCAAAACCAGCCTGGGCAACAAAACAAGACTCTGTCTATACAAAAATAAAAATAGATTAGCTGGGTGTGGTAGCACCTGCCTGTAGTCCCAGCTCCTCGGGAAGCTGAGGTGGAAGGATTGTTTGAGCCAAAAAATTTGAGGCTGCAGTGAGCTATGACTATGTCTCTATGCTGTAGCCTGGGTGACAGAAGGAGACTCTATCTAAAAAAAAATACACGTCTTGATGGAATGAGCTAAAGTCATATTGCAAAGGACATGGATACAGGGAGTAATGAGGGATGGAGGCTATTTTTGCAATCAACCACATCTCCCAACCCCACGCCTAATTCATCAGCCAATTTGGGATTCCCTTCCATTTAACAGGAATTCTGTTCTGCTTGATCTTATACTGACATCTTTGGCAAAAAGAGAAACCCTCAGGTGGAGACCATGAATGGGCCTAGAGAGGAGAGTGGCTTTCCCAAGGTCACACAGCGAGGAAGCAGCATGGCCAGGACCAGCACTCCCTTCTGTCATTTCTTTTCCTTTATCAGCTACATCACAACACACCTCACTCAATTCCCAATGTTTGGGGACTTCCGAAAGCAGGAATCTACATCAGTGTTTCTCAAAGTATTTGTGAAGGAGAACAAGTTTTTGCTGTTGTTTTTTTGGTTTTATTTCTTATCCATCCTGGACCACTGGCATGCAGCTCAGGCCAGGCAGGACATATCCTGTGAATTTGGCAACACCCAAACTGCCTCATGATCTATTGAATGAAGCATGTCCCTGGATCACACACTTGGATGTCACCACAATATTAAATTGCTATAAAAGTTTCTAAACACTTACTCTTACTTTCTGCAATCATCCTCCTGCAGACTGGTAACACATACTTGGCAGGGTGTTATCACACCCTGAGTAGCTTTTGCTCTACATCCATTGTCTCATTCTATTTTCATCGTATCCTGAGGAGGTAGGAAAACTGGGGCTTGGTGGCCCTTCTGAATCAGATAAGGAAAGTGGAAGCCTGGAAAAGTAAAGGGCTTATTTAAGATCACAAAGGGGTAAGCCAGGAGTAGGACGCAGGGCTCCAGACACCCTGTTCAGTGCTCTTCTTAGCCTGCACCATGTCACTCTGCCTCCCTCAACTGCAATTCAAAAAAAATAACCAAATGTGTTTAGTCAAAGAAATCAGCTTTCTCTTCACATCTCAGGCCTAAAGCTCAACCTGAGTTACTGAGGCTGATGAAAGTTTACCTTGCACGTTTGGGATTTATGCATTATTTACATAATCAGATTGATCCCCCTATGCTCAGAGAAACCAATTCAAAATGTAGTTACATGATATTTCACGTTTAAGCATTTAATGGGCTCTTCATCACTCCCCTAGGAGCATGTGGGCCCCAGGGCAGTGATGAGAAGGTTTCTCCCGGGTGCTTCACAAAGCCAAGTTGCTGAGGCAGCAGAACCAGTCCCCACTTCCCTGCAACCTGTGGCTGCATTCTCCTTGGCTGACACCGGCAAAGTCAGAGAACAGGAAGTGGTGATGGTGAGAGGGCAGCAGGCCCACAGCTCGAAGAGGTCCCAGCCCTGCTTCCACTGTAGAAGGGATAAAGAATATTCACCTGCCATGTGCACCCTCTACACAGCCCAGGGAAGGGCACATTCTTGCACCACACTCTCATATTCCATGACTTAATCCAGGAGCAAATGGCTCTGGGCTGAGGTTCTGCCCATCTGTGATGCTGGGCTGTGGAGACCATATGACTCTGGTCTTAGAAGAGGCAACACCCCCCTGCCCCCAACCAAGTTCTCTTCTGGGCCTGTGCTCTGTGATGCTTCAGAGTTGAGAGGAGCCCTTTTGTCTTGACTTAGCAGACCTTACACTCCCCAGACACTATGCCAGCATATAGGCAAGACAGCCAGGACCTCCATGGGACAAGCTTTAGAGGTCATAGTTTGACATGAAGACATTGAAGAAACCAGCAGGGACACTCTTGAATCTGAGTTCAGCAAAGAGGCCTGGATCTTTGGAATTCTGAAATTCCAGGCTGATGGAGGGAGGGTCTTTAAACATCATTTCATCCAGGATTTAACTGTGCTCCATATCCTCACTGTTTTATATATTAACTATCAGGTGAAATTTCCCTTGGGGCCAGGTGCGGCCGCTCACGCCTGTAATCCCAGCACTTTGGAAGGCAGAGGCGGGTGGATCACTTGAGGTCAGGAGTTCCAGACCAGCCTGGCCAACATGACGAAACCCTGTCTCTACTAATACATTTTTGTATTTTGTAAAAAATAAAAAAAAAATAGCTGGGCGTGATGGCACACACTTGTAATCCCAGTTACTTGGGAGGCTGAGGCACGAGAATTGCTTAAACCCAGGAGGTGGAGGTTGCAGTAAGCTGAGATTGTGCCACTGCACTCCAGCCTGGGTGACAGAAGGAGACTGTGTCTTAAAAACAAAGGAAAAGAAAAAAAATTTTCTTTGAATAAAAGTCTCAATAGCTGGATATGCGAAAGGAAACCACTGAAGTATTTCAACACCCTCATTTCTACTAGGGGATTGAGGAAACAGGTCTAGGTGGGGAAAGTTATGTCCAACAAGAGTGACATGCTCAAGGCCACTCAGCTAACAGAGACCAGACAAACCACAAGGATCTAGTAGTTTTTCCCACTGGCCCAAGGATCTTTCCTCCACACTCACCTAACATTCCAGTTCCTCCCTATTCCAATGCCTTACCTGGCCTCAGGTGCAGCGGCATCAGTTTAAAGGGGCAGAGGCCTCCAACACTCTGGGGGGCCTCACTGCTGCCTTGAGGTCTTACACATTCCCTCTAGCTGAAAGGATCTTCCTGCAGATGTTCATTTGGCTGGCTTCCTTGCGGCACTGACATCTTGATCCAATGTCATCTCAGAGAGGTTTGTCCTGCCTTTCCTTTAAAAGTGACTTCTCTACCATCCTTACAAACACATGCCAGGCACCTTCTTCCACATTTTATTTTCTTTATAGCCCTTATTAATAACTGAACTTGTCTTGTTTGTTTGTTAGACTAATTAACATCTGTCTTTCCCAAAAGAATGTAAAGTCATGATCACGGACCTTGTCTGTCTCATCTACTATTTTATCAGCTCCTAGCACACTGCCTGTCACATAGTAGGCACTTCATATGTCTTTGAATGAATGAGTGTTCACTTCATTTTGTATATGAAACATACGACTTTCAGAGTCATCACAATTTGCTCCAGTGTTCTGTGGGTTTGTCACCACAAATTGCTCCAATCACACTCATCACACACATTTGTGAAGGAATCTGCATGAATCCTTCATCTTCAAGATGCTCACAGCTGAGCTGCTCTGGCAACATCTCAGCTGCTAAATACAAGGGCCATAGAAAAAGCATCCAGTTCCACTTGGCCTTGGTTTCCTGGGTAACCAAGTTTGTGTGCTTAGATGCACATGACCAAACAGGACTCTCCCAGGGGACATGAGTATTGAAAACTCAGGCACCAGCTGCATGTTTTTTACTTGCTCAAGTAGTCATGGCCTGAGACTCTGACAGTCAGCTCAGTGGCTTCATCTCCAGGGCCAGAACCAAAACATCAGTGGACAAGATGCCCAGCCCCAATACCAAATGTTTACATCCAAGCCCAGGGAATGCATGGGCTCCAGGCTGTTGAAGATATAATTGTATATTAATTCACATTTTATTGTATATGCACTATTACAATCAGACAAAAATTGAATACCCCATTCTTCTATGCATGGAACCAAGTCACACCTAATATGCTTATCTAAAAGTATTCCCTTTCATGTCAATTCATCAAGAAGATAGGGCAATTGTAAATATTTATGTACTCAACATTGGAGCACCCAAATATATAAAACAACTACTAACAGAACTGAAAAAAAACAGCAATACAATAATGGTAGGGGACTTCAATATTGATCCTCAACAATGAGAGATTATCCAGGCAGAATAATCTATCAAGGAAGAAATGACAAATTTGAACATTACTCCAGATCAAACAGACCTAGCAGACATATACAGAATGTTTCACTCAACAGCATTAGAATACACATTCTTCTCAAGTATGGATGGACATCCTCCAGGACAGATCATATATTAGGCCACAAAACAAGTCTTAACAGACTCAGAAAGATCGAAATTGCATCAAGCATCTTGTCAATTACAAGGATATCAAACTAAAAGTCAATAAGAATAAAAGTTGAAGACTTTACAAATAAGTAGAAATTAAACAATACCCTCCTGAAAAACCAATGGATCAAAGAAAACATCAAAAGGGAAAGTGGAAAGATATCTTGAAATAAATGAAACTGGAAACGCAACATGTCAACATCTATGGGTTGCAGCAAAAGTAGTTCTAAGAAGAAAGTGTATAGCTATATATGACCTCATTAAAAAAATGAAAGATCTCAAAAAAACGCCCTAACTTTACACTTGAAAGTTCAAAAAACTAAGTCCAAAGGTAGCAGAAGAAGGGAAGTTACAAAGATTAGAACAGAAATAATGAAAGACTAGAAAAGATCAACACCACCAAAAGATTTGGTTTTTTGAAAAGGTAAGCAAAATTGACAAATCTTTAGCTAGATTAACCAACAAAAAAAGAGAGAGAATTCAAATAAATGAAATTACAAATGAAAAAAGGATATATTAACCCCTACCACAGAAATGTAAAGGATCAAAACAGACTTGAACAATTGTATGCCAACAAATTTCATAACATAGCAGAAATGGATAAATTCCTCAAAATATACAACCTACAAAGCCTAAATCATGAGGACATAGAAAATATGAATAGACTAATAATGAGTAAAGAGATTGAATCAGGAATCAAAAATCTCCCAACAGAGAAAAGTCCAGTACCTAACGGCTTCAATGGTAAATAATATAAAACATTAAAGAAAAACTAATACCAATCTTTCTCAAACTCTTCCAAAAAATTGAATAGAGGGACCATTTCCAAACTCATTTTATAAGGCCGGCATTACCCTAATACTGAATCCAGATAAGGACGCCACCAGAAAACAATACTGCAGGCCAATATCCCTAATAAACTGCATTAGTCTGTTCTCGTACTGCTATAAAGAAATGCCTGAAACTGGGTAATTTATAAAGAAACAAGGTTTAAGTGGCTCACAGTTCTTCAGGTTGTACAGGAAGCATGGCTGGGGAGGCCTCAGGAAACTTTTGATCATGGAGGAAAGGGAAACAAGCACATCTTGAATGGCCGGAGCAGCAGGAAGACAGTAAGGGGGGAATTGCTACACACCTTTAAACAACCAGGTCTCATGAGAACTCACGTGCTATCACGAGAACAGCAAGGTGAAAATCCATCCCCATGATCCAGTAACCTCTCGTCAGCCCTGTCCTCCAACATTGGGGATTACAATTTGACATGAGATTTGGGTGGGGGCACAAATCCAAACCATATTATAAATACATATGCAAAAATTCTCACAAAATGCTAACAAACTAAATTCAACAGCACATCAAACTATCATTTGCCACGATCAAGTGGGATTTATCCCTGGAATGCAAGGATGGTTCAACATAAACAAATCAATACATGTGATACACCACATTAACAGAAGGAAGGATAAAATCATATAGTCCAAATAGATGCAGAAAAATCATTTGATAAAATTCAGTATTCCTTTATGAGAAAAACTCTCAGCACACTGAATATAGAAGGAATAAACTTCAATATTGCATGGCCATATATTACAAGCCCAACAAACATCATACTCAATGGTGAAAAGCTGAGAGCTTTTCCGCTAAGATCAGGAAGAAGACAAGGGTGCCTACTCTTACTACTTCTATTCAATATAGCACTGGAAGGTCTAGTCAGAGCAAGTAGGCAAGAGAAAGAAATAAAATACATCCAAATTGGAAGGAATAAGTAAAATTGTCTCTGCAGATGGCATGACCTTATATATAGAAAATCCCAAGGACTCTACCCAAAACCTGTTGGAACAAATAAAGGAGTTCAGTAAAGATACAGGATAGAAAATCAACATACAAAAATTAGTTGCATTTCTAATCAAAACCATAATGAGATACCATCTCACACCAGTTAGAATGGCGATCATTAAAAAGTCAGGAAACAACAGGTACTGGAGAGGATGTGGGGAAATAGGAACAATTTTACACTGTTGGTGAGACTGTAAACTAGTTCAACTATTGTGGAAGACAGTGTGGTGATTCCTCAAGGATCTAGAACTAGAAATACCATTTGACCCAGCCATCCCATTACTGGGTATATACCCAGAGGATTATAAATCATGCTGCTATAAAGACACATGCACACATATGTTTATTGTGGCACTCCACAATAGCAAAGACTTGGAACCAACCCAAATGTCCATCAATGATAGACTGGATTAAGAAAATGTGGCACATATACACCATGGAATACTATGCAGCCATAAAAAATGATGAGTTCATGTCCTTTTTAGGGACATGGATGAAGCCAGAAACCATCATTCTGAGCAAACTATCACAAGGACAAAAAACCAAACACTGCATGTTCTCACTCATAGGTGGGAATTGAACAATGAGAACATTTGGACACAGGATGGGGAACATCACACACCAGGGCCTGTCATGAGGTGGGGGGAGGAGGGAGGGATAGCATTAGGAGATATACCTAATGTAAATGACGAGTTAATGGGTGCAGCACACCAGTGTAGCACATTTATACATATCTAACAAACCTGCACATTGTGCACATGTACCCTAGAACTTAAAGTATAATAATAATAATTAAAAAACAAAACAAAAAAATTAGTTGCAATTCTAACAATGAACTATCTGAAAAATAAATAAAGAAAACTTCATTTACAGCAGTATCAAAAACAATCAAATACTTAGGAATGAATTTAACCAAGGAAGTGAAAGATCTGTACATAGAAAACTATAAAACATTGAAAAAAGAAATTGAAGAACATACAAATAAATGAAAGGATTTCTCTTGTCAGTGGATTATAATAATTAATATTGTTAAAGTGTCCATACTATCCAAGTGATACACAGATTCAGTGTAATTTCTATCTAAATTCCAATGGCATTTTTCACAGAAATAGAAAACAATTCTAAAATTTACATGGAACCACAAAAAAAATAGCCAAAACAGTCTTAAGAAAGAAGAACAAAGGTGGAGGAATCATGTCCTGATTTCAAAATATATTACAAAGCTACAGTAATCAAAATAGTATAGCATTGGCATGAAAGCAGACATGTAGACAAATGGAACTAATGGAACTATATAGGTACCCCATAACTACAACTAATATTTGACAAGAGCCTCAAAGATAGTCTCTTCAATAAATAGTGTGGGGAAAACTGGATATTCACTTGCAAAATAATAAATTGCCCTTATCTGATGCCACTCACAAAAATTAACTTGAAATAGATTAAAGACTTAAACATAAGGCCCAAACTAAAATTCTTAGAAGAAAAAATAGGAAAAAGACTCTTCGACAATGAGTTTTTGGATATGACACCAAAAGCACAGTAACAAAAGCAACAATAAATAAGTGGGACTACATCAAACTAAAAAGCTTCTGCACAGCAAAGGAAACAATCAACAAAAATGAAAAGTCAACCTATAGAAGGGGAAAAATATTGTAAATCATAGATCTGATAAGGGGTTAATATCCAAAATATATAAGGAACTCATACAACTCAATAGCAAACAATTAATTAATTAATTAATATAATATACATATTAATATAGCTTAATAGGACCAGCTCCTGGTATTTTTACCAGGATGCTAAATTCTAGATTACAAGAGTGTGCTTTCATGGCAGTAGACCCACCCTTACACATCTTTGTGTTCTGTCTTACCTGATCCACCTCCATCAGGGTCTTCTCTTCTGCACATTTTTTTGGGTTTCTGCTGGCACCAATACCTAGGTCACACACTCTTTTAGTGAATAAGCTTTTTTTCTCTGTAAAGGGATTATATTTACCACTTTACCTATGCTTAAGACTGTTATTGGTCTGGTTATTAGAATGAAAGCAATGAGGGGAGGCAGAGGTGGATATTTTGGAAGAAAGCATCATTTGGAGAAACACCCACCCCAGGAAAGGACTTTTGGAGAGAGGAGGCTATTCTCCTCTACCAAGAGAAAGAGGCTGCATCTACTACCTAAGAGGGCCCAGGAAAATTTGGGTGTTCAAGTTTTATAGACATCTACCCAAATGTCCTGAGTCCATGTCTCAGGGACCCACTCCTTCCCTAACATGGTCCTGACTTTAGCACATGGCATCAGTTGAGGTTGTTCATTCCATCTGCAGCCATAAAAAATGAGAGTCCTTTTAAAATTGTCATGGAGACTTCCTACATTTCACAATAGAAGGGTGAATTATCAAATTTCTGCTAAAGGCAATGAGGGCTCAGTTCTACTCTAACCTCTAGAAAGCATAAGGAATGACTCCTAGAATTAACTCCCAGGAAGATAAGAGGCCAGAGCATTTGTTCATGAGCTCCCATCCTGGTTGGCTGGGAGTGGCCCCCCAGGGTGTTAACTTGCCCACATTTCTAGATTTCACTTGTATGCAAGTCAGTCCATTCCACAACTTTTGGGAAGACTTTGAGGCAGAAAGATGGGATGTTGTCATCACAAGATGACTTAGAGCTCACGTGGATCTGTCCTCCAGAACTGAACTAAGAACTAGGCCAAGAGGACTCAACATGCCATCCTCATTTATCTCCAAAGATCTTCTAATGTCTAGAGCTTCACGTGGCAATGGTTACCTGGAGACAAGGAGTAGGTGACCACCTTACGTGGCACATAACTCTTCAAATTTCCACAGCCTCTTCCTGGCCAACTTCACTAACTTGGAAAAATTAACTTTGCCTCTGTAGATGTTAGACTTCTAAATTGAAAGTTAGAATAGCCAGATAACATAAAATTTGGAATGAACAAAAAGATAACCTGAACCAATATTTTCATTCTATGACTGAGAAAACAAGTCTATCTGTCAAGATATAATTGACTTGGTATTTAGATATCCTAGTTGTGTGATTCTTTCTCATTTGCCTTTCTCCACACCTCAAGCCCCAGCTAGTTGTCTTATGAGAGGAAGTAAATGACTCCATGGAGCCCATAACTCCAGAATGTTTCTAGAAACATATCTATGTTCACCAACCAGACTTCTGGATGGCCACCAGGACAATTGTCCCCTGCTTACCTTCACTGTGATACTTCACAGCCACTTCAAACACAAAGCTATCCCAGAGAGAACCCTCTTTTCCACAAATCTACATCTCTTCCTGAATTCCTGTTAATTCTGTATTTTTCCTTTTCTCATACACTGTTGCTCACATCTATTTTGGGTTTGAAATTTTTCATTTTTCACTTCCACCACTGAAATCATCTTTTAACTGGTCTTCCTGTCATTAGTTTCCCTCCCCTCTAATCTGTCTTCCAAAGCACTGCCACAATGATGCTTATAAAATGCAAAAAGGAACAAGCTACTACACTTTCCAAAATCCAGTGGTTCACTATCACATATAACATACAATTATCTCTTCTTTTAACAAATAAGTACTGAGTACCTGCCTATTTTCTTGCTAGGTGCTATGTTTACAGTGGCAGACAACACAAACATGCACCTCTGGAGCTTTAATTGCCATGGACTTTTAAAAAGCTTTATTCCTTTAAATGTGTTCTACTAGTACAGTCATGTTGTATTTCCTGCTCACATCCTAACATTATTTCTTGAAACGCTTCCATCTCTGCAAAATTATTTCAGTCATATTGACTTGGAGATCCTTTAAGAAACAAATTCCCATGAAAGAAAAGTTTTATTAGCTGGCCAGCATGTTTGCTGAATGGACAAATGAACAATAAACTGCTGCAGGGTAAAACTAGGATGCGCCAAACAAGGCACCCAGGGCACAAAATGTAAGGAAGCACTCACTCTCAGGGTGTGCCCTCCGTGCCCTGTTGCCCTACTCTGGTTTGGGTCCTGGACAGCCATTAGAAGCCAAGGATGACTGGGGGTGAAGAAGAGAAAGGTGTTTATGTGAGCTGTCCATGGTGCTGATTAGGCAACTGGCTTTGTGCACTGTCTAGGGTTCTGTTAAGAAGCTGCACATCTATGGTTTCCTTTGCCTATGTGCAGCCTTGGCTTTCCATAGATCTTTGTTTGAGGATCAAAGTGGCTAAGGTATGTGGCACACCACAGGTTCCAGGCTTCATTCCAAAATGCACCAAGAAAACCAGACAGAATATGTCTCTGCCATTTGGTTTCTGGAAAAAACAGGTGCTGTGCATTCTCTGGTGCCTAGCGAAGCCAAAATACCCACCCCTTAACTCTGCAGGGCCATTATAAAAATGTGTTCTCCAAATTGTCTCTATAAATAATATCCAGGAATTTTCAAATGTCTCTGGGATGTCTTTCAATCCTGAGAACTAGAAGTACTTTAAAGAGTTATTCTGAGTCTACTCAAAAGTACTGGCCTCATTAACAAATCAAAACCGCCATAAACAACCTGAATAGTCTCTACTCACATTGGGAAAAATCTAGGTAGATTAAGATTTCTTTCAATAAATTTTACCCTACATGAAACAAAGTTTATCCAGAATGAAGCTAAAAATAAAGTTAAAGGAAGAAGGAGAAGAATGGATTCCTCTATGGCACCCTGCATTAAGTGGAAATTTGGCTTGCTTTTATCTATTTGTGTGGTTTTGTGATTCTTTGAGTGAAAAAAATCTGTTAAACTGTGCATTGGTTTTGGTTGGTCTTGTCTTCTGCAATATATACACAGACTCAATTTTGTGGGAAATTTCATATAGTAGGTGAATAGAATCCTAAAATGACAGACCTTGAAGATACCTAGTCTAACTTCTACATTAAACAAATGAAGAAGCTGATGTTAAATGGGGATCTTTTCTCTATCAAGGTCATAAAATGAGCTGGTGGCAGGCCTAGAATCAGAGTTTAGATTTTCCAGCTGCAAAACAAACATTCTCTTCTCACATGAAAATTCATCTCTCCCATAAGTTCTGGTCACCTGACATTGGAACTATGAAGAATACATAAGGGAAATCAGATTGCAATAAATCATAATAGTACGATGTCCTAGACACTGTACTTTAATCAATGACTCTATAAAGTAAATATGTCTACTGTTGTTTTATTATTTGTTGTTGTTTCTTATTGCTGTTATTCTTATTATCATCATCATCACACTTCCTTTACAGTGAAGAAATTAAGGTTTAGAGAGGTTCAGTAACTTACCTAAGGTCACAGAGATAGTAAGCAGCTGAACAGGGATTTGGATTTAGATTTGCCTCCAAAATGTGTGGCTCCTTCACTAACACACTGTTCTACCTTCCTATTTTCTTCTTTGCTTGCTTTGAAAACATTTGGTTTTATGTTCACCTACATGAAATGCACTAAATCTCTGGTGATGGCAGCGTTTTACATTTCTAACCAGATGCAGCTGAGCAGATCAATGCATGAAGTAAATCACAAAATAGAGATTGAACTTAACAGGTAAGTTGCCCTATTGTCTATAATTATATAAGCTCAGTATAATTCAAATAAATGGTGCTTATATCATGATGTTTGGCCACACATGGCTAAATAATGCCTATTATTTTTTATATTATTAACAAAAATAATAAACAACTATCAAATTTCTATCATACTCCAGTTAATTTACAGATCAGACTTCACATAATCTGTAAAACAACCTTGCATTATAGGTACAATTAGCCCTGTTTTATGGATGCAGAAACTGAGGTCCAGAGAATTTAGATCACTTCTCCATCTTTTAATGTCATTTTGGCTGATTTTGTTGTTTTCAGGACTTGGCCTGCTTCAAATGACAAACCATTCTCCAGTGGGGTTGTGTCCCACATTTTGCTTATTTTGCCAGGGCAGCAAGTGCCTGGCTTATTTCGTTTTATTTTTGTTCCAATGTATTTCGGTGTATATTGTGATAGTTGCTCAGCAGAACTGGACAGCTTACACATGGCCAAGCACATATCTCATTATCTCACTGTTGAGTGTGTGCTCATGTTCCCTTGTCCTGGAAAGCCCTTCCTTTCAACTCTAGATACTCAAATCTCAACTGTTGAGGCTCAAATGGCAACTCCTCCATGTCATTCTTCTTGATGTCTGCCCCAGAAAAATAATTTCTACTTCCTTTTAATTCCCATAGAAGCTCATTTAAGTGACTCATTACATATTCACTTATTAATTTATTAATTGAGCAAGAGAGGATTTATTGCCTACCAGACATTATGCTTAAAAGTTAAGTTGGTTTTAAAAAGCCACTTATTAAAACATCTTATGGGCCAGGTGCGGTGGCTCACGCCTGTAATCCCAGCACTTTGGGAGGTGAATCACCTGAGGTCAGGAGTTCGAGACCAGCCTGGTCAACATGGTGAAACCCTGTCTCTACTAAAAATACAAATGTATTTTTGTATTGTACAAATGTTGGGTGTGGTGGTACATGACTGTAATCCCAGCTACTCGGGAGGCTGAAGGAGGAGAATTGCTTGAACCCAGGAGATGGAGGCTGCAGTGAGCTGAGATCACACCACTGCACTCCAGCCTGGGTGACAGAGTGAGACTTCATCTCAAAAAAAAAAAAAAACATGGCATTTGTTGCATTCTACTTTTTGAGCTGCTTATTCACTTTAATTTTACTTCCATACTAATACACACCAAACTCTTTCAGGACAAAAATCACATCTCATTTATATTCATATTAGGACATATGATACCAAACAAATTTCCAATAAATGGCTTTTAGGAAAAATGTATTATTTGGAAAAATGAAAATATTGGTTAATTTTACAATTTGCATGAATTACTAAATCATTATTTCTAATAACAATTGGTCTAATCACATGCAAAGTAACCCAGCAAGGATGTCATCAAAAAAAAAAAAAGACCTAGAAATGAAGGGAGAGCAACACACCTCATTTCATTTGGTTTTGGTTTTGTTTTTCCAAAAATGTTTTATGTTTATCTACATGACCTGTCCCAAATCTCTGGAGAAAGCTTATGTTATGCAAATTGGTGCCAGAGGTAAATTACAAAACAGAAGTGAGCCTTCAGAACAACTGAGGTCCATCGTATTTCTAGGGCCCATTAAAATTCTTCTTCCTCTCTGAGGCTTTGCTCTGCGAGGAAGTCAACAGTTGAACCTATTCCTAACTCGACTTTCGTTCTTAGTACCTGGGACACCTGGCTTGGTGTGAGTCTTTGTTTTTGTTTCTTGTAATATGACTGTGTGGTTCTCTGGCACCAGGCAGGCTCTTCTCTTCAGTTGGTGACTTTATTTTCTGCCATCTGTGAGCTCACCACCTGCAACTAGAATCTATAAAACTCAGTGGGATAAAGTTCTGGTTTTTGTAATTGTTGCTGAAGCATATTTTTTTCCCTCTCTAAAAAAATTCCCTTTGTAATTTTAAAAGAGTCTTTAGCCATGTGCAAGGTAAATAGCATCTATGAAATCAACTTCAAAACCTCCAAGTCGCCATAATGCTGTCTTAGGGAAATGTTAGGTTGACTCTTGATGGACATTGAATCTAGATCTTTTTCCTGTCTTTTCCTATCTGAATCTTATTTTCTGTTCCTATCTTAGGAGCACACTGGAATCTACAATCTCAAGGTATTAGGGAAAAATCTTTCTGAACATACCACCTATCCAAAGGATGAAAATCTAGCTCACTTCCAGCCTTTTCAGTTGTTATTTCCATACCCGCTTTACAAAATTCCGTACTTTTTCTCCTACAATTGGCAACCGTCGTGCATGTGTGTATAGAGATGGCATCCTCTTTAGGGAACATATTAAATTGACTATGCACAATTGAATATCCTCTGTGATCACTAAATGAAAACCTCCAAAGGAAAGGGATAAAAGAAAGAGCTCAGAGAAGGGAGCAGAACATTACTCAGGCACCAAGGAAGTCTTCCAAAGAGTTCCATTTCAGTGAAGTATGTCTTGTTTTGATGATACAAGTCTCTCTATATGTTTTTTAAATTACTGGCAAAAGAGTTTGAGAATCAACTGGTGAAAAGATTTCCAAAGGCTTATCAGTTTGTTGAATTCATCTTCCATCAATGACCTAGGAAAAGACACCTGATAGAAGCCTTCCCCATTCCTGGACACTGAAAAATCTGCATATAAATAAAACATCTGTTAATCTCCTGGCTGAGTTCCTGCCCCACTGGAGGCACAAAGCTGTGTTGTTATGGAAATGCAGCGAGATGGGGGTCACAATACACTTTCTGTCTTTATTATCATCTTCTCTGCTATAGAAAGTGTTCCGATGCAAGGCCACTAAATTTAGTCTCATTTTATAGACATTACAGAAACACATTTATTTCACCTGAAGGACTCAAAGGCCATGGTGAATGGGTTCCTATCTAGGAAGAAAGTCAGCCTCATTGAATGGAATCTTGTGAAATTCTAGATGTGATTATCTCCTCCATTCTGATGAGAGCAGCCACATGGCTCAGGTTTACAGCAATGCTATCTGTACTCGTGGAAGCAGGACACAACTGTATGGAGAAGAAACCTCGTTCGCTCTTTAATTTGCTCTTGCAGGGAAAATATGGAGAATGCAGGAAAACACCCAGATTGAAGTTTGGCTGCCCAAGCTGCAAATACTTAGGAAACCAAACAACTGGCATGTTGTAATTGATTAAATAAGGAGAAGGGGGAAATGCACTTTTAAAGAGATGGAAGAATACACTGTGTGAGTTGATAAGCAATGCTGCAGAGACCTAAAACATGAGCCATATTTCACCATTTTAATAAAATAATTCCATTGGTTTGAGGCACATATTTTCCTTTAAAAAATCCTCATTTTACAATAAATATTTGTTGATCCCTTTTTGCATGTCTAGCCATATAAATTTTCCATGAAGTAGTCACCTTTTGATTCTGTGGTTTGAAACCTGACTTGCCATGTTGCCTCAATGAGCCCTTTTCTTTCTTTATAATAAGGAACTAATAATTATGCTAAAGTTGAACATTATTATGAGGAGTTCATCCCTAGGATGAGCAAAGTATCTATAGACCTGAGTTAGAATCCTTGCACGTCTGTTATGACCTTGAATGTTATTTTATTTTTTTGAAACTTGCTTCTTGGTCTATAAAATGAAAGTAATGAGGTCTACCTCTTAAAAGTGCTCTGGAGATGAAATTATATAATGCATGTAAAGGTCATATCCTGGTGTGCCACACATAGTTTAGGAAATGTGAGGACTACTGAAAAGGTGACACAAAGCCACTTCTTTCCAGATGCTAACGTTTAATTAGAACAGACAAGAAGTGGAAGCAGAAAGGTTCCAGTTCTGTTCACCAAATGCAACTGAAAACCTGGATAGAATGCACGGAACTAAGTGAGGACTCCAAAAAGTAAACAGTAGCTAGCACATTGGAGAAGGAAAAATAACTTGAACTATATGTTTTCTAATGTAACACTTCCTGAATTTTCTTCCTTCTGATTCTCCAGGCCTGACCTCAAACACAGCCCAAATTCTGGAACCTCATATAAAGTGTGAACCTAAGATCCTTAAGAGAAGCCACTAATTTCTGGTTCAGAGTGAAAATAGGGCACCTACAAAACAGGGAGAGTGAGGTAAATTCCCGAATTTTTTGTTTTATGGTTTTATCTTCCTGTCCCATTCCAGTTCCCAGGCAATCCCCAGTCCCAAAGCTATAATCCCACAGCTGTTGAGAGGCAGCAGGACAGGGGCAAGGCAGAAATGGTGGTGGTTGCCAGCAAATACCTAAAATTCTGAGGGAGGGTTAGTACCACCTGAACAAGATAGAAGGGCTCACTGTTGCATTCAGCCTTTCTCTATCTTCCTTCCATTTGACCACAGAGACGGAGCCCTTTGTTGGAACTGTGCAACAGAGCAGGGAGACTAAAATCTCAGCTTTGTAGCTGGAGGACCAAGATGCAAAAATCTGGGGAGCCAGAGAGTGTCAAAAAGATTGAAGAGAGGAGGCAGCTTGAGAAATGAATCCATAGTCATATGTGAATTTTGGGCTCACCCACAAGCTGTGCATGCATGGATATGACTCTGAACAGCATATCTGAGGCTTTCAGAATTGAACCACAGAGCAAATATTTCCCAGAGTTATGCACATTGGAAGAAATCTAGGCAGCACTGGAAAAGCTTTGAAACCGAACTGACATGGGCACCACAGCCCATGAAAGATTGGCTATAGCCTGAATGCAACTGAGTTGATTGCCTTGTTTTTTTTTTTTAAATCCATAATATTAAAACAAGAGCAAAATTTATAACATAATACTCAAAATTCTTAGGCTATAATCCAAAATTACTTCCCATAGGAAAAAAAATCTCAACAACTTGTAAAGGAAAAGAAAATCAACAGACAGCATCCAAGATAACAAAGATGTTGAAATTATCAGACAAAGACTTTAAAGCAGCTGTTATAATCACACTCAAGAAGTAAGGGCAAATGCTCTTGAAACAAGGGAAATACAGAAAGTCTCAGCAGAAAAATAAAAGCTATAAAAATAATGGAGAGGAATATTATAAATAAAAACAATAATAACCAAAACAAAAATTTCACTTGATGCGTACAAAGTAATTTCCAGAGGAAAGAGTCAGTAAACTTGAAGATAGATCAGTACAGAGTATCTAACCTGAAAAATGGAGAAGAAAAATGAAGAAAAAACCAGAATAGAGCCTAAGGAAACTATGAGAAAAGACCCCAAAATTTAACTTCTGCATTGCTGGAGTATCAGATGGAGAGGAGAAGGAGTGTGGTACAGAAAAAATATTTGAATAAATAATACCTAAAATAAATAATACCTAAAAATTTTCTAATTTGGCAAATGATATAAATTTGCATATTCAAAAAACCCCAGTCCAGTGAACTCAAAACAGAAAAAAAACAAGAAATCCATGCAAAGACATGTTATAATCAAACTGATGAGAACAAAAGACAATAGAAAAAAATATTGAAAGCAGCCAAAAATAAATAAATAAATAAAATAAAGATGAATGTTACCTGTAGGATAACAACAATTCGAATTACTGCTGACTTGTCATAATGAACCATGGAGGCTTTAAAGTAGTGGAACATTTTTTAAATGCTGAAGGCAAAACAGATTCTGCCAACAACAACAACATACCCTGCCAACCCAAAGTTCTGTATACAGCAACTATCTTTCAGGAATGAAGTTGAAATGAAAATATTCTCAGATAAAAGAAAACAAATAGAATCTATGACCAGCGTTAGGAGTGAAAGAAGAGTAACAGAAATGGTAAACATCTGGGTAAATTTAACAGATTATTTTTCTCATTTAAGTTCTTGAAAATACATATGATGGTGTAAAAGTATATCTTCTTGGGTATGTTTTGCTTGTTTGTGGCTTTAGAGGAATTGGTTCATTTTATTTAAGATATTAAATTTACATGCATAAATATCCATTTAATGTTTGTGGGGCCTATCGTGACATCTTTCTCATTCTTCTTACTGGTAATTTGTGTCTTCTTGGGTTTTCATTTGCTAGTCTGGTTAGATGTTTTTCAACAAATAGTGATGAAATAATTGCATATTTCTATGCCTCCAAAAGTGAGCCTCAATCCATACCTCATGCCTTATACAAAAATTAAGTCATATCTAAATGCAAAACTATAAAACTTCTAGAAAAATAGAGGAAATGTGAATAATATTATGTTAGGTAAAAATATTCTTAATGATTCCAAGTACATGATTCTTAGAAGAAAATACTGATAAATTGGACTTCATCAACAATTTTTTAATTTTTTAATTTTTAATTTTTGTGGGTACATAGTAAGTATACATATTTTTTAAAAGATTACTTTCCAAAAGACACTGTTAAGAGAATAAAAACTCAAGCTACAGATTGAGAGAAAATATTTGCAAGTAATATATTCAACAAAGGACTTATATCCAGAATATATAAAGAATTCTTAAAACTCGAAGAAAAATAACTCTATTAAGAATATAAATGGGCAAGAAATTTGAAAAAAAAATGCTTCATGAAAGAAGACATTGAGGACAAAAAAGCACATGAAAAGATATACATCATCAAGCTTACTTCATGAAGTACGCTGACTATCAAGTGCTACTACCTACAATACAGAGCAACTGGAATTCTTGCACATTGTTGGTGATAATGAAGAAATGGTACAGGTTCAGTCACTCTGTAAATAGACAATTTCTTGTAAAGTTTGACATACGCTTACCTTGAACCAAACATTCCACTTTGGCCAGGTGCACTGGCTCACACCTGTAATCCCAGCACTTTGGGAGGCTGAGGCAGGTGGATCTTGAGTCCAGGAGTTTGAGACAAGCCTGGCCAACATGGTGAAACCCCATCTCTACTAAAAATGCAAAAATTAGCCAGGCGTCGTGGCGTGTTCCTCTAATTCCAGCTGCTCGGGAGGCTGAGGTAGGAGAATCGCTTGAACCCAGGAGGTGGAGTTTGCAGTGAGCCGAGATCGCACCACTGCACTCCAGCCTGGGGGACAGAGCAAGACTCCATCTCAAAAATAAATAAATAAATAAATAAATAAATAAATACACAAACAAATCTTCCACTTTTAGGTAATTACTCAAGAGAAATGAAAACATATGTATGCAAAAGACTTGCCCACAAATGTTTATGGCAGGCTAATTTATAATAGCTAAAAACTAGATATATCCCAAATGTCCATTCGCAGGTGAGTAGATACACTATGGTACATTCATACAATGAATTACTACTTGCAATAAAAAGGAATAAACTACTGATATGCAACAAAACATGAATGAATCTCAAAGGCAGTTTGCTGAATGAAAAAAAGGCAGTCTCAAAGATGACATGTTGTGTGATTCCGTTCATATGACATTCTATGAAAGAAAAATTATAGGGACAGAGAATCCCAGTGGTTTCCAGGGATTTGGGATGAGAGGGGCTTTGGCTACAAAGTCACAGTACAAGAGAATTTGGGGGCTCGTTAGTACTGTTCCGTGTCATGATTGTAGTGGGAGTTACATGAATCTGCACATATGTTAAAACTCCTAGAGCCATACACCAAAAAGAATTAATTTCGTTATTTGCATATGTTTAAAAATGTAAACAATTGTTTAAAGTAGAGGTGAATATCATCTAGGTTTGGGGACTAGTGATTGGCTTTATGTCAGAGATGACGTTTGCCTAGAAATTAAACAAGGATGCCCAGGATTGGAATATTTGAGGAGAACTAAGAGTTTCTGGTTGACTGACTAACACAAAAGGTGCTAAGACAAGGCATAATATATTTGGATAAGGGGAAATAAAATTGCTTCCATTATTATAGGAAACAGTAGCAAGGAAAAAAAAGTAGTGGATCATAATTTTGAAGTAAGTTAGAAGCCAGATTAAAGCACAGAACAGAAGGTACCACAGTAGGTCCTGGTTCCCAGAATGTTTCCCCCATGGCCCCCCAGATGGATAACAATACATGACCTTCTCCAGTTTGCATCACCATATTGGATTGAATGCACCCTCCCCCCTCAAATCACTAAAATAATTATAATTTCCACAAACATAAAATGTAACTCAGTAAGGGAGACTCACTGCACGCTCTCACGTGGTTTAAAGGCTCTTGTGCTGTTCATAATGGCCCCCACGCCCTTTTAGTCTCATTCAGAAAAGCATCTTGGAATTTTAGTGACAGTGATGCTATAAGGATAAACTTCAGTCTATCATAGGTTATTAAAAATTAATAATTTACCAAAAATTGCAAACTTTAGCACTTTAGTTAATTTGACTATTTTTTCATAATAAATTACTCACAACACTATATTAGGTTATTGAAACCTTAGAACGAATTTTTACAGTCATTTCAGTAGGCCCTGAAGAAACGTGGCATCATCTCCTGTGTTATTGTGAAGCTTATTTCATCACTCAACTCTGTTGGTATTAAGTGGCTAATAAAGTAGACAAGATACTAATCCTTATGGAGCTCTGTGTCTAGTGAACATGAAAAAGATATATGAATGAGACATGGTTAAGGAAAGACAAGGTTAGAGGAGATTGAAGGAAAGGTAGAAACCTATGCTGCCAGGAGGTAATTTGTATGTGGATGGAAAAATTGGTCAAGGCTCTTTTTGGTTGCAAATTATAGAAACAGAACTCAAATTGGCTTATGCATGAGAAGGCTATCATTGGGTCATGCGACTGAAAATCCAGGGCTGCTAAGCAGGGCTAAGTATGTCTCATCAGAAATCCAGCTCCACCTGTGCACTCTGCTTTCTCCAAGTGACTATTCTCAGACTGCCTTATTCCACACAGTGTCAGGATGGCCACTAGTAGTCTTATACTTACCCCATAATCCCAGAAGAAAGATACCTTACATTTTTCACCTTTTCCAGAAATCACAGGGCACACCTTTATTGTCTCAGATTGGCCCATAAATCACGTAACCATCTCTGGATCAATTTCGGAAACACAAAAATGATGATGGGTTGAGTGGCCAAAACCAGGCCATATATTCATCAATGGAGCCAGAATCTAGGGTCATTCAAATTTGAACTGACAGTTGGGAGTGGGAGATTTTTCAACCCAAATGTAGCTACTGTATTTGGATGGAGAGGGAATAGCTGATGGCAGGAAAAGCAATGAAAATAGAGTTTTCCTGAATGGGATTAATATGGGAAGTAAGCTCAGCCCACTCTAGATCCATTAATAAGATTCCAGAAAGACTCTAAAATGGGAGAGCTCTAATTCAAAAGTCTGCCCTCCACAGGTACTCATATTATGAAATCTGTTCCTTCTTCTCACACTTATTTCACTTAGGAGTTGTGATATTTTCTGTTGTGTCTCAGAACTTCAGGGTTAAGACCCTTCCTAGGTGATGGATAAAGGAAGTCATTGTCCAGATGAAAGACTCATGAACTTGGAGACAGGTGATTTGCACATGAATCCTGAATATCCCTGCTTTCCTGGCTCTCAGCCCCTCATCATGACAATGCAATTGGTGTGGGAATCAAATGAGCCCTGTGTTTCATGTCAGATTCTAGAGGAAGACACTATTGTTGTTGGCTTCTCATAAGTTAGTCTTGCATTGTCAGCTTTACTGCATACTCCTTAAGGGAGGAGAATGATTTCTCACCCTGTTTGGTATCCTAAAAGGCCTATCACAAGCCTTTGTAGGTTCTTTGTATTCACACAGCAAGTTCTTCCTAATTGCTTATGAAGTGAGTAAATCAGTGAGTTAGTGAAGGAAAGAGGGAATGACTTTGGGCTTAGATGCCAATACAAATTTCTCAAATGATTTATTTTATCATGATCACATTTTTAACATCAATGAGCAAAGATAAAAGCCTAATTCTCTGATCTCTGGAAATATTATGTGTAGTTCTGGGCATACCTTTAAAAGACATAAAGAAGCTAGGGGAAGTGAGGGGGAGGACATCGAAAATGATCAAGGAGGTGGGGACAGAGATGCCATTCAAGGATAGATCAAAATGAGCCACTTTGTTCTGGAAATATAAAGGCTAAGAAAGAAATGATCAAAGTCTCTGAGCTCCTGGAGGGGATAGATGGGATGGAGAAGATTTCCTCTGCCTCTCCCTCCACCCAGTGTCCCCTAATGCTCACATCACAGGCAGAATTTGGGGATTAATTCAATGGGGTCTTTCTCATGACTTTCTCATGCAAATTGAGAGCCATTTTTGAATGAGCCATTTTCAAATTCACCTTAGGAATGAAGCCATTGAAGCAACTTGGACGTCGGGAATTCACTGAAGACCAGACTAAAGAGGGGCTTGTTCTAATAGTAATTCATCTAAAAAGTTGGAGATTCTGTAGAAGATCTGATGAGGGCCAATCACTGAGGAAAAATGGATAGCATCATAAAACAGTGAGTAGTAAGGGAACTGGTATGTCTGATCTTTTAAAGGAAAGAGCAATTAAAGAAATCCTTACAGACTCCTCCTGGCTGAATTGTAGGCTCAATTTCTTTAGAGTATCTTCTGCTCCCATCAAGCTTGCTGACACCTGTCTCTCTGAATCATACTATTATACTAAGAACAGAGATTCAACATCAGATTAGAGTTTAAATACTGGTTTCTACAATAGTTAGGAGTCATTGTGTCACAAGTGATAGATAATCTAATACAAATTGGCTTAAGCATAAAAAGAATTTTTGATTCAAGTTCATGCAATTGTAATGATGAAACAGGACTCTAACAAATACCATCAAATCAAAATATGTCTTTATCCTTTCTCTCTCTGTGACTGTCTGTCTCTAACTTCCACCCTAAGATAAACCGATTCCTTCTTTGTTGAGCCCACAGAAGCTCATGGATTACTCCTGTGTTGCCTAACAACTCCAAGGAAATTAGAACTCCTTTCTAGGAACTCTCATGCAAGTCCTGGGATTGAGTATCATGGGATCAACTAGGTCACATGTCCCTCACTGTGGTTAGCAGCAAGAAAAAACCCAGCTGGCCAGACCTGAGCCACAAGCTCATTCTTGAAGCTAAGGGAGTGTGGCCACCTCCATTTGAATCATATGGACTGATGGGGAGATCCCCAAAGAAAACTTAAAGAACTATTAGCAGAAGAAGAGAAAAACGAAAGTAGGTCAGTTAAAATAGCAAAGGTACATTTCAGTTGATGAACATGCCCAGCATCTCTGAAAAGCATTTTGCCAAGTACCTGTACAACTCCTATGCATCTTTGTAAGCCTCGCTCAAGAGGCCCTCCCCCAAAAAGCTCCCCCCCCCGCCACCATCACCCTTCAGCTCTTTCTCCTTGCCCTGATTTCCAATGGCACACAATTTGGCGGCCTGTCTTCTCTCTCCCAGAGAGGTCTTCAGAGATGGGGACCATATATCACCCTCCTCTTATACTGTCTGTCCAAAGCAATGTAAGCTGGAACAAATCAGAACACATAATGTGCACCTGGAAAACAAGCCTCTTTCTAAACAGGGAGGTGAATTTCAACTCAAACTGAGGACAGGCTTTCTAATAAGCAGAGCTTCCCAGCAAATGTGAGACAAGGACTGGACCTCCCTGATTAGGGAGGCACCAGAGGAGACTTATGCTCCATCAGGAGAGTACCTGAGCCAGATGAATTTAAAGTTTTGTCTTAAACCTGGTCCTACTGAAACAGAGGCAGATTTGGAGAGTGCTCTTGGGAGACACACCTGTAGACACATAAGGAAGATTCGATTAAACAGAAAGAAAAGCTGACCCACAAGGAGGCTTCAGCAGAGGATGCAGCCAATCCTAAAGGCAGTTCTGGAACCAGGAGGGCTCTTCAGAGTTGTTACAAATTGAGACAAGGTGCTGGTATTTTGCATCAGCCAGTAATTGGCTGTGAGCTCTCCTATGGGTGGGTAAGGCAGTTCCCCACTCCCAAGGGCAACTTCCAGGGAGGGATGCAGCTGTCAGCCCATGCACCTGACATTCCCAGCAATGGGGAATGGATATGTTGCTGTTGAGGAGTGGATGTGGATGGAGCATCTAGTAGCCATTACCTGTTCCATCTCACCTAAGATATTTTGAGATGCCCACTTGTTTTTGAGACTTAATGAGAGTTATTTGGCATTCTCTATCTCTGACCTGTTCATGCCAAATCTTAGTACTGGATATAAGTGGAGTCTGGTTGCATGATCAGTTGCTCAGATCAAAGTGGGAAAAATAAGAAAACAAATAGGATTTGATCACTTTCCCTGGAAGTTATTTCCATTAATAATAAATCCTTTCTATATGGCTTAACTTCATGCTAACGGCTCTCCCAGCGTCCCTAGCAACCCCACTCCCCATTTAACTAGCAAGACATAACCATGACAGCAACTTTTTAGATACCAAGAGGCTTTGGTACAAACATCTTGATCACTACTAGAGGCCCTGCCCAGCCAGAGAACCCACACTGTTTTCTGAGACCCAGTCGTGTGACGTGCAAGTAAATGTTCCACAGCAGGCTCTGGCCAGTGGAGGGCATTATTTGTAGCATTCACCTATTTCTGTGGTGTAAATACTCCCACTGTGGCCAATTTCAAGCTACCAAAGTGTCATTACTGAATACAGAGTTGGAAAAATGTGCACACAATCATTTCCTGCAGGTCTAGGCTTGGACTGGATTAACTCCAAGATAAGGTTTCCCAGAAAAAATGGTTAAAATGTTGTGGTATGATTTTTGAAATTTGCCCAAATCTATGGCTGAGAAAAGCATTAGAAAAGATTTGCACTGGGTAAAGATAAAACTGAGAGCTAACTTCACCCAGCCCTAGCCATATCTTCAAGCATTACAGTGATAGGTATATATGCAGGTTAACTTCCTGAAAATGCCTGTCAAAGCTAATTTATCTTCTCTAGGGCTTCAGCCTCATCCTTGGGTGAAGTCACATAGGCTTATAGAAAGCTCTTATGACTCTGTCAGCTCTCTGCCTCCTGCTTTCCTCCCTGAACTTGAGTTCTTTTTCTAATCTCTCTTTTTTATTTTTTTTATTTTTAGTAGAAACGGGGTTTCACCATGTTGGCCAGGCTGGACTCGAACTCCTGACCTCAGGAGATCCACCCACCTCAGTATCCCAAAGTGCTGGGATTGGCAGGCATGAGCCACCGCACCCAGGCTTCTAACCTCTTATCTCCCTGATTTCCAGCCTATTTTCTCACATCTCTTTTAGCATGTCTTTGCATTAATTATCAAACTTGACTATCTGCTAGATTGTCAATCACATTATTTTCTCCTGGGTCTTTCAGGTCTTTCATGGTTCTACACCCTGCCATTCTTAGGACCAGCCGGTGACTTGGTGCTTCATTTATTCATTTAAAGGACCACTGAAAAATACCAGGAGAAGGCCTGATTCAGCCCTCTCTGCTGGGGAATGTTTGAGGAGCTTTGGAAAGGAGCAGTATGGATGTCTTCCATGAAGTCATTTCCAGAAGGCTGAGATGTGCCACAAAGACATTCCTTTCACTCTCTCTCCCCTGATTTATTTTAATACCCTCTGATGGGAAATCCTTCTACACTTCCCAGGTCAGGTTGGTCTCACCTTCCTCAAGCCCCTGGGCACAGACCAGAAGAGGCATGTCTCTGTCTACATGTCTCTTCTACCCCTTGAGAAGGAAGGATGGCTGTACTTCCTCCTCACTTCACATGTCCAGCAGCCCTCACCACAAGGCTGGGAATGTGTGCTGGATTGGAGCTCTTCCTCCCAGATGCAGGACTCTTGTGATCAGAAATAATGCAGGTTCCTGGGAGAAAGTCCACTTTCACTCATCCTCAAACCTGGCTCAACACTCAACAACAGCCAGACAGTGACCCCCGTGCTGGGACATGAGATCATCTTAGAATTGCTCACTGCCATCTTCCCCTGCAGCACAGCCAGACATCTCTGCCTCTGGGTATTGGCTGAGTTCTTCCTGAGGCCCAGGGGAATAGCCAGAGACCCCAAAGGCTTTTTTCCTTTATTCTATGATTACCATAAAACAGAGCCATTCTTATCTTTTGTGGGTTGGTGCAGATGGTGGTGAATTTATGTTTCTTCTTTTCACCTTTGTTCATTATGACCTGAACATGACTTGAACATGGAGCACCCAGGAAACTTGTCATCTCAGTCACAAGCAGTTACTGGCACAACACAGCCATGCTGGAGACATGGAGAGAGTATCCAGAGGAGGGGCTTGGGCCCCACATGGTGGGGCTGCAAGGGAGTCATTCAGGAGGGATTGGAGAGAGGACCCCAAGGTTTCAAATTTGCAGGACTTCATAGGTGAGAGACTGCAAACCAGTGGCCTATAGGCTAGATCCAGCCCTTACATATATTCAATCGATTCATCCCGTGTTTCTCTTTTGATTGAAATTCTTGCAAAATTTTAAAAATCAAAGGATTGCATATAAATATCCAATTTCCTCTTTCTCTTGAAAAGTCATATCTGGTAATGCTGCAGGTATATTCCCTCACAGCAACAATGGTTAAAACTAGGAAACTGCTACCTGCTTTATACAGAGCGAGAGCTCTTGGCTTCACCATGCCCCATCAGGCCCACCTTATCCATTTGTAAGTGCTGTGTTTTATGTTTGCCACCCTCACACTGGGTCTTAAAGTCAGTTTTTTTTTGTTTTGTTTTGTCTTTGTTGTTGTTGTTGTTTTGTTTTTTCTTCCATAGCTTCTGTCTCCTCTTCGCTCCATACCTCTACATTTTTCCCCTTGGTCCTTTCTGAAATCTCTTCCTGCCTATCTCACTGCTATCCAAGGTCAAAGCATCCAAGTTCTGGTCTGGGCACAGTCAATCGGACCTTCTATCCCTGGTGGCTGATGGCTGCAAGTGGCAATCAGAAAGAACACAATCTATGGAGCCAAACTGGGTTTTAAATTCCAGCAGCCCCCCATCAACTTCTCAGTCCTGATCTGTAAAATGGGAGTACAAGTCTCTAAGTCTATGGCCCTTCACTTTATCTCTTCCTCTTAGAATCCTACCCATCTTCAAGACCCAGATCAGAGCCCATATTGTATTGAAGGATTTTCCCTTTGGGCCTTATTCTTCATATCCAGTCTTCTGTTGGAACAAAATATGTCTCTTTAGAGCAGAGGTCATCAAACTCTGTCTGTAAAGTATTTTAGGAGTTGTGAGCCATTTGGTCTCCATCCCAGCTGCTCAGTTTTACTATTGAAACATAAAAGCAGCCATAGACAGTATGTAAACAAATCACAGGGGCTGTGTGCCAATAAAACTTTATGGACACTGAAATTTGAATTTCATATCATTTTCACTTATCACAAGATAACATTCTCTTTTTATTATTTTTCAACCATTTAAAAATATGAAAACCATTCTTTGGTGAAACCGCATCTCTACTAAAAATACAGAAAATTAGCCGGCTTGGTGGTGGGCACCTGTAGTGCCAGCTACTGCGGAGGCTGAGGCGGGAGAATGACGTGAAACCAGGAGGCAGAGCTTGCAGTGAGCCGAGATCGCGCCACTGCACTCCAGCCTGGGCAACAGAGAGAGACTCCATCTCAAAAAAAAAAAAAAAAAAAATTGAAAACCATTCTTAGTTCATAGGCTATACAAAAAGAGGAAGGCAGTAGGCCAGATTTGGTTCATGGGCCTTAATTGGCCAACCCCTGTCCCAGAGAGTAATTTCTTGTAATTGTTCCTTCTCTTCTCCCTGCTCCCCGTCCATCCCTCCCTCCCTTCCTCTTTCTCCCCTTTTTTTCTTCTTTCATGTACTCTGCCTTGCTCTCTCCCCTACCTCCATCTCCCCATCCCAACTTTCTCTCTTTCCCTCCCTCTCCCTCTTCTACTAGGTTTTGAGCTCCTCAAGGACAGGCACATGTTCACTTCTCCACCACCCAGGCTCAGCACAAGAAAGGCTTTCTCCAGAATAATTCGCATAATTCTCCCTCTGCTTTAGGATACTGCTACCAACTTCAGGCTAGTGTTTGGATCTTGCCATTGCCTTTATGGCTTGAGTGGATTCATAGGAAGCACAAATTCTAATAGAGAAAACATGTTTTTTTATGAAATTTCATTTTCTCATTAACACTAGAAGTAGAAGAAAACATTGCCAACTGTTTTGAGAGTTGGGAGAAAGTTTGCTCTAAACCCTTCAGATGACTAAACCTATGAAGACCCCAAAGTCGTGATGCCACATTTCTAAAATGCTGTCTAGCCCACAACCTGGGAAGCCTTTTTTATAGATCTGTTCCCTCCAACTCTCCCCTCAGCCCTGAATGGGCAAAGATTGTCATCCTATTTTTACAGCTGAGGAATCACTGCTGAGAAAGGTTAAATAACTTTCTCAGAGGCTCAGCATGCCAAGGAGAGAAAGCAGGTTGTCTATGCAATTTTTCCTCTCCTAGGGCTAAAGAGTTAGAAGTTCATCCAAGACTGCAAGCAATTAAGTTGGGCTTTGTTTGCTGAGTCTGGGGCAGACAGCCTGCTCTGCCAGGGTGATGTTTTATCATAAATTCTTCTCCACCCTAGGGTTGTGTTTGGCCTTTCCCTGGGTCTTCAGAACACAGTTGCACATACTTTCTGTATCAGCACAGGGTTTTAGAAAATTATCAAATCATCTACTGCATTGTGATTGCACTGTCACTGCCATGACAGAAATATGTTGTTTTTCCTGTCCCAAAATTGATCTTCCCTTTTCTGATGACACCACCTCAGATTTCTTCTGAAGAAATAACCCCTTCTTCAGGCTTAGTCCATTGGTTCATGTGAGGTCTCATCTTTCAGTTTCAAAAGAGATGCATAGCTCTGTCCTGATCAATCAGAATATTTCATCTCCCTGGGCCTGGAAATTAGTTCAGGAATGGAGATGTGACTCAGTCAGGTAAATGAGATAAGAGTCCCTTGGTTTTGTGGGAACTATTGACAAGGAGAACCCATCTGCACTATGGCTGCTTAGCTAGGAGGGCATAGGGCTGGTGTCACCTGGAGAAAAGGTTTGCAGGAGAGTAAGTCTAACACAGAAGAGAACAGAGCTGTGGCACAGGGAGGAGAGAAGAAGTCGAGCACATCACTTGAGCTTCAGGACCCATTTGTGCCTGAAGCCAAACTCTCAGCTTCTTGGGCTAATAAATCTCCTCTGGGTTCTTTGTCCAGTCTGTGAAGAGATTCGAAAGCCTCATACCCCTTATTTTCTCCTAAGCCTGTTGCCATCTTTTCCCACTCCCTGTTCATGGGACTTCTATGCCTTGGATTCTCCCTAAGAGTACTTCCAATTTCAGTCTAGACTTCAAGACTCAGGTCAGATCCCAGGAACCACTCTCACACCATGGATCCACAAGGATCTGTCTCTCTCTGAATTTTCACATTATGACTAGGGTGCGTGATCACATAGAGATGAACATAGGTTGGTGGATTCAGGGAATCTTTAGGAAATTGTGCAAACGGGACTTGCAGATGGTTTTGATGATGGATTATACACATAGGGGACTGTCCTTGGTGACCAGCGTGTTTTGAGCTGGTCATGTTCAGTTTACTATCTTCTCCCACAACTTTCTTCTGTTCAAATTACTACAAAATCAGATACATGATATGTATTAAGGAAACCTCAATTCTATTCTCATTAGCCTATGAAAATTTCACACCCTGGGTTTTCTCATGCATATCATACCATAATAATAATGCAAATACTAATGCCTTAGCTTTCCTTTTGTAATAATGAAAATACTAAAATTGTTCGTTAAAAGTGACTATTAAGTGAGTTAAGATATATGCTTAGAACAGTGCCTAGCACACAGTAAGTGTCTAATAAATGCTACCTATCTATTATTACCATTCATGTTACTATTAGCACTACTGCTACTACTACTTCTTCATACTAATGTGGTCATAAACATAAATCCAAACACAGGCATCATATGGCAGGAATCCACATAAAGAGCTTATCTTCATGATCCAGAATATGATCATGTTAATTTTTTTTAGATTCTCTTCAAAATGGGACCACAAAACTTAAAAGAAATCAAGATCCTGAGACTACAGAAATAGCAGCCAAATTTGCCAAAATTTGAAAGTCTGTGCTAGTCACGTGCTGACCCAGGGGGATCTTTGAAGAAGAAGTGGTTAGAAACTGTAGATAGGGGACACACAGTCAGAAGATTTAGCTGGGAGAAGGTTTGGGGGTTGCGGAGACATAAGACAGTAAAAAATTGTGTCTTTTCTTGATATCAGACTGATCTGATAGCTGACTATGGCCCCAGAAAATGTTATTAGAAATGCAGCACCAGTGGAGTTCAAATGCATTTTTAATATCTTCTAAATGCTTAATTTGGTTTTGCTGGAGATGTGTTTCATCATTCCCTCCTGCCCCTTAATTAAGCTAATGACTTTATTTCTTTTCTCCTTTCTGATCAGCTCATAACACATTTCCCAGGCTGGTCTCCCTCCTCAAGCCTGTTGTTTTTGATCTGGTTATTAACTTTCAAGCTCACATTGTTTTCCATGTGTCAGACTGTTACTGACTGACACTGATGCATTCCGGAGACTCTGGGGCTGGGGGAACTTCAGCTGGCACCATCCCTCCCACTCTTACAAAGAACAAAATCCCTTCCATGTGCATGCCACCTAGCAATTCACTGGGCACTCACACACACATTATCTTGATTGATCCTCCTGAGCAACCACCAAGATAGGCATGATTAACCCCTCCACTTCACAAACCGTGAGCCTGGAAGCCAGAGCAGTTAATAACCAACCCAGGCTAAACAGCGTGGAGATAACAGAACCGAGACTCCACTCACCTGCCTACACTCTTGACTCTTCATTCTGCACCACTGTGCCTACTGCAGTTCTTTTCATTTGAGCCCATGGTGCTTCTCTGGGCACTGCATGTGTACACACAGTCATGGCATTTCAGCCAGGCAGGCACAGACCACTAAGGACACCTCACCAGGATCAGAGAAGAGCCGTACTCTGAGTGGGTGTCCTCACTCCATTTGTGCTCCATGGAGAAGTTAGCCTTGGATAAACCCAAAAATGACAGCTCTATCTTTGATGGGTCAATTATAGGAAGTTCTGAAGATGCCTTTCCTCTGGAGAATGACTTCATGAGGGTTATCTGGAAACTCCCCTGGCATGAGTCAGAAACTCTTTTGGGGACCAATGAATGGGGTAAAGGGGGTGACTAACACCCCCTTTCCCAAAGAGTCAGCCTCCCACCATTAAAAACTCCAGGAAATAAGAACTTACTTCCTTGGGAATGTGTGATGATGACTCCATTTCCAGATCAATGAGTAAATTCAACAATGAGTTGAAGGACCATGAGAAACCTCTAAGGTCCCTTTAACATCTAATCTATGGACTTCACTAATTTAATCAACTTACTTTACAGAGGAAACATCTGCTCTGATGGGGCAAGTGACTTGTCAAAGATCACCCATCTAGTTAGAGATGATTATCTAGAAAGGGAACACAATCAGAAGGAGTAAGCAGGTCCTTAAACTGGGAGATGGATGGTGTAAGGGTGAGAGAGTAGAAGGATTAGATCACTCTCAGACAACTTATATTCCCCACTTATTGTAAGAAATGCCAGTGGAACGATGTCATCTTACAGGAGGAACAGAACTATTCTGTTTTCTTGGGGGTCTTTGTGCTTGGTAAAAACAGAATCATTTACAAAACCAAAGTTTTCTTTACTACAGAGATGAATCTGCAGAAGTCCCAGGGATACCTTGGTCATAAGAAGTCTCAGGTACAGTTATCCAAGATGGAACAGGAGTTCAAGAGCACATCTATTTACTGGACAAAATAAAGCTCCATGGTAAGACAGTTTGCATCTGACAGTCCACTTGTGGCCATTCCCCCACATCCCACTCTCTCGATGAGAGCTGAGACCTTCAATTCAGTGGTACCTGGGCTCAGGAACAGCCCGAAGGTAAGAGCTCTGCCCCACCACCTTGGACAATGAGGACATTTAAAGAGACTTAGTGGACCAAGCATGATGCAGAGTAAGAAAGATGGGCTCAGACTTCTGTGCTGAGAAGCTGAGAAGCAGAACAAAAGGAAGGAAGTTTCCCCCAGGTTCTAAAATAGTCAGGCAGTCACTCAATAAGATGAGAGATTGGGCAGTCACAGAGAAAACAGAGATTTGGCCAGGGATTTTGCCCGTGGAATCACAATCTGGAAATGTTTCTTTCTGGCTGTCCTGGAAGTTCACCATTTCCAAGCTGCATGAGAAGCTGAATGGGCTCTTTCTCCAATGGATTGATCATTGTGCCCAAGCTAATTACTGCCTTAATATCCTACCTCCTGCAGATGGCAAATTGGGCACAGATAAGACAAGTGGCTGGTCCAAAACCACAGGCTGAGTCAGTGGCAGGGATGGGAGTAAGGTTGAGTAACCAGTGGCCCTTCCTTTTGTTACCCTGGCCAAGAAGCAAGCCCTGCCAGAGCAGCTGCCCTTCCCTGGTGCACTGAGATGGGCTGGGATGACATAGTTGAGCCCTGCTCCACCCTCTGCTCCCTAGCTTCCCAGGTGAGCTGTGGCCTGCAGATCTGCTGTGCTGGGAGAATCTGCTTGCTGCAGGATAATATTAGCTCACTTTCATTGCCATGGGCTGGGCGCCCTCCAGCAGCTTGGCTGTAAACCTTTGATCTGCTGGGCTCCAGGAGCTGCAGATTTTGACTGTGTGCCCAGCCCTAGACTACCCACACACTGCATGGGGTGGGCAGAGAAAGTAGGGGCCCAGAGGCAGAAATTCAACTCCTCGGCAGCCACCTCAAAAAACAGCAGCACTCTGAGGCAGTCAGGTTAGAAGGGGAGAGGGACACTGTTTCACCATCCTGTTCTCCAAGACCCACCAGTGAGTGCTCCCCAGACCCAGATGCTTGTATACCACGCTTGTGATTTGCCCCATAATAACTGCATTATTTATTTTATATTTTCATTTAAATTAATTCACCATGGATGGTACAACTCAAATTTATTTTGAAAGAAGTTTCAGAATACTTCCACAAATAGAAAACTAATACCACTTGCTTTTAAAAATCAATGTAAGATCGCACCTACAATCTCAGTGTTTTGGGAAGCAAAGATGGGAGGATTGTTTGAGTCCAGGAGTTCAAGACCAACCTGGGCAACATAGCAAGACCTCATCTTTACAAATAAAAAATAAAATATTGGCCAGGCATGGTGGCTAATCACTTGAGCCCAGGAGTTTGAGGCTGCGGTGAGCTATGATCCCACCACCGTACTCCAGCCTGGGCAACAGAGTGAGATCTTGTCTCAAAAACAAACAAAAAAACCAATGTAAGAAAAACAAAAGTACTTCCTAAATTTCAGCTAGACACTGTTTCTTGCCTTGGACTCTGAGTTTGAAGTCTGGAATGTTAAGACAGGATAGCGCCAAACTCATACTTTCTCCTTGGCATAATGAGAATTTTCAAAAGAACTGTAGAGACAATGAGGCCATACACCACCTAAAACCAACCACTGTGTCTCCTGAGTTACATAGACCACCCCTCAGGAAATACTGTATCCTTTTGGTTTCCCCCACCCACTAGCTCCTGGATCTATCAGCACTTTTTACCTAACATTACACGTGTTTATAGACATATGTGCTCTTTCTCATGAGATTGAAAACATCTTAACTTCTAGTCACCCTTTGATATCTGCTTAAGACTAGGAGTTTGTATCAAAACATCTAAATAAGGCCTGCCACAAAGTAGACAAAAAATAAGCATTGGGCATTTCTCTTGGATTTGGTTTGGTTCATCTTAAATTTCTATCATCCTCCCACCCGCCAAAAAAGAAAGCACAGGAACTTGCAGTAGAAACCAATCTCTTGGCTGGTGTTCACACACACACCACGTTAGGAAGAACTGCTAACATCCGTTTGATTGTTCCAGGCCTGGAATTCTGCTACCATAAAGGAGACTGAGCTCCCTGGCATTGAAAGCATTCAAGTAGGGGCTGGGAGGCCCCTTGCAGTGGATAGGGATTTGGGTGAGATTACTCAGAAGTGCATTCTAACCCTCAAAAGCCGAGACTCCAAGACTCTGGGCTCAAGTTTAACTAAACTTCCTAAAGTTAGTAAGAGCCATGCATGGCCAGGTTTGGTGTATGTGTAAGCACAGGTGTGTGCATGTATGTGGATGCGAATGTGCACAGGGTCACTTGTTCCCTTAGGTCCAGCATTTCCTCATCTCATCTGGCAAGGCCAATTTAACCCCTTAGTGCCAGGCACTGGGATCCCATGCTGTCTCTCTGCTGACAAGCTTCTTGCAAAGGCCCCAAGGGGTTAATTAAGTTTTATTGAGCCAGAGTTTATTGCAGCTGTGTCTTGTCTCTCCCTTTAAACACCTCTGCTTCCTGGGAAGCCAGAGTCCTCTGGGACAATATTTTTAACTCTGTTTAGTTTGCCTGTAACCTATATTTTATTTTATTTGTTTTTCGAGATACTCTAAGGGGAGGGTGCGTGAGGTCATTTCCCCCTGCCCTGCTCTTTATCTGTTGGTGACTCCATTAAATCAGATTGTTTAAATGGAGCGCAGATGTTGCTGATTTTTCGTATAAAGGAATGCATATTCATTTACATAAATTTCAGTGAATGATAGCAGTTTGGGTTTTATACTGCATGTGTGCTTGTGTGTTACACAGACTTGCCGGGCTCCCTCCAGTAAAGAACTGTCAAAGGCCTAAATAGGAAACCTTTCATATTCATGATATGTTCATTTCCTTGCTTTATTTTATTTTATTTTTGAGACTACCAATCCTTTTCCAGTTATCTCTAATAGCTTAATACGATTAGAGATTTCCTCTAATCACTGCTCAATGTGTTTTTGCTCTATTAAAGATTTATATGACAGCTTTATGGAGCACACCTTTTTAGAATTCAGAGGGATTTTTCAGGTTATTATTCATAACATCTGCCACTTACTGCAAAGAGCCTTAAAACACCCCTTTAATGTGTATTTAATGCGTCTGATACAATATAATATCAAATAAGACATGTTTTATTATGGCAGCCGTGTTTGTGTAACCACACTAAAGATCTTTCACTGTTGTATACTGCGGTGGAGGGTTTATAATGGCCATAAAAACCTGCATAGAGCTAAACTTGGCATTTAAGGACACACAGAGAGAAATGGTGCTTTAGGGTTTTTTTCTTTCTTTCTTTTATTTGTCTTGGTGCAATGTGGAAAGAAGCAATTTCATAATTTAAAGAGCCACTGAACATAATCTGGGATTAAAACAGTGGTCCTTGGAGAAGTATTAAGGTCAACTATTATTTGAAAATAGACCTCACCAGCCTGTGCTCACAGATCTAAGCTGTAGCCAGTCTGAGCCAACCAAGATTGTGGGGTTCAACTGATTCGTCCAGATGTTTCTCTGACCAAAAGAATGTAGCACACCTTTTATTATTCTCTCCCATTAACCTGACATTTTTACCAAACAGCATCTTTTAACAACTCATTTTCATATTTTAATGTATGAAAGATGTACACAGTATGTATGTCTTTAACTAAAATTGTGTGATACATATTTATCAAGATGCTAACGACAGTTGTGTTAGGGTGGTGGAGTGGATTCTGCAGTGTTGGAGACTGGAGCGGAGCAGAAAGAATGCAGACGTGGGCCCAGCTCCTAACCAGCTTGCATGGCTTTGGATAAGATATCAATCCCTTCACCCTCTGTTTGCTCCCTTGTGAAGTGGGAATAATACCTATGAACAAAGTTGGCCTAATTAAACGAAATAATGTATTCAAGGTTCTTGGCAAAGTGTCTGGCACTTTGAAGGCGATCAGTGCTGTGTCGCATTTTTATAAGGTGTTAACAGTATGTTTGGGGTGAAAGAAATACGTATTTACTTCTTTGTTATAGGGTATCTATAACTGCCAGTCAGAACTTTGGGTCAGCAACACTAGCACACTGAGTAGAAAATTCCAGGCACAAGCAATGACTGTCACTTCTTTATGAACCTGTGCTGCTATGGTGCCTAAATGCATGCTGTGTCTTAGGTTTTAGGGAATACTGCAAATAGACTACAGAGTCTTAGAAGGCCCTACATGAGAAACTTCTGAATGCATCTGGACACCCTCATTTTGCAGAAGGAGGGTCTGGGGTCCAGAGAGAGAAAGGGACTTGCCCCAAAAACACAGGGAGAAAGGTGTAAACCGGGGCCCCTACCTCTCTCTCACCCCTGAACCCAGCCAGGGGCAGATGTGGGCCTTCATTGTCAAGGCTGGGGCCACTGCTCTTTAATGAAAGCATACTGAAGCAGCCCCTTGGAATTGCAAGCTCAGCTTTTCCTTACGTTTGCTTATCCTTGTATTCCACCCTGGTCCCACGCATTCCTTCTTGGTGGGCTTAAACCAAGAAGCCCTGTGGTCCTGGTAACCATCTCCAGGATCTGCAAGGTCCAGAGGAGGAAGCAGACAGTATCTACACAGGCCTTGGGTGTGCCCAGGTGGTTGCTGCTGGGGGTAGCGAGAGTGAGCAGCAGCGGCCCCTTTTGGTGTTACATTTACTACACCTGGTGATTCTGAGGTTGGAACTCCCTAAGTGCCCACTGGCCAAATTTGCTAAACACTTGACTCTCAAACAGCCCTCATTAACGATAGACAGCCATCTCCTTTCTGATGGGTTTGGAGTAAATATGTAATCGGGGAGTTTTTAAGCCATGTTCTGTAAAGTGCCGTCTGCGTCTGCCATTTGGTTATTTTATGCAGTCATCAAAGCCATTCTAGGGACGAAGGGGAGGAATGATACAGGCAGAGTGGGGACGGGGTAGACATTGATACAGGCTGTTTGCTGCTTGATCTGCAGGGTTCAATTACCAACATGGGTAAAAACCCTGAGGACCTGCAAAACACTCATGCATATACAGAAGGTTACGTATCCTTTCAGCACTCCTGGGAGACTCAGAAATGACAAGGTCACCCAGACGTCAATGACAGCTCTGAAATTTTTTCTTTCTCAAAAAAATATTTTAGAGTTCTTATATTACCAATGTTTTATTATGAAAATATTAAATCATATAGTAAAGTTAAAGGAATTTTACAATGAATCACAGTATCTAGACTCTACTATGAACATTTTACTATCCATGCTTTATCACGTTATTTACCCATCTATGCATTCTTTTAGCCATCAATTAATCCATTTTATTTGGGGGATAAGTCAAAGTAAATTGAAGACTTTATATATTTTCCCCTAAGTAGCCCAGCATGGATTTTACTGAAAGAGTTCAAATTTTGTTTGCAATTTCTTTGTGTTGATATAAAATTTACATATAATAAAATGTAAAAATCCTAAATGCATTCCATGAGTTTTAATGAGTGTGCACACCTGTGTAACTCAAACTCCTACCAAGTTCTAGAACATTACCATCACTGCCAGAGAATACCCTCTTGCCTCTTGACTATAAATTCTTACCTCCATTCCCCAGAGGCGACTGCTATTCTGATTTCTTCCCACTGTAGACTAGTTTCGTCCTGTAGAATTTCATATAAATGATTACATAGTAGATACACTTATTTAAGGCTTATTGCATTCAAAATAATGATTTTTGAGATTCATCCATGTTATTGCATATGTTGGTAGTTTATTCCTTTCTATTATTGAGTAATATAGCATTGAACAAATATACTACTTTATTCATTCTCTTATCAATGGACATGAGTTATAACTACTACAAATAAAGCTTCTATGAACATTCCTGTGCAAACCTTTTTGTAGACATATATTTTCTTTTTCTGTGGGTCAATACTTAGAAGTGAAATCACTGGGTCATAGGATAGCATGTTCAGTAAAGTAAGAAATCACCAAATCTTCAAAAATGATTGTAGCATTTACATTCCCATCAACAATATATGAGGGTTCAAGTTGCTTCACAATCTTACAATATTTGGGGTTGTCGGTTTTTTCAGTTTAGCTATTCCAATAGATGTGGAATAATATCTCAGTATGGTTTTGATTTGCATTTCCCTAATGACTAATGATGTTGTCCATTTTTATGTGTTTATTGGACATGCATATATCTCCTTTTGTGAAGTATCTATTTAAATCTTTTGTCCACTTTTAATTAGGTTATTTGTCTTTTTATTGTTGAGTAATAGGAGTTATTGATATATCCTAAATACCAGTCCTTTTCCACATACATGTTTTGCAATATTTTCTTATCTGTGACTTGCCTATTTATTATCTTACATTTACCTTTTGGTGAACAGTTTTAATTTTGATGAACTCTAATGATTTTTCATTGACATTGCTGTTGTGTGGGCTGTGCCTACTTCTCTAAAAGCTGTATGATTTTAGCTCTTGCATTTACATCTAAATATATCTTGAATTGATTTTTGTGTATTGTATGAGGTAGGAACTGCGATTACTTTTTGAATAATATGGGTTTAGATTCTTCCAGTACAATTAATGAAAAAGATTTTCATTTCACCATTTGATTGCTTTGTTGCATTTGTTGAAAATCAAATCATAAATGCATAAGTGGGCATTCTCTATTTCATTTTATGGACCTATTCGTCAGTCCCTATGCCAATATCATACTGTCTTCATTACTGTAGCTTTATAGTAAGCCTTGAAATCAGGATAAAGAAACCCTCCAGCTTTGTTCTTATTTTTCAAGATTAGATAGTTGGTATATTTTAGATCTTTGGATTTTCATGTAAGTTTTATAATCAGCTTGTCAGTTTCTGCCAAAAAAATTAAAAATCCTGTTGGAATTTTGTTTGGGATTGCATTGAATCTTTAAGACAACTTGAGGATAATTGACATTTGAACAGTGTTGGGTCTTCCTATTCCTGAGCATGGTATATCTCACTATTTCTTCAGGTCTCCTTTAATTTCTCTCAGCAATGTTTTCTAGTTTCTAGTGTGGAGATTTTACATAGCTTCCTTAAATTTATTCCTAAGTATCTTAGGTTTTTGACACTATTTTAAATGAATTTTGCTTTTTAAATTTTATTTTCTAATTGTCAATAGTTTATAAATATACCTTTTATTTTTGTGTATTAAGTTAGTGCCCTGCAACCTGATTAAATGCACTTGTTAGTTTTAACAGTGTTTCTATAGATTCCTTAGGATTTTCTACATAAATAATTATGTCAGTTTATAATAACTAAATTTTGCTTCTTTTTTATCTTTATGATTTTTATTTGTTTTTCTTGCCTTGTTGCAATAGCTAGGGCCCACCAGTACTATATTAAATAGCAGCAATGAGAGTGGGCAAATCTTGCCTTGTTACTAATCTCAGGAAACGTGCATTCTTTCATTATTATGTAGGATATTAGCTGTAGGGTTTTTTTGTGTGTGTGTTTCTTTTTAAATTTAAGCCAGAATAGCATTTTATTTACTTAGAAAAATAATTATAAATGTGGCACAGACTGAACTGTCATATACTCTGATTTTCTCCCATAAAGAATTCTATACAAAAAGCCAGATCACAATCAGAAAAAAATAACAATATTAAGATTTGACCAAAAAAAATCTAGCCTATGAAATCCAGTTTACAGTAGAACCCCAAAATAAACTATGCATGTGTATTTTTATTGTTGTTTGGTACTATATTTTAAATTTATATAATCTATCAAAGTGAGTTTTATTTTTCCAGCTTTAGTGAGGTATGACTGACAAATAAAAATGCATATATTTAGGGTGTGCACTGTAATGTTTTGATATATGTATACATTGTGAAATGACTACTATAATCAAGCTACTGAACACACCCATCACCTCACATAATTACCATTTTTGTGTGTGGGAAAGGAACACTTGAGATTTACTCTCTTAGCAAATTTCAAGTAAATGACTCAGGGTTATTAACTATAGTTGCCATGCTGCACATCAGGTCTCCAGTACTTATTCCTGTCCTAACAGTAGGCTTGTACCCTGTGGCCAAAATCTCCCTTTTTCCCAACCTTCCAGCTTCTGGTAACCACCATCCTACTCTCTAAACAAATGCTATATGATGTCTGTTATATGTGGAAGCTAAAAAAGTCAAACTCATAGCTGTAGGTATTTTTGTAGGTATCCTTTATCAGATTGAGAAAGTTATTTTCTATTTGTAGTTGGATGAAAATTTTTTATCAGAAACTGATTTTGAATTCTCAAATGCTTATTCAGCATCCCTTGAAATGACCATAAGTTTTTGTTTTGTTTTGCTTTCTGTTAAACCATCCTTGCATTCCTGGGATAAACACTGCAATGTTATATTGTCACCTATAATTTTTATTTCATAATTGTTAAAAGTATCATTTTATACATATTTAGACATGGAAGTAAAATCACTCTTGTACATACATAAAAACAAAAATATAAGCTACACAAATAGGTAGCTTATCTTTTAAGTTTAAGTGATCTTTAAGAATAAGTGAACTTTAAGAATAAGTTTAAGTAATCTATTGTACAAGTATTCACACAATTTCTTTACATTTAGCGTCCAAATCTTGTTGATTACTTTTATCTCTGAATCATCAGTGCTGCTGTTTTTCTATACAGTGTTGTATTCTTTGCAAATCAAAAGGATTGTAATGTAGAATTTACTAAAACTATATTCCATTATTTTTTTCAGGATTTTCTTCCAGGCTGCTGTCACTGCTGCTATAAGCACTGATGTTATGCACAAACACTGACAACCACATAATAACTCTCATCTGCCTAACACAATCGTAGGTTAAAATGTAAACAAAATGTAGATTATACCACTGCTGAATATAGTAATAACTTTAATTTTTCTTGTATTACTAGACAGATTTGTAATGGGAAATTTTATTTACCACATGACGGATGTTTGGTCATGTTTGAAATTTTACAGGGAGAAAATACTCGGACAAAAATGTTATTTTATTTTTTAAAAATAAAGAACATGATTTTTTTCTAATAAAAATTGCATACATTTATTATATACAACATGATGTTTTGAACTATGTGTACATTTATGATAGCTAAATTGAGCTGATTAACATATGCATACCTCACATACTTATTATGTTGGAGTTGGGGAGATATTGGTCAAAGAATACACAATTTCAGTTAGGTAGGAGGAATAAGTTTCAGTGATCTACTGTACAACATGGTGACTATAGCTAATAAGAATGTACTGTATTCTTGAAAATTGCTAAGAGTAGCTCCTAGGAAAAAATTTTAACAGATACTTAAGAAAATTAGTTAAAAGCCTTCAGGAATAGTTTATGCCCACTTTTAACTCCAGAGAGTTTACAAATAAAGGGGGCTTTGGAAGATCATCCAGTCCAATGAGATCATTGAAAGTTGGGGATATGGACACTTGACTAGTCAATTAGACCATAAGCTTCTTGAGAGCGGAAACCAAGTGTGTTTTGGTCATCACAATAACACCTGTGCCTTCATATCTTTTGATATGTAGTTAGTACACAATAAATACTTTCTGAAAGGATGGATAAATGAATGAGGCATAGAGAAGGTATCAGTTTGTCCAAGGTCACATGGAGGAGATTTACTGTCTGATGGGACTAGAATTTGGGTCACTTGACTCTATTGGCCTATACTCAGTCAACCACCACATCCAACTAAGAGTTGGAACAGTTTTCTGACCTTGCACAGGCTCTCTGTGTGTGAGTTTGTGTATGTGTGCCTATATGTGTGTGTGTGCCTATGTGTGTGTGTTATAATTTTGGGATCCTTTGTGTGCACCATGGATCTTTCCTCATATAGCATCAAGTACAAAAGTCTAGACCTTGTTGTCATAGCATAATGGGAATTTCTGTCTTTCCTGTCCCCATGCCATCACTGAAAGTGAGTCACAGCTGCAGTATGCAGCTATTAATCACTCCTGTTAGCCAGACTGCATCTCAGTGGCATGTTGTGCATTATTAAATTATGCCATCACTCACTCTTGGGCTGCTGTGTTTAACTGCATGGAAAGAATTACTGATCAAATCTCCCCAAATACTTTCTTCCCTAGCACAAATCAAGCCCTGTTTGTCTGAGCAAAGGTCACATGGCTAAATGCCATGGATAATGAAAACCATTTCAGGCTCTGGCACAACCATCTCCAGATACACACCAACTGAGCCAACCCCCTTCTTAGCTTCCCTTCTGAACACAGGCATCTCCATTTTTGTCTTGTTCCAATCCTTTATTCTTATCAAGGCCCATGGCAGTCTGAAACCTGCACTCATGATCCCTCTGCTGTCAATCACACTTGTCCTCAGTCCTCTTCACCTCTTCCCCATCTCAGTAAATGGAACCACCATCTACCAAGATACTGGAGTCAGAACATGGGAAAGAACCTTGCCCTTTTCCTCAATCCTTAATTCGTTAAGTAAATTATATTTATTCTACTTCCAAAGAGATCTCAAATCTGTGCATTTCTCTCTATTCACCTGCTCTTGCTCCCCGTAGCCTGTTCTCCCCACAACAGTCACAATGATTAAAACCCACAAAGAGAACATGTCCCTTCTCTGGTCAGCACCATTCAGTGCCTTCCCATTTCTCATGGCATAGAATCCAAACCGTTTACCACAGCCAACAAGACTGCATATCTTGCTCCTGCCTAACTCTTCATCCATAGCATGTAGGACTCTCCCTCAATGACCACATAGCAGTCCCAGCCTTTTGTTTCCTTGAACACACTAAGTTCATCCCTGCTCTAGGATCTTAGCGTATGCTATTTCCTCTGCCTGGATCACTCTTAAGCTGGCTCTTCACACGGCCAGACCCTTGTTGTAATTTACACATTAGCTTAAATACCACTTCCTCCAAGAAGTCTACCTAAGCTCCTTATGCAAAATAGGATCTTCCAATGATTCATTTCTCTCCGAGCACTTATTACCACCATGTGATTATTGTATCTGTCCAGTTATTTGCTTTTGATATGTCTTCCCTCATTAAGCTATTAGGTCCTCTAAGTCAGAGCTTTGTATTGTTCAACGCTGGCACATATACCTGTGGGTGCACGTATACATACACACACATATCAGAATAAAATCCTACTTCCTCCATGAAGTCTCCCCAGCCTGCTCACCCACACTCATCCCTCCTCCCTCTTATTTGTCCTCACTGGATCCAACAGAGGTTCCCATAACTGTATACTTCACTATCTCTACTTCTTTTCTGGGTGCCTCTCATCTAGCCGATGTGATTGTAATTTCCCTCATGAAGGGGATTTCTAACTATTTTGCATGTAAATGCTTTTTTCATATAAATATTTGAAGAAATTTGTACATTCTACTCTGTGTTTTAGTGATTTCTGTATTTTTTATGTTTCTTGCTTGTCAGAGGTAGAAGTTCACCTCAAGTTTTAAGCAGAAGGAAATAATTTATTTTAACTGATTAATGCAATGAAAAGGCCAGGGCAGTGCTGCCTTCAGGTACAAATGGATTCAGGGGCTCTCGTGATATTATCAGGACCCAGTCTCTCCCATTTCCTGCCTCTCCTCTTCTGTAAGTTGGCTCCCCTCTCAGGCTTTACCAGGGAACAGGATGGCAGTCAGAGGCTCTATCCATCTATCCTCATTTCTGTACACTCTCAGAGAAGCTCTGAAGTTTATTCCAGTCGAGTGGAATCTAATCATCTGCTCTCTTTTAAGCTATCACTGAGGCCAGGGGAAGAGAATTCCCAGGTTATTTTTGACCTGGTTTCTGTTTCCACAGTATAGGGTGTGGGTGGGTCCCCAAGTCAAAGCCAAGGACTGAACTAGAGAAAAGGAGAATGAATGCTCAGGAGACCACTGGTTCACTCAGTAAACATTTATGAGACCCTCCTGTGAACCAGATGCTGGAGACACAGAGATAAGTAAGCTATCAGGTCTCAGCCCTGGAGGAACAAAGAAGGAAAAGAGATATGTGATCAAACACTGTATCACATGAGACCAATCCCAGGGTGGTCTGGAAGCTTACGTGAGGGAGGAGAAGGGTTTCAGGAAAACAGTGGCATTTGAAGTGGGTCTCCAGGGAAAGGGGCAATTGCACCTGAAAAATAGGAGAAAGGATTTCTCAGGGGAATGGAATGCAAGTCTCAGAGATGTGAAAAAGAAGGTCCTGGTGCTTGTGCTGGGATTGGGGGAAGCATGAGCATGGGAACATAAGAGATAGAGGGGAAGTTCTAGAACAAACGTTTGGTGCAAAGTTTACAAACTGGCAACCTGCCCCCAAATCCAGCTTACACCTATGTTTTGTTTGACCAGTGTAGTGTTTTAATTCTTAAAATAGCTTTCAAATTTAAAAATTAGGGGATTTTACATGAAATTCAGATATTCAGCTTCTCTGAAAATATTAGATGGGACATCATAGGTCCATATTCCCTCGTGTCCATAATTAACTGGAAATGCATTATCCCTATCCCACGTAGATGGGATAAGTGAGTTTCATTTCCTCACAGACCCCACCAAGCTCTCTGCATGCATCCCTATTGCCTTCCTGGCCTTGGAAGTCATCTGAGTTTCAGATCTCTGGCCTGATGAAAGAACCTGAATCTAGAATGGTGAATGTTTTGTTTGCCAAGTGAAGATATTCAGATTTTATCCTCAGGCAATGAGTATCCACTGACAGTTTTAAAATAAGTTAATGTCATGACTTGTTTTTATTCATCTTTATATTTTCTCCAACAATTAGCACAATGGCTCACACAAAGCAGGTGTTACGTCACTATTGAATGAATTAATTAAAGAAGGAATAAATCTTAAAAATTAATGAGTAAAAACCACTTCAGAAAGCTTTTTGGAAGTATGTACCAAAGCTAAATACACACTAACCCACGACCCAGCAATTCCACTCCTAGGAATCTCTTCAACAGAAATGCATGTGTGTTTACTACAACACATGAATGAGAATGTTCATAGCAGGCAAAAACTGCTTGGGGAAAAACACATAAATTTTCATCAACAGAAGAATAGATAAATAAATGGTGGTGTATTTACACAGCAGAATGCCACTAAATGGCAATGAGAATGATGATCTACAGCCACAAACAAAAATATGGATGAATCTTGAATCTTTTTTTTTTGAGATGGAATCTTGCTCTGTCACCCAGGCTGGAGTGCAGTGGTGCTATCTCCGCTCGCTGCAAGCTCCGCCTCCCCAGTTCACACCACTCTCCTGCCTCAGCCTCCTGAGTAGCTGGGATTACAGGTGCCCGCCACCACGCCCAGCTAATTCTTTGTATTTTTAGTAGAGATGGTGTTTCACCATGTTAGCCAGGATGGTCTCAATCTCCTGACCTTGTGATCCGCCTGCTTCGGCCTCGCAAAGTGCTGGGATTATAGGCGTGAACCACTGCGCCTGGCCTGGATTAATCTTACAAGCATAATATTGAGTGAAAGAAACAAAAGAGTACATACTCTAAGATTTCATGTCTATAAAGTATAAAATCAAGGGCAATTATTCTATCCCATTACAAGTTAATAATATGGTTAGTCTCAGAGGAGGGCTTAGTGACTGGAAAGGAGCCTCTGGGGATTCGGGGCTACTGTCTTGCCTGATTCTTGATCTGCTTGCTGATAAACAGGTGTATTTCATTTGTGAAAATTTAGAGGCTATACCCTCTAAACAGGCACACTTTTCTGTATACAAAACAAACCTACAAGTCCCTTTCTGAAATCTCGCAACATCCAGCATAGCAATTGCTCAATACATTCTGAGTGATCGATTCAAGCCAAATCTGTTCTCATCTCATAAACTATCCTAATAACCTAGTAAGCACATCTTTTATTAGACTGATTAATCTGGGAAGATGGAAGACAACTCGACAGTGTGGAGACTTTGGGAATAGCCATTCTGGAAGCAAGGGGCCAGGTTACAGCAAGAAGTGAGTGAGAGAGACCTCAAGCCTCTGATAGTTGGCAGGCCCTGGCCAGGACCACCAGGCCTAATTAAAGCACTTGGTGAGAATTAATGCTCTTCCAGAACATTAGCAAAGTTTGAGAACTCGCACTGCATGAGGAAAAAGAAATTAGTCTCATGCCAAGTGAATCTATTCAACAAAGTTCTATTGAGCACTTGCTACGAGCAGAGCTGGCCGGATCCTACAAGGGTAGCAGCAATGGGAAAAGGAGAGCCTGTCCTTTAGATGCTCAGGATATGGTAGGAAGCATGCAGATGGAGGCCAGGGATAACAGATGTCAAGAAGAGGGATGAGCAGGTTGCTCCTGAGAGCCATTCTAATTTCAAGACCAGAATGGAAAGTGGGAGATGGCCCTGCAGGATGGAATCAGAGTTCATCAGAAAGTGACAAAGGGTAAACATTCTCCAGCTGGAGGGATTGTAGCAGCAAAGCCCTGAGGAGTGAGGGTGCCTGGTGTGTCTCCAAGGGGGATGCAGTCCAGGGTAGCTAGAGATCCAAGTGCATGGGACACTGGAAGGGATAAGGGACAGGCAAGATTGTCCAGGTCACGAATGGCTTTGAATGAGTGCTCGGCTTTTTTCCTGCAGGTGATTGGTGATGGTGCTGGTGGCAGTGGTGTTCGATGGGGTAAGACTCTCAGGATTTTAAGGAAATGCAGAATACATTTCAACCTGTATTTTAACTAACATCAGTCTGGTGATCTTATGAAGAAGGGTGAAACTGAATAGGGGTTACAGACTCAGACGCCCAAAGAATTAGGCATCCAGTACAGGAAGAGGGCTAGGCAATATTATAAGTGCCATAATAAATGGGAACTGCTATTCTATCATTACTGTTGGGGAAGAAGAGGGAGTGGTGGAGACTGCTATAAACCGCTGGTGCACCCAGTGAGGCAGTAGATACGCACCTCCAACTGACAATTGTCATACAGAGACATGGGCCCAGTGTTATTCCATAGTCCAATTTTCTAGAAAAGCTGGAGATCTGGATGTTGACATCCATGCAATCTATTGTGAAGCATCACGCAGTCTAAACAAATTGTATCTGAAGGCAGATTAGGCCAGCAGCTTGTGACCTCTGAAAAATAAAAATCCACATCACTGAGATATTCTACTCCACTGTCCTGTCTTAGGAAGTTTGGTAAAAACACTGGATGAAAAAAAAATGTATGAGGACATCCAAATACTGTTTTGCAACAGCTAAAGAGAACTGGAACAGCTGCTAACTGTTCTGCTTTGCAGACGTCTGGGGTATACTCGGGACAACATTGATCATCACCACAGTGCTTTGTGTTTCTAGGTCTTATTCATTTGTTATCTGCACTGCTGGGTTTTTTGCCATCAATATTTTGGGTGAAGAGAGACATCCCCCTCTAATGACGCCCTAATCATTACTAATTTCCTCTGCATGGATTGTGCGCCATCAGGTATAATGAGCACATTTGCTTTTAATGCTCCTGCTACAAAGAGTTCCTGGGAAATGGTTTGCAGGCACGTGCCCAAGCCGACAGCAGACAGCAGGGAGTTCAGAGGCATCGCCCATGTGGGAGTGAGCAGGAGGTCAGCCCATGGCGAGAGGGCTGTCCAGCCAGGGGTAGGTGGGACATGAGCCAGCCGGGCCTGAGCCCTCCTGTCACCCCCAGAAGCCTCCACTCACATTAATAATCTTAACTCCCTGATTTGCAATTAACCCAAAAGCTCTGTAATGATAATGGGATACGTGCGTAATTTGGTGCCAGAAGATGATAGATCGGCAGGACTGGAATCTTTATTCATCTCTCTGTGTTGTTGCTCTGAGTGAGGTGAGAGCCATCTGATCCCAGGCTCCCTGCAGAGGCAACCGTGAGTGAGGTCTCCAGGTAGCCCAGCCTGAGAGGCCTTCCAGCAAGGAGGGGTGGCCGCTGAGTTTGCCCTGGGAATGATGAAGTGGGGTCCTGACCTGCCCCTCCCCTGCAACTGAGTGTACCCGGTGGTCATGTTTTGTTTGGCCTACACCATGATCTTGGGAAAATTTGAAATCATTATTAACATCTCCAAAGCAGGAGATTTCTTATAAACATCCAGATTGCTGGTTTCTTTAGGAAAATAGGAGTATCTGGCAATAGGGGACTCATTCCCACAGGGCAAGTTTCAGCTGCAGCTGAAGCACTGTGGTGTGTGTGCTTGCTGTTTGCCCTGTTCTCCACCCAGCCCATTTCACCTGCCTTCCTGCCTGGACACACAGGCAGGCGTGTTTGTAACCACCTAGAATAAAGAGTCCCATTTCAACCTCAAACATGGGAAGGCCTCCCCTTGCCCCATCCCTAGGCTGAACCTGGCTTTTATTGGTTTTATTTGCTGGGATCTTGCTTGGCAAAAGAACATAGAAATGATTTCTCCTCCAGAAATCCACTGGAGCCTGTGCCTGTTCATTTGGCAAACCTGTTCTGATGTCTGTCCAGATACAAGGGGTCAGATATAAGGTGACAGGGTCAGACACATGGAAAACCACTGGAAAAGGATGGGGAGCAGGGACTGACTTATTTTATGGACCTCCCAAGGATGCAACAGCATCGTCTAGTGACAGGATGGCAAATGGACTGCAAATGGAAAGCCAGCCTGGATGCTTCCCATGGCTGAGTTCTTTACGTATATTACCTTATTGAGTACTCAAAACAACTGGAGAAGTAAATACCACAACTAATCCCTTGTAGCAGATGAGAAAACAAAAGCATGGAGAGATTCAGGAAGAAGCCCAAGCTAGTGGTAGATCCAGGAGTTGGATTCAGAAAGTCTGATTCCAGAGCCCGCACTTTCAACACCAAACAGCGATCTAGATATACTGGATTAGTCCACTAGTAGGGCATGAACCTATCTGGGGTGAAGGTGGGCAAGCTGAGGCCAGGTAACTGTCTTTAAGTCTTGTGTAGAGTGGTTTATTGATCTATCCTTTGGGCAGGAGTTGGACTTAGCAAAGCTTCAGAGTCCCTTTCTGCTCCAAGACTGTAAATCTGTGGTTCTCAGGGATTTTACTGATGGACATGAGACTTTGATCTTCATTCTCAAAGATATAAAAACAATAATAAAATCCTTCCCTAATGACCAGTCCCATTCATTTCCCATAATAGTTATTTGGTAATTACTGTCAACCCACCAGGAATCTCAATACAGCTTTGTTGCGACTTTGACTTCCCACACTAAATTATTATTGTGCATACAGGGACCATTAATCGAGGTGACATTGCACCTGTCCTGGCTGGCAGCGGTTGCTATAGCTACTTTCCTCTGACCACTCTCCATTTGGAGTTGGACTGGACAGTCTTGAAACTTGCCAGGAGGTGGAAATGGCACTCAGGCTGATCTCAGAGGCAGTTTCCACAGCAAGAGAGTGTGTTCCCGCCAAACTCCAAGGTGGAGAAAGAGGGACGATGAAGAAATGGCCCAGAAAGATCAAGCATGAAGACCTACAGAAGTGTGGAAGTGGAAGGGCTCCCAAGGTTAGCTAGTCCAACCTTGCCATCTGATGGAAATGGAATCAGAAAGACCAAGACCCTAATCCCATTTCTGTTGCCTACTGCCATTTGGTGATGCAAACCCAGAGTTCCCAGACTTTGTCTTTTTTTTTTTTTTTTTTTTCAAGAGAATCTACAAATAGGAGTTGTTTTTTGAAGATGGAATTTCCTGATTCTTCAAAATTGGCAGCTTATCTTTAATTTTTAAACATTCTTTGGGACACATGAGACATGCCTGTAAGCTCGGTTTCACTAGTGGACCCTCCCTTAGGACCCTCACTGGTCAATATAATTAAAAGAGCCTGTGAAGTGCTCCTTCTTGAAAAGACACAATAGCTGTAATGTAAAAGTCCTGGTGGCATGTGGGCTAAATTTGGGTTTGACCCAGGGCTAAATTATACCAGCCTCCCTTTACTGCTCACCAAGAGCATGGAGCAGATCTGGCCCTGAGCCTCAGACCCAGCACAGCCACCATCAAAAAGAAAAATACAAAGGGTCAAAGTCTTGTAAAGTGTACATAACACCACCACCTCTGCCTTAACTCCGGCCTTGCCACAAGTCCACAACCTAGAGGCCAGAGCCCCCAGTGCAGCACAGGCCCATCTGAACACCATGGTCTTCTATGCCCTTCCCACATATGCACACATGCACATACACACACACACACACACACACACACTCACACACACACACACCTTGCCTAGAGAGCCCAGGAAAGGTGTGGGCAGGATGGAGAAGTCACTATCCTGGGTTCCCACTGAAACGAAATCATTGGCTTTGGAGAGGGGTACCTGTGTCTTTCACCCGTAAGCAATAGCCATTCAACCCAAACAGGCTTATGCAGTACAGGGGATAATTTTACTAAAATAGCAATGCCTAGAACAGAAATGGCTGAATCCAGCAATCTTTTCAGGAATCTGTCTCTCTCCATGTCTTTCTTCTCTGTTGGCTTGATTCTCAGCTAATGTGGCCACCAGCACTTCCAGGCTCACATCCTACCAGCTTAGGGCCCCCAGCAGAAAAAGAATACTTCTTTCTCCCTGGTTCCACAAAAGTCTCCTATCCATAACCCTCAGTGGCCCCACCTGGGCTATGTGCCCACCCTTGAGCTAGGGGCAGAGTCAGCCTCACTCAAACTTAATGGACAGGAGTGGGAAGGAGTCAGGTCCCTACAAGGAAAATGAAGGAGCCTGGGCAGGCAGAAACAATTGATGCCCCAAGCAGCACCCCACCCCGGATGGGAGCCTTTGCGCTGACCTGACGGGAGGTGAGGACAAGTGGAGACACCTGTCTCAGCTGGCTGGAGCTGTGGCTCCTGTCTGTCTGCTTTGTGTTGTTCTCTGATAAAATCCTCCTCCCCCTGCCTCCTGGCTCTGGCATTCCTAGGTCATCTCTACTTCAATCCTCCCCTACTAATCTATACCAATTCAGCTGCACAATGTCCCCACATAGCACCCCAAAGGGCCCAGTGCAACCCCTCCCCTGCCTATGCTAAGGCCAGCGTATGCTTATGATGAAACCTGTGAGCCCTGCAGCCAGCCAGACCACCCAAGTTCTTTTTTTTTTCTTCTTCTTCTTTTTTTGAGACAGAGTCTCACTCTGTCATCCAGGATGGAATGCAGTGGTGTGATCTATGTCAGCTTACTGCAACCTCCGCCTCCTGGGTTCAAGCAATTCTCGTGCCTCAGCTTCCCGAATAGCTGGGACTATAGGCGTGCATCAGCACACCCAGCTAAAGAGTTTCTCCCTGTTGGCCAGGTCTTGAACTCCTGACCTCAAGTTATCTGCCCACCTCGGCATCCCAAAGTGGTGGGATTACAGGTATGAGCCACCGTGCCCCGCCCAGACCGCCCAAGTTCTGACACTGGCTTGCAACCTGACTAGATGTGTGCCCCCGGACTCTCTTTTCCCACATCAGTAAAATGGGAATAACAACAGTATGTATCTTATAGGCTGTTGTGAAAATGAAATGAGGTGCGTGAAGTGCTTAGGATGGTTTCTAGCACATAGTAAGTACTGAATACTCGTTGCAATAATAGTAGTAATAACAATGATGATAATGATACTAAGAACATTTCTATTCTGATACTTTTCCTCCACCACTGCCTGGACTTACTGGTGGGTTGAAGCCATATTACAGAAGAGCAGGTAGCAGACATCTCTCCATCACCTACTGCTCAACTCAACTCTTCTTTCATTTCTCATAGCTGGGAAATGACCAAGCTATTGCAGGGAGACTAAAGCGAGTGCTTTGCCAGCTGGCTCAGCACGCCAATGACAGCACCTCTCTCGGCGGTGAGAACCCATGTTCATGGTGGAGTCTGTGGTGGCCACGAAAGCTTTTCTCCCTCTGTTTGAAGGAAGCATTTTCTTTCTAACCCAGCCCATCAACTGCAGCTAGAGAGACTCCAGCTGGCCTTTCACTAACCTCCTAAGGAACATCTAGCACCAGTAGCCTCCCTGGGAGTCTCCTCTCCACAGTGCCAGGCCTTCCCTATCCCCCAGCCCCTTGCTACACCCCTGCCATGCCACTGACCACCTGCCACTGACTAGTGCCCTAGTTCATGACCACAAGGAGGGCTGCCCTGCATGGACTCAGCACAGCCCTGGAGAGTAGAAGGGACCAAAGTAAACTTCCAGTGCCCAATATACATTCACCTGAGTGACCTCCCTGGGTTACTGCAGCAGCACACCACCAGCCCCTGTTCCCTGCCATCTTTCTACTTCCACTCTTGCCTGCCTGCAGTCCATTCTTCTCATAGCAGCAGCCTCTATCATCTCTTAAGAGCACCAGGTAGAGCTCATTACATCCTTTCTTCCCCCATCCAATATCTCCTCCTACATGTGTCCCTCCATCCTCCTCTCCCACTATCCTCCTCACTCCATGCACCTGGCTCTGTCCCTGCCTGGAACACTTCAGCATCCCTCCTCAGAGAAGCTTCCTCTGACCACAGAAAGCTAGGACTTTGTGGGTTCAATCCCCAGCCCTACCACTTACTTAGCTGGCTGGTCTTGGACAAGTTACTTAACCTCTCTGCATCTCAGGTTCATGATATGTAACATGCACATAAAGAGAATAACTACCTCCTTAGGATTTCTACCAGGTGCACCTGAGTTAATATGTACGAAACATTTCAAATAACATCTAGCACATAGTAGGCCCTCAATATATGTTAGCCCTGGGCCTGGCCCTAAGACAGGAGTCATATCAACTGCATGAGAGGGACCTTGAAAAAGGAAACTTTGCAAACACCCTGGAGTTAGTGTGAAGCTAGTGCTGTCCCTGAACAGAATTGAGAAGCAGGAAATGTCTAAGGATGGCCCCCCTTAACCCCCCTTTTGGGGTCTGGAACCTCATACTCAAGTCCAGTTTTACTTCTGGCTCAGTCTGGCTCTCAAACAAATATTGTATTCCCATTGCAGGGAATCTGTCTCCCAGATGCTATAAAATGGGCCACATCCCAAGAATTGCAGAGGCTCACACTCCCATCCCTGCTGGTTGGCATCCATTCATACACACTGCCCAGCTCAGACCACCCGGTCCGAGAAGGCTCCCCTGACTCTCACCCATTGCCCACTAAAATTAATCTCTCCTCAATTTCCCCTCCCTGTGAAGCTCTCACTCCATCGTGCCTGTGTGCTGGTTAATGACCACACTCCTGGAGGGAGTCAGTGGTCAGGAAGTGTATGATCCTGCTGGGGACATCCTGTCATCTCCATCATCAGGTCGGGCGTCCAGGAGCTGCCCCATTTCCAGCCTTCTCTGCAACCTCCTCACTTTTTAACTCCCTCTCCAGGGAACCCCAGCCTCACACTTGTCAGGCTGCCCCCACCTCTTTGACTGTCTCTCTGCTGGCAAGGTTCTTCCCCAAATGCCTACTCCTCCTTCAGGATGCAGCTCTCTATCAACCCTCCCACCACCTGCCCACCTGGAGGCCAGGCTAGCTGACCTCCTGTCCCTGCACCCCCTCTGCCCCATGTTCCCCAAGACAGTGGCATGATCCAACCCTAAGATCATCTTCCCTATCAGACTGTGAGGTCCCCTAGTATGGGCTCTGTGCTCTGGGGCCTTTGCCCCTGCTGTTCCCATTCCCTGGTTCCTCTCTTTCCACTCTTTGTTTAGCCAACTCCTACTCATCCTGCAACATCCCGTTCATAGCTTACTTTCCCAAGCCCCCCATTAAGGTGCAGTTCCTGAGTTACACTCTGTTATTGACTGAATCGTGTCCCCACGAAATTCCTGTGTTGAAGCCCTAACCCTGAGTACTTCAGAATGTGGCTGTATTTGGAGACAGGGCCTTTAAAGCGGTGAAGGACTTAAAATGGGGTCATTAGAGTAGGCCCTAATTCAGTCTCACTGGCGTCCTTATAAAATGAGGAAATTTAAACATACAGAGAGACCCCAGGGATGCGCTCGCACATGTGAGGACCCAGCAAAAGGGCAGCTGTGTACAAGCATAGGAGAAAGGCCTCAGAAGAAACCAAAACTGCTGCCGCCTGGGCCTTGGACTTCCAGCCTCTGGAACTGCAAGAAAATACATTTCTGTTGTCTAAGCCACCCAGTCTGTGGCATTTTGTTATGGCAGCTCAAACACCAAGGCACACTCTATCACAGAATTCTGTTCTTTTCCTTTATACACTTATGCCCATTGTAAATATACATTCACAGTGGACACTACTGCTGCTAACCAAGATTTTTAGTCCTCCTCCCTCTGAGGACATGGGAGGATTGGACTTCCCAGCCCCTAGAGGCTAGGAGAGTCTATATGACTGGCTTTTGCAAACAAATGTGAGTGGACGTGAGACGTGTCACTTCCAAGTGACAGTATCTAAGAGGCACACCCAGTTCTCTGTGCTCTCTCCACCACAGTGACAATCATGGAGCACATGTCAGCACAGAGGTGCCACAAAGACAGAGCAGCCCAGAAGGCTGAGCTGCCACATGGAGAACAGCTGCGCTGGAGAGCCACCTGGATGTGCGGTTGAACTTGAGTGGGCAAGAAATAAACTTCTGTTGCGAAAAGTCACAACATAATGTTTGGTTTGTATTTGGAACATAACCTAGCCTGTCTGTCCTGCTGTGATGTATATTTGTAGCTCTTTATTGATTGTCTGTCTTTATCAATAGAATATAAGTCCCTTAAGGGGAGGGACTTGGCTCTTTTGTCCATCTCTGCATCACCAGTGCCTAAGACACTAACTGGCACATTGTAGGGCACTTGGGAGAGTTTTGCAGAATGAATGGGTCTGGGTTACCTCCATGCCCAGGACAAAGGTTGGCACAGTGCATGCTCAGTAAGTGTTTCCTGAGCCCAACAGAATAGAATGAGGTTGGGCCTCCTCCCCCATGAACACTCATTCCTCCCTGCCCCACTGCCAGACCCCAACTGTCCCTCCTCCCCAGAGGAGGCAAGTTGTCACCCTGCCTCAAACCATCACTATGGTGTGTCACGTGCTCTTGGGTTTTGCACCTCTCCATTTGCTATCTCAAGATTAAGTCTGGCAGGTTTTGGTGAAGCTGCGCTTACACTGTGCTGAGTTAGGACAATGTCCCAGCAAACAAGATAGACAAGCCCCTTCCCTGGGAGGGGATCACACTCAGCAGAGGCATTTTTGAACTCCTGCTGAGTGGTGAAGTAAGATGAAAGCCAGAAGCCTGGCAAGCGGGTCTGCATCTCTGCTGCCTCTCCCAGAAGCCCCTGTCCTGAACTGAATACAGTCTCTTGGACATAGCTTTCACATGAACAAGAGGGGGCAAAGTGGGGTGGACACCATCCTGGACATTTTGGCAAGATCAAAAATATGCTCACATCCTTGGCCTAGCAATAGGTCAGGGGTGCTCAAAAGGTTTCATGTTGCATGTCAACTCCATGAAGTTGAGCTGACCCAGTTTTAAAAAGTTCTGGCATCAATGTGTGACATCTGCCTTGGCTATGGGGTAGTGATGGAGACAGGGGAAGGCATGCATACTTCATTTCTATCATTCCCATTGTAAATACCCAATAAATGTTGACAGAAATCCATAAAACACCAACATTAGATTTTCCCCCAAAAGAATCAAAGATTATTTGAAGATTAAAAAGTCCCCAATTGGTCAATAAGTATAGATTGAGTATCAACTCTGTGCCCAGCTCTCTGCAAGGATAGACAAGGGGCCTTTGACCTCGAGAAGCTTGTGTCTTTCTCAGGACACACACACACACAGGCAATGACAGCCAAGGTAGATGGGAGCTCATTGTTCCTTTTCAGTTATGAGAATAAAAGTCACTGGAGGCCTGTTGTTTGGGGTGAGGATGAACAGGGAGGAGGAGTAGCCAGACAGGAGGTGCGGAGGTGCTTACCAATATGCAGCTGAGCCCTGGCTCCCCTGCTCTGTGGAAGGCACTGCCTGATCACAGGAGAAATGGTGTGAAGAGGGGCAGTATCCAAAAGCCTGGGCCATTGACAAGCCACAATTTTTGCCATAACGCTCTACCACCCCTATTATCATGTACTTAAATCGCTTTTGCAAATCAACTAACTTTGGACCCTAAATAAACCTATCTTTAAAAATAAACTTTATAACATTCCTATGCATAAAAAGCAGTATAATTTGCCACCAATAGAAGATTACTGTCAAATGCTCGCTTCGGCAGCACATATACTAGAAGATTACTGTCAAACAATTACATACTTATTAAAACAGGAATATCTATACCTGTATCTCCTGAAATCATTTGTATGGCATTTGGGGAATGCACGTCCAATGGAAAGGGCACTAGATTAACAACCAGGGCAGCGGGAACCAGTCCTAGTGCTGCTTTAACACTTAAGGTCATTTTTTTTTGAGTGCTGACTGTGTGTCAGGCACTGTGCAGATTTATTCTCCAGTCCTTGTAACACCCATGTCACGCAGGTAGTAGAATCTCTATTGCTCAGATGAGAAAACTGAGTGTTAAGAAGCTAGGTAATTTGCTTGAAGTCACACAGTGAGAAAGCATCCAAAGGCCGGGTGTGGTGGTTCACGCCTATAATTCCAGCACTTTGGGAGGCCAAGGTGGGCAGATCATGAGGTCAGGAGTTCGAGAGTAGCCTGACCAACATGGTGAAACCCCGTCTCTACTAAAAATATAAAAATTAGCTGGGCGTGGTGGCATGCACCTTGTAATCCCAGCTACTAAGGAGGCTGAGGCAGGAGAACTGCTTGAAGCCAGGAGGCAGAGGTTGCAGTGAGGCGAGATCGCACCACTGCACTCCAGCCTGGGTGACAGAGTGAGACCCTGTCTAAAAAAAAAAAAGTGTCCAAAGTGGGATTTTCATCCAGGCCTGGCTGAGCTCAGGTGCTGGGTCTCTCCTATGATACCAGTCCGACCTCTCCAAACTGCTGGCCTCTCTGGGCTTTCATGTGGTCATTGTAAGATGGGGATACCAGACCAGACATCCTCTCCGAGCTTTGGTCTCCAGTGGCTGAAGACAGGCCCACAAACCCGGAAGCATTCCCACTTCAGGCTCCACGGAGTCTGAGCCAAATGACGCACTCATTTGAAGAGACCCAAGCAGGCTGGGGCAGCTGAGGAGATTACTGGAATGTTCTGATTCATGCAGGGTGCTGACATAATTGACTATATGCCTAGAAGAAAACAGAGTAAGACCTCTGTCTGACACTAGTTACAACAAGAAACTCCAGGTAGATTGACAACTTAAATGTAAAAAAGACAGCAAATTAAAAACTTAGTTAACACCTATACCTATTGTCCACAATGTATTAAGTGGAATAAAAGAGCAAGCTACAAAGAAATGTGTGTCATAAAATCCCACTGGGGGAAAAAGACAAAAAGTAAAAGCCCATAGAAAACGTATATATGTCTGTAATTATCTATCCAGGCTTGGAGAAGGACCTGGAATCATTGACACCAGGAGGTGAGCACTGATTTTCTCTGCATGGCGGGGAACAGAGAGTGGGGAAAAGGAGAAAAGCAGAGGGGGTGTAAGATGGAAAATTTAAAAGGATTGCTACGAAATGGAAGAGAAAACAGCATGGTAAGTAAAAATACAAAATATAAAATACTATCTACATTGCTGCTGCAAGTATTTCCAAATTAAGTAACCATGTAGACAAGGGTTTTAATGGAACAGACTCAAATAAAAAACATTGCTTTGATTAGGTAATAAAATTGTAAGTGATTTTTATCTTAGATTTTCTGCTATTTCAATTTTTGTTTGCAATTTTGTAACACAAAAATAATGTTTTGCCATGCTTAAAGTCATTAAAAATATATTTTTAATTTAAAAAAATTCTCTGGATATACCCAGAAAAGAAAAAAGATATTTCACTTACACTGCACAGAGGTGTTGCAAAGCTAGCAAGGTGGCTTTAAATGGTGAGTTTAACACCCTCTTTACAGTTATCCTCAGTCTAAATTTCAACAGGATTTTCCAAACTAAAAAAGTGCCCCTTATGAACTATGGTTTCATCTGTAAAACTTTCATTTTAGACATTTAACTTGAATTAAATGAGCAAGAGAAACTGATGACAAAAATTCCTGGGTAGCAAAGACATTGGCAAGGTGGGAAATATCGCCATTGATTGACTTTCTGATTTCGACTTCTCCAAGGTACCCCAAGTCTGTGCTAATCAGATGAAGGTGGTCACAGCCTTCCTCAGTGGAGAGAATGAAGATTTTCATCTTTTATTAAACACTAGAAATCGCTAAAAGTGCTACCTCTGAGAGTCAAGGTTTAAAGAAGCAAACTGATATATTTTGCTAATTAAACCATTAAAAACCTCATTTAGGTGTAAATAAGGAAGGCCCATTAAATCTTAATGTACAGCATGGGGTGTGAGCTTGGCTCCAGTACTAAGCACCCAGGCCCTGACTCCAGGAAAATGATTAAAAATAGAACTCCCACCAAAGCACTTCCTAGCCCCTACTGGAATAGGAGTTGCTCCTGAAAAAAATGAGGTAGCATTTCTATACATCACTCCTACACACACTCACAGAACACAGACCACCATGGAAGGGAGGACAGTCCCTCCACCCCACTTGGCTACTCACAATTTTACAGAAGGGAAGCTTTAGGATCCAGCTGGAGCCAGAGAGACCCTGGAGATCTTGAGAAGCCTGCGATCCTGAAATGGAGCATGGCTCAGTGTAGAGTCTAAGGCAGCACCTTGCTACTTGTAAGCTTTTAGATGACTCTGTGTCCCTGAGCTTTTGCTCCACTGGTTAAATAGGATATCAACTCTGTCCACAGAATCTAACGAGGATTAAATGAGATAATGTACATAAAATCAGTTACAGCAGGGCTTGGTTTGTTCTAGGTGCTCAATAAATATTTTAGAAACACACTCCAAAAACTAAGAATATAGTAAAAAGTCTTGAAAAATACACACTAAAAATTTTCAGTATTCTCTTTGTGGTTTTGATGTTCTATTATTATCTATGTTTTCTAATTTTCTACAATAATACTATAAAAAGTTTCTAAATACTGGAGAGACCTTAATTTTCTGCCAGCTTACCACACTGTTCATGAGAGGCTAAAGACAGGAGACGTGGATTTACCTCTCACACTGTATGCTTTTGTACCTTTCTTTCAACTATGTACATGCATTAGCTTTTGCAAAAATGGGTGAAGGAATTAATTAATTTTAAAACGAAAAAAAGTTTATTTATAAATGGGGGAAACGAGGCTCTGAGAGAAAAAATGATTGTCAAGGTGGTAAGTGAGGCCTCCTTCATCCCAGTCTGTGTTCCCTCAGCATGACTTCTCTTCAAATGACCCTCTTGAGAAAAAGGGTATTAGAAAAAGAAGTTGTTCTTGCTTTTGGAGATATATGGCTTTTAAGTGGCAAGGCACAAATAATAAAGGGGATCAGGGAGCCCCTGTGTCCTGGGATTTGGCTGCACCTGCAGGGCGAGTGTGGGAATAGATGGAGGCAGCTGCCCATTGGCTCAGAGAACTGTAGAGAAATAACACCGGAGGCAGAGGGTGCAGCAGCGCACCCCTAATGATCGATGGATTCATTGGTTCATTCAGCAAATATGTCCTGAGAACTTGCCATGTGCCGGGCACTGTGCTGAGGACACAGAGGTGAACAGCACAGGCTTTTAGGGAGTTTAGAGGCTGGTGGGGTCAGCAGCAAGGAGTTCAAGACCAGCCTGGCCAACCTGGTGAAACCTTGTCTCTACTAAAAAATGCAAAAATTGGCCGGGCATAGTGTCTCACGCCTGTAATCCCAGCACTTTGGGAGGCCGAGGCGGGCAGATCATGAGGCCAGACGATTGAGACCAGCCTGACCAACATAGTGAAACCCCATTTCTACTAAAATTACAAAAAAATTAACCGGGCATAGTGGCACATGCCTGTAATCCCAGCTACTCAGGAGGCTGAGGCAAGAGAATGACTTGAACCTGGGAGGTGGAGGTTGTAGTGAGCCAAGATCACACCACTGCACTCCAGCCTGAGCAACAGAGTGAGACTCCACCTAAAAAAAAAAAGAAAAGAAAAGAAAACATGCAAAAATTAGCTGGGTGTGGTGGCACACACCTGTAAAAAAAAAGAATGCATCTCACCTATGAGGGCAAGGCCGTGATGGGCAAGCCAGGTGACCTGGTTGGTGGCCATCCCAGAGAGGCTTTCTGAAGAAGTAACTAAAACTGACACCTCAAGGATATGCAAGGATCAGCCAGCTTACAAGTGGAGGGAAGATCCTTCTAGAAGGAGGAATTACATATGGGAAGACCCTGAGACAACAGAGAGCTTTCTTTGCTTTCTTGCCAGGGTAGATGAAGGGTAGTGAGCTTGGAGATGGAAGGATGAGAGCCATCAGGCATAGGGCTGGGTGAGATAGGGCTGTGGAGCTGGATAATATCGAGATTATCCTAAATGCCATAGGAAGCTGTCACAATTTTAAGCAGGGGAGTGACACTATCTGCCTTCAACATGTAAAAGACTTCTGTGGCTACCGTGTGAATCTAGTGGCACATGAGTTTCTCTTTCTTGCTTCTCCACGACAGTTCTCATGCCAGCAACCTGGAAGTCAACATGGACTCTTCTTTTTGTCTTTTGTCTTCTTCAACTTTTTGTTTTTGAGACGGAGTCTCGCTCTTTTACCCAGGCTGGAGTGCAGTGGTGCAATCTCAGCTAACTGCAACCTCCACCTCCTGGGTTCAAGTGATTCTTGTGCCTCAGCCTCCTGAGTAGCTGGGGTTACCGGCACCTGCCACCAGGCCCGGCTAATTTTTGTGTTTTTAGTAGAGATGGGTTTTCACCATGTTGGCCAGGCTGGTCTTAAACTGCTAACCTCAAGTGATCCACCAACCTCGGCCTCCCAAAGTGCTGGGATTACAGGCTTGAGCCACCATGCCTGGCCTCCTTCAACTCTTTATCTACTTTAGCAACAAGCTCTTCCAGTTTTGCCTGCTAAATATATGGTGAATCTGTCCACTTCTCTCCAATCGTATAGCTGTTATTTGGGTCTCAACTTATTGGACCCCAAATTTACTGAAGACAAATAGACAAAGCCCTGCTCTAGCTGGTTTTACATACATTATCTCATGTAGATTCTGTGAAGAGGGTTTGATTTTTCCCAGTCCTCTATTTCAATGGAGTGAAAGCTCAGGGACATGGAGTTGTCTAAAAGCTTACATATAGCACGAGGCTGCCTCCGAATCTACACATAACCTCCTAACTTCATTCTAGGCTGTCATCATTAACTATAATCTACACTCTGATCAGGAACCCTAAAGCAGCTGAGATGGAGGTACAGACTGGCTGTGGCTGAGAAATCACACTTCCCCCCAACACAAACACACACAAAAAAATCCCTTACACATGCTGTGGACAGTTAAAGTAGGGCAACAGCCAGAAGTTCATGGAGGCAGCTAGCAAATGCTGAATGGGTTGGTGACCTTCTAGATCCAGGTCTTCTGGATCCCTCTGACCCATCTGGGCCCTTGTCACACATGCACACAGCCTGGGCTTATTACTTGAAGTCTAGGTGGGTAGCAGCGACAACCAGGGCAGGGGGACTCTCAACCCATCTGGGTAGAAGCTGAGTATTTTCTCTATGCCCAGCATGCTCTTAGGCCTTTGGCAGAGGATGCAAAAATTCCAGACTTCAACATATATTCTTGTTGAGGAAGCAAAACACATGAAACAAGGTGTCCCATCCAGATCCATCTCACTCAAAATAATCTGTGCTGTGCTCCATTCTTTCAGGTCCAGGTGGGTAAGGTGCATGCTAAGGTATTTCTGCCTTGAAATCATGCATCAATAATCTCTGCACTTCAGCAGGGCTAGGGTTTAATGTTGTAAGCCAAGAATGACCACTAGTGGGTATTAAGGTCCTATGATAGAGACTGTGGTTACATGGGAGGCCTCTGGTCTGCCCACTAAATGTGTGACTCTAGGCCCCAGGAAATCACCATCTACAAGGCCCTGCAAAGCCAACTACTATATTTCATCCTCTCTCTCTCCCTCACTCTCACTCTCTCAGCTCCATCAGCCTTCCTTTAGCTCCTGGAAAGTGCCAAGTTCTTTCCTATCTCAGGGCCTTTGCGCATGCGTAAGCCTTCTCCTCTTACACATTTTCCCCACCTTTATCTCACTCAGCTCCTCGTACTTGTTCAGCAATAAGCACAAGCCTCACAGCCTAGGGCAGGTCTCTTCCAACTCCCTCCTTCTTCCTAGCCAGGTTCCTTTGTTAATGCGCACTTAGAAGACTCTGTCCTCTCCTTAATGGAGATTCCCCAGTTCCTAATAAAACATCCACTCATGTCATTATTTGAGTAATGTCTGTCTCTTCTACTCCTCAGTATGTCCCATAAAAGCATAAAGTCTGTTTTTTGCTCATCCCTGGAGCCTAACCTATATCAAGCCCTTAAAGAATGAAAAAAAAAAATGGGTCGTGAGTGAATGAATAGGTGAATGGATGAATGAGTGAATTCCTTCATGGCAGCAAGTGTCTTGGATATGCTTAGTGTTCTTGGCGCTGGGGTTATGCCTCTCAGAGGCCACCCAGGGCAGTTAGGCAGAACCAACCCTGGCCAGAGCAATCAGAGGAGCAAACTTTGCCTCTCCAGTGCTTGTCAGGGTCCTTTGTCCTTCAGTTCATTGAGGCCATAAATGAGCCAGCCACTGGGCCAGAGAATGATTGCTGTGGCCACTGCCTTCTGAATCCATGATATTGAAATATTCCATCATTTCTGACTAAGTGGTTCTAGACCAGTGACTCAATGAAAGAGTAAAGAAAAGTGATGGATAAACCTCCCAGCAGTTCTCCTGCTCCTGATCAGGTAAAATGGTATTCAGGATATCAAAGCAGGTGGGATCCTCAATTCGATCTCTTCATCCAGGCCAGGGATCTTCCTTCCAGTGAAGGTTTCTGGTCTCCTGTGCACTGTTATCCTGGCAAACAAAATCCCAATGGCTTTGCCTATTTATTTTCTGGCCCTGTGGGTGTCTAAGTCCTGCTGTTCTCTGATAGTCTGTAGCACTGGGGAGTGGAGAAGCCCTCCAAGCACAGAGTAAAGCCACTGGGATTGAGAAACAGGATGAGAAGAAAGATCAAGTCGGAATTCAAATCAAGCCCAACACACTGGGAATCTTTCTGGAGGAAATGGGATGCAGCCTTCCTGCAGGAGAAGGTAGGAGTCAGAAGGTGGGTGAAGGGGAGAGGGGAGGAAGGGGAGGTCTCATGTCTGTGCAGGTGTGGTGATGTGTCAGGCTAGCTAGAGTGACTAGGGGAGTTGTGACTGTCCCCTGCTTTGCTGTTAGAACCACATGGAAGCCAGCTAGTGCCCTGTGGAGAAGGGAAATTTTCAGGTAGACCAGCAGGTTGTGCAGCATCTAAGCCACCTTTAGGGTTTGTGGCTATGTCTGCCTTCATGATAAAGTGAGAACAGCTCTGGCTGTCTCCATTTCAGAGGCTGTTTCTGATGTCTGGCTGACACTCAGAATGCCCCACTGCACTCTGCATCTCACTGGCCCAAGCTGAGTTGTAATCTTTCAAGAGCCAGCCGTTCACCGCATAATAATCAAACCAAGATGGATGGAGGAGGAATACAAAGAGCATCCCACTGGCTTGGCTCCAAGTCAGGGGGCCTTCCCTAGTGCAACAGACAGACAAGAGAGGAGGCTTCAGTAATCCCACTGTCTTCCCCAGGATGAGTGGAATTAGCACTTGTATGTGTACTCAATGGATTCAGGCAGCAAAAGCCCTGAGCTAGGAGGTCACAACCATGTCCTCTCATCCTGGGTCCCACTACACTCTCTAGCTTTGGGGCCTCAGACAAATTGTTACCCTTCCTGGATCGTTCTGTTCCCATTTGTAAAATAATATCTATAGCACCAAGTGGCCTGGGTAGCCCTCTTGAAGGAGGCAATATTTGAGCTGATACCTAATTTGGAGAAAAAAACAGAAGTAAATTTCTGGTGGAAATACTTTCTAGGCAGAGAAGATAGAAAGTGTAAATGCCCTAAGGCAGAAGAAAGCCTGGATTATTTGAGGAATAGCAACAACAGCAATGAAAACTGGTGTGGATGGATCAGAGTTGGGGAGAAGAATATATCAAGAAGTAGTGAGGAGCCCATAAGTACGGCCTTAAAGATCATGGTTTATATTATGCATGATGAGAACATGTCAAAGTATTTTGGGCAGGTGCGTGAAAAGATGTGATTTACATTTGTAAAAAACTTATTCTGGCTGCTATGTAGAATATATGTTGGGGTAGGTGAGAGACAAGATGTAAATATGAAGAACATTTATAAGGCCACTGAAGAGATGGTGGCAACACAAAGAATCGATGGTAGCGTGGACCAGAATAATAAGGTGGAGATGGAGAGGTAGACAGATTGAGGATATAGGATTAAAATCAGTAAGACATAGTTCATGCATAGAATCCTAGAAGTCCAACAGCCTTCCTTCATTTCATCCTATCTCTGACCCCTTCAGTTCAAGCTGGCAGCATTTCTACTAAGAAAGTTGATTAGATCCTCAAGTTACACATCTAATCTCTTTAGCGAATTGTTGTTCAGCCACACCCTTGAGTGTTCTCTTCACAACATACCTTCTCATTTTTTGCAATATGAGTAGGCAGAGAATTTTCCAAATCTTCCAGTTCTGGCTCCATTTTGCTTAACAATTTCTTCTTCAATTTCTTCCTTTCCTCTTGCATTTTACTATAAGCAAAAAGGAGAAACCAGGCCACACCTTCAACACTTTTCTCTCTTTCTTTTTTTTTTCCAAGATGGAGTCTTGCTCTGTTGCCCAGGCTGGAGTGCAGTGGTGTGATCTCAGCTCATTGCAACCTCTGCCTCCTGGGTTCAAGCAATTCTCCTGCCTCAGCCTCCCAAGTAGCTGGGATTACAGGCCGCACCACCATGCCTAGTTAATTTTTTGTGTTTTTAGTAGAGATAGGGTTTCACCATGTTGGGCAGGCTGGTCTCCAACTACTGACCTAGTACTCTGCCTGCCTCGGCCTCCCGAAGTGCCAGGATTACAGGTTTGAGCCACCACAGCTGGCCTTCAACACTTTTCTTGAAAATTTCCTAGTTAAATATCGAAGTTCATACTCACAAGTTCTACTTTTCACAAATAGTGTGCAGTTCATCCAAGTTTTCTGCCACTTTGACAAGGATCACTTTTTCTCCAGTTTTCAATATCATGTTCTTTATTACCATCTGAGACCTCACCAGAAGCAACTTTAACATTCATATGTCTAGCAACAGGCTCTTCAAGGCAATTTAGGTTTTTTCTATTATGTACCTCCTCAAAATTCTTCCAGACTGTATGTATTACCCAATTCCAAAGTTACTTCCATGTTTTAGGTATTTTTTACAGCATGCTGGTACATGGGGTTAGCAAGAAGAAGATAGGGGGAAAAAAGGAATCTCAAATAATATCCAGATTGTTTAAGCTGGAATAACTGGGTGAATATTAGTGCCATTTATTTTTATTTTTTATATTTATTTATTTATTTATTTATTTATTTATTTATTTATTTATTTATTTTGAGATGGAGTCTTGCTCTGTTGCCAGCCTGGAGTGCAGTGGCGCAATCTCAGCACACTGCAACCTCTGCCTCCCAGGTTCAAGTGATTCTCCTGCCTCAGCCTCTCGAGTAACTGGGACTACAGGTATGCGCCACCACGCCCAGCTAATTTTTGTACTTTTAGTAGAGACAGGGTTTCACCATGTTGGCTAGCATGGTCTCAATCTCTTGACCTCGTGATCCACCCGCCTCAGCCTCCCAAAGTGCTGGTATCACAGGCATGAGCCACCGTACCTGGCCAGTGCCATTTATTAACATGAGGAGACTCAGATGTAAGTTCAGGGAGTAGCTGTTAGACACCCATGTGAAAATGTAAATAAAGCATTTAGAAATACAAACTTGAATTCATGGGAGAAGTCTAGGTTTAAGGTAGATATTTGGGAGTCATAAGCAATATTACCAAATATTTGGTAATAAGGGCATCCAGGGAGATGCTCTTAGGTAAAGAGATGGCCAAAGACTAGCCCCTGGAGCCTCCTAATCCTTAAGGGTCATGAAGAGGAGAAAGTACCAACCAAGGAAATTAAGGAATAGCAGCAAGTGAGGTTGGTGGATAGGCAAAGAGTCAAGTGTTTTAAGGAGGACAGAGGGATCAATTACACCAAGTGAGGCTGACTGGCTGGGTTAGATGAGAATGAAGAGGTGGCCACTGGCTTCAGAAACATGTACATATTGGTGACTTTGACAAAAGTAGTTTCAGTCAAGTAGTGTGGATGGAATTTTGAACATCACTGGGATGAAGAGAGAATAAAGGTGAGAAAGTGGTGATGTGGTTTTGAATAACTGATTTGAAAAACTTTGCTGCAATAGGAACAGAGCATTCAGATAGTACCTGGGAGAAAGTGGGGAGTGAAGAAAGGATTTTTAAAGTTAGGATCAGATACTCAGATAGAAACAGAAACAACAGAACAGAGTGGCTGGGATTTAGGCGCAGGGTGAGTGAGAGTCAGAAAACAGTTCCTGGCACTGATACCAGAGATTTCCATGGAGGTCCTACACGCCCCTGTGGAGAGGGAGGAGCTCTGCAGGGCACCAGGTGCAGCCAGGCACCTGCCTTAGCAGTCTCTCTCCTGTCCTTACCCAGGAGCCTGAAGAGAAGGAGGGGGAAAGACTGAGAGAAGCAGAGATCAAAGAACCAGGAAGAGAGCCATTTAAAAGGAGGAAGAAGAAAGGCAAGAGCCAGCATGAGTTCTGATTCTGTCAGGATAGAAGTCAACCTGCAAGGAAAGAATCTTATTAGACACTGGTTTTCTATCTTCTAGTTGGTTTATCTGGTCAATAAGTTTAGTTTACTTTGGAGACTTTCCATTTATTATACCTTTGGGTTTTTTAAAGCAAATTTCTAGCCTTAAATGAATCTCTCTTACACACACACACACACACACACACACGCACACACAGGCACACACACACCACCTCCGCTCAGTACATGTGGTAATGTTGTATAGGGGCAGATTATCCTAAAATCTGCCCCAGAGGGTTAAACATTACACATCTCCAGTCAGATATCATATTCCATTATCTGGGTGACAGTGGAATATGACTGGCTCAGACGAGACATCTGACCAGTAAGATTCAATCCTGGAACTTTTGCTCGAATTATTGGAAAAAGAGACCCTCCTCTTTCCAAACAGGTGTCAAGATGGTAGAACACAAGCCCAAGGCTGTCAGATACATGTCTTGGCCACTGCATAAATAGAGCCTGTGGTGTATTAGTGAGGGTTCTCTAGAGGGACAGAATTAGTAGGATAGATGTGTATATGAAGGGGAGTTTATTAAGGTGTGTTGACTCACACGATCACAAGGTGAAGTCCCACAATAGGCTGTCTACAAGCTGAGGAGCAAGGAAGCCAGTTCGAGTCCCAAAACCTCAAAAATAGGGAAGCTGAAAGTGCAGCCTTCAGCCCATGGCCAAAGGCGCAAAAGCCCCCTGGCAAACCACTGGTGTAAATCCAAGAGTCCAAAAGCTGAAGAACTTGAGGTTCTATGTTGGAGGGCAGGAAGCATCCGGCATAGGAGAAAAATGAAGGCTCGAAGACTCAGAAAGTCTAGTCCTTCCATGTTCTTCTGCCTGGTTTATTCTAGCCTCACTGGCAGCTGATTAGATGGTGCCAGATTGAGAGTGAGTCTGCCTCTTCCAGTCCACTGACTAAAATGTCGATCTTCTTTGGCAACACCCTCACAGACACACCCAGGAACAATGCTTTGCATCCTTTAATCCAATCAAGTTGACACTCACTATTAACCATCACAGCCTGCTTGAGAATGGAGCTGAAAAGACAAAAGCAGAGCTGAAAGAGGGAGATGAAGCCAGAACTACTTTTGAACTTCTAATTTTCATGAATACAGAAGTGTTTTCTCCTTTCCCCCAACTCAAGTAAACCTGAGTTGGTTTCCTGTCACTTACAACCAGAGTCCTCCTGGAACCACCGAATGCACATAGCACAGACTTAAATACTAAGATAGCAGAGGTAAGCAAGGCAATCTCAGGATCACCAGGAAGGCCAGGACAAAAGGAGATTCACCTGAGCTAGGCTTAAAGGTAGCTAGAGGAGCAATGAATGAAGTCCAGAGAAAGAGGAAGCTCCAAGACTAGCCACGGGCAGTGTCAGCATTTCACAATGTGCTGTGCATCTTTTACATCCATGGTCTCATTGGATTCTACAGCAACCCTGTGAACAGTGAGGAAGACACACTCTGTTTTATGCAAATAAAACAGTCTCAAAGGAAAGAGAGGACTCACTCTAGCGGTGCCCAGATCCCAGCCCAAGTTTTCTAGCTCCAGGAAGAGTACTTGGCAGGACCTCCTCCAGCTCAGGTGGAACCTTTGTACTAATTAACAAAACATGCACTGTCCAGGCACTCACAGCCCCCTGGGCAGATGGGCTGGCTGCTGTCTTTCTCTAATTCCTGGAAAGTGATTGCCCCCTTCTTATCCCAGGGCTGTTGTGCAGAGCCAGCCTGCACACTGTGCCTTGAAATTCTGGACCACTCTCCTTCCTTCCCTCTTTCTCCCTTCACTTACATTCTGCATTTCCTTTCCTGTCTCTGAGCCTCAGGGAGCCCCACACAAAATGAAGTTGGGTTAAACACAGGTCCCCAATAATCTTTTCTATTTTGAAATTCCTCTACTATGCTTCAGCTGGGGTGGTAAGAAGTAGCTTCCCATGAGATATGATGTTAGCCTCCCAACAGCACCCCCAAAATTGCCTTCACTGGGATCATAACTTCATCTTCCACTGAATCCTTCTGGATTTAACCATTGAAGACAATCATGGCAATATGAAACTGGGGGCTTACAATGATTGACTATTGTATCCTTAATGTGTATCATTCCATTTCATCTGAGATACATATTGTTATTTCCATTTCAATGATGAAAATGCCAAGATCAGAGAGTTTTAAGTATCTTGCCTAAGATCACATAGGAGGCAAACCTAGTTCTATTTGATCCTAAAGCCAGAATCTATCCACCAGATATCCCAATCATCACCTCTTAATGCTCGATAACACTTCATCAGGTTTCACCCAGGACATTCTAGAGATGCAGAGCAGTCGAGCTTTGACAGGGAAAGAGTGAAAGTCAAACCCTGAGCAAAGCCAACATCTCCAGGCAAAGTGGAGTGGAGGTGTGGAGGCTGCAGCAGCAGCCTCAGAGTCCCCCACTGAACCACCCCTCCCCACAACATGTTGTGTGGCTGCAAGCAAGTTCCTTCACCTCTCTGGGTCTCAACTTCCTCATTTGCTGGAAGGGGACATCAAGCCATTTTTCTTCTTACAACACAGAGCTGGCACAAGGGCATAGAAGATGACATGTGACCCAATGCCATGCAGGTGTAGCATCCTCAGCCTTACACAGTCAGGGTGCTTTGTGATGACTGACAGCTTCTCTGCTGTCACCATGGCTTCAGGTCCACTCTTTAAATTGTTGGCCTTAGTCATGAAGCTACAGAATTCAACTGAGGAATGCAGTCATCCTTAAAGAAAAAAGAACTGTCTCCTTCCAAAAACCTCTTGCAAGGATAAAACTACATTTGCCCTTGTCCCTTGTTTCGAGGTAAAGTCACATACTCAATTATGCTGGCTTCTCTGTCTCCCTTTGCAGGTGCTGGGTAAGGTTAGACCAGGGTTATTGATGCAACATTCCTATTTTAAATGCAAAATAAAAGAGGCATCATTTGTCTTGAATGTAAAATGAAGCCCCAGTGCATTTTTCAAGCTGCTAAGGCACAATTGATCTAGTATTCATTTCTGTGGTAAATACAGAAACAAGCAAAAACCTAGCAGGTTTGAGGTATTTGTTTCCCTGTTAATATAATCAAACAAACTCTAAGGAGGCATTTTCTAATTTGCTTTTGCATTGGATCCTTAAATTTATATAAACAGTGCTGGAAATGAAACTCTTGTGTCTTTATAATCTTGCATCTGATGTCTGGAAACTGAACTCTCCCCAGATTTAAAAAAAAAAAATTGGAAGTAATTTAACATCAGATGCATCTCTCTAAAGTATTGTTCTTCACCATTTTTGTAATGGCTGAGACAGTAGTGATCTTAGAGCAGCCTGTCCACTGAAGCTTTGCATTTGCATAGGATCAAATCATAAGTATCTGCTAGAAATGGCTCAAAGGACCTGTTCCAGGCTTCTACTATCTGCAGCTAATTTCCTTTTCATAACAGGGTTGTCTTTTTTCATTGAGAGAACAAGAGAGAGAAAGAGAGAGAGAGAGACATTGTTGAATCATTAGAAGAATTGGTCCCCAATAAGTAAAATTTTCTTTAGATGATTAAATTAATTCTAGGGGAAAAAAGAGAATTTTTCCAGTAAGCTCTTATGTCTTATTTCTTACTCACAGAAATGGTTATCCCTTTTGCCACCCCACCCTCCTTATTGTACACAAACACAGACAGCGAGAATTTGCTTTCTATTAAGGGGCAGGTATTTAATTTTTCTATATTCAGAAGCCAATGCTTTGGTTCTCAAAGCTTCTTTTCAATGAGTGCCTAGAGACAAAACATTGGTGATGCTGGTGGGAGAGGGGTGGCATGTGCCTGGGTGGACGTGCAATCATTCTCTTCCCATTCCCCAAGTCCACACACCCAGCTCAGTGGCAACCAGACATACCACTTCCACTCAGCTCCTCAACTGTCTACTAAAAAAGAGACTGGACAACACCAATCTCAGAGCTGTAGGACAGACAAAGAAACATGAGTAGTGACTCTCTCATGTGTGCAAAGCTGTTGTGGGTCAGGCCCAAGACAAACTTGGGGTGCCATGTGGTTAGTGGGTATATCAGGAGGGCCAACAAAAATGTGGCAAGAGAGTAAAGAAGTCCAAATCCAGGCTGATCTGGTTTTCAATCTTGACATCACTTCATAATAGCTCTGACATCTCAGACAAATGAATTCACATTCTAAATTTCCTTTTCTGAAAAATGTGACTAATATCCTAATGCTTCTAACAGAGGTAAGGCAATGCAATAGAGATGGGTGTTTAGCACACAGTGCCTGGCACCCATTAGATGCTCAGTAAATAGCACAAAGTACAACTAGGTCAGAGACAAGGGAAACACTGTGCCCATTGAGATTAGCCTCAGAAGCTTCTTGGAGAAGGCAGGTTTTAAGTGACAACGAGTAGCTGGGTTTGACCAGGCAAAAAAAAAAAAAAAAATCCCTTTTAATGTATGAATAGCTGAACCAAAGGCATAAATGGGATGCTGGGCATGACTCATAGAGAACTCAAAGAGAATGGCCTGACACCCACCCTGAAGCCTCCCTGTCACCAACAGCCCAACTCCCTCAGTCTGGATGGTTCAGGAAATATAAGATGGTTCTTACCTTTTGTCTATTTGACATAATAAGAAAGGCAAGATTGCAACAAACAAAATTTTCAGAGCATTTCAACTTGAGGTATGCATGTTGATTCAAATTAGCACAAGGCTTGCCAAATAGCTACTCAGTAAACCCTTGTTGGTAAATGGCACTGCTCTGTCAATTACTACGGACAATGATGAGTAGGATTCCTTGCAAATAAAGTATCACATCCATTCACCATAATTACCCAATATACTACTGTTGTTGTTCCCTGCATCTACTTTTGACAGGAATACACAAATGATACCAAGAAGAGCTCAGAGCTGACATGTAGTCTTTTTAGAACTAATCACCTTCCACAGTTTGTTCTGTGTTCAATGAAAGTTCAGCCAAAATGCATAGACTTTTCCCACCTCAATCTCTGATAAACAGCAACTCGCATTCAGGATGAAGACTTAAGGTCTGCCAGACCCTTTAACAGGGAAGAAAGATTTCACTATGGCCACTAGTCTGTTTTTGCTAGGGCAGGAAAGTGGACTCATATATTCTCATAGAGTATAGGAGCTGGAGGTGACCCTAGAGGTCACCAAATCCAGTCTTCTCACTCACAGATGGGAAAACCGAGACCTATCAAGAAGATATGTATTTTAAATCAAACAGTTAACAAAGCAGAGCTAGGGCTCAAATCCAGGATGACTGACCCTTGCTCAACTCATGTGTGCTGGAAAGATGCTTAGCGATAAAACTTAAAGTCAACCCAATACAGTTAGATACATTATATTAGATAGATTCACAGAAAGTATATTAGATAGATTCATTTATCGATGATTGATTGATAGGGATTAGGGATGATAGAGATAGATAGATAGGTAGATAGATACATAGAGATGATAGATAGATATAGATAGATAGATAGAGATAGGTAGATAGATACATAGAGATGATAGATAGATATAGATAGATAGAGATAGATAGATAGATAGATAGATAGATAGATAGATAATAGGAGAGAGAAGATATAGACAGATGATACATGGATAGATAGATGACAGAATAGATGATAAATAGAAAGATAGATGATAGAGATAATAGATACACGATAGAGAGGAATCTCCATTCCTCATGCACTTAGACAAAGTTTAACCACTTATTACCCCCACTTCTATATAATAGACAGTTTCCTTCTTCACCTATGCCCTCAGGAAACCACCCCTAAGTCTTTCCCTTTGGAACAGTCTACTTCTTTTCCTTCCTCCCTTCCTCCTTCCCTCCCTCCCTCCTTCCTTTCTTCCTTCTTTTTTGAAAAGGTCTTGCTCTCTTACCCAGTCTGGAGTGCAGTGGCACAATCGTGCATACCAGGTAAATCCTGTGAAATGGTAACTCTCTTCAGGCAAGGAGTCTACCTCTCTTCCTCTCACATTCTCTATAGCAGAGAATCCAAAACGGTTTAATGGACTGGCTACATTAGAAAATTGATTGGGGAACTTTCCAAAAATTCCTATTCCTGGGATCCACTCACAGAAATTCTGGTTCAGGAGGTCTGAGGTGGAACTAATAATCTGTATTTCTGCAAAGCTCTCCGTGTGAATATGAGGATTAGGCAAGTTTTGCAGCACTACACAGAGCTAATATGCCAGGAGGTCTCAGTAAATACCTTCTAAATGACCTTTGAAGGAGAGATTCAAGCCCTTACCATAAAACAACAATTTTTCAGAAATGCAAGAGGATTTTGGTTCTAACAGCTGCAGGACATTGTCTTACCATTTTCTTATTCAAAAGTCATAAAGGAATTAATCTCCTTTTTGTGATAATTTGTTACAGACTGTGCAGGTGGATGACTAGAAGATATTTAATCATTTATAATCCCGCAGAACTTAGCTTCAGCATGATGTAAGTGTATTAAAAATTACCTTTAGATCATTTGACAAATAATGTCAGAGAAAGAGGGAGAAAGAAGATGAAAGCCTGGAGAATGGGGACATTCCTTTGCCAAGACCAAAATAAATTGCACCTACTCTATTATGACAATGGCTTTGCCTGAAAGAGGTTGAAAGGAAGATGATAAATAAAGATGTTCATGGCCAGAGGCCCAGTATCTGCCTGGAAGGCAACGGCCAAACCCAAGCTTTGGCCCATGCCAAAGCTTCAAACAGATCACCAATAACTGGAGCCACCAAGGTGACCCAGGGCTAAGACTGATATATCCAGATATTGCGTGTGGTCAGTTATTTTAATAATATTTACTAGCAATAAGCAGAGGGCTTGAAGGGCAGAGGCAGTTAATGTAAAGATACAGGGTTGTCATCATGAGGTAAAGGTAGAATGGTATAAAGGTCCCAAGAAGTACCCCCACCTCCAAGGTCTAAGTCTTGAACTTGGTAAGATATTTGAGACAGGGTAGCTAAAAGACTCTTTGGTCTACAGTTGTGGAAGAACCAGCTCCTGTTGCCTAAAGAGACACCATAGAGGTCAAACTAAGAGACAAGTTGATGGTATATCATGCATATGGATAAGCACTGTTGCATCTTGACAGATGACAAAGAAGACTTCTAAGACGCATTTTTTTTTCAACCTGCTGGCCTTTTCCTGACTCTAAAATAATAATACCACAAGAAGAGATGAGCCAACTGGCAAGCATCCATGAGCAAGTTGTCCCAATGAAAACTGCTCATGTTTCGCCCCCCTGAACAATGTAACACTCTGCTCCCCAAATTGCCTGTTCAGCAAACCTTCCCACATCTGCATGTTAGCACCTCAATACAGCAAAGTCATCCTCAGAGCAAAGAAAAGCTCAAGGAATTTGGGCGAAAATGGACTTGGGAACCTAGAGACAGGAGACTCAGAAGATTCATTATTTAGTATGTGTCCCCTTTTATGCACAATCAGGAATACAAGAAGTGGTAAGAAACAAATGAGCAATTCTCTATTTATCTAGTTGGACTCTGTATTAGTCCATTCTCACGCTACTATAAAGAACTGCCCAAGACTGGGTAATTTATAAAGGAAAAAGGTTTAGTTGACTCACAGTTTTGCAGGGCTGGGGAGGCCTCAGGAAACTTACAATTGTGGCAGAAGGAGAAGCAAACATGTCATTCTTCACATAGCAGTGGGAAGGAGAAGAATGAGAGCCAAGTGAAGGGGTATGTCCCTTAAAAAACAATCAGATCTCATGAGAACTCACTCACTATCACAAGAACAGTATGGAGGTAACTGCACCCATGATTTAATTACCTCCCACTGGGTCCCTCCCATGACACCTAGGGATTATAGGAACTACAATTCAAGATGAGATTTGGGTGGGGACACAGCCAAACCATATCAGACTCATGTTAGAGGACTCAAATAAGGACTCCCAAATTTTTCTAGGATTCCTAAAAATCACAGAATGTCAGAGAAGGGCATGCTTTTAGACATTCCATAAGGCAGTCTTCTCAATTGACTAACGGAGAAAATGAGGTCAAGTTTGCCTGGGGTCTAGGTGAGGAGTTAGAGACAAAGCGAATTTGAGAATCCCATTTTTCTAAAATGCTCAATGCTCTTTCACATATGCCATGAAACAGAAAGGCATGATGGGTGGGTGAGTGGATGGATGGATGGATGGATGGATGAATGGATGGATGGATAAATGGGTGGGTGATCCTTTGGCCTTAGTGCATAGAAAAAAATGAGACAATGCAGAAATGTAAAATCTAACATGACATCTTAGATAAGCAGTTTCTTCTTTCATTCATTCCCTCATCTCCTTCAACTGCCTCATTCCCCCATAATTAAGGCTATTAAATGCAAAAATTGGAGGCTCCTGGGCCAAGTTTTAAAGTTACTCTCTCGAATATACAGTTGACCCTTGAAGGACACAGGGTTAGGTGTGCTGACTCCCCACACAGTCAAAAACCCAGGTATAACTTTGGACTCTCAAAAACTTAACTGCTAATAGCCTACTATTGACCAGAAGATTTGCCAGTAACATAAACCATCAATTAGCACATATTTTATATCTTATTTGTGTTATATACTTCTATATTATTATAATAAAGCAAGCTAGAGAAAATAAAATGTTATTAAGAAAATCATAAGGAAGTGAAATATATATGCTATTCATCAACTGGAAGTGGATCATCACAAAGGTCTTCATCCTCATATTGTCTTCACATTGAGTAGGCTGAGGAAGAGGAAGAGGACAGGATGGTCTTGCTGTCTCAGGGGTGGCAGAGGCGGAAGAAAATCCATGTATAAGTGAACTAACGCAGTTCAAATCTGTGTTGTTGAAGGTTTAACTGTATATCCTCACTCCTTCACTGAGCTCATTTCATCTCATGACTTTACATTATTATTTAAATTGACAATTCCCCTATCTGTATCTCCAGCCTGGACCTCTATCCCTATCTTCAGACATACATCAATTGCAACATCTCCCTTTGAATATATAATGGATATCTTAAACTTAGCATGTCCTAAACTCCTGATCTCTGGTCCCCCACACTGGGTCCTCCCACAGCCTCCCCCATATCAGTTAATAACAACTATGTTCTTCTGAGAGTTTCTACCCAAATCCTTGGACTTATCATCAAAAATTACATTTTTCTCTTACATTCCTCATCCAGCCCATCAGCAAATCTTTGCCGTTTCTACTTCAACAAAACAATCAGATCTTACAATTGTTGCCACTGACACTGATTCCAATCCTGGTTCAAGCTACCATAATCTCTCCACTGGAATCTTGCAATCACCTCTTAATTCTGCTCCCTGATTCTATCTTGTTCCCCTTTGAGATATTCTTAACACAGATCAGAGGGATCCTCTTAGTGTGTAAGGTAGATCATGTCACCCTTCTGCTCAACACCCCCTGAGAGGTTCCCCTGTCACTCAGAATGAAAGCTCAGTTCATTAAAATGAGCCAGAAAGCCCTACATGATCTGAACACTCTTATCTCTGACCTCATCCTCTACTCTCTCCTGCCATTCCAGCCATACTCAACTCCTCATTCTTTGAGCATAGCAAGCCTGCTCCAAGCTCAGAGCCTTTGGCTTTTCTGCTCTGTCTGCCCAGGATCCTCTTTCCCATTTCTACCTGGCTCACCTTCTTGTCTCCTGCATGTCTTTATTCAATGTCACTTTCTCAGTGAGGCTTTCGCAGGCCATATTTACAACCATAGTCCCCACACTCAAAGCTTCGTATCCTCTTCTTGGCTTTATTTTTCTGAAATGCCTTACTGCTTCCCAGGCAGTCCATATTCTGCCAAGAAGTAGAAAAGAATTAAATTGTTCCTAAAAATAGACACTGAACCTCCCTTAGTCTTCTGCTGCCTTTTTCATGGAAAGTATGCAAAACTTATGAGGCTTGACTTTTTCTACATTTCCCTGGAAATCAGGCACTAAATCCAGAGCAACAGGCTGGAATTAAAGATATTGATTTGCTTAAATGAAGCACATTCTGTGACACCTAGTTTAAAAGAGAAAAATCTCTCTCGATGCTGTCAAGACACTCTACATTTTGCAACCTTGAAACAAATGCCAAGAGAATGCTGTTCTTTTGACTTTATTCCCTCTGTAATATTTTTATTGTATTTTAATTTACCCTTTTGTTACCTAAGAGAAGCAGAAAAAAAAATCGAACAAAAGTACTACCATGGCTTGGGATAAACTGAAAAGTCAGTCTCTCTCTCTCTCTCTCTGTCACACACACACAGACACACACACACACATACACATTTCTGACATGATCCTATTTACAAGTTTATTTCTCTCTTCTTTCTGACTTGGAGACATCAACAGTCTGGCCTAGGAAGTGTGTCAACAAATGCTGAGATCCTGCCTGGGTAGTGGCAAATTCAAGAACAAGGTTCTGACAATATTGCTGTTCCCAGCTTCACTTATGCAAGGACATTTTGGGTTATTTATTGCTTAAAAGGCTTGGCAATCATACATTCATAATCACTGCAAACAGGCCAGCTGACTGGCCACTCCTGTCCCATCATCATCATCCAGGCTCCTCCTTCCCTGTTTTCCACACTCACTATCTTTTGATTCATTAAGGAACACAATGACTTGAGAAGATTTGTCTCTAAAAATTCTCATCTTGCATTTTACATGACTGACCAGACCATTTTTCTCCTGCTATCTATAAATATATCTCCTCAGGGGCTAACTCCTCCCTGAGATGATAATAATTTGTGTAATAATCCAGTGCTTGTTGAGACCTCAATATGTCCTATAATGGGAGCCTCCTAACTAATCTTTCTGTTTCTAAACGTACCTCCTTAGGTCAACTAAAAATGCCTTTTTAAAAAGATAAATGAAGGGAGGTTCCAAGATGGCCAAATAGGAAAAACTCCAGTCTACAGCTCCCAGCATGAGCAACGCAGAAGACAGGTGATTTCTGCATTTCCAACTGAGGTACCAGATTCATCTCACCGGGGCTTGTCAGACAGTGGGTGCAGCCCACGTAGCATGAGCCGAAGCAGGGTGGGGCATCGCTTCACCCAGGAAGTGAAAGGAGTCAGGGAATTCCCTTTCCTAGCCAAGAGAAGTAGTGACAGACAGTACCTGGAAAATTGGGATACTCCCACCCTAATACTGCGCTTTTTGAATGGTCTTAGCAAACAGCACAACAGGAGATATATCCTGTGCCTGGCTTGGAGAGTCCCATGCCCATGGAGCCTCGCTCACTGCTAGTACAGCAGTCTGAGATCAAACTGCAAGGTGGCAGTGAGGCTGGGGGAGGGGCATCCGCCATTGTGGAGGCTTGAGTAGGTAAACAAAGTGGCCAGGAAGCTCAAACTGGGTGGAGCCCACAGCAGCTCAAGGAGGCCTGCCTGCTCTGTAGACTCCATCTCTGGGGGCATAGCTGAACAAAAGGCAGCAGAAACTTCTGCAGACTTAAATGTCCCTGTCTGACAGCTTTGAAGAGAGTAGTGGCTCTCCCAGCACAGAGTTTGAGATCTGAGAATGGGCAGACTGCCTCCTCAAGAGGGTCTCTGATCCCCGTGTAGTCTAACTAGGAGGCACCTCCCAGAAGTGGCCAACTGACACCTCATACGGCCCAGTGTCCCTCTGAGACGAAGCTACCAGAGGCAGGATCAGGCAGCAACATTTGCCATTCTGCAATATTTGCCACTCTGCAGCCTCCGCTGGTGATACCCAGGCAAACAGGGTCTGGAGTGGACCTACAGCAAACTCCAACAGACCTGCAGCTGAGGGTCTTGACTATTAGAAGGAAAACTAACAAACAGAAAGGACATCCACACCAAAGTCCCACCTTCATGTCACCATCATCAAAGACCAAAAGTAGATAAAACCACAAAGATGGGGAGAAACCAGAGCAGAAAAGCTGAAAATTCTAAAAATCAGAGCGCCTCTTCTCCTCTAAAGGAATGCAGCTCCTTGCCAGCAACGGAACAAAGCTGGACAGAGAATGACTTTGATGAGTTGAGAGAAGAAGGCTTCAGATGATCAGTAATAACAAACTTCTCCGAGCTAAAGGAGGATGTTCAAACCCATCACAAAGAAGCTAAAAGCCTTGAAAAAAACATTAGAAGAGTGGCTAACTAGAATAAACAGCATAGAAAAGACCTTCAATGAACTGATGAAGCTGAAAACCATGGCACGAGAACTACGTGATGCATGCACAAGCTTCAGTAGCTGATTCGATCAAGTGGAACAAAAGGTATCAGTGATTGAAGATCAAATGAATGAAATGAAGCCACAAGAGAAGTTTAGAAAAAAAAGAGTAAAAAGAAAAGAACAAAGCCTCCAAGAAATATGGGACTATGTGAAAAGACCAAATCTACATCTGAATGGTGTACCTGAAAGTGACAGGGAGAATGGACCCAAGTTGGAAAACACTCTTCAGGATATTATCCAGGAGAACTTCCCCAACCTAGCAAGGCAGGCCAACATTCAAATTCACGAAATACAGAGAATGCCACAAAGATACTCCTTGAGAAGAGCAACTCCAAGACACATAATTGTCAAATTCAACAAAGTTGAAATGAAGGAAAAAATGTTAAGGGCAGCCAGAAAGAAAGGTCGGGTTACCTACAAAGGGAAGCCCATCAGACTAACAGCGGATCTCTCAGCAGAAACTCTACAAGCCAGAAGAGAGTGGGGGCCTATATTCAACACTCTTAAAGATAAGAATTTTCAACCCAGAATTTCACATCCAGCCAAACTAAGCTTCATAAGTGAAGGAGAAATAAGATACTTTACAGACAAGCAAATGCTGAGAGATTTTGTCACCACCAGGCCTGCCTTACAAGAACTCCTGAAGGAAGCACTGAACATGGAAAGGAAAAACCGGTACCAGCCACTGCAAAAACATGCCAAATTATAAAGACCATCAATGCTAGGAAGAAACTGCATCAACTAAAGAGCAAAATAACCAGCTAACATCATAATGACACAATCAAATTCACATGTAAAAATATTAACCTTAAATGTAAATGGGCTAAATGCCCCAGTTAAAAGACACAGACTGGCAAATTGGATAAAGAGTCAAGACCCATCAGTGTGCTGTATTCAGGAGACACATCTCACATGCAGAGACACATAGGCTCAAAATAAAGTGATGGAGGAAGATCTACCAAGCAAATGGAAAACAAAAAAAAGCAGGGATTGCAATCCTAGTCTCTGATAAAACAGACTGTAAACCAAGAAAGATCAAAAGAGACAAAGAAGACCATTACATAAAGGTAAAGGGATCAATTCAACATGAAGAGCTAACTATCCTAAATAAATATGCACCCAATACAGGAGCACCCAGATTCATAAAGCATGTCCTTAGAGAACTTCAAAGAGACTTAGACTCCCACACAATAATAATGGGAGACTTTAACACCCCACTGTCAATATTAGACAGATCAATGAGACAGAAAGTTAACAAGGATATCCAGGAATTGAACTAAGCTCTGCACCAAGCAGACCTAACAGACATCTACAGAATTCTCCACCCGAAATCAACAGAATGTATATTCTTTTCAGCACCACATTGCACTTACTCCAAAACTGACCACATAGTTGGAAGTAAAGCACTCCTCAGCAAATGTAAAAGAACAGAAATTAAAACAAACTGTCTCTCAGACCACAGTGCAATCAGACTAGAACTCAGGATTAAGAAGCTCACTCAAAACCGCTCAACTGCATGGAAACTGAACAACCTGCTCCTGAATGACTACTGGGTACATAATGAAATGAAGTCAGAAATAAAGGTGTTCTTTAAAACCAATGAGAACAAAGACACAACATACCAGAATCTCTGGGACACATTTAAAGCAGTGTGTAGAGGGAAATTTATAGCACTAAATGCCCACAAGAGAAAGCAGGAAAGATCTAAAATTGACACCCTAACATCACAATTAAAAGAACTAGAGAAGCAAGAGCAAACATATTCAAAAGCTAGCAGAAGGCAAGAAATAACTAAGATCAGAGCAGAACTGAAGGAGATAGAGCCACAAAAAAACCTTCAAAAAATCAATGAATCCAGGACCTGGTTTTTTGAAAAGATCAACAAAATTGATAGACCACTAGCAAGACTAATAAAGAAGAAGAGAGAGAAGAATCAAATAGACACAATAAAAAATGATAAAGGGGATATCACCACTGATCCCACACAAATACAAACTACCATCAGAGAATATTATAAACACCCCTACACAAATAAGCTAGAAAATCTAGAAGAAATGGATGAATTCCTGCACACATACACCCTCCCAAGACTAAACCAGGAAGAATTTGTATCCCTGAATAGACCAATAACAGGCTCTGAAATTGAGGCAATAATTAATAGCCTACCAACCAAAAAAGTCCAGGACCAGATGGATTCACAGCTGAATTCTATCAGAGGTACAAACAAGAGCTGGTACCATTCCTTCTGAAACTATTCCAATCAATAGAAAAAGAGGGAATCCTCCCTAACTCATTTCATGAGGCCAGCATCATCCTGATACCAACGCCTGGCAGAGACACAACAAAAAAAAGAAAATTTTAGGCCAATAACCCTGATGAACATTGATGCAAAAATCCTCAATAAAATACTGGCAAACCCAATCCAGGAGCACATCAAAAAGCTTATCCACCACGATCAAATTGGCTTCATCCCTGGGATGCAAGGCTGGTTCAACACACACAAATCAATAAACGTAATCCATGATATAAACAGAACCAAAGACAGAAACCACATGATTATCTCAATAGATGCAGAAAAGGCCTTTGACAAGATTCAACAGCCCTTCATGCTAAAAACTCTCAATAAATGAGGTATTGATGGGACATATCTCAAAATAATAAGAGCTGTTGATGACAAACCCACAGCCAATATCATACTGAATGGGCAAAAACTGGAAGCATTCCCTCTGAAAACTGGCACAAGACAGGGATGCCCTCTCTCACCACTCCTATTCAACATAGTGTTGGAAGTTCTGGCCAGGGCAATCAGGCAGGAGAAAGAAATAAAGGGTACTCAATTAGGAAAAGAGGGAGTCAAATTGTCCCTGTTTGCAGATGACATGACTGCATATTTAGAAAACCCCATCGTCTCAGCCCAAAATCTCCTTAAGCTGATAAGCAACTTCAGCAAAGTCTCAGGATACAAAATCAGTGTGCAAAAATCACAAGCATTCCTCTACACCAATAACAAACAAACAGAGAGCCAAATCATGAGTGAACTCCCATTCACAATTGCTTCAAAGGGAATAAAATACCTAGGAATCCAACTTACAAGGGATGTGAAGGACTTTTTCAAGGAGAACTACAAACCACTGCTCAACAAAATAAAAGAGGACACAAACAAATGGAAGAACATTCCATGCTTATGGATAGGAAGAATCAATATCATGAAAATGGCCATACTGCCCAGGGTAATTTATAGATTCAATGCCATCCCCATCAAGCTACCAATGTCTTTCTTCATTGAATTGGAAAAAACAACTTTAAAATTCATATGGAACTAAAAAAGAGCCTGCATTGACAAGACAATCCTAAGCCAAAAGAACAAAGGTGGAGGCATCATGCTACTTGACTTCAAACTACACTACAAGGCTACAGTAACCAAAACAGCATGGTACTGTACCAAAACAGAGATATAGACCAATGGAACAGAACAGAGCCCTCAGAAATAATAACACAACTTTGACAAACCTGACAAAAACAAGACATGGGGAAAGGATTCCCTATTTAATAAATGGTGCTGAGAAAACTGGCTAGCCATACATAGAAAGCTGAAACTGAATCCTTTCCTTACATCTTATACAAAAATTAATTCAAGATGGACTAAAGACTTAAATGTTAGACCTAAAACCATAAAAACCCTAGAAGAAAACCTAGGCAATACCATTCAGGACACAGGCATGGGCAAGGACTTCATGTTTAAAACACCAGAAGTAATGGCAACAAAAGCCAAAGTTGACAAATGGGATCTGATTAAACTAAAGAGCTTCTGCACAGCAGAAGAAACTACCATCAGAGTGAACAGGCAACCTGCAGAATGGGAGAAAATTTTTACAGTCTACCCACCTGACAAAGGGCTAATATCCAGAATCTACAAAGAACTTAAACAAATGTACAAGAAAAAATCAAACAACCCCATCAAAAAGTGGGCAAAGGATATAAACAGACACTTTTCAAAAGAAGACATTTATGCAGCCAACAGACACATGAAAAAATGCCCATCATCACTGGCCATCAGAGAAATGCAAATCAAAACCACCATGAGATACCATCTCACACCAGTTAGAATGGTGATCATTAAAAAGTCAGGAAACAACAGGTGCTGGAGAGGATGTGGAGAAATAGGAACACTTTTACATTGTTGGTGGGACAGTAAACTAGTTCAACCATTGTGGAAGATAGTGTGGTGATTCCTCAAGGATCTTGAACTAGAAATACCATTTGACCCAGCCATCCCATTACTGGTATATACCCAAAGGATTATAAATCATGCTGCTATAAAGACACATGCACTTGTATGTTTATTGTGGCACTATTCACAATAGCAAAGACTTGGAACCAACCCAATTGTCCATCAATGATAGACTGGATTAAGAAAATGTGGCACATATACACCATGGAATACTATGCAGCCATAAAAAAGGATGAGTTCATGTCCTTTGTAGGGATATGGATGAAGCTGGAAACCATCATTCTGAGCACACTATCACAAGGACAGAAAACCAAACACCGCATGTTCTCATTCATAGGTGAGAATTGAACAAAATTGAACAATGAGAACACCTGGACAAAGGGTGGGGAATATCACACACTGGGGCCTGCCATGGAGTGTGGGGAGGGAGGAGGGAGAGCATTAGGAGATATACCTAATGTAAATGATGTGTTAATGGGTGAAGCACACCAACATGGCACATGTATACGTATGTAACAAACCTGCATGTTGCGCTCGTGTACCCTAGAACTTAAAGTATAACAAAACAAGAAAGAAAAAAAGATAAGTCAAGCTGGACATGGTGGCTCATCTCTGTAATCCCAGTGCTTTGGGAGGATCACTTGGGGCCAGGAGTTTGAGACCAGCCTGGGCAACATAGCAAGACCCATCTCTACAAAAAAAATTAAAAATTAGCGGGGCATGGTGGCAGGTGTCCCAGCTACTTGGCAGCCTGAGGTAGGGGGATTGCTTCAGCCTGGAAGTTTGAGGTTCCGGTGACATATGATTGCACCTCTGTGCTCCAGCCTGGGTGACAGAGTGAGACTCTGTCCTAAACATAAAAATAAAAACAAATAAATCAGAGGTTCTCATTCTCTTGTTTAGAACCCTGTAGTAGATTCCTACTGAGATTAGAGCAAAATTCAAATTCTGTAGCCTGTTTCTTCAGGTACTGCAAGATGTTCTTTGTCTTCTTTTCAACTTCATATCCCACTTGTCTTAGTTCATTCCAGCTGCTATAACAAAAATACCACAAATTAGGTGGCTTATTAAAAAAGGAAACTATTATAGTTCTAGAGGCAGGGAAGCCCACAATCAAGGCACTTGTTGGTTCCATTTTTGGTGAGGGCCTATTCCTCATGGACGGTGCCTTCTAGCTCTGTCCTCACATGGCCAAAAGGGCAGGCAGGCTCTCTCCTATGTAACAGCACCCATCTCATGGATGATGGCTCCACTCTCATGACCTAATCCCCTCCTAAAGGACCCATCTTTTAATACTACTGCATTGGGGATTAGGTTTCAACCTATGAAATTTTGAGGGGACACAATGATTCAGACCATAGCACCACCTCCTTTCTCGTCATTTTTTGTGCTACTGCCATATTGGTCTTCTTCCTGCCCTTCCACAAGCCAAGCTTATTCCTGCCTCAAGAGTTTTGCACTACTGTTACCTTTACCTAAAATCTTCTCCCAAATGCCTGCAAATAATTCAGGTTGCATATCTTCTCTTTAGGAGCCTTTCATGACCACCCAAGCCTCTTACCACTCCTGGGAGTTACCTTCTACTCTGTTACTTTTTGCAGGACTTATCCCAGGCAACAATTCTCTTCATTGATTTGCTTATCTGTTTTCTTTATTTGTAATACGGGATAATAATAGCACCCAGTTTATTGAGTTTAATGAGGAATAAGATAACAAAATTAAAGTACTTAGCCCAAGTATCTGTCTGTACAATAAGTGAGCAAAAACCAGCAATTATTGCTGCTATCATCATCAACATCTCCTTCAAGTAAAGTAAAAAGTATAGGGGTTGGGAGAAATAAGAAAATAATCTCTCTGGCTTTTCCAAGCCTTGATTCTGTGATTCTAGAATTTCTCCAGACCAGCCAATCTCTCTACCTCTCCTTGAGGCTGAGACAATGCCCTCTTGAATCCTCCAGATTTGCCACCTTGAGCCCTCCCTTACAGAGACCAGAGCCAGCCACCTGTCCCTGAAAACTCAATGCTTTCCTTAAAACTGCCCCGTGGAAACACAGACATGGGCATACACACTCACAGGCTCACACCTGCTCTTGGAATCCTGCTTAGCTTTCAAAGGAAGGAAAAAAGTTGTTCATGTTGGTATTGATATTGCTCTTTATCAAATTGTGGCAGTTATGTTGCAGCCCCCGCATGCACCCCCAGGTCCCTGCCTGCAGAAAACACACTCAGTTTTATTTTTTCTTCCTCACTACCAATTGGACAGACTTTGAGGACCCTTTTAGGACATTTTGGGGTATTGTTTCCCAGCATATGTGGGCAGCATTACTATTTCCACCCCCTCAGGACTACTTAACAACATCAGCAAAGCAATTAAGCCCAGTTTTCAGGAAGATGCCAGCGGCTCTGCAGTGTCTGGATGGGAGTCTCAGCCCAATTATTTCCAGCTAGTTGTGAACTGCGGAAAAGTGGACTTTACTTCATTAAACTTCAGTTCCCACTGATTAAAAGTCGGGTATGTTGGAGACAGTAAGGAAAAATGAAACAATTAAACTTGTCATCAATAAAATTGCTGCATATTCCTCAACACAGGGTTTTACTTCTCTCCAGAGGAGTGATTAAAATGAACTGATTGAACTATAATTTGACTGACTAGAGAGACTCCAACCATTGCATTGAAACAGAACTTCCACTTATGGCTCTTCTTGGCTTGGAACATAAAACCCTCCTGCAGGCCTACCAGGGCCCAGTGACAGATGCTCTGAATCCATCAGGTGCTGGCCCTGCCCAGAGATCTGTTGAGGTACTGTGGTGGGCAGAATAACACCTCCACCAAGATATCCATGCCCTCGCCCCAGAACCTGTGAATGTACTAGGGGACTAAGCCTTGATTCTGTGATTCTAGAATTTCTCCCATGGCAAAGGGGACTTTGCAAACGTGATTCATGTTACTGACCTTGACAATGGGAGAGTATCCAGAGTCATTCAGGTGGACCCAATCTAATCACACAGATTCTTAAAATCAGAGAGCTTTTCCCAGCTGGCTCAAAGGGTGATATGACTGCAGAAAAGTCAGAGATTCAACGTTGCTGGCTTTGAAGATGGAGGAGGGGGGCGGCTGCTAGGAGCTTGAAAAGGCAAGGAAACGGATTTTCCACTAGACCTTCAGAAAGAAATGCAGCCCTGGCAAAGCCTTGCTTTTAGCACAGTGAGAGCATGCCAAACTTTAGCTAACCTACAGATTGAAAGAAAATAAATCTGTGTTGTTTTAAGCCACTAGGTTGGAGGTAATTTCTACAGCAGCCCTAGAAAGCAAATTCAGAGATCCAGGCGAGCTTGGAAAAGACAGGCAAGCACTGGAATCTCCACACTCCAGAGGCCGAGGGCTGGAACCAGATAGGGGAATGGAGAGACCGTGTGATACAGGGCAAAGGGCAAGCATGTGGGAGGAGGGCTGACAGGGGGACACTCCTCATGCCCCTAGCATGCTGCGAAGGAACCCAGGGTCTGAAGGAGATTTTATTTCATTTTTTAGCCAAGACTCTGCACACAATAGGTGCTCAATAAATGCTGAGTGATTGAAAGGTGAATGAAAAATATGTTAAAAGAATGACTAAATGAAAAATATGTAAATTAAATGAATGTTAAAAGAATAAAATTATCATATCCAAGTTTATTAGTGTGAACACTTTGACTTTGGGTTAGGAAACCACATGTTTTTGACAGGGCGGAATTTCATGGAAATGAAGAAGGATGAGAAGGAGGCAAAGTATAGACCCACTTTCAATTTCCATGATGCCTCTGGGTGCTTTGGGCCCATTTCTAGGGCTTGTCTGAGATTTGTACCTAGATTTGAGGCCAGAATATGAGTTGGGACTTACCATATGTCTTAGTCTGTTCAGGCTGCCATAACAAAATATCATAGACAGGGTGGCTTAAACAATAAAAATGTATTTCCCGTAGTTCTGGAGTCTAGGAAGTCCAAGATCAAGGCACCCACTGATTCAGTTCCTGGTGAGAGCTATCCTCCTGGCTGCAGACCACTGACCTCTCACTGGTCCTCATGTGGCCTTGGTGCATGTATGCCAATATCTCTCTCTCCCCCTCTTCTTAAGGGCCACTAATCCCATCATATGGGTCACACCCCCATGACCTAGTTTAACCCTGATTACCTTCCAAAGGCCTCATCTCCAAGTAGCATCACACTGGGTATTAGGGATTTATCATATTAATTTTGGAAAGACACAAACATTCAGTCCTAACACCACAGCAGCTGTGTAACCCTGGCTGAATCACTTAACCTTGGTGACTTCCATCAACTCATCTGAACGTTGGGGTTTGGGATACAAGTAATAGGCAGTACTTAACGAGTGCCTGTCATGTCCTAGGCTCTGTGCTAAGTGCTCTTTGGGCATTAAACCTCTTAACACTCCCAAACACTCTGTACAGACTGAGAGCATGTCATCATTTCCATTTTATATATGAGGAAGTGTAGGCTTAGAAAGACCAAATGACTTGTCCAAGATTACAGCCACACAGCCAAAATTTGGACTTAACTCTATCTGAGTCCAGAACTGGGATTCTTAACTGGGTATGCAGAAATATCATGGTTGAGGCTGGTGTCATGATTGCTTGAAAGTTCTTCAGTGGTGGAAACATTTTAGGGAATTAGACAAAGGCAGTTTAAGCCATGTGAATCTTCTTGCTTAATAAGAGTTCAAAGGAAGCTCTGAAATATCTATAAATGAATAACAAATGTGTGTGTATGTGTGGTTACTTGTGTATATTTGCAGACATTGTGCAGAAACTATCATTGTGCAGCAGAAATGTTACAGGTAGAACAAAGCACTGTACAAGGCCTGCCATTCACAAAGCATCCCCTAACAATTTATGCCTGCTGCCATTTTCCACCACAAGAGAAATGTGATTTCTGTATGTCAGGTGACAGTGTTTAAAAGGCCTCCAGTGATTCATATTTCAATGTATATTTACTCCACTCTGGCAAACAGCCTATGCGGTGCCTCTTCACTGCCTTCTTCCTAGCAACCAAGGCCTTTTGTCGTCACAGCCTCAAATGGGCTCATGGTCACTTTGTGTGTGGGACTCAGGTTCCTGACACCAAACCTGTCTCTCCTCTCCAGCTCACTGCATTGAAAGATGAATCAATGTGGCCACTATCTTGGGAATGAGTTCAGTGTCAAAGGCCCATGTGAATCTTGTTTATGACAGTCCTCCAGCACAACCCAGTGCATCCTGTTACTCAGAAGTAAGGACCTTGGGTAAAACACCTTGTGTTGAGACTGAGCAGAAATTGTGCTGTTCCTCTCCTTTGAGGCTGGATCCCTCCCCCTATCCTTTGCACAAGCCTCCAAGGGGCCTATACACTTGATCCCCATGATGGAAGGGAAAGGAGGAAGAGAGAAGGGGAAAGGCAACTTGAACTTCCTGGGCATCATCTGACTCTGCAGACAGATCTTCTCCCATCTTTAAAGATAACATCTTTCCCTAGGCTTTCAAAGAGTACCTCTATGCCAATGACTGCCAGGTCAGGCTTTGCAAAATGGCTTCACCAAAGTCTAGACTCAAATAGCCAGTACCTAATAGCTATCTCCACCTGCATGTCTTACAGACATCTCAAACTCTACATGTCCACTTGTTTGCTCTCCCACGTGCATATACACATGTTCTTATCTTAGTCTTACCCACCTCAGTAAATAGAACAAGTAATAGAACAAAGATTCAAACCCAAGGCTGTTCCTCTCCCATGTTTCCAGAATCCCTGTGCCTTCTCTCTCCACTCTGACATGCAACCCATCAGCAAATCTGGATGACTCATCTTCCCAAGTATACCTCAAATCTGCCCACCTCCCTCTGTTCCCACTATCACTATCATCTCTGAAATACCACAAAATCCTCTTGATTGGTCTCCCTATAGCTATTCTTGCTCCTCTTCCAAATAAGTCACCTCACAATATCAGGAGTAATTTTTTTAAATGAAAAAATTGGATCACATCACTCTGCTTCTAAAATACTTACATGCCTTCCCTTTGCACTTAATATAAACCTAGGCCAGATGCAGCGGCTCACAACTGTAATCCCAGTGCTTTGGGAGGCCTAGGCAGGAGGATCACTTAAAGCCAGGAGTTAGAAACCATCCTGGGCAAAATAGCGAGACCCCATCTCTACAAAAAAATAAAAAAATAAATAGCCAGGCATGGTGGTGCGCACCTGGCATCCTAGCTACACAGGAGGCTGAAGTGGGAGAATTGCTCGAGCCCAGGAGTTCAAGGCTGCAGTGAGCTATGATGGCACCATTGCCCTCCAGCCTGGGTGACAAAGCAAGACCTTGTCTTTAAAAATCAAACCGGCAAACAAATGAAAAAACCTAAAGTTCTTTCCTTGGGCTTCAATGCCCAGCAGGATCTAACCCCTGCCTCCTTCTGCAACTTTATCTCATGTCTCACTTCCCTTCATTCACTATTGGTTTAGTCACCCTGAGCTCCTCTTGGTTGCCCAGGTATGTGAGCTCTTTAATACCTCATGGCCTTAGTACATGTGGTTCCATGTGCCTAGAAAGCTCTCACTCCTGCATTTCCCATGACTGTTTATTTTTTTCCCTCCAGCCTCAGAAACTAGCCTTACCACTCATCTGTATAGTCTATTCACCTTCTCACCCACCATCTTCTGTCACTTTATATGATTCATCTTCATAGTACTTGTAATAAACTGTTTATATCTTTTATTTTCTTATCTATTATTGTCTATCTTCTTCTGTAGCCTGAAAGTTCTGAGCAAGCTTGTTTCATCCCTGAAACAGAATCAATGCTCTGTGACTATTTAATTAGTCACCGTACAAACGAATGAGTGACCTGCCCAAGATCCCACAGCTGACAAGTAATAGAACAAGGATTCAAACTCAGGGCTGTTCCTCTCCAACACCCATGCCTTTAAGGTTGAATCATGGTTTTTGACCTCCAGGCTGGTCCTTGGCAGAGTTTTACATCTCCCTCTCTTACCCCGTGATGCTGGGAGTCCAGTGTTGCTATGCTGCCATTCCCACCAAAGGTTTCAGTGGAAAAGGCAATCCTCTAACAGAGTAATCAGAGGAAGAATTCCAGGAACCCAACAAGAAGAAATGTGGAGAGATTCAATGTACCTTCCAGGCAGCTTTCTGTGTTTCCAGGTCTACCTGTGTTTTAAATTGGCCCCCTCTAGGACACATACTCTGCCTCTGTGTATGGCATTGGAAAGTACAGTCAACCACCCCCTGAAAACCTTTCCACTCATCTATGTGTCCTCAGAGACCGAGTCCCAAGTGTGTGAGACTATGAAGTCTTTCAGACCCTTTCTGGTGGTCTAGGGGGGTTGTTATAAATACTTTATGTGTCCCATGTCATATGACCACTCAGTTTCTATGCAGCTATCAAGGAACCACTGAGCACACAGCCAGCATCCTACCTCAAATATGTTGCAGCGTCTCTCCCTTTCTTTCTGTGCCAAGATGCTTTCCACAGCCAAGCAGGTCCTTCGGCTGTTAGCAGTTGTAGCCTGAAAGTGCGTGCTAGACAGTAGCCCCAAAGGAGGTCCTCAACCAATGGAAGTGAAAGTCAGTGGCTAAACTTTAGCTTCCTGTTCTGCAGAGGGACAATTCTGCAGTGCATTCTACACAGTTCTTGAGGAGCCCCAGCTGCCTGCCATGGCAACCCACTCAGTGAAACACCTTTTGCTGGCTTTTTCTCTTTCCCTAGTTCACTCTCCCTGCTTCCTCACTTTGCCCATTTGGGTCACCCACAATTAGATGACTTACACCTGTATTAGTCCCTTTTCACACTGCTGATAAAGACATATCCAAGACTGGGCAATTTACAAAAGAAAGAGGTGTAATGGACTTACAGTTGCACGTGGATGGAGAAGTCTCACAATCATGGCAGAAGGCAAGGAGGAGCAAGTCACATCTTACATGGATGGCAGCAGGCAAAGAGAGACCTCGTGCAGGGAAACTCCCGTTTTTGAAACCATCAGATCTCATGAGACTCATTCACTATTATGAAAACAGTACAGAAAAGACCTGCCCCCATAATTCAATCACCTCCCACTGGGTTCCTCCCACAACACGTGGGAATTGTGGGAGTTACAATTCAAGATGAGATTTGGGTGGGGACACAGCCAAACCATATCACGCCCAAATCTGTGTCTCAGGCTCTTCATTCAGTGGAAGGCAAATTAAGAAAGCCTGAAGCCCATTATAGTTGGTCACCACCCAGAAAACTGTACAGGGTTTGTTGGGAACTCAGGCTGCAAAGAAAAAAAAGCCAAGTATCAGCTCTGATTAGTGCCCCAGAATAAGTAAGTTTACAAGCACAAGTCTTTGCAATGAGAGGAAACCTTTCCACCTGAGGCAGTCGTTGGCCCTAGACCATCAGCAAGCTTGAAATTCTAAGGTCATCACACTCTGTTCTAAAACTTTGCATAACTTCCTTGTCCCTTACCCTGGCTCTTAGGCCTTTTATGGTCTGGCTCTGCCTAACCTATAGCCTCGCTGTTCTTTCTACAGTGATTCCTTCTAACTTCTCCACTCCCCATGGTCCAGTGGGACACCAGCACTTCCCCAACTCAGGGCCTTTGCTTTCTATGCCACCAAATAAGGCCAAACTTCATGGTCATTAACTTGTGCAGTTACATCAGTCCCCACCTTTAGAAGGGCCCTGTGCTTGGTTGAATGCCCTGCTTTTGCCATTTAAAAATTCTTAACTATTTATTAAACAAGGGGTTCTGCATTTTATTTTGCACTGGGCACTGCAAATGATGTCACCAGTCCTGCTTCTGGAGTACGTAGAATGAGATCTAGCTTTCAAATAATAGTAATTTACCATACAGGATTATCAAGAAATTGTCATCTCTCTTATTAGGACACAATCTCACTTTTTCATCCCTTATCTCTCACACCAAAATATTTTTTTAAGTCAAAAGTGGATTATTTGAAAGAAGGAGAAAATTGTTTCAAAGTTGTCACTCTACCCATTTCCTTAGTGAATTTTGGGCCAAGGGCAGAGTTCATTCCCAGGGGTGTCACATATTCCCAGGTGCACAATTAATATTGTCTAAAGGTAGAGGTTCCATCTGCGAGTTGCAAGGAAGGGAATTCCATGAGTGTTCTTTCATACTTTCTTTGTTGAATCTCAACATCTTATTCTAGTATTTTGCAGGTTTTTAAATACCCATGGTTTATTTATGAACTGAGGGTTATTAACTGTTTGAAACTTCATTAAGTCCTTCCCTGGGGACAGTCTGGGCTGAGGTCCTTTTAGATGATCCCTCCCCAAATATCTGTCTAATTTAGATTTAATAGAACAGTTTATTGTATGTTGATAAAATAATAATGAATTAATAAAGCCTTCACTGAGACTTAGGTAACAGAGATATAATCTATCGTTGTTAAAGTGCCATGCAAATGTTTTTAATAATCAGCATTTAATATGCAGCAACCCAGACATAAATCCAGCCTAAACACACATTTGGAAACTCATTTTAAGCAGCTCATGAGTTTCTTGGAGATGGGAAAAGCTTAAGGCTGACTGTACAGCAGGCCATCTGGTGTCCTTGAGCCCTTTAAAACCTGGTAGGGATCCTGGGGCCACAGGAGAGGCAAAGAGTCCATTGCTGGAAGATGCCCCTGGCTTCCTCTCCCCAAGCTTGGGGTTTATGGATTCTTGCTGCTCTGTCATGCACTTTAAGATGTTCCACCCATAAAACGCATCAAGGACACTTTTAACCAGGAGATTCAGAACCCATGATTATTTATAATATGACAAGCAGTGCTACCGCAAAGCTTCCCAGGGCAGTAAGTAGGATCTATAGAGAGTCAGTCTATATGTATATGATAACTAAGTCTTACCTGCTTTTCACTTTCTCCCAATCTCGGACTTGCTCTCTGGCTGGAGTTTTCCAGAAAGGGGGATCTACACCAAATATTTAACCAAGATATTACAAAAAAAGTTATCTTTTATCCCCCCATTTACTGCATCTTATCCTTAAAAGAATATCGATACATGGGCAGCTGACACTTGTGGTCATCTTAGATTTGGGCAAAAGGTCACATGTCAGGTTGGAGTTTTTATTACCTTAGACAAGTACCTAGGAGAGGTGAAGGCAAGTTGTCATGTTGAACCCATTCAGGAGGGCTTCTGTTCCCACATCTCAAGAAAGTCAGCTCTACTCACAGATAGAGACCTATAGTACAACCAAACTATCTCCACCAATGATCAGTCTTGGCCAGAGGCTCCCACCATCATCACACTTCTTTAGGATTAACTGTAAATCAGAAGTTGGTTAAGTGAGAAAAGTACTGGGTTTGAAACCACAAGACTTGAGTTCAAGGCCAATATACCACTCACTAGCCACGTAACCTGGGCAGGTTACATGTCCCTTCTTTGAGCCTAAAGAGATATTAACTTGAAGTGCACTTATCACTTCTGTGGTCTGTCCTGGGGAAGTGAGACCTTTAGTGTCATTAGTAGCCACACTCACCTTACCACTGATTAATTTGCTCAGTATGGATACAGCTTGGGAAGCAGAGAGCAGGTCAGTAAGAGATTGGCAAGCAACCACATACAATTGTGATGAAGATGAAATATCGGGTTCTGCAGTGGCACTGGTTAGACAAGTTCTAAATGCAGCAGTGGCCCCTGTAAGAAGCTCCAGGAGCTGATGGAGGCAGTGTGGACACCTTCAGAGCAAAGAGAAGAATGAGGATGGAAGGGAAGAAAGGCAAAAAACAAAAACTTTGCTGGGTTGACCTTTCAACCAGAAATGACCTCTGGTCACTGGGAAAAAGAAATCTCAGAGCTGTGTGGCTCATCCCAGAGGAGCTTCATGCCTAAGGGCACAGCCAGAGCTCTCCTGTCTGCCATCCAATCCTGGCAGGTTACTTGTACTCACTGTGCCTTCGTGTCCTCTTCCGGAAATTGGGACTGATAATCCACCGGAAGCTGTTGTGGGAATCAAATGGGTGCATACATGTAAAACTTGGCTCAATGTGGGTGTGCTATCACTAGGATTCCCCCAAGCCCGCCCCTGGGCTCCTATTTCATAGGGAGAGGGAAGCCTCGTTCCCCTGCTGATATTTGGATATGTGTTTCTTCCAACACCCATGCTGAAATGGGATCCCAGTGCTGAAAGTGGGGCCAGGTGGGAGGTGCTTGGATCATGGGGCTGGATCCCTCATGAATGGCTTGATGCCCTCCCCAGAGACATGAGTGAGTTCATCGTCAGTTAGTTCATGTGAGAGCTGGTTGTTTAAAAGAGTCTGGCACCCCCTCCCCTCCCTCTCTTGCTCCGTCTCTCACCATGCGACACATCAGTTTTGCTTGCCTTTGGTCATGAATAAAAGCTTCCTGAGGCCCTCAGCAGACGCCAAGCAGATGCCAGCACCACACTTCTTATACAACCTACAGAACTGACAGCCAAATAAATCTCTTTTCCTTGTAAATTACCCAGTCTCAGGTATTCCTTTATAACAACACAAAATGGACTAATATGCCTGCTCAGTGGTGGCAGCCCTCTTAGCTCTTACCATACCTTCCTGCAGATCCTGCCATCTCCCAGACTGCCAGGCCAGGACCAGTGTCTGGGACAATGGCCTTGGGCAACATAAAAGGATTTATAGCCTAGCTGGCAACTCAGGCCTCTGCCTCCTGTCAGGAAATTTTGTCCTCAGAGGCTCTGAAATTCCCAGGAAGAGATTACAGTGTCAGCTCTTAGTCCTGCCACAAGCACCTCCTGCACACTTGTCAGCATTTCCAGATGTGCGTATGCACAGACACATGTGCACACACAGGTATGTAAGAATACACATAGGAACACATGTTCACAGATGTAAGTACCCATATACACATATATAAATCTGTAGAGAGATTCATAGACTAACATGCATGCATATACATGCAGCAAGATATACATCCATATAGACAGACATGTACTTACAGCCTGATGCACATACACCCACAAAAGATAAATATGCACATATATGTGTACACTAGTAAAATGTCACCTGGCACACTGTTACACTGTCACACACTGTACAGTCATGAAATAGACCACATGTCATGAAATAGACCACCTTCGAGAAACAGAGAACCTAGGAAACCCCCAGCGTTGGTTCTAGCTCAAAGTCCACACTACACAGGTCCAGCTTTGTTGCTGTGCTGATGGCCCGGAGCAGAGGGAGGAAGCATGTGAAAGGAGACAGTGCTCTGCTGCTGGGGAGATCCAGCTGTCAGAGATTTAGGCTTGGAAGCCCTGAGATCCCAGGGAAGTCAACTCTAGCAGCCAGTGGCTGTGTTGCCCAGAGGGCTGGGCAGGAATTGTTTCTTGAGGCTTTTGGTCCCAAAACCAGCTTTCCTACCAGTTATGAAAAGGAATTTCTGAGCAGCTCCTGGTTGACTGAGGGCAGAACCAGCCAAGAATGTGGCAAGCTTTATCCTGATGGGCTTTACTGAAGAAGAAAATGAAAACCAGGACTCTGGACAGAGTTCACCAGGGGTGAGTGGGTGGGGATGGGTGGGAGGTGAGAGGCAGAAGGATAAGCAGGACCTAGTCAGGAGGTACTTGTAGGATGTGGGAAGACATGGGAGAGGCCAACCTATGGTCTTCTCCAAACAGAAGCCTCTTTCCAGATTAAGCACTAAGATTTGCATTTTTAGATAACAATTCTGTGTTGCAAATTTCTGCCTATTCCGAAATCCTGTACCTTTTACATCATTTTGTAGATTTGTCATTAACTCCCAGAATTCGTCAGGATGTCATGGCCATTCAGACCGGCCCTTTCATGATGCATGAATCCGTAATCCATGGATCCTCCAGCATACCTTCTGCTTTTTCTATTATAAAGCCCCACTGTGGAATTTCTGTCACATTTCTCTCTGATGCTTATTGATTATGGCTTACTATTCCCAAAGGCCTTCCTTCTGCCCCTCAAATAAGGCTTCCAATCTCAGAACCAGCATCCTCACCTGGCACCTGTTGCCCACATCAAGATGACAACTTCTGGCTGCTGAAGATCCCAGAACCATGACCAAGACAAATGAAAAGTTCTAAATGGTGGAGAAGATGACCAGTATTGCTGGCCCGGCTAAAGATTCAGCCTAAAACAATCTACATTGCATGTTATCTGGAGGGACAAAGGAGAACCAAAGCACCTACAAAGAAACTGTGCCCACCTTGACTCCCTAGGGTGATTCAGAGAGGATGTCGACTCTCAGGAATTCCCCATGATGTTTGCTATATTTTGTCTGGGACTATTTAAAAAAATCATTTACGGGAGGCTTCCATTCAAATGCACCTGGAACAAGTAGTATATTTACTGTCAGGAGATATTAGTACAAGGAGAGCTCATGGGACAGATGCATTTTAATGGAGAGCACCCTGAAATATTGGGGATTCTTTGGACCTCTCATTCAACTGGGCTACAGGAATGAGCCAGTTTACATTCCCCTCCTGCCCAACTTTAGATGGAAGTCCTCAGGCAGAAACTAAACAACCCACCAATTATGAGGTGCTTATGTCAGGATTCATGCATCTTGCAAGGGGGGTCTGAATGGCCACAATACCCTCACCAATTCTGGAGTTTATGAATCTGTGAAACTATGAAAAAGGCACAGGGCTTTAGAGTAGGATTTGGTTCTGGATTTTGCAATAGAGAGTTGGTATTTGAGCTGCAAATCCAAGTGCCCAATTTGGAAAGAGGTTTCTGTTTGGAGAAGGCCATAGGACCAAGGGATCAGTTGGCCCCCACAAGGCTTCCCACATCCTACAAGGTCCTCATGACCAGCTCCTGCTTCTCCTGCTTCTCATTTATATGGACCCCATGCTCCAGTGTGGAGTGAATTGGGATCTGAGAACACACTCAATGCTCAATTTCCATGACTCTGCATTTGCTGTTCCCTAAGCAAGTGTTCTAATTCTCTTGTTTTTCACCTGCTGGCTCCTACATATCCTTCAATTCTCAGTTTAAGGGGGATCTCTTTGGAGTAGTCTTCTTTGACTCACTTCTCCTAGAGGCTAAGTGTCTTTCCTTGAGCTCCCTGAGTGTACGGTGGGAATTTTTGCTTTCGTCTCAATTTCTCCACTTGACTGCATGAGCTTCTTAAGAAGAGAGCATTTAACTTACTTATCTTTATATCCTTGACAGTAGCATGAAGCCTGCATGCAGTCAATGTTTAATAAGTATTAGTTGCATGCATGCATGGACTGCGTGAATAAGAGGTAGCTGGTGTACTGGTGAGCTTTGGGGCCAGGCTGTCCAGGTTTGAATCCTAGTTCTGCCACTCCTTGATAATTGGACTTTGATAAATCCTCTTATTTTCTCTGCACCTTAGTTTCCTTAGTCTGTAAAAGTGGAATAATAATAGCGCTGTTGTATTAAGTGAGCTAATATATGTGGAATATTTAAATAGTGGCTAGTTCATAGTAAGCGCTCAACACGTTAGTCATTATGATTACGTCAAATTAGTCCAAATCCATTCCCATCTGAACATCATCAGTGACTCTGAAGACTTCTCTTCTAAGTCAATATCACCAGAGAGGAATCAAGAAATGACTCTACCTGCCCTTTGGGTCTTGTAACAATTTCTTCTCTGATGCCCAAAAACCCTCTATTGAGGCTGAGTGGACTTTATTTACAAGGGCCTGGTTAATCAAGTCCATCTGTAATGTAAATGTGCTTCTCATTATGCTAATACAAGCACTAGACATGCAAATCCATAAGCATTTGCATGCCTAATGCAACTGTTCTTGTCCATCCTGTTCTGTTGCTATTTACTATCTAGTTTTTATGACTTATGGATTTCCAACCCTTTAAATTTATATCAGCGCCGGTGACATATCTGCAAGCAGTGACAGTTTTATGAGCAGTAAAAAAGCTGCAACACACCACCACTAAATACTAATGACATAAATGGTAGCTGTAATGGCCCCTATTTTTATTACAATACCAAACCTCAATATATTGCAATTACCTCTGCACTCAAACTAGACCAAGCCAAACTGTACAGGAGCTATCCCAGTGGGGGAATAGAGACCAGCAGCAGAATTTCTGGGTCGAGCCAGTCTATAGCACTGAGAAGCTGAGGTCAGCAACTGCGGCAAAAATATCCTCTGAGAGGCCACTGGGCCTGCAGATCAGAAGGCTTCATCAGGGAGAGATGTGCCCAAATGCTAAGGTGGTCTCACAAGCCTTAAGTATTACTCAAAGGTGGTTCATAAGTTTTAGCCATCCACTCTCTGCCATCTCCATGAAAAGGACGAGTGGAATGGAGAAGGAGGCACCAGGACTACCCAGTCCCAATCCCAACCGAGTCCCTAACTTGCGTGACCCTGAGTAAGTCCCTTCCTTCTTTGAGCCTCAGAGTCCCCATCAGGAGGGGTAGGAGTTCATCTCTCTAAGGGACTTTCTAACTCTGACAGCCTGAGACTGACTCTATGAGAAATTCAAGCCCAAGATGTAGCCATCAATTTTCTCCAGAATGAAAATATATCCACCAGGACATTTTTATGCTTGGCTTTATAAGTTCTGATTTCGTGCCTTAAAATAATAACACCTTGAATTTATTTTATGGCATTTCCCATCTAAAACACTTGTCTGCCTGTTACAGCATTCATTCTCAGTGTCCCTGGAGGCTTATCCCTTCAGCTGTGCCAGTAGGGAAACTGAGGCCTGGAAAAGGGAAGGGATTTGCCCAAGGTTATGTAACACATCAGGGCCAACATCAGCATTAAAGCCTGGGTCTTTTTTTTTTTCTTCTGAGAGTCTCGCTCTGTTGCCCAGGCTGGAGTGCAGTGGCGTGATCTCGGCTCATTGCAACCTCTGCCCCGCAGGTTCGAGCGATCCTCCTGCCTCAACCTCCCAAGAAGCTAGGATTACAGGCACATGCCACCATGCCCAGCTAATTTTTGTATTTCTAGTAGAGACAGGGTTTCACCATGTTAGCCAGGCTGGTCTCAGACTCCTGACCTCGTGATCTGCCTGCCTCAGCCTCCCAAAGTGCTGGGATTACAAGGCATGAGCCACCGTACCTGGCCAAGGCCCAGATCTTTACTGGTGACCTTCTATTAAGCTATGTTTCTGCCTCTCCAGTGGCCACCCCTTCCAGAATCTGCAAGTAAGAATAACACCTTCTTGGTGCAATGAGAAGAACAACAGAAAGGACCTTGGAAGCCTCTTCAATGCCTCAAATTCCACCAGAAGGGTTTTGTTCATTTGGCTCCTGAACTGGGCCCCTGGGAGAGGGAGCTCCCTAAACAGCTACCCATCATTAATATTTCAGTGTGGACTTGTTTACAGGCTCACTTCCCCAAGGATAGGTCGTTAAGGGCAGCCTAGGATGGGCAGTTGTGGGTTGCATCAGTTAAGTACAGAGGGGTATTTTTGGGAGACAGGAGGCCTGGATGGGGGATACTGGATGATGAGAGGACAACAGGAGAGGAACGGGCTTGAGAGGGAAGAGGAGGGTCCATGAGAACAAACTTCCCAGCCCTACTTTCATTTGTGCTCTAGGCTGGGATTTCTTTTCGGGGTAGATGCAGTCCTGCTGGCTCAGTGCAGCAGGTGGTACAGAGAAGGTGCTTAACCAATGTCTGCTGAGCAACATTTTCAGCACTAGAACTAATCATCATTCCCCTAAGGCAATTAAAATCCATCTGAAATTAAGAGAAATTGCTGAGACTGGCTGAAAGGTGGTGTTATGGACTGAATTTTGTCCCCCCAAAAAAAATTCTTATTGAATTTGGTGGGAGGGACACATAATCCCCAATGTGACTGTATTTGGAGATGGGGCTTTGGGGGAGGTAATTAAGGTTAAATGAGGTTACGAGGGTTGGGTCCTAATCTAATACGACTAATGGCCTTATAAGAAGACATGTGCATGCACAGAGAAAAGGCCATGTGAGGACACAGGAAGAAGGTGACCACCTGCAAGCCAAGGAGAGAGGCTTCAGAAGAAACCAAATCTACAGACACCTTGATCTTGACTTCTGGCCTCCAAGACTGTAAGAAATACATTTCTGTTGTTTAAGCCACCCAGTCTGTGGTATTTTGTGTGGCAGCCTGAGCTAAGACAGAGAGAAGAGGTTTGATGCCATGTCCTGCTGTGGATGGGGGGTTGATTTATCCACTGCCCAGGACATATTTAGGTAGGAATGGAAAGAGTTGTCAGGCAGCAAAACTGCTCTTGTGGAATGGTAGGTGTCGGGTTGCCACTGAGAGACACTGGAATGCACCTATACTCTCTATTTAGAAGTCAATTCGGGTGTTGATGGAGGAATTTCTCCCCCACTTTATGAGGTGGTGGCAGTGGGAGACCTGGTATGCATTTATCCAGCAGAGAGAAAAAAATAGCAAGTCAATGGATCATTGTTCGTGAACTGAAATCCTAGTTCTGCCACCACCCAGCTGTGTACCCCTGCACCAGGCTCATCTCAGTGCCTCCTCTTCTATCTCTAAAACAAAATCATTGGATAAATCAGTGTTCCCAAAAGTTGGTCACTAAAGTACTTGCTACAGAATGTTTGCCACACTCATATGCCGATTGAACTGTTATCTCCTGGATTCGTTTCCTAGAATTGCTGTAGCAAATTACCATCACTGAGGTGTCTTAAAGCAACAACAATTTATTCTCTCATAGTTCGGGAGTCGTAAAGGCTGAAACCAAGGTGTTGGCAGGGCCAGGCACTCTCTGAAGTTTCGAGGGAAGATTCCTCCTCTGCCTCCTCCAGCTTCTGGTGGTTCCTGGAGTTCCTTGGCTTGTGGCAGCATCAGCTCAGTCTCTGTCCCCATCTTCTCACGGCTTTGTCTCCCCTGCCTCTTGCCCTCTTTCATAAAGATGTCAGTCATATGGGATTAAGAGCTCAGTCTTCTGTATGTCATATATACTATGCTTAGCTTATACTATATAGTTTACTGTTATTACCCATTTAATTCAGATTTCCAGAGAAGAGACTGTATTCAAAATGCCTCATACAGTAACTGGCACAGAGCACACAATCCTCCCCATATGTTTCTGCATCCTCTCCTCCTCTTATAAGAACACAAGTCATTGCAGTTGGGGCCCACCCTAAATCCAGTTTATCATCTTGAGTTTAACTTAATTACAACTGTAAAAATCTCATTTCCACATTCACAGCTCCTAGGGGTTAGGACTTGGGCATATCTTTTCAGAGGACACTATTCAGCTCACTACATAAGCCAAATATTTTTATTATATTAACCTTAAACCAGTCCCTCTTTTACTTGCCTTGTAATATACATGAAGCTACAGGTTTGATGTGTTCACTATATTTTCCTTAAAAATATTTTTAAAATATATTTCAAACCTGCAGAGTAAAAAAATTAAACTAACATAATGAACACTTGTGTATCTACCTTTGGCTTAACAAATCTTAGTATTTTGCAATATTTGTTTCAAATCTTTTTTCTTTCAAGATATAAAATGTCATAGAACTATGTTAGGCTGGTTTTGTATTCTTTCAGATCCCATTCTCCTCCCCAGAGGCAACTACTCCTTAAAGTTGGTATGTATTACTCCTATTCATGTTTCTATACTTTTTATGATGTTAATATGTCATATAACATATATATCTGTCATACATAATCTCAAATCAATCTGGACTCCCATGATTGTTGCAACACTGTTCACAACAGCTAATATTTGGATGCAATCTAAGTGTCCATCAACAGCTGAATGGATAAAGAAAATGTGGTACATATACACCATGGAGTACTATTCAGCCATGGAAGAGAATGAGAGCCTGTCATTTGCAATAACATGGATGGAAGTGAAGATCATTATGTTAGGTGAAATAAGCTAGGCACAGAAAGACCAACATTGCATGTTCTCACTTATTTGCGGAATCTAAAAATCAGAAAAATTGAACTCATGGAGGTAGAGAGTAAAACGATGGTTACCAGAGGCTGGGAAGGGTAGTAGAGGATTTGGGGTGAGGTAGGGATGGTTAATGGGTACAAAAAAATAGAAAAAAATGAATACAACATATTATTCGATCACACAACTGGGTGACTATAGTCGGTAATAACTTAGTTGTACATTTTTAAATAACTAAAAGACTGTAATTGGATTTTTTGTAACACAAAGGATAAATGGTTGAAGAGATGGATGCCCCATTCTCCATGATGTGATTATTTTACATTGCATGTCTGAATCAAAACATCTCATGTACCCCACAAATATATACACCTATCATGTACCCCAAAAAATAAAAAATAAAAAAAATTCTCAGATTACATATTTTTAATCTTAGGTAAATACTATCATTATACTCTTCATTTTGAAACTTGATTTTATCATTCAACATTATGTTTTTGAGATTTATCCATGTTGCCACTTGTATCTATAGTTCATTTATTTAACCAAAATTTGGCAAATTTTTTCTATAACTAACCTGATAGTAAATATTTTTGGCTTTGCAGGCCATATGGTCTCTACTGCAACTACTCATGAGACTTTGCTGTTGTAGTATGAAAGTAGGCATAGACAATATGTTAATGATACTTATTGGAGCATAACTGTGTTCCAATAAAACTTTATTTATGAACACTGAAAAATGATTTTCATATAATTGTCACCTGTCATGAAAAAGTATTCTTCTTTTAATTTTTTTCAACCATTTACAAAAATAGGTAGTAGGCTGGATTTGGCCCAAAGTTTGCCAAACTGTGGGTTAAGCGATCTCCAAGTTGCCAGCAGGAATTCTGAAAGTCTGTACGTACACGTGCTTGATGCCCCTCTCATGATCTGACGTGAATGAGGCAGGATCCCCCACCAACCCATTGTTTCACACACTGTGGGACCCCTGGCAGTCCTGTGAGCATAAATGGCTCTGGTTGGCTCCCTCAGAGGAAAAGCTGCAGAGGTAGGCTAAATCCCACACTAAATGGGGATCTATGTCTGAAGAAGCTGAGGGTAAAAAATGACAGAAAAAGGCAGAATCATCTTCAAGAAAGTATTTTAGAATCTCAAAATCCCATGCAAGAATGACCCACCTAGAATCAGATACTAAGAAAACTTCTGGGGAGACTGTGGGTAAACGGCAGGTATGAAGAAGGAAAAAGAGCCTCGGCAAATCAGCACACACCCTGGTGCCACATAGTGGGATACAGTCACCAGGATGTGGGCACATAGTTGGTGAATTGTATCTCCCCTTATGAGGTTTGAAATTCTTCCATTAAAGGGTCATCTACTGCATTTAGGCACTGTTCTCTGGCATAATAGAGTTTATTGACCACAGATTTCTCTTGCACTCAGAACTTTTATTTGGTAGACAGCATAAGTAAAACCAGCCCACATGACTTGAACAAAAGGGAATCCTGTAACATGGGGATCCCGTAAGTGAAAAGTTCACAAGTAGAAGAGTTTTCAGGAAGAACTGGAAGCAGAAGCTTAAATAATGTCACTAGAATTTGGTTTTCCTCTGTATTACTCAAGTCATTTTCCTCCATAATTAGTGTGATTGTCATCAAGCTCCTCCCTTCTGATCTCATAATGCTTGCTAGTAGCTCTTGTCACATCTCATTGGCTCCAGTGGGATAATGGGAACATTTATGAACCAATCACTATGTTCAGATAAATTCAAGGCTTTGATTAGCCTAGCCAGAGTCACATGCCTGGATGCAGAGAAGGAATTGGTTTCATCTGAAGCACACAGATTGTTGCCTAGGAATAGGGGTTCATCACTAATGGAAAATTGGGAGCTTCTACAAAAGGTAGAACATATGTATGGCTGGATTGTCAAAATACAATCAATGTCCACACTGAAATGACTCTTTCATGGGTAAATTCCTGAGTGATAACCTCAGAGTCAGAAGAGGAATAATAGATAGAGGCATTGTTCAAGGAAGACTGGTCTGGATGGGAGCTCTGGATCACCCTCTGGAGGTGAGGAAATCCAAAAGGGAAAAGGACAGGCCTGGGAACCAGAGACCCGAAGGGCATTGCCAGTATTCTCAGCCCCCATTGTTGTGGACACTTCCATGATGATGGCAGGCCCCAAGGGGTGGTAAGGGTGATCTTTTCTATTGGAGAAGTCATACTTGTCCTTCAGGACCCAGCTCAAAAGTCACCTCCTGGACTTTTGGTTTTAGTTCTTACATATAAAGGGATTGGAAGTCATCATTCTCATCCTTACAACAACAAAAAGGCTAGCAAACCAAAAATTAATGGCTTTTCTTGAACTTATTAGAGAATTAAGGCTGCAAGGCAGAAATCTGAAGAGCTAAGCAAATACAGAGAAACAGTCAAGATCAGCTTACTTGGAGCAGAAGCCACTGGAGTATAAACTAGTAGGACACTTAAATGGTAGTTTTGGTGAACTGCTGGAGGTTGAGTGGGGACTAGCATAAGAGTGAGAAAATCATGGGGCCAGAAATACTCCCACGCTTTCTTGGGTTTTACCTCCAGGAACCCCACCAGATTCTCACGTGAAGAGCCAAAAAAAAGTCCCTTGTGTTTTTTTTGTGGGTGGGGGGAATTAACCATTTTGAAATATGCTCACTCTACCCTCCATAGCAAAGGCCTACTCTCCAGTGAAAAAGACTTTACTAGAACCTTATCTCACATAAGAAGAGCAATTACCAAATCTCAGCCCCTTCTAGCCTTCCTGTCTCACCTAAGGGTGGAGGAAGGAGTTGCAATAAGAAATACTTGTGAAGGTCACAGCCCAGAGGCCAAGGCCCACTAAAACACTAAGATTTAATCATAAGATTATAGAATCCCTCCCCTTATCCACAGCATACTACCACAATAACAGAGTGGCAGTTTAATAGCAGTGGAATGTAGCTGAAAGGGCTGAGAGGCTCAGATTATGTTTATTTAAGAAGTAAATTTTGGGAAAACTCAAAAACATGAGGAGAGACAAAACAAACAAACAAACAAAAAAAGCCAAGGATACAAGAGGAATTTGAAGTCCCTAATACCTATGGCTACAGAAAACATTAAACATACACCAATACTTAGCCAGATTAATATAAAACTTTACACTAAAGGCCTACTTATGTCTTGGTTCCTATTTCCCTAGATATCATATCTGGCTTTCAACAAAAAATTACAAGACACATTAAAAGACAGAAAAAACACATTCTGAAGAGATAAATCAAGCATTAGTATCAGACTTAGGTATGACACAGATTTTGGAATTATCAGATAAGAAATTTTAAATAACTACAATTAAGATCTCTCATAAAAAAGTAGATAACATACAAGAACAGATAAGGAATGTAAACAGAGAGATGATAACTCTTAGAAGAAATCAAAAGGAGATGCTAGAAATCAAAACCACTGTAATAGAAATAAAGAATGTCTCTAATGGGCTCATCAGTAGCCTGTACATGGAAGAGGAAAGAATTCATTCATTTGAAGATGTGTCCATAGAAGTTTTACAGGTTAGAATACAAAGAGCTAAAATAATGGTGAAAAAACAGAATACAATACCCAAAACTGTGGAACAATTTCAAGAGTTTTAACAGAATTCAAATTAGAAGGAGCAAAGAGGATGGAGCAGAAAAATACCTAAAGCAATAACCACCAAGAACTTTCCAAAATTAACGACATGCACCAAACTACAGATCTTGGAAGCTCAGAGGAACATCATGCAGGATAAATGCCAAACATTCTACACCTAGGAATATCATATTCAAACTTCAGAAAAAAATAAAGAGAAAGAGAAACTCTTGAAAGAAGCCAAAGAAAAACACCTTTGCCCCTACCTGTAGAAGAGCACAGATGAGAATTACAGCGGACTTCTCATCAGAAACTATGCAAGCAACAAGAGAGTGGAGTAAAATATTTAAAGTGTTGAAAACAAAACAAAACAAAACAAAAAAACATCAACCTAGACTTCTACATCCAGCAAAATAATCCTCCAAGAGTGAAGAGAAAAATGGAGACTTTGGCAGACAAACAAAAACAGGAAATTCATGACCAGCAGACATGCCCTGTAACAGATGCTAAGAGAGATTCTCCAGAAAGGAGGAACAGTACACAGGTCAGAAATGCAGATTTACATGATAAAAGGAAAAGTATCAGAAAAGACATAAATAAAGATAAAATAAAATCTTTTATTTTTCTTAATCTAATAAATAAATATTTTCTCAAAGCAATAATAGTAACAATACAGAGAAACAATACAGAGAAATACTATGTGATGATTATAACATAAACATAATTGAAATTAATCACAGCAATTTTATAAGAGATAGGTGGGAGGAATTGGACAAATTCTATTATAAAGTACCTGTACTACCTGTGAAGTATTGTACTGTTTTTTGAAAATACACTTAGATTATTTGTGAAGATATATTGCAAACTTTAGTACAACAACTAAAAAATTTGAAAAAGAAGTTTAACTGATATGAAAAAAGGGGAGAGAGAATAAAATAATATACAATGCCAATTAAAACCAGAGAATGAAAAAAAGAAGAACAAGTACAATGAATAAAAAACATTTACTAAGTTGATAGATATCAATAGATACTTCAAATATGATTGTTTTAAGTACACTGATTAAAAGACAAAAATGTCAAGCAGAACATTTTTTAAAAAAAGAAAACCAAACCAACACACACATATAGATTAAAAGTAAAATTATAACCTATTGTGTATCTCAATAGCTGAAAGAGATAATTTTAAATATTCTCAACACAAAGAAATAACTATTTGAGGTGATTGATATGATAATCAGGCTGATTTGATCTTTCTGCAATGTATACGTGTATTGAAATACCACATTGTACTTCATAAATATACAATTGTTATTTGTCAAAAATAAAATAATGCTTTCAAGTCACTTTTTAAAAAGTAAATGGGTACAAAAATGGGTACCAAATGATACCAAAGCCAGACAAAGACACCACAAGGAAAGAAAATTACAGGCCAATGTCCCTAATGAACATAGATGCAAAAGTTTTTAACAAAATAACAGCAAAAAGAATGCAACAGCACATTAAAAGGATCATTCGCCATGATCAAGTGAGATTTATCCCTGGTATGCAAGGATGGTTCAAATGTGTAAATCAATAAATGTGATATAACACATTAACAGAATGAAGGATAAAAATCACAATCACCTCAGCTGATGCAGAAAAACATTTGACAAAATCCAACATCCTTTGATGATAAAAACCCTGAGAAAATTAGGAATAGAAGAAATGCACTTCAACACAATGAAGACCATATATGACAAGCCACAGCTAACATCATACTCGGTGGTGAAAAGCTGAAAGCTTTTCCTGTAAGATGAGGAACAAGGCAAGGATGCCCACTCTCACCACTTCTATGCAATATAGTGCTGGATTTCTTACCCAGAGTAATCAGACAAGAAAAAGAAATAAAAAGCATCCAAATCAGAAAGAAAGAAGTAAAATTGTCTACTGTTTGCAGATAACATGATCTTACATAGGGAAAACCCTAAAGATCCACTAACATATGGTTAGAACTAACACATGAATTCAGTAAAGTTGCAAGATACAAAGTCAACATACAAAATTCAGTTGTATTTCTCCACATAAAATGAGCTAACTGAAAAATAAATAAAGAAAACAATCCCATTTGGAATAGCTTACAAAACAATAAAATACTTAGGAATAAATTTAACCCAGGAGGTGAAAAACCTATACACTGAAAACTATCAGACAGTTATGAAAAAAACTGAAGAACACACAAATAGAACAATATCCTGTGTTCATAGATTGAAAGAATTAATATTGTTAAAATGTCCATACAACCCAAAGTAATCTACAGATTTAATGCAATTCCTATGAAAATTTCAATGACATTTTTCATAGAGATAGAAAGAACAATCCTAAAATTCATATGAAATGAAAAAATTTTCCAAATAGCCAAAGTAATCTTGGGCAAGAATAAAACAACATTGGAGGTATCACATTATCTAACTTCAAAATATACTACAAAGCTATAGTAATCAAACCAGATACATAGACAAATGGAACAGAACAGAAAGCCCAGAAATAAATCTACACATTTATGGTTAACTGATCTCCTAAAAGGGTGCCAAGAACACACAATAGGAAAATGATCATTTCTCCAATAAATGGTTCTGAAAAAACTGAATATCTACATGCAAAAGAATGAAATTGGGCCCTTATCTCACAGCATATACAAAAATCAATTCAAAATGGATTAAAGACTTAAATATAAGACCTGAAATTATAAAACTACTAGAAGAAAACATAGGCAAAAGCTCCAAGACATTGGTCTGGGCAATTATTCTTTTAAGTATAGCCCAAATAGCACAAGTAACAAAAGCAAACATAGAAAAATGGGATTGCATCAAACTAAAATGCTTCTGCACAGCAAAGAAAATAATCAACAGAGTTAAGAGACAACCTACAGAATGAGAGAAAATATTTGTAAGCCATACATCTGATAAGAGGTTAATATTCAAAGTACATAAGAAACTCAATCAACTCCAAAGCAAGAAAATAAATAACCCAATTTTAAAATGGGCAAAAGATCTAAATGGACATTTCTCAAATGAGGACAAACAAATGGCCGTCAGGTATCTGAAAAGGTGCTCAATGACACTAGTCATCGAGAAAATGCAAATCAAAACCACAAGGTATCACCTCATATCTTAGAATGGCTATTATCAACAGGACAAAAGATAACCAGTGTCAGTAAAGATGTAGAGAAAAGAGAACCCTTGTACACTGTTGGTAGGACTGTTCCTTAATGTATGCACATTTTAAAAATTAGGAGTTTTGGGAATCCCTGGAAAGAATGCAGATGTGACGAGAGAATTTTATGTGTAATATAAGTGTATGAAGCAATCTCAGTGAAAGGAGTGGGAGAAAAGGTGCTGACCTAAGTAACTTTGGAAATGAGCAGAGTCTGTAAGACTAAGGGCAAAAGGAACTTCACATAAGCTTTGTACTGTAGTTGAAAAAGTTATTTCCTACATGAGCACAGGTTAACAATTCTGAAACCACTGTACATGTATACCAGAATTGAACAATTAAGTAAATGAATGGTGGATGGTTGGAGCTAGGTTTCTTGCTGTTAGAATGAGAACTTACAGAAAAGCAAGGAGAGGAGGCTAGAATGATTCATGTGGTAAGAGACATCAGTATCAACTCATCTTTAGCCTGGTATAAATATAGATATTTATGCACTGAAATACTTATTGATATATGCATATACAAGGGCTAATATACACATGTTTTCTTTCTCTGTCAGCTAAGAGGTCCTACAAGCAATGACACCCCATGACAATGAAAATACCCAGTGCCCAGATCTTGGTTTCTAATATCAAAAAAAAAGAAACCAGGGCTCCTCTGAGAAATGGCTGATTCTAGGACAGGAGTAGGAAATGTTTAAAATGATCCTGGAGTGTCTTGAAGTGCCAAAAAGTGAGAAAGTTAAAAAAAAAAAACCAAAACTACATTGAAAGGGGTATGTTAAGTGGACACAGCAGCTAACTGAAAGAATTCCTAATGCCCCAAACTGGAAGAATTTGAGCAACGAAATAAAAAAGTATTGCCTTATAATCTAATGTATAAAATAAATATCCATGAATCCATACTGATATAAATAAATGATTGAATAAAGAGAAGAGACAAATCTTTCTTGCAAGAGAATTCAAAATAATTTATGTGCTTGGCTCCTAACAAGAGGAAGAATAATTCTTCACTCCTTAAATATATGCTGGACATAGTGACTCCCTGCCAAAGAATACAGTATAGAAAGGAGGGAAGGAGGTGGAGATTAACTTTACAGTGGAGAAACCTGAAAAACACTACCTAGCCAGGTGACGAAGTTCAGTATCAACAGTGATAAGTCACACTGATAGCATGTACCATAAATAGATGTGTTGAAAAAGCACTTTACTTCTGTGGTCTTCCTCCCAAAAGTTCGTAACTCGTCTATAATCATGAGAAAATACTAGATAAATTCTCATAGAGGGGTATCCTACAAAACACTTGACAGTACTCCTTGGAACTGTCAAGGTCATCCAAAGGGAAGTTCTGAGAAACCATTATAGCCAAGAGGAGCCTAAGGAGATATGCTGACTAAATATAATCTAGTGTCCTGGATGGGATCCTGGAACAGAAAAAGACATTAGATAAAAACTAAGGAAACCTGAAAAAGCATGGACTTTAATCATAATTTATGATCATTAAAATTGGCTCATTAATTGCAACAAATGTACCATACTAATGTAAGATGTTAATAACAGGGGAAGCTGGGTGAGAGGGAAACTCTCTGTGTTTCTATATGGAAACTTTCTGTGTTATCTTCTCAATTTTTCTGTAAACCCACAACTGTTCTAAAAAATAAAGTGTATTGAAAACAAAATTACTTCCTCCCTGAAGTCCTCTTCCTCTCCCAAGATCCCGTGGGACTTGGTAGCTCTGTCTACTGTGGCACTGACCACATTTGCACATATCTATCCCCAGCAGTTCCTAAACCTCTGCCACAGCACCATCCCTGCCATCGTTTGAGAAAAGGGGATTGCATTTTCTGAGAACTGCTTTAAAGACAACAACCTGTGCTTGCACGCAGATGTCCTGGTCTCTTCCTGAAATAGCCCATCCCACTTCCTGTCACCAACTCCAAGGACACTGCTGTCTCCATTAGGGGACTTGGGTGTCCCATATGGACTGACACCTTCCCTTCAGAGGCCAGGGATCACTTTGTCCCATTCCAAGATGAAGCTCCAGGACCAGAATCCAGTTAAGCTCCTTCCCCTTTTGCCCAACTGCTCTCCACATCCTCTCTGGGGCTCAGGGACCCTCTCTGCCTCAATGTCGATCAGTTGCCTAGAATCAGGAATGCAAGCTTTAGTTGGGATTGTTTTCCCCACCTCCTGAAGCAGTTAAGAGGTTCTATTTTTAAAGCCCTTGGTTTCTGTCTGTCTCACTCAGAGGGTGGCTGGTGCTCCAGGACTCTGCTCAGGATAAATGCTCCATCTTTTGCTCTTCTCTCTCTCCTCGGCTTTTATGCCATTGCCAATATCATCCTCCCCCTGGTGCTGTCAGGGAAGCTGGGCTCGTAATTCTTCCAGGGAAGGCATTAGAAAGAAAGAAATTAAGTTCAATCAAAGTGTCAGGCCTGAATTGTTTGTGTGTGGAGGTGCAGGTGAGAGGAGCTTAATAAGTTCACCTCTGTGCCTCAGTCTTCCCCTGTCTTCTCTCCCCTCACCACCCCACCATACTGTAGGCACTTGACCTTCATTAGGTGACCAGAGGGGCTAATCAAATAAACTATATTTAGTATCAGCAGCCGATCATAGCAGCAGTCTCAAGAGGATAGACTTGGCTACAGGAACACACATACACACACACACTCACACAACACATACATGCACACTCACATGCACATACACACATATATACATATATACACACACATATACATACACAAATACACACATATACACATGCATACACACATGCACACACATACACATAGACACACATACATACACACACACAAATATACACATACACACATGCACACACATATATACACATACACACATGCACACACATACACACACACAGAGCAACCACTGAAGTCTTTGTAACACAATAACACGGGCTAAGACCCAATTGTCTTGGTGTTCCCCTCAGCCAGCTCATCTCTGCCAAGGCTTCTTGACCCACCTTAACGCTGGTGAGGCTGAAGTCTATTCCTTCAGTTCAGACCTGTTCTCTGGCCTCCAGACACTGATATCTTGCTGTTTGCCATTGACATGTAATACCTCAAAGGAACCTCGAATTCCACATGTCCTCACTGACTTCACTACCCCTCCCACCATTTAATTCTTCTCTTGAGGAGTGGCAGTGCATAGCATAACCAGAAATCTCAGAGAAATCAGAGACCACCCCCCATGCCTCTCTCCCTGCGCTGCATCCTAATCCATCACTAAATCCTCAGGATTTAGCTCCTAGATAGCTTTCAAATCCATCTAGTGTTCTCTAACCTCACTGTCACGGCCCTAGTCCACCTGCCTTTATCCCTGAGCCTGGTGGCCGTCACAGCCTCGCCAGTATCTGCCTGCTTCCATTCCTGTCCCCGTCCAGGCCATCCCCTTCCCCACAGCCCCCATGGCGTTCTGTAGGCGTACAGACAATCATAGCGCTCCACTGCTTTAAATCTTCCCACACGGGCCCATTCCTCTCAGAATGAAGGCCTAAATCCTCACCCTGGCCTGCCAGGACTTCCACGATCTGACTCCTGCAGCTCTCCAGCCTCATCCTGACCTCTTTCCCGCCCTTACTTTTGGGGCAACACTATCCCTTCCTCAGTCTTTCCAGTGTTTCCACAGATACATGATATTTTCTACCCTTGGGGTGTTGCCCATGCTATTCTTTCTACCTGGAATATTCTCTCCCCACCCAATCTTGGCCTAGCTAATTCCTAACTTCAAATCTCAGCTCAACATCACACTCCCTGAGAGCTCATTGTTCTTCATGTAGGCATTTGCTCCATAGTATTTATAACTCTTTGTGATTATGTAACACAATATTATTATTGAATTAAGGTGTACCTACTAGCTTGAGAGCAGGGACAGTGTCTGGTTCATGCTGTAGTCTAGGCCCCTGGAACAATGTCTGGCTCATTGTAAGGGTTCAATAGCTGCTTTTTTTTCCTTTTTTCTTTTTTTTTTTAAATTATACTTTAACTTCTGGAGTGCATGTGCAGAACGTGCAGTTTCGTTACGTAGGTATGCCTGTGTCATGGTGTTTGCTACACCCATCAACCCGTCACCTAAATTAGGTATTTCTCCTAATGTTATCCCTCCCCTAGCCCCCCACCCCCTGACAGGCCCTAGTGTGTGATGTTTCCCTCCCTATGTCCATGTGTTCTCATTGTTCAACTCCCACTTATAAGTGAGAACATGCGGTGTTTGGTTTTCTGTTCTTGTGATAGTTTGCTGAGAATGATGGTTTCCAGCTTCATTCATGTCCCTGCAAAGGATATGAACCCATCCTTTTTTATGGCTGCATAATATTCCATGGCATATATGCACCACATTTTCTTTATCCAGTCTATTATTGATGGACATTTGGGTTGGTTCCAAGTCTTTGCTATTGTGAATAGTGCCGCAATAAAGATACATGTGCATGTGTCTTTATAGCAGAATGATTTATAATCCTTTGGTATATACCCAGTAATGGGATTGCTGGGTCAAATGGCATTTCTAGTTCTAGATCCTTGAGGAATCACCACACTGTCTTCCACAATGGTTGAACTAATTTACACTCCCACCAACAGTGTAAAAGCGCCTCTATTTCTCCACATCCTCTCCAGCATCTGTTGTTTCCTGACGTTAGAATGGTGATCATTAAAAATGGCTGCCTTTATATAAATACATGGGTCCTCCTAAGAACTCTGACAAGTAGGATTTTATTATCCTTTTTCATATCTGGCTCAGAAATACTCTACAACTTACCCAGGTCACACAACTGTTTGTAACAGAGACAAGCTTTGAACAAGACCTAGATGCCTCTAAAGCCCATGCTCCTGATCAGTATTTATACTGCCTTGTCCCTCTTCATTCATGGGACCTATGGGCCAGGTATGTCCTGAGACTTCCTTCCTTCTGACCAAACACTACTCATGCAGGGGGAGAGGGTAACGAACCCCACAGAGCCAGGGCGTGAGAGTCAAGACATACACAAATCCCATGGAGAAAGCACTTGCCTTATTGGTCACCCAGCATATCACCACATGTGCACACCTTTTGTTAGTCTTATGAATAATAACTAACTTTTACTACAAATGGCCAAAAAACATATGAAAAATGCTCAACATCACTAATGATCAGGGAAACACAAATCAAAAGCACAATGTGATACCAACTTACTCCTGCAAGAATGGCCATAATCAAAAAATCAAAAAATGGTAGATGTTGGCATGGATGCGGTGAACAGGGAACACTTCTACATTGCTGATGGGAATGCAAACTAGTACAATCACTATGGAAAACAGTGTGTATATTCCTTAAATAACTAAAAGTAGAACTACCATTTGATCCAGCAATCCCACTGTTGGGTGTCTACCCGAGGAAAAGAAGTCATTATATGAAAAAGATACTTGCATGTACATGTTTAAAGCAGCACAATTCACAATTGCAAAAATGTGGAACCAACCCAAATGCCCATCACACAGCAAGTGGATAAAGAAACTATGGTACATATATACAATGGAATAGTACTCAGCTATAAAAATGAATGAATTAATGACATTCACAGCAACCTGGATGAAATTGAAGACTATTGTTCTAAGTGAAGTAACCCAGGAATGGAAAATCAAACATCGTATGTTCTCATTCATGAGTGGGGGTTAAGCTATAAGCATGCAAAGGCATAAGAATGACACAATGGACTTTGGGGACACAGGAGAAAAAGGTGGGAAGGGGGTGAGGGATAAAAGGCTACAAATCGGGTTCAGTGTATACTGCTTGGGTGATGGGTGCACCAAAATCTCACAAATCGCCACTAAAGCACTTACTCATGTAACCAAACACCACCTGTTCCCCAATAACCTACAGAAATAAAAAAAATTAAGAATAATAACTAACATTTGCTGGGTGCCTACTGTGTGCCTTGCACCATTTTAAGTGTCTCACATATTCTTTTAATTAAGCCTCACCACCATCTGATGACGTGGCCATTATTATCATCTCCATTTTCAGAGGAGAAAACTGAGGCCCACACAAAAGAATAAATAACTTACTGAAAGCTACACAGCTGATCAGGGCAGAGCTGGAATACAAACCCAGACAGGCTATGCCTCAAGAGCCCACATTTTCAGCCATCACTTCAACCAGAGGAACTTACTTGGCTCCGCTGTCTACAGTTTTGGGCAATCAAGATGCCCAGTCTGCCACTAGATGAAGCTATCTGGGTTTGTATCCCAGCTCTGCCCTGATCAGCTGTGTAGCTTTCAGCAAGTTATTTATTTTTTGTGTGTGGGCCTCAGTTTTCTCAAGTGAAAAATGAAGAGTCCTCTCTCCAGTGACATTAAATGTTGAGCTTAGTGACACAAGAATAAAGATCACTATCGTTGATACATCCTGAAGGTGGGATCCCAAAGGCACTGTCATCATTCCTGTCCCCTAGAACCCACAGCTCAGAGGTGTCCTTCTGCTCCCTGTCTTTTCCTGAGCCCACTTCTTTAGCATTCACTTCAATGCTGTGTGCTGCCCAAGGGCATAGGAAGAAATTTCTTATTGCCTAAAATAGCCAATTTCTGTTCTTTGCAACCAGAGTCCTCATAGAACTCCCAGTTGAGGCTCAAATCATGGACTATGGCCTTTGATTATCTATGTCAGGTTTTCTTACACTTGGAAATTAAGCCAAGATTCTAACAAAAAAAAAGAGGGCAGCAAGGAGCTCAGCGCCTGTCACAGGGAAGCTCAAGGTGGTGGTGGAGAAAGGACAGAGGCCTCCTAGACCAGGAGGGGGATCAGGGATGCATAGCCCAGGAATGGGTGTGAGAAAGGCAAGAAGGAGGATGCTCACATTCAAGGGGGCAAGCAGATCCAAGAGTGGCATTGGGCAGGGAGGGACAGCAGACAAGGTGGCTTTGGCAGTGTGAAGGGCCAAATCAAAATGACAAGAGTCAGGTGGGCAGGCTCTCCAGCAGGTACAGTTTGCATAAGGGCCTTTGTGAAGCCACCTTCATCATCCGTGCAGAAGCCAGGCAGAAACACAGTGTGCAGCAATGGGCTGTCACCATTAAGGCAGAAAGTAAAGGATGCAGTAACCACATGGCCTGCCTCCCAGGCATCCTATGGAGAGGTGAACGTGTTAGCCAATACAGGCAGGAAGCCCCTTTCTCCTGCAAAACACACTGATGCTAATTACACTTCTCAGATGAACTCCTCAGTATTACAGAAGTAACATCATTTGTATAATCAGATTTCACTATGGGAAATAATAAGTAACCCCATTTCCCTCCCACATTCCACTCCACCCTGAAAACGACACACAATCAGAGGGAAAGATGAGATGCTGATTCAGCAGATGTTGATTCACTGCCTCTATGCCATCACCCACGCCAGGTGTTGGGAGCAATTGTTTACAAAACTGGGCTGCAAATCAAAATTCACACATAGGACTTGTAAAACTGCAGCGGGTCCGGACCCAGCCGAGAGCTACTGGATCAGAATATTGGGAGCAGGAACCAGCAGGTGCACTTCACACAAGCTACTGGGTGAAGCTACTGGCTGAAGAGTGGATGAGGCCAGAGATTTAGCGAGGTAGAGTGGGATGCAGGACAGATCATAAAGGGCCATGACAAATAGCTTAAATTTTATTGTAAATGAGCAGGAAACCCATTTGGAAGTTTAGCAGAGGAGTGCCATGATCTGACTCACATGCTGTGGCTGCGGTGGGGAGAATAGATGTAGGACAACAAGACAGCAGGCCACGAGACAAATGAGGTGACTGCCATTGTCCAAGGGGGAGGTGATGGTGGCCTGGATCAGCTGACTTTTGGGTTTATTTTAAAGGTAAAGCAGATATGACTTTGGGGAGGGATTGATATCAAGTGTAAAAGAGTAAGATGAGTTCAGGATCATGCCAGAGTGTCTGGTCTGGGCTACCAGAAGCATGGGGTTACCATTAACTGAGAAAGAAAAGACTTTGACAGGAGCAGCTTTGGAGACAGAAGACCAGGGGCTCCATTTTAAACATGGTATATCTGAGATGCATGTTAGCCATGTGAGTGAATATGTGGGGTGAAGAGTTGGGTATCAGAGTCTAGGGTTACGATTGAGGCTGGGTGGCCCTTTAACTTTCTGTGCTATTTTTCAACTTTCATTTGGAAATCTTCCTCCTTCTTCTACACACACACACACACACACACACACAAAATCCTTGAGGCTTAAATGAAGTGGACTCCACCCTCTAACTGGATGAGGGGGAAATGACTTAGACCACCAATTCGAACCTGCATCGCCTTTCCATAGAAATGGTTTTAGAGATTGGCATAAGATTCCTTTACAATTTCTTCCACAAAAGATTCCTTTTCTTCTGTGGAAAAAAGACACATTTGTGACATAATCAAATAACAATACCAGGGTGCATGAACATGAGAACTTTTCAAAGACTTTTGAGATGGAGGACTTAAAGCAGAGACAATGAAAGGGTTGGAGCTTCCGCAGCTGTGTTGTGACTGTGAGGAGTGAAGGGAACTGAGTGCATGACACAGACAGAGACCAGGCATGAATGATCAAGTTATGTCTGCAGTGATCTTTGTCTTTCATACTTACTTTTCTGTTATATGAGCCACCAGTAAATTCTCTTCTAAAAGAAAAAAACCTTCCAGGTCTGCCATAACTCATCTGTGGACTGGTATTTGGAAATAACTGTGGTCTATATGTGGTCCTATGCCATCACAACTCAAGGGTGGTGTGCAAACTCGTAACATGGGAGCTTGTTAGAATCGGGAAATCTCGGGCCCTAGCCCATATCAAAGGAATGAGAATCTTCCTCTTAATGAGATCTCCAGATGATCTGTATGCATGAATAAGCATTATTAGGCCACAAGGAGCTTGTGCTCTTCTGCAGAAAAAAAGACACATTTGTGATATAATTAAATAACAATGCCAGGGTGCATAAGCATAGGCAAAATTGCCTTGGGAGCAATAGTAATAACAACTCTACTATTTACTGTACACTAACTCTGGGAAGGAGCTGCCCATCTCACTATCAGTTGGCTCCACAGCAATGCAAAGAAATACCAGCTGACTAATGGTATGGGATCCAGCCATAGCTGGCATACAGCTGTGAGCAAAGAAGAGCCTTTGGAGCATGCTTCAGGAGGCCATCTCACAATTCTAACAAAGACCAAGACATGCTCAAAATTATGTTACACCATTCAGTAAAGTACAGACATTTGCTTTTGAACCCCTGTGGAAATTCTAGTTCCCATTTTCATAGGTAATGACTTATCAATCCTAATAGAACTAGACATTATTGCTCAATTCATTTTAACAGATGAGCAAACCAAAGCTCAGAGATGTTAAGCTCTCCACCTAAAGTCACACAGCCAGGAAGTAGCCAACCTCACATGCATTCCCCCTTCTTTAGTAACAGCTGCTCCCAGATAAGGCTACCTCTTCCCAACTCCATCTCCACCCCCACCTGGCTCCATGCTTGGCCAATTAGCTCATTTCTTTTTCTGTGACCATAGAGATTGGTTCTGGGAATGCACATGACTTAGAGTTAGTTGAATATCCATCAGCTGTGGAATTTTTGCTGGCACTGTAGGGGAGAAAAGTGCTCTTTTCCTAATGAGAAAACTAGGCAAGGAGAATGTGAGCCTGTTATTGCTGGAGTCAAATTGTCACAATTAAGGACCTGCATGTGTGAAAAAGGGCTGATTTCTGATGACGTATTTAAGCATCTGGATTCAGCCATACCTGAATTCAACACCCCTTGGATTATTTGGTTCTGGGAGTGAGTAAATTCTTTTGGGAGGGTGGTACTAAAGCCAGTTTGAGCTGAGTTTCAGTCATCCGAAACCACAAGAGTCCTGAGTACAGTTATAAAGTCAGTCTTCAAAACCAGCTCTGCTTCAAAGCCTATTCTCTTAATCAGTGCTTGCTACTCTGCCATACAACAGAGGTGAAATCCATAAAGGTCATGAAAATTGACTTGGATCATGAGGCACTTACAATGGTGTGGGAGTGGCTTAATGCAAGTGAAATAGACAGCCAAGCCCCTAACTTTACTTTCTTATCCTTCTCTGTACTACGCTCTCTTGTGCTGGACTGTGGGTGAGGCAGGCTCCCCACCTGGTTTTTCTACAGGACCTGCAGAGCAGAGCTGCTGCTGGGCAGGCACGCAGAGTTTCTGAGGTCAGCATTGTCAAACCAATGTTTTGATTGACAACTCCAAGCCACCTAGGTATTTCTGTGGTGGATATTTTACAGTCTGAGGATAAGTATCTTTTCTCTGCAGCTTTAGACTCACATTGCTGCTATTTCTGCCCCCACTGCTCCCTTCTCCCATCTTGGGGAGAGTCACGAAGCTGCTTCTGCCTTGTGCATGACTCTTCAGGCCTCACTCTCATTCCTGAGTCCTCACCTCACCACCCACTTCTGCTCCATGTTGAGCAACAGCTCCAGGAATGACATCCAGGCTGCTTTTCACCTCTGCCCCAGACGAAAGCCCATCTGCTTCTTGTTCTCTGTTTCCCACTTGCAGGATAACTTCTGCAAGAAAAAATTCAATAATTCACAGCTAACTTCAGTTTTCCCTAGCGCAATCACATGCTCGAGCTGAATTATGCAATTTTAACAGCAGATATTAACAAGGAAAAGGCCCGTTTATTGGGCATGTGGCTAAGAGACCAGTTTTCCAGCCCCTTGAGCTCACAGCTCCTGATGCACTTCCCCTCAATATGAAGATGGTTTCTGGTGGGTGACATGTTTAATGGCTCCCATGGACCTCAGCTTCTCCTGAGCTCCTGAGGAGAGGGACTAATGAGGAGATGGCTCTGCTCTGATGGAGCAGAAGCCCTGAGCTCTGGGGACCAGGACTGTATGGCTGGTTTGCCATTCCATTATTCATACATGAATCAAGCCCCTACTATTCTAGGCTCTCTCCCAATCACTGGGAATAAAGTAAGGCACAAGACAGCAAGGTTCCTATCCCCAGGGAGGCAGAGAGGCAGTAAACAAGTGAACAGATAAATGTGCATTTTCCAGGGTCACAACTGCCATAAGGAAAATAAAGCAAGGCAGTATGATAGAGCTCAGTTGGTAAAGAAGAGGTGTCTCAATATTAGACAGAGTGATCAGGATGGCCCCTCACTGCAAAGGTGACTTTTTAGCTCAGATACAAAAGTAGAGAAGAAAATGGCCGCAGCAATAAGTGGGAGATGGAAGAGTATCCCTTGCCCATAAAGGATCGACAGGTGAAGATTCTGGGACAGGACACAGCTTAGCATATTCCAGGAACTAACAGAAATCCAGAATGAGCTAATTTGCAATAGAGTAAAACAATAGAGGATGATGTCTCAGAAGTCAGCGGAGGCCCCATCATGGAAGGCTTGGAGGCTACTATAAGGAGTTTTCGTTTACGTTGGATAATTTTAAGCAGAAGAGTCACTTGGCTTAGTTTACATTTTGAGAAGCTCACTTTGGCAAGTGAGGAAAAAATGGGTTAAGAAGAGTCCAAAGAAGGCTCACAGCCAGGCTCAAGCATGTAATCCCAGCACTTTGAGGCAGGTAGATTGCTTGAGGTCAGGAGTTTGAGACTAGCCTGGCCAACACATTGAAACCCCATCTGTACTAAAAAAAAAAAAAAAAAAAAAGTAGCCAGGTGTGGTGGCTCATGCCTGTAGTCCCCAGGCTGAAGCAGGAAGGTCATTGGAACCTAGAGGCAGAAGCTGCAGTGAGCCGAGATCAAGACACTGCACTCCGGTGGGCAACAGAACTAGACTTCACCCCCCCATCCCACCCCCTACCACTCCCCCAAAAAAAACAAAAACAAAGAAGACTCCCATCAGATCTCTAAGAGCTAGCCATCAATGGCTTTTTCTGTGGGCTGGGGCTATAAGGCAGGATGCTAGTGACAACTTTAAGCTGGAAATGCAGACACAAAGACCCTTATTGCTGTCTGTGGAGCCTTGCGTTGCATAGACTTCAAGCTAGCATGGGACCCTAGAGGCTGTGTGGTGTCACTCCTCGGGGAACAGACTTGTTTCTGCTCAGCCTGGATCCCAACTTTTCGTGACAGAGACAGGGACATATTTAGGCAATCAAGGAAAACAGCTGCAAAACTTCACAGCCTCAAAGAGCACCACTGTCACTCACTTTGATGCAGGAGGTTATTGAGGCCCACATGCTTGTGAACCTGCCAAGTAAGTCCCCACTTGGGAGGCATCAAGAGCCCAGAGTGGGAGGAAGAAAATGCACCAGACACCCAGATGCCATGTGAGGATGAGCTGTGAGTTCGCACCCACAGCTCAATTGGTATTGTTAACATGCCCTCTCCCTCAGCACCTTCAGAATAAGTAAATAATCCATCTACCTGAAATGAACTCCAAAAAGAGAGAAAGAGAGAGAGCATTTGGAACATTTGCTGAGACCTAAATTGACCAACTTTGATCAAGATGAGTTAGTAAAATAGCAGGCTCCTCATCAGCTGCATTTTAATGCCATATTTGGAGCCACTCAGTCATTATAAAATCATCTGAACTTCTCAGCAGAAGTACACATTGGGGAGTTTATTTTTGAGTCTCTCAGAATACAAAGGAGAGTCTTTCCAATTCAAGATCTGGGCAGAGCACACAGCTTCCTTTTAAATGAGGAGGAAGAAAATGCCCAGTTGCCGCTCCTTTGTTAGTAATTCCCTCTTCCCTCTTTGAAAGTTTCCCTGAAAGTGTGCAGTAATTTCTGATGATGGAAGAAAAGGCTCTTGAGCCTCACCTGAGTAAGCAGGTTGCTGCGGCTAGCAGAGCATTCCAGAGACCCTTTATCAGGCCGAACTCCCAACTGGACACTCGGTCTGAGAAATGTAGGGGGTTGGCAGAGTCTTTGATTTTATTTAGAAGAAACCAGCCAAGCCCACTCCACCTCCATGATCTGCAGGAGAACCCAAAGCTATGATGGGATTTCAGAGTTGATTCTGCTTCCAGCCAGAACAAAAACCCAGTGACCTTATGGCCATCCATGAACAAGGAATTACCATTGGCCAAGACCCTGTATGGCTACTTTTTACATCTGGCCAGTGTGCCAGTACCATGGGAAAGCCTGCTGGTTAGCACTCTCTGATCTTTGTTACCTACCACTATCACTAAGGCAGCAATGCCCATTCATTGCCACAGGCTGAATGGCTTGATTCTGGATTAAACAACCAATCAACCAATACAAAATCCCATTATTAAATGCTGGTGGAAAAAGGAGAGTATCCCTCTCCTTTAAGGAAAATAAAATATGGTACCTGCCCTCTAAGGTGCTCACAGTATGTTGGGCATGGGGACAAACAGCATACAAAAACAACTTGTGCTATAGAGTTGACTCCAGACAACAGGTACAATGCAATTCCGTTCCAAAATAAACATTTAGGGGAACAGTGAGGATTTAGAGAGGAGCACAGTGCCAAACCTGCACCCTACAATCTCACAGTCCCATGAGTCCCACTTCCAAAGTATTATACATATAATTCCTCATTCATTCATTGGATAAATACTATTCATGCTGACTGTGTTCCAAACACTGTGCTAGGCACTGAGGACACAGCTATAAACAAAGCAGAGAAGACAGATACCTTTGTGGAGTTCCCAGTCTGGTGGGCCAGGCAGATGCATTCACAATGCAACCAGTAATCCCTCCATCCATCTGTTCACACAGTCATGTGTTCACTTTCTCATGCATTCAAGGAACATTGATAGAGCATTTACCACCCCTAGCACTACGCTAGGCATTGGGCACACTGCAGGGAGCCTGCAGATGAGGGCCTGATCCTCTTGGAGGTTAGCATACAGCACAGATGTGGTTGGGGCGTGACCTGAATAGGAGAGTTCAGGTGGTCAGCAGAGGACAAGCTGATGAGTAGGGGTCAGGGAGGGCTTTGCCAATGAGGTACAGGGTATAGGAATGTGCTCAAATAGAGCACTGAGGTCAGGCTGGAGTCTGCTCAGATGAGGCACCCTGATCTCTCACCTTACACCCCTTCCTTGAAGTCTTTGGAGCTTAGCAAGATGAACAAAGATCTCCCTAGGCTCTGGGCTGTGGCCACACAACCGGAAAACCTCTGCTTAGAATCACGAGACTCTCCTTCCTGACATCAGCAGCGTTGTGTTTCCTTGCCGCCTCCTGAAGTGCAGGCAGCCTCGTCTATGCACAGCAAAGCATTTTCCCAGCAAGAAGACCTAGCAACAAATCCAAATGCCAGCCCATACATCTGATTCTGGCCTCTTTCTCATTGTCCCTGCTCACTACCTTCTCAGGATCACAGCTGGGACTTGCTGGGGACAGGCTGGGCTTAGATTGAAATGTGAAGAAGAGATAAAAGCAAGTGCAGGTACCTAGAAAGGTTTCTGCCTCTGCCCAGGATCTGGGAGCACTTCCATTTCAGCATTGTTCCTGTTAGTGATATAGGGGGTGGGAAGAGGGGAGGGGCTGAGAGGTCCAGGAAGTCCCCTGAAAGGCCCTTTCATTGGCTGTGTCCATATCCTGCAACTGTGCCAGACACAGTTTGGGTTAGCTCATGACACGATCACAGGCCACCTGCTCTGTGCCAGGCACTGTGTAGGAAGCACAGGGCCAGGCAAGATGAGGAAGACACAGTTCCCACCCTGGAGGGCTCACCCTCTGAAGGGACACAGACATGCTAACAGAGCTCTTGGTCTGATGGGAGAGCCTGCAGATATGCAGAGAACATTCATCCACAGTGGCCGATGCAAATATACAAGCAAAGGAATGAAGAGAAAAGATATTTAGGGGGTAAAATCTCCTATTCTTGTGGTTGATGTGGGTGAGGGAGATGAGTGTGCAAGAACAAGAAAGAACACAGGGTCCTTTTCCTACATCCGCCATTCAGGTTCGCTTGCTCTCTGGTTTCAGTTTTCGCATCTGTTTGATGCCGCTGGGATTACCCAGATGTTCCCATATGTCCTGTTTCTGTGATTGCGGGATACGCCAGGTGTCGATCGCTCCTTAGTATTGCTGGATTTATTCGGCACCTACTATGTGTCAGGCAGTGGTGGGCACTTTCCGGACCTTTTAGCATAGTCTTCACGACTACCCTGTTGTGAAGGCATTATTGTTCCCATTTGAAATGCGAGGACGCTGAGGCTCCCATTTGAAATGCGAGGACGCTGAGTGTGTATGTATCCGCTATGCAAAGAGATTGAGAGATCTTTGTAATCGCCCCTGGGCAACCCCCCCCCGCCCCCGCCTTTTTTTTTTTTTTTTTTTTTCTCCGTGGAATTAGCTCAAAGGGAGCTGTGCCTGAGCTTTTTCCCTCTGGAACACCACTGCCCCCCTCCCTCCGCCCACTTCCCCACCCAGAGTCAGTATTAGGTTTCAACGTTTTGTTTGAAAGCCTGTGGAGGTGACTAGGCCCAGCCCCTGCGGGAGATGGGTGGCTGGACACCAGGAGGAAGGCTTAAACTCACCGACACTGATCAGAAAAGTAAGACCTCCTGGAAGTAACACTAGACGTCTTCTAGACCACCCCTCGCATTTGTGAGTTGAAAAAAAGTAAGGTTAGGATTCGGGGAGAGTATTCTAAGGTCTCATATGAAGCCAGAGGCCAAGTGCAGGGCACATGTCCGCAGTTCAGGGTCTTTCGCCTTCCACTGGGTCCGCCCCGCCCCAGGACCCAACCTGCAATCTGTGGGAGAGTCCCACGCCTTCCCTCCGCCCCGCACTATCCCCCACCACCACCCCATTAAGGCAACAATTAAGGAGAGGGGTGAGGCTCCCTCTTCATCTGGGTAATTATGTTCTCATTAAGAGAGGATGCGCCCGGGCCCTGAGCATTAGCGCTCCAGAGCAGTTTGGAAGGCACGCTCCCAGCTCGGCTAATGGTGGAAGCGGCGGCCAGGGAGCAAGCAAGCTGGGGGGCCGGCGCGGGGCCCAGCGCAACCCAGCGCTGCTCCGCAGACAGCAGACACCACAGTGATCACCCTCGGCTCCTCGCCTGCGTGGCTCCCGGGGCGCTTAGCGCGGTGTGGAGAACCTGGGCGGAGAAGCCAGGTCTGAGCTTGTTGGGTCCTAGAAGCCTCCCTGAGTTCCCCTCACAGTACCTTTAAGCCCTGCTGGGTGCCGGAAACGCTGCGAAGAATAAGAAACAGCCTCTGCCCTGGGAGAACTGGCGGGGTGCGGGGAGGGAGGAGGCAGGCTGGTAAGAGAGGCCACACTCCAAAGTGGGAGGCCAGAGCAGAAAGGCATGAAAGGCTTCCGGAGGAGATGACCAAGGTGACCTGGGCTGGGAAGCAGCCTTCGGGACCAGGGTAAGGCTGAATGAAGGGGTGGCTTTGGAACCCCTACAGGCTTTGCTATGAAGGGGTTTGAGATGAAAGCAAGAGGCGGAGCCCAGATCCGGAAGGGCCCAAAGGATTCTAAGCATGAAAGGATGCCACTGTGAGGTGTGGGTTTCCGAATCAGTCCCCTTCCTAGCCTCTGGCTGGGGGAAGGCAGGTAGTCTCTACCTAGTGCCCCTCCTTTTCCATCTCTCAGTCTCCAAGTCTCTGGTTCCCTCCCAGCTGAAGCCCAACGCTCAGAAGGTGGCTCCCCTGCCTCTAGCAGAAGTAACACTCACCTCACCTTCACCCCAGAGGTGAGGGAGGAGCCCAACCGCACGTGCCAGGACCCTAAGGCCTCGAACCTCTAGGTCCCTGGGGAGAGCTATCCACTGCCCCACTCAGGCCACTGAGAGGCTCAGGCCTGACGGTGAGGGCAGTTTGAGAGAGAGAGAGCCCCACATCTCCCCAGGCCCTCTGGGGCAGGGACACCAGGTTAGCATGCTAAGGGCTGTGTAGGCTGTCTCTACCCCATGGAACCCACACAGAGTAAGAGACAAGCTCAGCCCCAGATGTCTCCCTTCCCAACCAGCACAAAACAAGGCCTGGTTGGAAGGTGCGGAAGGGGTGTTGAACCTCGGGGAAGCAATGCCTGTATTGTGTGGGTAGAACATCTTCCCAGGGGAGGCAGCCTTTCAGCTGGACTTCTTGGGTCCTCAGCAGGATAGGATTTTGCAAAGTGGAGGAGAGAAGGGGTGCTTCAACTTCAATTAGCAACAGCAGGTGTGGAGGCATAAAGACCACAATGGGAGGTGGAATCATCAGATGGCAAGGGAAGGGGTCAGCAGGTGGAGAAAGAAGAGGGAGGCTACAGCCCAATTAAGAAGGTTCTCCAGTACTAGGTTCGGACATTGTGGGAGGCAAGGATCCTTTCCCAGGAAGGAGGTCTGCTGAACTACAGCAGAATCAAAGGAAAATCAACCCCTCTTCTTCGAATTTGGGGACAATTCACTTCCACTGTACTCACTTTCCAGGCTCCAGAGCTAGGGCTCAGGAGTGAGTCCCAGTTCCAGGATGCACAGGCTTCCCCTGGCCTGCACCATAGCCCTAGGCCTAGCACTCAGGAGCTGCGACTTGGCAGCCAGGTACGCACAGGCTGCAGCCAGGACTCACTCACCCAGGCAAAAGAATCTGCAGACTCCCGGTCTGGGAGCAGAGGAGGGCTGGATCCACAGAGCAGGAGGAACTCTGAGAGGTGTTTAGATTTCTCCCTGTCTTTATATAAATGGGCAAATTTAGGACCTGAGAGCGGACTTGCCAAAGTCACTCCACCGGGACACAGCCTGGTGGCCCCACAGAACAAGCAGCCACGGAGACGAGAACCCTAGTGGTTCTCGCCCTTAGGAAGAGAGGTGACCCACCCACCTGCAGCCCGGGGAGCGCCAAAGCGTTCAGGGGCAGCTTCCTTGAGCGGTGGCTCTCCAACCTTCGCGGCCCTACAGCCTCAAGCTTACACGCACCTTACTGACTATAGGGTCTCCACAAGCCCGGAGGGCTGGCCCTGCAACGGCAGAGCTGCTGGGTAGAGCTAGTTTCGCTGCCAAAGGCTCCAACTGTCTCCGACCTCTCCTTCCCAACCAGGAGACTTCGGAGAAAGCGCGTCTCTTTATTAAAAGCACAGTTTTTCTTTAAATCCCTTTAAGGCCCCTTATTTCTTCTCATTCCCACTTCCCTGGGGCCTGACAGGGTAGAAGGGCCTGTTGGGCAGAAACAGAAAAGTACTCGGGTCCACTCCTCACTCGCGAAGTCCCTACCTATCTCTGCGGGTCCCGGAGCCACTGGGCTGGAAGGGCGCCCGCTAGAGCTGCTCCGCGGCTTACCGGATTGCATGTGGAGAAGAAACGGGCCCCGGTTTCAACAGAGGCCCCGTGCTCCGTGAATTTCTAACTCGAACCAGCCGCTGGGATAAATCCGAGAAACGTTGCTTATTGTGCTATTATTAACTCTCCCTTTTCCCACGCCCCTAGAGGAAATAAAATTCATTCCTGAATATTGGGCCAGGAAAAAGTTTCTCTGAAAGGTACCACAACTGCAGGGGACCACCCGGCTGCAGCTCCCAGCTCCCGGCCCTTCGCCCTAGGCTGCCCACTCGCTCCGGCTCCCGACCTCCCCGCTGCCGAAGCAACTGGGTCAGCCTTCCAGACTTAAAACGAAGTCATTTATTTCAATTTTGCTTTCACATTATGTTCCGATACAATCAAAACTCCTGGACGAACCTCTTGAATAGTCCTGTGAATGAGCGGAATCACAGGTCCTGGGCGCCCGAGTATGCGGCGGGTGGACTCCGGATTCAGAGGCGGTGTATAAAACATACGCTGATTCGGGAACTGCGGGGCGGACGCGGTGGGAGATATCCAGGGACAGAAGGCGTGAGGAGTCTGCCGCTCCAGGGAGGGTGGTTTGGGTCCTCAAACTGGGACTATTCCTGATGCATTTGGAATGCAAAGAAAAAAATCAAACTTCGCTCCTGGGCCGGCGGCCGCGCCTGGCCTAGCAAGATTTCGGCCACATTTCTTACGTTTGCGCCAAAGCTGTGAACACAGGCGAATGCAGTGCTGGTTCCCGGCCTGGCTCAGGAAGGAGCGCAAGGCCGGCTTTGCGAGGAAGCCCTCGCGCCCAGGCCTTTCTATGGTTGCGTTCCCCCAAGTCTCCTGCCTTTCGGAACCTCGCCCTTTGGCACCCCAGACCCCCAACCTCGCAGCTGGGGAAGATGCGGATTTTAGAAAGCTGTTTCAGAAAAATAAAAGTCCCACTTCGACTTTATTAAAGCAAAATTAAACCTTGGCTATTCACACGTATGTTACAGAGGAAGAGGAAGCGTCCGGAAGAAGTTCCTTGGCGTTTCGTGGAGCCACAGAGCACGACGGCATTGACAAGCATCAGAACATCAAGCAGCCTTAGATTTCACGATCACTCCGAATAGGACATAGAAATACGGAAACACAGCCAGTTTCCACTGGGAAGAGTTCTTCGTGTACAAATGATATATATTTATATTTTTTAAACCAGTCACCACTAAGGTGTCCTTTCTCTGCTAACAAGCAGCCGAGGATACTAAGTATCTTCAGCTAATTAACTTGAGCAGTGTTTTAAGAAGAGCAACACTTGCCAAATTAAAACTACCTTCCCCATCCAAAACAAAACAACAACAAAAAAACCTTACCCCTTTCCAAACTGAAAAAAAAAAAAGGTTGGGGGCGGGTAATATATCAAATTTCAGTAGGCAGAAGGATTCAGAGGGGGCCAGGGAGAAAGATTTCAGATTATGTAGTGAAATACAAAGTTTCTTTAAATAAATTGCAGGAAACATGAAGTTGGGGGATAAGAAACAATGACAAGGCAGTTTCTTTCTTGATTACTGCAAATGGAATGGGGGAGGCGAGTTTACTTTTGGAAATGGGAGTGCGCAGAGCTAAGCGAAATTTATTTCTCCTAATAAGGAAATGGACAAAGTTGTCCCACCGCTGGCGCGCACCTTTTTCCCAGATACAGTTACAGAACATGTAGGAAGTTTCAAGTCGTGCTGCTTTCTCGCCCTCTTAATTTCAGCCTCTTTCTCACTCCCCTTCCTGCCTTCGCCCTCTCCCTGCCTCCCTTCCGGCTATGAGCCAGTCAGAGAGGAAACACGAGGAATCCGGAGAAGGTCGAGTACTTCCAGCCCCCCATCAAGTTTCCCCGCTCCAGCTTGAGGTATGCTCGGTCGCCTTTCTCCATTTGGATTAGGACTCCGTTGCTGGCGGCCTCCCGGGTCACGTCCTGGTCACCAGCGAAGGCTGAAATCACTGGCCACCCGTTTAGCATGAGGCTCACCTGAGAAAGAGAAAGGCCCGCTTCAGAGGCGCAACCTAGGCGGGCACCGAAGCCGCGGTGGAGCGAACCTCCTCCCTGCTTGGCTAACAGCCTGTAAGGCCTGGAAGCACGGAGAGGTGGGGGGTCGGGGGAAGGGGACGAATGGAGGAAAAGGGGCTTTGCAGCTTACTGCTGAGGCTCCAGTGGGGCGAAAGACTATACATCTGGGTGACAGGAAGGGTCTGTCCCCAAAACGGGAGTTGCTCTTATTCCAGTTCTCAAATGAGCGCGCCAAGCGAATCTCGACTGTGCTCCGTGATCCAATTTAATAAACCCATGAGGTGGCTCTAGCGCCCTGAGACCTTTGACCTCTCTCTCGTTTCCCCTCAGCCTCAAAAAACAAACAACAAACAAAAAAAACCCCAGCAACTCAGGCTCCCTCTGGCGCTACCGGAAAAACAAAAACAAACAAAAAGCCCCTGATCCCCCCTGGACCCAGCTGCCAGGACACAGTGGAGAAGCCACTGTGATTTCTGATTAGAAATCTCGTACCGAGCGGCACAACATATTTCCTCCCCAAACCACGGGCTCAATTCCCGCCCCCATCCAGCCGCGCCCGCCACCGCCTGGTTTTGCCCCTGTGGTGGCACCGTCAGCCAAGGGCCTCGCGCCCTCTCCCCAGCTGTGCGTCCCTCCTCTCTCGGCGGCCAAGGGAAACCTGGATATCTTTGGGGGCCCGGAGAGCCGGCGAGCGATTGCTGGGACACGGCTGGAGCCGGGAGAGAGTAGCACTACGTCCCCTCCCTCCCTTCTCTCTCCACCCCTCACCCTCCGGGGCTAAATGCAGCTAGCTCAAAAACCCAGAGTCCGCACGGGGTGGGGATTGGGGACAAGTGGGAGAAAACGGGGGCCCCGTCCGTGGTGCTGAAGACAAGCACACAAGCCGCATCGCAGGCTTCTGAGCCAGGGCAAGGGGTGGGGTGTACTGTCGACGGTGCTTCCTGGGGAGTCCGGGAAGGCTCCCCAAGCGGCAGCTGTATGGGGCGCTAACAACAGCCGTTACAAGGAAGTCCCTGCAATCCAGGGAACCCTTCGGAGGGGCCCGGAAAGCAGAAGCAGAAAATTCTGTCTCTCGGGGGATGGGCTGGATCCCAAGAGCCAGAGACAGGGAAAGCAGAGGATAGTTGAAGCCACAGAACTGAGAAGCCCCGCTATCTGTCCCTCCAAGCAGCCCGAAGTACATGCAGCTGCCACTTCTGCCTACCACCTCCGGACAGCCCGAGCACCCCTGCGGCCAGTAACCCCCCTACGGGGCCAGGGCCCGGCCCGAGGCGTCGGCTGACCTGGATGGTCTGTCTGTTGTAGACTTTTACCACGTGGAAGTTAAAACTGTAGATCCCTTTGCGCGGGGCGATGAAAGTGCTGCGTTCTGAATCAAAGTTGTTCCCAATGTTCACTAGTACCTACAACGAGACGGGAACGAAGGGGAGTGGGCAGGAATCGGTCCCGGACTGTCGTCCCCGCGCCTCCGCAGAGCCCTTGGAGAGGACCGGGCATCGGTCTTCCATCCACCCCTCCCTCACCAGCCCAATCTGCACGCCGCGGGAGGAAGGAGCACTCACCTGGTCGAAGTAGATGATCATGGTGCGATTACTCATCTCGGACGGCTCGTGGTTGGTGCTCCTGATGGCAGAGAAAGCCACCTTGGCGCTGCCGGAGCGCACAGAGATGCCCAGGGCTGTGCCCGTGGGGTCGGAGGTGGGGTTGGAGTCGCACACCACCAGGCACTTGCCCTCCAGCACGATGGGCTCCGTCTCATTCTGCCCGCGGGCCGGGCCCGCCAGCCACGCAGCCCCCAGCAGCAGCAGCTCCACTACGCCCAGCATCGCGCCGCCGGCGCCCACCCCGCCCCCCACCCCCGGGGCTGCTCGCGCCAGCCGCCCCCCCCGTCCCAGTCCCGCTCCGAAGCCCCCTCCTCAGCTCTGTGCGCAGCTCCGCTGCCGCCGCTCTGGACACTACACCTCTTCCTCTCACTCCGGGACTAGCGTCCCCTCCGCGCTGTGTTCCCGGAGCCCCGCCCGGGCCTCAGGGGTGCCGCGGCTGCCCAGCCGCACTTGGATGCATAGCCGCTGCTGCTCGGTCCCGCTGCTGCCCGGACCTGCTGCTGCCGCCGCCTCCTGCCCGCACCCGCCGCTGCCGCCGCCGCCGCCGCTCTGAATTATTGATGCAGCCGGAGCTGCAGCCGGAGCGGGCGGAGAGCGCGCGCCGGGCACAAAGGCGCGGACCTCGGCCTGGCCCCGCCCCCGCCGCCTCCCGGCCCGCCTCCCTCTGAGGCCCTGCCCCCGCCCCGGCCGAGGCCACGCCCCCCAGCCAATCCTGACACGCCGCGCTCCCCACTGAGCCAATGGCGGCGCTGTCCGCGCTCGGCCACCTGACCCCGGGCGCCGTTGTTATTAGGCGCGGCGAGGCGGGCGGCGCGCTGCAGCAGGGTTGGGCTCTAGCCGGGAGTGGACGAAGGGAGCGCGGGCGGGGAGCGCGGGCGCGCGCCCGCGTCCGCGTCCGCGTACGGAGTGTCGCCTCGGCCGCTCGCTTTCTCGCCTACCGCCTCGCGCCTGGATCCTGTTCCGCCTCCCTCGGCCCTCCTGCCCGCCCCCGCTCGTCGGCCCTCAGGTAGGAGGCGGCGCGCACCGGGGTCCGGAGTGGAATCGTTGGAGGCTGCGAGTCGCCCGCCAGCCTGTGGGCGCGCCGGGTGGGAGGGGAGCGCCCCCCAGCGGGCGCGGGCGCGAGGGCAGCCGGCGCGCTGGGCGAGCCTGGCGCAAGGTCCGGGCGGCCGGGCTGCGGGGCGCGTGCGCGCGCGGCGGGGCGGGGCGGGGCCTGCGCGATTCCGGTGGGCGCACGTGGTGCCCGGGAGCTGTTGGGCCGGCACTCAAGGCGGGGGCTCGGTGCGGAGCCGGGGCGCCGGGTGTCTCCGTGTCCCTCTGCCCCAGCCGGCGGCTGCAATGGTGGAGCTTGGCCTCTCGCTCTCTCCCGCCTCCCGCAGCGACTGCTCTGCGGGCCGCGGAGGTTGGATCCAGCGGTCATTCATTCATTTGTTAATTTGGTCACTTATTCAGGAGATATTATTGAACCCCTATGGAGTACGGGGTACTGGGCCGGGCGCCGAGGACGCGGGGCTGAGCAAAAGCAGCCGAGGCCCACCTTCGTGACCCTTAAAATCCAGCGTGCGGGGCGGCAACGAGTACTGCTTTTCTGTTTTGCACTTAAAATTTACATTTTGCATCCGTACTTTTTATTTACTGTGCACCCTTACGGCATGCTTTACGCACCCGTACCTGCACCTCCTAGCCTTGAGTGTAGACACCAGATCCTGAGATGGGCGATTTTTCGAGAATAATTTTTACCCTAAATGGATTTTCGTGCCACGCATGGACTTGGAACTACACACACGTAGTCCAAAACGTGAAAGTCAAAGTGCAGCTTTGCCAAGTGGCAGGGAGAAAGGAGAGCTGCGATAATGGGGAGAGGAAGGGCGCGCTCCAGGCGTTCCGGTCCGGGTGCGGGAGACGTAGCCCTGAAGGATGAACGCGGGCTGGTTGTAGGGCGGCGGGAGGGCGGGCGGACCTGTCCGTCAAGTCCAAAGCAGAAACGCGGCGCCGGATCCCTGGCAGAGGCCGGCTGGAACGCTTCCCACCGGCTCCTGGCGCTCCGGTCCCCACCGGGCGACCTTGATCCCGGCGTGCTCAGCGGAGCCAGCGCAGCCTCGGGAGCTGGAGAGACGCGGGGCGCCGGCAGAGCGCTCCTGCCCTCGGCCTCGGGGATAGCCTCTGGCCCGGCCTGCCGGCCGCCCCCAGGGTACGCTTTCCCCCATGCGCGTACACCAGCTTTGGGATCGCCAGCAGCCACGTCTCTGCTTCTAGAGCTCTTTTTTTTTTCTTTGAGACTTAGTTGATAGCTGTTTAAGGAATTATGTGGAAAAAATCTCACCTCTGACCCCCGCCGGCCCCCGTTGAGCACGGCCGGCTGGGGTCGCTGGGTGGGCCAGGAGGAAAGGAAGGAGCGGGGAAGAAGCAGCAATTTTACTTTAAATTAAAATGACAAAAAAATATTTTTTCAACTCAGATCTTTCTGAGACATCCCCAGAAAGCGTTGCAAGCTGTGATTACAACTAATGTGAGAGCATGAACTAATTTAAGAGGTGAGAGCTGAATAATGAGGCTGCATCCGGTGTAGCGGCCAAGACTGGCAGCTCTGGCGGCGCGCTGGAGGGGACCGAGAGGGACACCCTTGTAGAACCAGTCCCTGGCGCCCTGGGGTCTTTTCAGTGCCTTGGCGCTGTGTTGTCGGTCACTCCACAGGTATTTACGGGGTGCCTCTTGAATGCCGGGTTGCAATCAAGAGCAAGAGCTGGGGCGAGTGAAAGAGCCTGTTTTCAGGAGCTCACAAGCAGGATTACGATTACTCAGAGGGAGGTGGTGGCCAGCCTCCCCCTCTTCATGCTGAGGCTCTGGTGGGCAGTGCCCAAGCCTGAACTTCCATCTGTATGCCAGTGGTTACCCAGCTTGTATTTCCAGTCTTAGCCTCTCTTTGGTCCAGACTTGTCATTCTAAGGGCCCTTTTTCACTGACTCACACTGTCTCCTCCCTCCCTGCCTTCCAAACTCAGCCCCTTCCTTTTTCTCTTTCCCACTGACAACAGCTGCACCCACCCAGAGGTGAAAACTCCCAAGAACCCCATGTCTAACCTAACTCCCTCTCTATGTCCTGTTGCTTGAGCCATTCTCATGAGGCTGCCTGTTCGGAGTTCATTATCTCCTAATTTTTCATCCAGGAACTGATGAAGAATCACCTCCTGCCTCTCCCACACAGTTTATTCTTTCATTTGATATCTGTTAAGTGCCCTGAGATATGTAACCTCCACGTCCCTCCCATATAAGCGAGATTTCACATTGATTACTGCCTTGGCTTTCCTCATCCCTTATCCACATAGTATGTGTTCAAAATAATGAATATTAATTTAATGTTAATAGATATGTGCTTTTCTGAATTGTGAGGATTAAATGAAATCATGTATATAGGGAGGAAAATCCATTAGAAACGTCAAAAGCAGTTATGTTTATTTTTGCTATTGTCACATTGTTAGAGTCAGAATTCTTTTAGCTGCAAGTGACAAAACCAACTCAAACTGGCTTAAGGACTTTATTGGTTGATGCAAAAAGCCTCGGGTTAGATCCTGCCATATAAGGTAGGGCTGGATCCATCAATCCGGGTTACCAGGATCTGTTTTCTAGTTGTGGCTTCATTTTCAGACAGGTTGTTTCCATACGATAGCCTCGTAGAAGGTACTACCAGCTTAGTCCTAGCAAGGAAAAAGAGTACTTACTCTTCAATATTTGCAGCAGAAGTACCAGGTCTGTTCTTATGAGAGCAGTTTGAGTCACTTGCTCTTCTCTGAACGTGGAGAAGGCACTGTTTAGATGATGGAGGTTGGATTCAGGTGCATCCCTTGGAATGGGGTTTGGCATTAGCTTCACGTGGTCTAGAATAAAGGGGTTCTCCAAAGGAAAATTAGGGTAGGAATGCTGAGCAAGCAGAACAAACAGATGTCTACTTTAGTCCTTCCCAAAGGGTGAGCTGCAATACATTGCAGACTATCAGAATGGTGATGAAGACGGATACAGTAGCCAAGACAATAGATGTGTGTTTGTCATGGTCTTTTTCAGTCTTCAAGATCTCAGTTAAACATGAAGTCAACCACTCACTATGATGTTATTTGAGGTTTAGCTTTGAAGTGTAAATGTACCACGAATAGTAGAGCCAGATAAATATAAATAAATAATTTTAACCGTCCATTCTAAAAGATTTCTTTGGTAATATTCTGTTGGAATTGATTTCTATCTTTTCATTTGTTAGGTTCCTGGAAAGTGAAAATTTCATTTCTTTGTGGACAGGTACCTAAAATGTCTCATTATTCATCAATTAATGAAAAACAAATGAAAATTTGAGAGAGATATTCTGAAGAATAAAAGGATCAAGGTGGGTCATTTCTAAAATGTAAGATTATAAGATTTAATTTGCTAAGACTTTTGAGGGGTTGAATTATTGGTAAATTATTATAGAACCACTTCTCTGAGGCTTTTAAAAGTGATGTGTTACAGAGATTTAGGGAACTCCAAAATTGCAGATAAAGAATTTATACTGTTAACTGTTCTATACTTTACCTTCTGCTTTAAATGTGGCCTTATATTTTGAAGGCAAACATTTATTTTCTCTCACTGCATTCTGAATTTCCTACTGCAGTGCATTTTGAGAAATGAATATAACAGCAGTCTTGATAGATGCCATATTCATGGCAACTCTGTCCACCCCCGACACCACACCCTGGAAAAAAACCAACCCTCTATTGTTGGAATGAGATAACATTTTCAGGAAAAGGGAACCATTTTCTCACAGGATATAGAACACATTCATCCTTTTATTAAATCAAAATGGATTCTCTAATGTTTATACATATCATATAGGATTTCATCTCTTTCAGTCTTGGTTCAAAGGCCCAGACAGTACCATTCCCTAGTATTTAGTCCATTTGCTCATAAACCAGAAGAGAAAAGCTACTTTGTTCCGAAGGGTGTTAGATTTAGGATTTCAAGGTTATTTCAAATTAATGCCTGGAACTAGACTATAAAATGCAGGAAAGATTCTAAGTTGTTCAAAGATGAACTATCTTAACTTTCACCGAAAACTCTGTCTTCTGGGTATTTTTTTTTTTTTTTGTGCCTGTCCAGATTTATTCTAAATACAACATTTTTGCTGTTTACATTTTTAAAAGTTACATTTCAAAATTGTTCGTAATTGGACACTTTCATAAAATGTAGAAAAATGCAGTTTTACTTTTTAATGAAGGACAGGTCTGTTGATAACATTTTGATTCTTAAAATTTTTTTTATCTTATAAAAATGCAACAGTGCATTTAAAGTATCTTCAGCTCTTATGTTAATACCAAATTATGCATTTTCTTAGCCCATGTTCAGGAGAGACAATATATCTTCCAAATTAAGAGAAGCTGGTACCATTTTTAAAACAAGGCCTTGAATCTGCTGTGCTGTATGCTGGTAGGAATTTTGTATGAAGCCGTTATTGAAGTAGATGACATTAAGGTCAAAGGAAAAAAAAAATAGAAAATAATATAATCCTGCAGAGCTGCTCTTGAGATCTTGAGAGAAAAACCACATAGGTAACATCAAACACTAGTTGGAATCTTTCCAAGAAGTAATTATCTGTGTGCTGTTTGTGGTGGTTGATTATGGGGACAAACCAAGGTTTAGCCAATTCAGCAAACATTTATGGAGTGCCTGCAATGTGCATGTCACTGTTTTAGGGCCTGTACCTACTGTAAAGGTGACCCATACATGACGCCTGCCTTGCAGGACTTGGAGTTTAGCGATAATAAGAGATGCATACCTGAAAAGCCTATTTAAGACTCTTCCGGTTCTACAAAGAAGGCTTCTTGAAAGTGGTAGCTTTGATTACTCTTTGGATTTATTTACATTTATCCTGTAATCAGAAGGTATACAAAACAGACTCACACATTTATAAAATTGATAGATTAGAAAGCATTTAAACAAATATTTCAGGTATGTACTTCAAATGCATTTGGCATTTATCAAAGAAATGGTAAGTGCTGTCATCCGTGGATGGCTGGATTAACATGTGGAACTACTTATCACCAATTTTGTTAGGGATCTTAGGGAAATTCCTGGATCTTGTATTCACTGGCAATTGTATAAATACTTCCCACAGCTCAGAGACCTAATAGGATGGGGTCTTAGAGAAACATCTGTTGAGCCACAGACTTCTTTGTTACCAAAAGGAAAATGAAAGAAGAAATTTAAATACCACTTCAAGAGAGGTAAATAAATGAGAAATGGGGCTGAGAGGGCGGGTTTTTTTTTAAAAATTCATTAAATGGAAAAATCCCCAAATGTTATTTCTGGTAGATTTCTTAGAAATTAGGGCAGAGGAGCATGCTCGGTCTTCCCACCCTCATCAGGCATCAGTGACAGCTACTTGAACAACTGAGCCCCTAATGTGCATGCTCCCCCACCCCTGAGCCAGTCTCTGCCCTCCTATTCCCTCCTCTTGCTGCCAGGATGCTGATCGCCACCAACTGGCCTCTGGGTGATTTGGCCAATGGAAGGCACCGGTAGAGGGAAGAGAGTGAGGTTAGGATATTTCTTCCTGCTGTCTCCCTGCTTCCCTGCAGAGAGTGTGAAGAAATGACCCTGAAAAGCCTCTGGCAGAGGATTCTTCTTTCAGGATGGTGCCTCCTGCTCAGCGGCCCATCCTCCTCCCCTGGGCTCAAGCTCTCACTCCAGTAACACTCCTTCCTCCTTCTCCATCTTGAGGGGGAGGTTTGCCAGTCAGTGGGTTCTAAGCATATCTCGCTGATTCCCCCCTGACCCTGCCAACACCTCTGTAGGTTGTCCCTTCATTAAAATCTCTCCATTTGAACTATCTGAGTTTAATTCCATTTCCTCCTGGCATCTCAGTGATACACGGTATCAGTACAAAAATCTCACTTCACCTTCAGAACCAACAGATTTGAGACATTTTATCCTCTGTGGAACCATTAGTTATTTCGTCATTGGTTGTATCAGAAAAAAAAATCAGGAATGCAAACCCTTCTTTATTACAAATTCAGATTTGCATATTACCAATGTTATATATTTTAAACAAAGCTATTCATCATAAGTTTTAAAAATTAACTACTGGAATAGTTAATGAATCTGAATGTAATTATGTAGCTTTCATAATATTAAAGTAGAAATACTAAAAGAAGTATTTCTTAAAGAAGCAAATGCTCAATCTCCAAGTAAATTTTATTCTATGCTCTTCCAGTATAAGAATATGTTAATATCTTGAGAAATGTCGTATTATTTTGTGAACTCATAAAGCTATTTTGAGTTTTTGTAAAATGAAAACCTTACCAAAATGTGTTTTATTATTGGAAAGCTTGACCATTACTGCTATTTAATTTTTTGAGCATGTAAACTTTATTTGTGCATGTTTTCAACAAAGAAGGATTTTATTGTTATTACATAAAATAGGTGATTTCTAGATTTTAAAATCACAAATTGAAAGCAAGGCACAATAAAGTGTATTTCAAGATATAGGTACTTAGGAGGCATCCTTTTAGTCATCCGTTCAGTGTCGCCATCTATTTTACACCTACTGTCTACTATTGTTTGAGGTCCTTGCCAAAGTATTGCAGGCTCGTTAGGAAACATAAAACAATTAGAAAGTAATCTTTGACAAGTAAGCTATCTATAAATGGCAGTGAGGGGTAGAATACATTCAATGAAAATATCTATTTAATCCTAGTATTTACTGGTCTAGAAGAATAGGCTGAGTAAATTAGTATTTCTCTGGCTGTGGTGGTAACACATTGCATGCTATAACAGTTTTAAGTAATTACAGGTACATTGAAATTTATCTATGGCTTTGTCATCATATTCTAAAATGTCATGAGTACTTTTTTCTGACCTCAATTACTATGAAATTGGTTTCCAATGTTTAATTAACCAAGAATATCAAGATTATAGTGTATTATTAAGGTGAGACTTCTGTAGCCTTTTCAATAAAGACCAGAATTTTGGAGTGCCTTGAACCTTAATCATTGATCCTTAATTCTTATTAAGTCAACTGCCTACCTTTTAAAGACTGAGGCCCAGGAAGAGTAAGTTTCTCAGACAATGCATACAGTACAGTGCTTCTTGGGTATTGGCTCTAAGACTAGATGCAAAGAAGGGCTAAAATCCCATTTCATTGCTCACTAGGTGAGAACCCTTTGTTAAGCTGTGTAACCTCTGTGCATAGTTTCCTCATCAGCAAAGTCAGAAAAAGTATGTACCTGAAGGACTGATTGTAAGGCTGGGATGAGAGAATCCATGTGATCAGCCCTCACCAACAGGTGCTGCCCAGTTCATGAGTGCTGCTGTTGTCCTGCCCAAGTACCCAGCTTGTAGAGTGCTGGAGTTAGAGTCCCAGGGGTGTTCTCCACAGCTGCATGCTTGATCCAGGCCTATCAGGTGAGTTGGCTCTTTGCTAGTGGTTTTTCTTCTCTTGCTGTACAAAAGTCCAGACAATAATGTCTTTCTTTCATTTTTACAGATATATTCCATTGAAAGTCCTCATTCTCAAATTTAAAACAAAGACTCTTTGTGTACCTCAATAGCAATGCACACACAATTGGCTTCACAAACATACTGTACATTTCTTTTTTTCATATTTATTCAACAAATGTATATTGACTACCCACCATGTGACAGGTGTTATTTGTTGGCGGAACCAGGCATCATCAGCA